>NC_044312.2:20250430-20893761 GCF_007474595.2 Lynx canadensis | reverse complement strand
AATAAATAAACAAACAAACAAACATGAAAAAAAAATTTTAATACAAAATTAAAAACAAAGGCTCTGTTCTGCAAAAGACACTATGAAGAAAATCAAAAGGTAAGCTCCAACTGGGTTAAAATATTTGCAAAATATATCTGGTAAAAGATTCTAACCCAAAATATACAAAGACCTCACACCTCAACAGCAAGAAAGCAAACAATCCAATTACATGAGTAAAAGATCTGAACAGATATCCCACCAAAGAAGATCTCTGGATGGCAAATAAGCATATTAAAAGATGCTAAACATCATTTGTCATTAGGAAATTACAAACTAAAACAGCAATGAAAAAATATACCTAATACACCTGTTAAAATGACTACAATTTTTTTTTTAAGCTGACAATATCAGTTGCTGGTTATGACAGCCACAGGAACTCTCATTCATTGCTGGTGGGAATGCAAAAAGGATACAGCTACTTTGGAAGACGGTTTGGCATTTTCTTCCCAAGCCAAACATTGTCTTGCCATTCAATTCAAGGGTCGCACTCTTAGGTATTTATCAAACTGATTAGAAAACTTACGCCCACACAAAAACCTTTGCGTAAATGTCTATAGCAGATGTATTCATCATCACCAAAATCTGGAAGCAAACGAGATGTCCTTCAATAGATGAATAGATAAACACACGGGGTACATCTGTGTGATGGAATATTATTCAGTGATAAAACGAAATGAGCTGTCAAACCACACACACAAAAATGAAACACAAACAAAAAACATGGATGAATCTTAAGTGCGTATTATTAAGTGAAAAAAGTTAGTCTGAAAAAGGCAGAGAATATGATTCCAATTATATGATATTCTGGAAAAGGTAGAAATGTAAATAGAGATGATAAAATGCTCAGTGGTTATCATGTTTATGGAAAAAGAATGTTCAATAGGTAAAACACAAGGTGGGTATTTAGGGCAGTGAAACCACTGTTTCATACTGTAAGGATGGATACAGGACACTCTGCATTTGTTAAAACCCATAGACTTTCACATTACAAAAATTGAACCTTAATGTATGTGAATATTTTTTAATGTATGCAAATGTTTTTTTAAATCACTGTAGGGGAGAGGCACCTGGTTGAGCCGGCTTTGGCTCTGGTCATGATCACACAGCTCATGAGTTCAAGCCCCACACAATAGGCTCCCTGCTGTCAGCACAGAGCCCACTTTGATCCTCTGTCGCCCTCTCTCTGCCCCTCCCCTGCTTGCAGTCTCTCAAATATAAATAAACATTCAAAAAAAAAAATCGTTTAACAGGTCATGAGATCCCAGGATGAAATGCACAATGTTACAAAACAATCTAATTGTATTACAAATGTATGAAACAACCTCACTGAGGAGGGGGAGGGACAAAGGAACTGACCTAAGTAATTTTGGAAATGAGTTCAGTCAGTAAGACTAAAAAGCAGGTAACTATACAAAGGCATTGCACTGTAGGTTATAAAGTAGTTTTCCCTGGAGCTATAGGATAACAATTCTGGCCCCACTCTACATGTATACAGGAATTGAACAATTAAGTGAATGGCTATGGTAAAGTGTCAGGTTTCTCACTGTTGGGAAAGTGTAAACAAGAAAAAAAAAGGCTAGAATGACCCATGTTGTAATGGACTAGAGTTGGGAGTCACCAGTAGGATCTGGTGTTTATCTTAATAAAGATACAGATGGTTACATATTGAAACATTTATAGACATGTGTACCTACATGGATAAGTAAACACTCTTATATTCCCTTGCTCGGTCCCAGTACTAAAAACACATGGCACTCGGACCTTGGTTTCTAATGCAGTCTCTAATAAGAGGAACCAAGACTTCTTGGAAAAATAGTGGATTCTAGGATTTACTCACAGGCACTTTACCGTGTCTAGGATTTACTCACAGGCGCTTTACCGTGGTCCCTCTGATGCCTTGTCCCTGTGAAGATAAGTGGTCTGGGCAAGAGTCCCTGTGGCCTGAGTCTAAAGATAATACTATATCCAACCAACTGAGTGCCTACTTTATAGAAAACTGTGCTCTCTATTATATGATTTGTAGTAAATGTATTTCAATAACACCTGAAGAAAAGTTAAAGGAAATGTTATAATAAAAAAAGTAAAATGAAACACCAGAAAATGGAGGATATAGGGAAAAACTAGAAAAAAAATTAGTTGGGAGGCTTTTTACTATCTACTCAAATCCCCACCTTTCTGAAACAGTTCAGCTCCAATGAGGATAATCTTCTAAATATGTGCTGCCCGATACAGGAGCCCTTGGCCGCATGTGACAATTTAAAATTAAATTAATTAAAATTAAATTGAAAGATCAGTTTTTAAGATGCACTAGACACATTTCAAGCACTGTCAATAGCTCCATGTGGCTAGGGGCCACCATACTGAACAGTACAGATACAGAATGGTTCTATCATCACAGAAAGTTCTACTGAACAGCACTTAAAAAAGATTTTTTTTTTAATCTTTATTTCTGAGAGAGAGACAGAGTGTGAGCAGGGGAGGAGCAGAGAGGGAGGGAGACACAGAATCTGAAGCAGGCTCCAGGCCCCAAGCTGTCAGCACAGAGCCCGACGCAGGGCTCAAACTCATGAACCGAACCATGAGATCATGACCTGAGCCGAAGTCGGACGCTCAACCGACTGAGCCACCCAGGCACCCCACTGAACAACACTGTTAAAACAAAGAAAGATGAGGTGCCTGAGTGGCCCAGTCAGTTAAACATCTAAAATAATAACCTTTGGCTCAGGTCATGACCTTTTGGCTCAGGTCATGAACTCAGAGTTGTGAGATAGGAGCCCCCTGTCTGCTCTGCACTGGGCAGAGTCTGCTTAAGATTCTCTCTCTCCCTCTACCTCTCACATACTCTCTGTCTCTTAAAAGAAAAAAGCAAAACAAAGAGAAAGAAAGAAGAAAGAAAGAAAGGAAAGAAAGAAAGAAAGAAAGAAAGAAAGAAAGAAAGAAAGAAGAAAGAGGATAAAGCCCTATTTTGACCTCAAAATGAACTTGATCAACGACATTTATGAAAATCGAGCAATAACCTTCAAAGCTAATTGTATTACAATGATATGGTGCTGCTTTCAAATTCCCTATCAATATCTCCCTGACACCAAATAGTTATTTAGGAAATTGTAAGCAATGACTGCAAAAAATCTTGTTTCTGATACAAAACACTTTGTAAGATCAGCCACAAAATCTTGAAGAATTAGAGACGTTCTGCCTGGACCAACAGAGAATACGCTAGTTTGAATCCAAGGTCCTGTAAAGAGCCTGACAAAAGCCCGTATTCCTGTGCAAACTGTATCAGAGAGCCTGGCTTCTCGTTCTACTTTCTTGCTGATATATGTATGTGATCTTAGGAAAGTTTCTTAACCTCTCTCAACTTGAGTTTTCTTGTCAGTACAATGAAAATGGTAAAAAGTATACTCAGTTTGCCTCACTGAGGCATCATAAGTATGGTATCTACAGAAACAAGATATGATTAATGTCCTAAATAAGGTAAGATTTTTTTCCCCAAACTGATTTTAAGCAGATTTACTATTACATATAGGACAGGATGGAGAAGATTTTACTCTAATTCATCATATCTGAAACCTTTCCTTAGATTCTATGGGATCTTCACTGTAATAAATTTTATAACTAGAAATGTCAAGGTAGATTTCAGATTTTTGACTGGCACGGGAGGCTTTTCTTCAACACACATTGTTAGGTACAATTCTATACATACATGTGAGAATTTTCTATTCCATCCAATTCGGTGATGATTTGTTCTCAGAATGTTTTGTTTGAAGCAGAGAGAGCCAGCAACTAAAACGTAATGGTTCAGTTGTTTATTATAGTGTGCAAGTTATGTATATTATTTTAGATGGAAAGACAAGGAAATAACCACTTTGTGAATTAAAAATAAGATATAAATTAAGAATAAATTTGGGGCACCTCGCTGGCTCAGTCAATACAGCATGTGACTCTTGATCTCGGAATCATAAGTTCGAGCCCCACGTGTTGTGTAGAATTTATTTAAAAAATAAAAAAATGTGTTAAATCAAAGAATAAATTTCAAATGTGATAAATGTCTCCGAAAGATTTTAGATCTAGCCTTACTGGGAGGAAAATATCCCTTCTCCTTGGAGGACCAAAGAACTGTGACTCCTCAAGGACAGGAGTATGTTTCATTCATTTTGGGATCTCTGCAGGTGCTCAGTAACTAATATTTGCCAACACTATACCATCAATTTTTGACAGAGGAGATAGCAGGTATCCAGCACCATCTGTAATGACCCTTGCTTTGGTGCCCATTAACTGCGAACACCTGGGCAAAGTCTCTTGTTCTGAGTCTAATCTGTATAATGGGAGCAACGATGCCTACCTTGTACTTTTCTATAGTGTAAAATAAACATCATAACAGTTACCCTGTAGGATCGGGTTAAGTGTGAAGTCAGATAACATACGGAAAGCTTTTAGCCCAAAGCCTAGTGGAAGACTGCTAGATAGCACTATCTTGCATGTAAGTAAATGGTAGCTAGGTCTTGAAATTCAGAAAGGATTTTTAAGTGACCGAAATAGGGTAGAACAGAAATGATACACTTCAGAGGTAAAGGGACAGATGGAGAAAATATGTAGAGATGTGACAGTGGAAGGAATGTCTGAGTAAAGTGAAAATGTCTAACTTAAAATAGAAATAGTGATAAGAGATAATATTGGAAAAGGTAAATGTCAGGTTAAAGAGTTCCTGTTTTAGAGTTTATGAGCGGGGGGAATGGGGGAGTCAAACGTAGGCTTATTACTGCCCAGCTGTGGCATTTGAACATTCAATTTATTTTTTCTTAAGTTTATTTATTTACTTTGAAAGAGAGAGAGAGCACAAGCAGGGGAGGGGCAGAGAGAGAGAGGAAGAGAGGATCACAGGCAGGCTCCATGAAGCCAGCACAGAGCCTGATGTGGGGCTCAAACCCACAAACTGTGAGATCATGACCTGAGCCTAAATCAAGAGTCCGATGCTTAACCAACTGAGCCACCCAGACACCCCTGAACATTCAAATTAAGTAATGACTTAAAGCTTGTGAATTTTCCCTGGCTAAGAGAATCACGAATGCGTGAACTTTTTGTTCAGTTACTCTATTTAAGTCAACACGTGTTGCTGATTAAAAAGGAACTACTGGGGGCGCCTGGGTGGCGCAGTCGGTTAAGCGTCCGACTTCACCCAGGTCACGATCTCGCGGTCCGTGAGTTCGAGCCCCGCATCGGGCTCTGGGCTGATGGCTCAGAGCCTGGAGCCTGTTTCCGATTCTGTGTCTCCCTCTCTCTCTGCCCCTCGCCCGTTCATGCTCTGTCTCTCTCTGTCCCAAAAATAAATAAACGTTGGGAAAAATAAAATAAAATAAAATAAAATAAAATAAAATAAAATAAAAAGGAACTACTGGATGGCTCAGCCCGTTCAGTGTCTGACTACAGCTTGCCTCAGGTCATGATCCCACGGTTCATGGGTTCCAGCCCCACATCCAGTTCCGTGCTCACAGTGTGGAGCTTATTTGGGATTCTCTCTCTCCCTCCCTCTCTCTCTGCCCCTCCCCAGCTCACGTTTTCTCTGTCTCAAAATCAATAAACTACAACAACAACAGAAAGGAACTACTTAGTCTAATCATAAATCTTATTCCTCCTCCTAAAAGTGGGGAGACCATAGCAAGAAAATGGTCTTAGATTTTAATACAAGGTCATTCAGTTAGACTTGAGGGACAGAGAAAGAAAATGACTTGCTAAGTTCTCAACGACTAAATTCTGTTCCGTGTTTCTCCAATGGATAATTTCAGGCTTGAATATCCCTAAAGAATGAGAAAAAGCCCAAGAAATACATGAAATAACTGTGGCTCACTTACCTGGAGCTTCCCTCTTAAGATATCCCAATGATCGATATATAAATTCAGGCCAAAATATTTAATACTGCCAAGATTCCATCAGGCCTTTGAGAGGGCTTTGGGGAACAGAAGTTGCTAGTTTTAGTGCAAAGGGATTATTGACAGAGCAAGACATAAAATACCAGGCGTTAGGTAAGCAAACCTGCCAGGTGCTCTCCCAAGCCAAAAGTCACAGGGGACCACATAAAGGACCAGACCATGGGAAGGGCAATGACTTTAGTAAACCATCCCTGTAGGATAAATTAACTGCTCTCCCTCTAGTTTGGAGATGTTTCTATATCACCTCACAGCCCCGTAATTCAAAGATTAAATTTGTAATTATTTGTTTGCAAATTCTCTTTTCCCATCTTTCTCTTGCATCTTATTTTACAGCCATGCCAAATTACTATACAGATCAAAGATTTAAATGCAAAAAAATAAACCAATGACAAATTCACTGAAAAAGAAAGAGTTCAGACAACTACCTTGAACCAATACCTTAATCAGACTTTATTATCCTCTACCAACTAGTTTTTGCACAATTATTCTTGTTAAAGATTTAAAAGACCATTTGTATATTTGATAATATTTATGCATATTCATGAGGAAAATTATATACTGCACAAAATCCTCAAATTTGTAGACAACTTAGAACATATTCTTCAGAGATATGCAAAGTCCACTAAATGCTTGTTGTATATTGATTTCCAGAAAATTTATTTCAATTCAGGTATGTGAGATATCCAAGCTCATCACTTTCTTGCCACTAAGAGATATTATCAATTTTTACATCATATTCAATAGAATTTCTAAAAATATAATTTTAATATATTTTTAAATTATTATTGAGGGTAGTATTTCTTTTGTCATTTCAAAATTCTTCCAAGACTTTCATATTGATATTAGTATTTTTTCTGTTCCTTTCCCAGACTTCCCGTGCGTTGTTTTTGTATACTTTTTCTTATTTTTGTGCTATTTTAAGAAGAGAAGCTGTATTTACATATAAATAAACACACATTTACATATTCATGTGCATGAATATTTATATGTAACTAGGCATGTATATATTTAAATATATGTGTTTATAATTGATATAAACTATTACGTTCTTGACTATTCAATGGTCAAGACGCCGTGTTTTAAATTTTTTTTTAAATGTTTATTTATTTATTTTGAGAGAGAGAGCACATGCAACCAGGGGAGGGACAGAGAGAGGAGAGAGAGAATTCCAAGCAGGCTCTGTGGTGTCAGCACAGAGTTCCATGCAGGGCTCAATCTCATGAACCATGAGATCATGACCTGAGCCAAAATAGTCAGATGCTTAACCCACTGGGCCACCCAGGTGCCCCCACTTTTTTGTGCTTTAAATATTATTTCATAATTTGTTTTTTATGTTTAGAAAGGCCTTTCCCAGTTAATATGCATCCTAGATTACCTAGATTTTATTCAGTTTTGTTCCTTTATTTATTTTCCATTTAAATCTATAGAGAGTCTGGAAGTTTAAGTGAAGCATTAATGTTTTTCTAAGAAGCTAAATTTCCAAACTCTATTTTTTATGTAACTTATACCTTTGCTATTGGTTTGTGATATACTTTTTGTCATACACTAAGTTTTTTTATATGTATCAAGATTTGTTTCAACATTTGATTTTATTTCATTGAAAAGTCTTATCAATTCTCATACCAGTATATCCTAGCTTTACTTGTTTTTAAACTAATACATTTATGTATATTTCACTGATTTGAATTTAGCGATAAATCCAGAAAGATATTAGGTAATGGTGAGAGCAAAAAGCTTTGTCTTCTTTCGCTTATTTTAATACCTATGGTTTTTATTTTTCCTTGTGAGGGAAGATCACTTTATTACTAGATTACTAAATATTTTGAAATGTTTTAAAATATTTTTAACGTTTATTTATTTTTGAGAGAGAGGGAGAAACAGAGCGTGAACAGGGGAGGAATAGAGAGAGAGGGAGACAGAATCAGAAGCAGGCTCCAGGCTCTGAGCTGTCAGCACAGAGCCTGACGTGGGGCTTGAACTCAAAAGCCCCAAGATCATGACCTGAGTTGAAGTCAGATGCTTAACTGACTGAGCCACCCAGGTGCCCCTGAAATTTTTTTGATGGTTGCTTTATTTTATTGAGGTTATCAATATTTATAATTGGATCAGTTTACATGAAATTAATTTATGTACAGTTTCTAGTATAAATAGATTCTAAAATTTCTGGGTGACACTTTAAGGTGCTTTGTTTTTGTTTGTTGGTATTAATGTTAGGACTTTTACATATGTATCCAGTGGTGAAATCAGTGTAAAGACTACATTTCATGCTGTCTTGGTAGGTCTTGATATCCAGATAACATCTAACTTATTTTTTAGAGAGAGACAGAGTGCAAGCAGGGTAGGGGCACAGAGAAGGACACAGAATCCAAAGCAGACTCCAGGCTCTGGGCTGTCAGCACAGAGCCTGTCACAGGACTCGAACTCACAAACTGTGAGATCATGACCTGAGCCGAAGTTGGATGCTTAACCGATTGAGTCACCCAGGCCCTCTGGAAAATTACTTTTTGATGCTTTTTATAAAATTGACCAAAAGTGTTTACTAGGGTTGTATCTAATTTTGAAAAATAATTTTTTTAACTTAATGATATATGTAAAATGGTATTTCATTATGGTTTTAATTTTCATTTCCTCTATCATTAGTAAGATTGAACATCAGGAACTATTTTGGAATATCTTTGTGAATTTTTTTTCATATGTTTTCCCACTTTTCTTCTACGTTTTGAACATTTTTTTCCAAATTTTAAGAATTCTTTTTATATTGTGGAGATTATCACTTTTTCTGTGATATATGTTGCAAATATTTTGTTTTGTTTTTGGTGTTTTCTAATGCAAATTTTTTTTTTGCTTTTATTGAGTCAAATATGTCAATCTATTCTTCTGTTGCATGTAAATTTTGAGTTATAGTTGAAAAATATTCCATAAATCCATCTTAAAGAAAAATCACCTCTTTTCATCTGATGCTTGTACATTTTTATTTCTTACATTTAGTTATCCTTATAAATGATATGAAGTCTAATTTTAAATCTAATTTTATGTTTTTCCAAAGACATAACTAGTTGTCCCAACACTATGTATTAAAAATTCCAAATTTTCCCTAATTATTTGAGATTCTATCTTTATCATATATTAACCTTTGCATGTACTTTGGTCTATTTCTAGAATTTCTATTCTATTTCACTAGTCTTCTTACCTGTTCAAGTCAGTATCACACTTTCTAAATATAAAGGCTTAGAGTCTGTTTTGATATCTCATGAGGCTAGTTTCCCCTCTTATATATATATATATTACTTTTATTTTTTAAGGTTTTATTTTAATTCCAGTCAGTTAATATACAGTATTATATTAGTTTCAGGTGTACAATGTAGTAATTCAACACTTCCATACATCACGCAGTGCTCATCACAACAGGTGCACTCTTTAATACACATCACCTATTTTACCCATCTGCCTACCCACATCCCCTCTGGTAACCATCAAGTTTGCTCTTTATAATTAAAAGTCTGTTTCTTGATTTGTCTCTCTTTCTTATTTTCCCCCCTTTGCTTGTGTGTTTTATTTCTTAAACTCCACAGATGGGTGAAATCATATGGCATTTGTCTTTCTCTGACTGACTTATTTGGCTTAGCATACTTTCTAGCTCTATCCACGACGTTGCAAATGGCAAGATATCATTCTTTTTTATGGTTGAATAACACTGCATTGTATATACATCTTCTTTATCCACTCATCAATCAGTGGACACTTGGGCTGCTTCCATATCTTGACTATTGTAACAAATAAATTCAGTAAAGTCTCAAGATACAAAACCAACTGTGCAGAAATCTGCCTCATTTCTGTACACCAATAATGAAGCAGCAGAAAGAGAAATTTAAAAAATAATCCTGTTTACACTTGCACCCAAAATAATAAGATACCCAGGATGGAAAGACATTACATGCTTATGGATAGGAAGAACAGATATTGTTGAAATGTTATACTACCCAAAGCAATCTACACATTTAATGCAATCCCTATCATAATACTAACAGAATTTTTCACAGAACTAGAACAAAGAATCCTAAAATTTGTATGGAACCACAAAAGACCCCAACCAGCCAAAGCAATCTTGAAAAAGAAAAGCAAAGCTGGAGGCATGACAATTAGGGACTTCAAGTTACGTTACAAAGCTGTAGTTATCAAAATAATGTGGTGCTGGCACAAAACGGAACATCAATCAATAGAACAGAATAAAAAATGCAGAAATAAACCCACAATTATATGATCAATTAATCTTCGATAAAGCAGGAAAGAATATTTAACAGGAAGAAGTTTCTTCAGCAAATGGTGTTGGGAAAACTGGACAGGAAGATGCAAAAGAATGAAACTATACCACTTTCTATCTTTATCTATCTATCCACACCACACACAAAAATAAATTCAAAATGGGTTAAAGACCTAACTGTGAGACATGAGACCACAAAAATCCTAGAAGAGAACACAGGCAATAACTTCTTTGACATGGGCTTCAGCCACTTCTCTCTAGATATGTCTCCTGAGGCAAGGGAAACAAAAGCAAAAATAAACTATTGGGACAAAATAAATAAACTGCTGCACAGCAAAGGAAATAATCAACAAAACTAAAGGCAACCTATAGAATGGGAGGAAGATATTTGCAACTGACATATCTGATACAGGGTTACTATCCAAAAACTATAAAGAACTTATAAAACTCAACACCCCAAAAACAAATAATCCTATTAGAAAATGGGCAGAAGACATGAACAGACATTTCTCCAAAGAAGACATACCGACAGCCAGCAGACACATGGACAGATGTTCATCATCACTTATCATTAGCGATATACAAATCAAAACTACAATGAGGGGCAGGGGCGCCTGGGTGGCTGAGTCAGCTAAGCATCTGACTTCGGCTCAAGTCATTATCTGATGATCTCATGAGTTCGAGCCCTGCATCAGGCTCTGTGCTGACAGCTCAGAGCCTGGATCCTGATCCAGATTCTGAGTCTCCCTCTCTCTCTCTGCCCCTCCTCCCACTCGTGCTCTCTCTGTCTCTCAAAAATGAATAAGCATTAAAAAGGAAAACCACTACCACGAGGGGCACCTGGGTGGCTCAGTTGGTTAAGCATCTGACTGTTGATTTCAGCTCAGGTCATGATCTCACGGTTCATGAGTCTGGGCCCCACCTTGGGCTCTGTGCTGACATTGTGGAACCTGCTTGGGATTCTTTCTCTTCTCTCTCTGCCACTTCTCTGCTCATGCTCTAGCATGCTCTCTCTCTCTCAAAATAAATAAGTAAACTTTAAATACATATAATATATTCATAATAAAAATTTACAACAATAATATGAAATATTATATTCAAATGGCATGAGGGAGACTTCTAGAGTGCTGTTCAGATTCTGTTTCTTTTTTTGAGTGTTCATTACACAGGGGTGTTCTCTTTGTGAACATTTAAAGAGCTATACGCTTACCGTTTGCGAACTTGTATATATGCGTGTCATATGTCAAAAAAGGTTACTCAAACTTTCTTCCAAAACCAAAACAAAATAACACATGAAAATAAAATAAAGGGGGCAAAGAGAGTACGAGAAGAGAAATCATAGCCAAATTTGACTTACATAGATTCAAGAATTCTAAAATAATTAGAAAATTTATTTCAGCAATTTATTAAGAGAAACATGACTAAACGGGAATTTTCCCAGGTATGCAAACTGTTTAACAATGAGAAACAAGAGAGGAAAGTTGGTGTGGTAAAATTTGTACAGGCACATCAGATGAGTCTGCAAATTTAATTTAAAACAATCTAAAATAAATGGGGCACAGAGTTAAAGTTTTAAAAAGTTAGGCAATAGGTACATAAGTGGTTATCACATTGCTTTCTACTTTGTTCTGTATGTTTAAAATATTTCACAATAAAATACAGAGAAAATTTTCACAAATTATAATTTATGTAAAAGATACATCCTATTATTGGAATAGGAAAAAAATCAACAGATCTCAATAGTCGCATAGAAATTTTCAATAAAATTAATCATTTACTTTTGGTAAACTCACTCTGCAAATTAGATATAGAAGAAGTACTTTATTTTTTTTTTAATTTTTTAATGCTTATTCATTTTTGAGAGACAGAGAGAGACAGAGCATGAGCGGGGGAGGGGCAGAGAGAGAGGAAGACACAGAATCTGAAGCAGGCTCCAGGCTCTGAGCTGTCAGCACAGAGCCTGGCATAGGGCTTGAACCCACGAACCATGAGATCATGACCTGAGCCAAAGTCAGATGCTTAACCCACTGAGCCACCCAGGTGCCCCAAGAAGTCCTTTAATTTGATGAGGCAAATATGACAAATTCTACAGTGCATATAATATCGACTATTAGGATTATGGAGGCATTCTTATTAAAATAAAGAACATAGAAAGGATTCTTACTATCTTTTTTCGCATTCAACCTTATCTTGGAGATCTGAGCCAATGAATAAGACAACACAAAAGAAGTAAGTGATATAAGTATTGGAATGAAGTGAACATCTTTTCTGCGGACAATATGTTTTCCTCCAAGGATAACCTAAGAGAGCATACAGGTAAAATTATAAGTACTAAAATAAGAATTCAGTAAAGTTTCTAGAGACAAAAAATCAACAACTTTACACCAGTAATAGGCAACTAGAAAATGTTATAAAATATTTCAATTCAGAAAAGCATAAAACTGCAGGTTACCTATGAATCAACCTTAACAGAAAGATCTGTCTGGAAAAAATAAATCACAAAACATTATTGAAGGACGTGAAAGAAGACCTAAATAAATAGTATCATATTTTGGCATTGGATGAAAAAATATTATTAGCATTGTTAATTATCCCCAAATTAGTTAATAAATTAATATGATTCTGAATCAAATCATAAGTAGGATTTTTCTGGAACTATACAAGCTAGTCTTGCTATTTATATGAAGACCAAAGACCAAGAACAAGTCAAGATAATTTTGAACAAGAATAAGGACTTGGGCATATTGAACATCAACACTTGCTTTCTCTACATAGTAATTAAGATCGTTGTGCCATGCAGGGATATAAAAATAGACCAATGGAATAAGCTATGGAGATCAGAAACAGACTGACTTTTATGTATATTTAGTATATGTAGGAGATTATGTTACAACGCAGTAAGATAAGGAATTAAGCCATAAAAATATTCTGAATAGATAGTTATCCACATGGAAAGTAGGTAAAATTGGATCTTTACCTTATATAATACGCAGAGATTATTCCCAATAAGAGTAAAGAGAGCAAGGAAGGAATTGTTAAATAAGACACAATAGGGGCGCCTGGGTGGCTTGGTCGGTTAGGCGTCCAACTTCGGCTCAGGTCATGATCTCACGGTCCGTGAGTTCAAGCCCGGCGTTGGGCTCTGTGCTGACAGCTCGGAGCCCAGAGCCTGTTTCGGATTCTGTGTCTCCCTCTCTCTCTGCCCCTCCCCTGTTCATGCTCTGTCTCTCTCTGTCTCAAAAATAAATAAACGTTAAAAAAAATTTTTTTTAAAAAAGACACAATAAAGCACCAACTAAAAGGGAAAGGTTGATCTATTGTATTACATTTCATTTGAATACCTCTGTAAAACAAAAAAACCTCATAAAGAAGGTTAAAAGCCAAGGCACAACCAGTTAGTATTAGTTTCCAATATATAAGAACTACAAATCAATAAGAAATAGACAAATCATTCATTCTAAAAATGGTCAAGCACAGTAATTCAGAGAAGAGGAAATCCAAAAGCTCAATAATGAAATGAAAAGGAGAGTTGCTGAGAGGGAATGTTTATTGATGTGGCAAGGGACAGTATACCCTGAGTGTCCAGTGTAGTGTTGAGGCACTTGGAGGTCAGAGACAAGCAATATCTGATGTTACGTGGTCACCTGACAACCCTGGAGACCCTCATTTTCTTAAAAAGTGAGCAAATTCAGTGATAGTTCAGAGATTAAAAAGACTGATCACTGAAGGACTGGCAAGGTACAAAGAAACTAGAATTTTCATACATTGCTGGCAGAAGTGTAAATTATAACAGCCATTTTTTGCATCACTTTGTCAATATTTAGTTAACTTGAAAATGAAGATACTTTCTTTTTTTTAATGTTTACTTTTGAGAGCACACGCGCGTGTGCAAGTGGGGGAGGGGCAGAAGGGGGGGAGGGACAGAGGATCCAAAGTGGGCTCTGTGCTGACAGCAGAGAGCCCAATGCGGTGCTCAAACTCACAAATCCCGAGTCGAAGTCCAACACCCAACTGATTGAGCCACCCAGGCGCCCCAATAAAGATAGTTTCTGCTATTCTAGTACTAGATAAATACCCTAAGAGAAACTCTAGCTCATGGACAGAGGGAGTTGTGTATAAGAAAGTTCATAACAGCACTAATTATAACAGAATAAAAGAAAACAACTAGATTTTCATCAACTGGAGAATGAATATTTTACATTATATCTCTACAATGGAAAACTTAGCAGTAGTTTCAATGAATGAAGTCAAACAAAACGATACACGCAGTTGAGTGAAAAAAACAAGCTGCAAAAATGATCTGTACAGTCTGACTTTTAATGATCTTTGAAGATTTGGAAAGCTAATCTATATAATTTTTAAAGATGCATTAAGTTCTAAAAAATGACAATGTGAATGTAAAATGATCAGCGATGCATCATTGAAAGTGTTTTGTGACAAGCAGCAAGGGAGGGAAATGAGATTAGGGAACTTTTTAGAGGAACATCCGTTTTGTCTATAAATTTAATTTGAAAACATCTAAAGCAAATAGGGCATAATTGTAAAATTTCATAAGGCTGAGTGATGTGTGCACAGGTGTTTATCATGTTTTGTATTCTTTCTGAATGTCTGAAATATTTCACAATAAAATAAGTGTGATGTATAGATAGAGTTAACAATACAGCAAGTATTAGTTAATGATAATATTTATTAAATGAATAACAAATGTTATTAAATGGTGAGAACAAATAAAAGAAACTGTTCAGCAGGTCAGGATCGAAAAAAAATAAATAAAAATGAACAAACCACCTTCCGGATCTTCTTACAGACCCTAACCCAGTCACATGCATTAAATAATGCCAAACAAAGACACCACGGCTGTAGAGACACAATGCACATACACACAACGCTGTTTCTATTAAGACAAGCACACACTGAAAGATACATTGTCAAATCATACAGCCCAGGTTACACGACGTGTTTGGATGTGTGCTCTGTTTGGAAAATCTTCCTTTGTGTGAACGATACTACGAAGCATTGCGGGCTGTTCTGGTAAGGAAATAACTTTGATAGAACTCTCAGACTCCTGTCTGTCCTTAATTTCTCTGCTGGATGTACGGAGGATGGTCAGGCAGGCAAAGCTCTTGATGGATTGTTTGTACTGTAGGAGAGAGAGGACTCCTGGGGAAAAGAGAAGCCAGGGAAGGGTGATGAGGGGTCAATGGAGAGTTACAGAAATACTTCCCTCTATGTCAGCAGAGATACTCCAACCCAAAGCCCTGTGGGTCCCTTTGAACTGCCCCAGGCCATTGGAGAGGAGAATGCTTTAGTGGAAGAGACCAGAAGTGTATCCACAATAGCTTAAATGCTGTTCATGTCATTTTGTTTTGTTTTGTTTTGTTTTTTCAACGTTTATTTATTTTTGGGACAGAGAGAGACAGAGCATGAACGGGCGAGGGGCAGAGAGAGAGGGAGACACAGAATCAGAAACAGGCTCCAGGCTCCGAGCCATCAGCCCAGAGCCCGACGCGGGGCTCGAACTCACGGACCGCGAGATCGTGACCTGGCTGAAGTCGGACGCTTAACCGACTGCGCCACCCAGGCGCCCCTGTTCATGTCATTTTGAAAGAAGACATGCTTCTGGGTTTTGAGTGCAATTCCAAATGAAATTTTCAAGACTTTTTAAGAAAATGAGGGTCTCCAGGGTTGTCAGGTGACCACGTAACATCAGATATTGCTTGTCTCTGACCTCCAAGTGCCTCAACACTACACGGGACACCCAGGGTATACTGTCCCTTGCCACATCAATAAACATTCCCCATCAGCAACTCTCCTTAGTCATGACTCGGATGGTTATCTCTGTTCTGAAGTGGGGATGGTGTGAAAGACAGTAGAAAGGGCAGAAATGAGAGCTGCCCTTGAGGCAAGCTTATTGAATATTTCACACAGCCCTCCTCTCCAACTCTGCCCTTGAAGGAACTGCCCTCAGAGAGTGAGTCACCTGAACTTTAGCCCCTTAAAATGTAAGGATTGGCACTTTTCCCCATCTCGCTTTCCCATCCTTTTACTCTCCTCTAACGGGGATAGACTGGTTCTAATCACCTATCAAGGGGCCTGAAAACACTCACCAGAGGCCACAAAGAGGAAGACATTTAAGTAGGCAGTGAAAATGATCCAGGTGATCTTGTAACTGCAGTAGTACACGGATTTACCTTGACTTAGCTTTTGGTGATACATTAGGAGTGCACAGAGCAGAAGGAGACCTAATGTCCAGACAAAAGAAGGCGGGGGGGGGGGGGGGGGAATCCCTTCTAAGGAACTTTGGCTCTTCTACTCAAGTCTTAACCCAAGATATGCCTGACTTCCAAACCTCCTACATACAACTGCACTATGTTCAAAAATCGGGGCCCTGGGTAGCTTGGTCGGTTAAGCGTCTGACTTCAGCTCAGGTCATGATCTCATGGTTCGTGAGTTCAAGCCTCACCTTGCACCCTGTGCTGACAGTTCAGAGCCTGGAGCCTGCTTTGGATTCTGTCTCCCTCTCTCTTTGCCCCTCCCCAATTTGTGCTCTCGCTCTCTCTCTCAAAAATAAACAAACATTTAAAAAAAAAAAACCCAACCTTGCTAAGTGGTACATTCAATTCAGAAGCTGCGTATCTGAGCCAAAGAACTAGGATGGTTGCAGCCTAGATCCTTAAACCAAATTTATCTCCAAGCCTGTGTTAGGGGAGCCAAGAGGTTACCTGTAAAGAAACTGAGGAAGACAGCGATGAAGAGGGTATGTTTAGTTTGAGGAATCAGGTAGGTGGATTCCAACCCAGGAACAAGTTATGGATGAAGGAAAGGATGAGAACCAAAATCATCATGGTCCTGACCACTTCCAGGCCATCTGTTGGAAAGCAGACGCTATGTTGAAAGAGGGACAGATATTTTTTCTAGGCTCATTTCCACCTGGAAATTTCCACAATTCTCTAGGTAAAAATCAGAATGAGGTAAAAATATTTCTTTAAATAATAAAGAGGAACAAGGGGAAAGAATAGAGAGGTAGGGGGCCTTAAGCTGAGTGGGAAAGAGAACCAGAAGAAACTGTTCTCTTAGTGTTTCTGTAAGTTTCTTTCTCTTCTATTCTTTTCACAGAACAGATTTCTTGTTAAATATAATTCATCCTGCCCTCCTCCAGTGGCAAAACAAGCTATTTTCCTTGTTGCCAGTTACCTTTCTTTTATTCCCTTATGTTCTAGATGTGCTGACCACCCTGCTGCTACTGCCAATGTCTCTCAAATGTCCAGCAGTGAAGTCTGTGAGCTTCTAAACTTTTCTCCAAAATATTCAAAATGGCAAAATTTTAGAGTCAGCCTTGACTCTTGATTATGGAGCTGGGTACAATGCAGCCAGCAGAAGTTGCCCCAGAGAATAATAATGAGTAAGCCGGTGAGATAAATGGAAATCAAGGAAAGATGAACCCTCCCTCTCCACCCGTCTCTTTCCATAGCGCAGTTCTGACCTTCTGGCCAAAGAGTAGTGCAACATATCCAGGGACTGTGGCTTACTGTATTTTTCTTTGTTTCCAATGTCAGTTCAACCCATTCTTCCATGATGATTCCTATGGCCAAGAAGACTAAGGCCCAGGAGGAGAAGACCATGTTGGTGGCCTGGATACCTCTGGGTGATATGTTCCCCATTGTGAGTGGGGATTTCAAGCCGAGACCACCACCAATATCTCAGATGGCTCTTCTCTGATTTGATTATTTCTTCACAAGAGGAAGAGCAAAATCTAAACTTTTAGTGATTGCTGAGGTATTGGCAGGGGCAGAGCTGATAAAGCCTGTGGACCAAAGAAGATAAATCCCACCCCCCACTACTCCTATATGTGGCCTGCCCTGCTGTCAGGGCTGCTAACTGCCATGGAATCATCTATTGACTTGACCCTTGACCCTGATGGCTGGTGCAGTAGGAGGACCATGGCTGACTACAGGTCATGAGAGAGCTACCCAATATAGAGGGAGATAAAATATCACATATTAGAGAGAGCTGCCAGCTTTAGTGATTATTAGAGGCCTTGAAAGAGGTTAGGCATGCCTGACTAAATAGGTCCAATTTTAGAGCTAGGATTATATGTTCCAGGATTACTTGACATTAGGTAGGGATCAGTGAAGAGAAAAAGGCATTCAAGATCGTTGACAGGAATAGTCAGCCAGCTAGTACCACAAAAGGGAATGACCATTCAGAATATAGGATGTTTTAGAGAAACTTGTGTCCTCATTTGGAACGCCTAAAGAAGTTTAGTTAGGTAGGCATCTGTGAAGTAGACCAGCACCTTGAAACCACAAAAGCTGGCTTGATACACCAAAGCATTGCACTCCAATATCATTTATAAGGCCAGACCATTATTTCTTGACAACTGTCTTTGTAACTTGTCAGAGAAGACATTTATGGATCCTTGAGTAGGCCACTATGGTATTCAGTAAGCTCAGTCAGAGGACTTGTATTAAAATCCTCCCCCTACCCCGAAAAAAAGCCTTTTACTGAACTAAGATAAAAGTCATATCTAATGGCCTCTCTCTGCCTATTTCTTTGACCTTTCCATGGGCCAACTGGATTTCTTTCATTGCTTCAAACATGCTGTGCTTTCTTTCTTCCAGACCTCTGTACATATCTTGGTATATTTTATTTTAAATTTTTTTGTAAAAAACAATGCTCAATATATTTAATCTCACAAGGGAGACTCCGTGGTTAAGAAAATGGACTCACGATCCTGGCTTTACATCCTGGCTCTACCGGTGAGCAGTTTTGTGATCTTACAGATAATAATGCTTCCTACTACACAAGAATTTTGTAAAAAGATTGCATGAGTTTAGGAATGTAAAGCACTTAAAAAGCGTTCTTGGCACATAACAAATGACATGTAGGCAATTACCATAGTATTAATTTGGACTCCTTGGAAAAGCACCTCTGAGGCAGAGAATTGTGTGTGGAGAGTTTATTGGGGAGTACTTAGCCAAGAGTCACATCTGCCAGTGTTTAAGGAAGCAGATTTGAGGAGAGGTTGAGCTGAGATGTAGTTGCAAGAAAAGAAATGTTAGCCAACACCACCAGGAGATTTGGACCTGGTGTGGCTTTTGGAGTCATCCTGAGTGCAGCAAGAGAGCTCAGTTTGCCCTGGAATGCAGGCTGTTCCTGGGCTGGTAACTCCCTTCTGCGTCCAGGGCAATTCCTTTATCTCTCAGGAACGGCGAGCCTCAGCAGCCAGCACCTCGGGTAGTCTTGAAAATGAGCTCCCCCCTTCCCCTTTCCTTTCTTTATCAGGGCCAGTTTGCTGTTAGGGCTGCCAACTGCCATAGAATCACCTATTTGTTTGACCCTTGACCCTTGGGGACTAGTGTAGTGGAAGGACCAAGAGGGTCATAGCATAAGAGCACACTATGGCAACTTATATTATTATGCTCTTACATATTGATGCTTTTATTTCTATGCAATAGATCCTTAAGAGTAGGATTCCTGGGCTGAAAGACTTAAGCCTCCTTTAAACTTATAGATGATGGCACTAAGGATATAAAGATGTAGCCAGATTAGAGAAACTGGTAGGATGTGAGGGATTTGCGAGAGACGGGTCAAGGAGGAAATCATGTTTTCAGCTAGGGAGAACAGTAGTCAACGATGCCATTAAGTAAGATGTAAAATATGGCTGGAAACACAAGCCTGTTGAAGAAGCTAGTAAATACTGGTTTGGGTTCAGTTTAAGGTGTCTACAGGGCACACGATAGACAGAATTTTGTTCTGGAACTTGACAACAGATTAAGGGTCATCAATCAGTCTAGGGATGGCAGTTGAAATGTGTGCATATCCTTATGTAGGGATGTAATAAGAGACAGAGAAGGAAATTCTGGAGAATGTCAATATTTATGATAAAGAGCAAAGGAGGACCAGTCAGAGAGAAGGTAGAGAAACACAAGTGTTGCTGAGGAAGTAAAAAGAGGCTGGAGTTTTGAGGAGAGATTGGGCAATGATAGCTAATGCTGTAAGGAAATCACATTTTGTAGGAGCTGAACAAATATCACTTTATGGACAATCAGAATGTCACTGGTGGTTTGGGTCACAGCATCTTCAGTAAAATGAGGGCAGGAGTGGAGGCAGAAGAGAGACAGGCAGTTTTTGTTGTTGTTTTGTTTTTAACAGGAAACTAGATGAAATAAATAGCAAAAAAGGGAAAAAGAAAAGTAGAATTGTAGTTTCAAGAGGGAAATGTGCAATATTGGAAAAAATAGAGTACAACATAATGATTCCCAAGTACCCTTCATCCAATTTCAATGGCCCTCCCCTGAATTATTGTGAAACAATCGCAGACAATTTCATCTTGAAATATTTGTTTGTGTCACAAAAAGATAAGGATTGATTTTTTCCTGTAGATTTCCTTCCTCCCTCTCCCTCCCCACCTTAATCTGGTTTATTAGGAGGTTATCATTTTTGTTCATCATTTCAACAGGTCCTTGTGTATTTATCCATTTGAAAACATTATTTTTATTTTTTAAAAGGTAATTTCATTTTTTAATTTTATTTATTTTACAGGTAGTAGCTTTTTATTTATTTATTTTAAATTTATTTAAAGTCAAGTTAGTTCACATAAAGTGTAGGATTGGTTTCAGGAGTAGAGCCCAGTGATTCATCACTTGCATAGAACACCCACTGTTCAACCCAACAAGTGCCCTCCTTAATGCCCATCACCCACAAAGCCCATCCCCTCCCAAAACCCCTCCAGCAACCCTCAGTTTGTTCTCTGTATTTGAGACTCTTATGGTTTGCTTCCATCTCCATTTTCATTTTGTTTTTCCTTCCCTTCCCCTGTGTTCATCTGTTGTGTTTCTTAAATTCCACATATAAGTGAAATCGTAGGATATTTGTCTTTTATTTTCATTTTTTAGAGTTTATTTATTTATTTTGAGAGAGAGCGTGCAAACAGGGTACAGACCAAGAGAGAGGGAGAGAAAGAATCCCAAGTAGGCTCCACGATGCCAGAGCAGAGCCCAATGCAGGGCTCAAACCCACAAACTGAGATCATGCATGACCTAAGCCGAAAATAAGACCCAGACACTTAACTGACTGAGCCACCCAGGTATCCCGAAAACATTATTTTTAATATATTCACTACTTTAGGCTGTTACCTTATTCCCCCCCCCTTTTTTTTTTGCCTTTATCCCCTTGAATTTCTTAAGATAGCTTAAAATTCTTTTTTAATATGCCAGGATTTAAGGTTATTTTTTTTTCTCTGCACTGCTTTCTATGTCTTAGGAATTTTTTCTACATTTTTTAAAATAGACGTTTTAAGAGTATTTTAGAGTCACATCAAAATTGAGCACAGACAGTTCTCTGCCCCCACACATGCACAGCCTCATCCATTATCAACATCCCCCACCAGAGTGGTACATTTGTTAACAATTAATAAACCCTCATTGATACAGCGTTTTAACCCCCAGTCTATAGTTTACATTAGGGTTCACTGTTGGTTATGTTTGACATTTTCATATGACTTCTTCTCCATCAGACCTCTTCTCAGGATTGCTTGCTCAGAAGGAGATTCTTCCCTTCTAATGGGGAGCGCTAACATCTATCATCCATGTTCCTCCAAGAGGATTAATTGCTAATGAAGAAACCCAGCATCAAAAGGCAATATGCTTCACCATTGGTGTAATAAGTTGCAATAGGGGTATATTACATCCTGTGATATTGGTAAGTATTACCAAACTTAAAGCACTCATATAAAAGTGTATCCATTGATCGACCCCAGGTCCACTGGAATCTATGGAACGTACTCTAGATCTGAAACCAGGCTTCTCAGAATTGGTGAGGAGAAAAGAGGAAGCAAAGATTTGAAAAATTGAGTATATAATTCACTTCATGTGACAGAGACCTAGTTTCAGAATTTTGCCTCATTTGATATGGTCTTTCCTTTGGCCTATGTAGAGCCCTTTCAGTTTCTGCTCCGCGGGATCTAAGTAGTCAAACCTGAGTGTTAAGGCTTTTTTTTCACCATCTTTGTAATAAATTTCACTTTCTATTAGACTGCTATGTTGTTATTTCCTTCTGACAAGACCACAGTAGGATTCTGCTCCTGCATTTGTGGACTATGTGGTAAGGAGGTACCCTTCATGACCTCCAGAAGTATTCACTAGATTGTTCCAGTAAAGAGCCTTAGTTTCACCAGAGAGCCTTAGTTGTATTTATGTCAAAGGGAAAGCCTATAGTTGGGTAAAAGAATACATTTGAAATACACATCTCTGACACAGGGCTGGTATCCAGAATATATAGGAACTGCTATAAATAAATAAGAGAAAGAAAAATTTTCTAGTAGAAAAATGTGCAAAACACATGAACCAGACACATCACAAGAGAATATCCAAATGGTAAATAAAAACATATTGTATAGGTTCTCTGCCTCATTTGTCATCAAGAAATTGAAGAAAGTACAGAAATGTTGAGCAGTGTCATAGGAAACAGTCTCAAAATGAAGAATTATGGAACAAAGATGATTTATTACTACCTGTAATACTTAAGCAATTTCCAAATGCTCAGAGCAGTTTTAGGGCCTTTGAGAATAGAATATCCTCTAAGATATAGCTATGAATAGTTATGAAGAATGTAAAACATTTCCATGCATATCCAAGAGGAATCTCTTTAACAATCTGTGTGAATCGATGTAAAGGGTGCTATCAAGCAGGGGAAAAAAAAAAAAAAAACAACCCTGCACTCTAGTCCCCATTCTGCCACTAACTGGCCTTTTGGTTAGTGGGCAAGTGATTTCTTTCTTTTGAACTTTAAGTTTAAATGAGGTGATTTTATTTAATCTTGCTCACTGTCTCAAGCAGTAACTTTAATATGTGGGGTATTAAACCTCTGTGTGGGTATTAAATCTCTGTAGAAAACGGAAATGAGATGTCTTTGTTTTCATTCAGTGTTTGGGATTTGCATAGCTGAAATCCAACCAAAGAGTAGGTCAAGTACCTTCTTTCTCGCTATGACCGGACAATGTCTTTGTGGTTTTGGTATTGGAAAAGGAATCTAATTATTCATTCAATCATTCACTTTCAGGTTGCATTTTTTTTTTAATTTTTTTTTTATTTTTTTTTCAACGTTTATTTATTTTTGGGACAGAGAGAGACAGAGCATGAATGGGCGAGGGGCAGAGAGAGAGGGAGACACAGAATCGGAAACAGGCTCCAGGCTCTGAGCCATCAGCCAAGAGCCTGATGCGGGGCTTGAACTCACGGACTGCGAGATCTTGACCTGGCTGAAGTCGGACGCTTAACCGACTGCGCCACCCAGGCGCCCCTTTAATTTTTAATTTTAGAGAGAGAGCGTGCAAGTGGGAGAGAGGGGTAAAAGAAGAGAGGGAGAATCTTAAGCAATCTCCACGCTCAGCACAGAGCCTCCTATAGGGCTCCATCCCACAACCTGAGCCAAAATCATGGCCTGATCATGACCTGAACTGAAATCAAGAGTTGGATGCTCAACCGACTGAGCCACCCAGGCACCCCAAGTCTCATTTTTTGATAGGAACAAACCTTTCAACACATATTATACATAACAATAAATGTCTCCTTTCTGTACTTCTGCTTCACCCTATCCATACTTCTGGAATTATTTGTTACAAAATTTTAAAATATTTTGTAGGCATGTGTATTTTCATAGACCATATGCTCTTAGAAGGCATATCTTTTGGTTTATAATTGTATCCTCAGTGTCTGAAATAGTGCCTGTCTCCCGTTATACAACATTTGTTGGGGAGATGAATTTCCACCGTCCTGACATTGACCACACACCCTAGCATCCACCTTTCCCCACCCCAAAATGCACTAGGAGGGGACATGTGAATAAGGGAAGCAGTACCTCAAGGATCTGACCTATGGTGTTAGAAAAGTGTTGGAAAAGGAGGGCTTAGCGATTTATGTTCCTCATCTCTACCCCCAGATATAGGATTTCTATGTATATAGTCACCAGAGTATTTCATGTTTTACCTGTGAGATGTTTTCTCCCCTCAGTTATTAGTACACATGCTTTCTTTATTTCATCCATTTTGTCTTCCGTCCTCCATTCCAATCCCTGTACTGTGATATTTTTTTGCCCCATCATTTGGTTCTCTTGAGGCTTAAAAAACTCCGGGCTTTCTTTCCCAGGTTGTTGCTGCGGAGGAAATGTAGAAGAGGCCCTAAGGGTGATATAATTTTCTCTCACCACGGACTTGTATTGCAATGAAGTTTCATTCCCTTCTACCTCTAACAGCAAGAGCTAAAGAGACAGATCTTGGAAAGGCAGAAGTTTTTAGTCTCTGATGACTTAGAAACTGACAAAGTTAGAAAATATCTGTTTAAAAAAAGGCAAAGAAAGATCTAACTGGTGAGAAACAAAGCATTTTGCATCATTATTAAAAAGAAAAGAAAAGTGACGCCTGGGGGGCTCTGTCAGATAAGCGTCCAACTTTAGCTCAGATCATGATCTCACGGTTTGTAAGTTCAAGCCCCCATCAGAGTCTGGGCTGACAGCTCCGGAGCCTGGAGCCTGCTTCAGATTCTATGTCTCCCTCTCTCTCTGCTCCTCTTTCGCTCATGCTCTGTCTCTCAAAAATAAATAAATCTTAAAAAAAATTTTTTTTTAAAGAAAAGAAAAAAATTAAAATCAAAAAAGAAAAGAGAACAACACGTGACAGAATATTTAGGAAAAAAAGTCATAAATCCTACTATCCTACAACAACAGCTCATTTCCTTTTGCTTGTTACCCTCCAGTTTCTGGTTATATGACACATGTTCATGGTTCTACATGGTTGCAACCAAAGGTACTATATGCAGCTAATAGCATGGGCAGTTAGAAACTCTAAAATAACTTCAATGAGCACACAAAAGTCCATTGGGTTGATATACAAAAGTATAACATTCTCCTGAAATAGTTTGCTTTCTTTTTTTTTTTTTTGTAAAAGTTGGTTTTCATGAATTGTACAGGCACCCATCCAGAAAAATGGGTGGAATCAGAGGAGTCAGGGGGTCACATCGGTGACTCCCTCACTGTGTCTCCCTGCCCCCCTTCTTCCTCCCCAAGTACTCCATAGATACATTAGTATAATCTCTTTATATTTTTTAATTTTTTTTAATGTTTATTATTTTTGAGACAGAGAGAGACAGAGAGCAAGCAGGGGAGGGGCAGAGAGGGAGGGAGACACAGAATCGAAAGCCGGCTCCAGGCTCTGAGCTGCCAGCACAGAGCCCGACGCGGGGCTCGAACTCACAGACTGCAAGATTATGTCCTGAAATGAAGTTGGCCACTTAACCGACTGAGCCACTCAGGCACCCCAAATCTCTTTATATCTTATAAAACACTTCTGCGTGTATTTCTTATTTGACCTTCAAAAAACATTAACGTTCAGTTAGAACACGTTGGAATTATATCTATCTTATCAATGAGAAACTTTACTTAGAAAGAGGAGATAATTCGCCCAAAGGCTACACCGTAGCTAGTAAATAGCAGGAAAGGATCTCAAAATATCTTCAAAATGAGAAACCCATGTGTGTTCTCTCTTTCTCTCTCTCTGAATATCCACTCCACGCACACATTTGGCCATTTACTAGGATCGGCAAAAGAACTGTAGAGCACAAATCATGAATCATGTCACTCCTAAGACAGATAACCATGGAAAGTCCAGTTATAAACATTGGAATCCACTGAGGACTGTGTACATACGTACGAATGTTCTCTCGCCTGAAGGTATCATGGAAAGTAGAAACTGTAATACTGTAGCATCCCCAATTACAAGATTCCCTTGTACATAATTGAATATAGTCCCATCTGGGGCAATTAAAACTTTTCCTAAATGAAACAAACTCCAGAGACCATAAAGGAAAATGGAATAACTATTCACCTAAATCAGTATCTCCATCACTTATTCGCTTGATTAGGTACCTCCATGATCTCAACAATTATTTCAAGAATGAGGGCGTTGTGAGGCTCTGTCTCCAAGGGCTGGGAATTAATGGGCAATTCATTAACTGTACTGTTCTGGGACTCTCACCTGGATAAAGTGTTTTCCTTCACTTTAAAGGGAAAAGTGGAGGGGCGCCTGGGTGGCTCAGTCGGTTGAGCGTCCGACTTCAGCTCAGGTCATGATCTCACGGTCCGTGAGTTCAAGCCCCGCGTTGGGCTCTGTGCTGACTGCTCAGAGCATGGAGCCTGTTTCAGATTCTGTGTCTCCCTCTCTCTCTGACCCTCCCCCGTTCATGATCTGTCTCTCTCTGTCTCAAAAATAAATAAACATTAAAAAATTTTTAAACATAAATAAAAAAATAAAGGGAAAGGTGGCTACCTCCCTGTGCTCCCCCAGAAATACTCCAGTTTGGGATTGAGAGACCATCCACTAACAGACCTCACAATCTGAGACCTGGCGAGACCTGGCTTGTCTGATTCCTGTCCGAGGAACATGTATTCAAGGCAAGACCGTATCATATTCCCTGTGCTGAAACAGCTATTCCTGACATCTCCTGAAGAGAAAGACATAAAGAATCAACGTGAAACCCTGGGGCACATACATAAAACTGGAATTTCCCCTTCCACCTGTTGGCCTCAGTGGTGGTGGTTAACTGTGGTGTTTATGGGCAGATAGTGTCTAACACAGCATATGTTTGTGGTCTGTGTCTAAACCTCCACCCAGATGATTTTTCCTGTCACTTGGCTGCCCTGTTCTCTTCTTCATCGGGATGCCTTCCTGAGGTGGGGCCTGGGCTTGCAGAAAGGATTCCCTGAAGGACAAAACTGGGTGATGACATTTTGCCACACCCAGGATTTCTTGATTCAGTACCTCTCTGGAATGCTTACGGAAGTTGAAGATTGTTTTTTCCAACCCCAGATTTATGGAATCAGAACTTTGCGGGTGGGTGGGGGGGACCAACTTTTTCCAGATGTGCTGAAAGATTTTTCAGCACACTAACATTTAAGAATCTCTTGCAGTCATAGCACTGACCACCTGGGAATGTTGTGGTGCTTGGTCTTTGGATGTGTTCCTTATTCTCTAGGCCCCTTTCCACAGTGCCCAGGGTCTTTGAGATGGAGTCCAAGAATCCTGAAACAAGAGGGGCTTTACTTCTGGGGCTTCTTTTCATGAATCACCTGAATACCTACGCGGATTATGAGTCTGGTGCATTTTTTGGAGAGGTCAGTGAGAAAAAGATTAGCAGATACTTCTCTAGCCAAGTTCACCGGCTCTATTATTGGGGAAAATATTTGCTCCAAATCGGTTTGCTTTTCAGATTTGGTGATGTGGGCTAAGTCCCCTAGGAGACACTAAACGTCCTCTTTCTCTCTCCAAATATAAGCAGCCATCTTCTTGCTCACTGTCCTCTTGGGGCGGCAGGGCATAGGCTCTGGTCTGAGGCTTTGTGGATTTGCTTCTTTGCGGATCTGCCACTTGCCAGCTGTGTGGCCTTGAGTAGATTTTGCAATTACTCTGAGCTTGGGTAATCTCAAGGGTAAAATGGAGTCCCATGTTTAGCTCATTGAGTAGTTACTGCTAGCAACTGGGATAATGTTTTCCAAATGTCTGGATCAGTACTCAACAAATATCAAGTCCTTTCCCCTTATCTTCCCCGTGTGTGTGTGTGTGTGTGTGTGTGTGTGTGTGTGTACGTGGTGTGTCTGTGGGCAGTGGGCAGTACAGACACATCTGGACATATCAGATGATATAATGGGGGCCACCTTCAAGTTTCCATTTACATCAAAGCCAAGAATTCTTGAAGAATTTAAATGAAGACAAAGCAGGAACTTGATGATGAGTTTGACCTAGTAAAATAAACAATATCCACCCTCAGAGAGGTATAGAATCTGAGAACAGTACGGAGCTGTCACTGAGATTTGACTCTGCACCTTCTCTCTTTGCCTTTTCGTGGTATTGGAGGGAACAAAAAACAAAAATCTAACTTTAGTGGAAGTCTCTGTAAGCTGTGGCTGTACCATTAGCATTTCTTGGATCAACACCTAGCAAAATACAACACGTAGGCCAAATGTAAAAACTTGTGTCCACTTACGACCTTCAGTGGTGGACCTCTACTCTGTTAGAGCTAGAATAGCTAGCAACGTCTGGTGGAGGCTGCCCCACACTCTTGGGTAGACTCTCCCGAAGGGGGTGTTTCTAGTACTGATGACAGTGACAACGAGAGCATCTGAGGCTGTGTGTGGATCTTACAGTTTGGCCCAAACCTAAGTGCGCTAACTAAAATCCTCGGAAGGCTCTGGGTTTTAAAGGGGTTAAAAAGCAGAACAACAAACAAACAAAACCATACAACAACAAAAGCAAAGACAAAAACAAAAACACAAAACCACCTCTAGCATCCTGGCCTTATACCAGTTCACCTGACTGTATAATTTTCTCATTTCTCTGCCTAGTGACAGCATCCTGAATCTTTGTGTTTGAGTGTAGACAAGTGAGACAAGGAAGAGAACTTCATCCAAACCATTCTCTATCTTTATATTTCTATCTCTGCGTGACTTCTTGATCTCCATGTTCAATTTCATTATAGAAACTTCCCCAGACGAGGCATGGGAGAGTAACTGGGTGTAAAGTCAGATCAATCTTCTATAATTTTATCTGCAAAGTAGTATCTAAGTTGGTTTTCATATTAGTTATTTCACTTGATCCAACATCTCAAATCCTATACCCTTTGCCTAAGAATTAAAGAGAATGCCCTCCTAGGCAACATATACCCTAGCACTTTTTCAGTTGATTCTACCATGCCAGTGGTGGAAAATAAATCACATAATTATGTGTGTGGGAATGAGGATCAATGACTTACTGGGGTCATCAGAGAAAGGGTTTGATCTATCAAGAATGATTACTCTAAGTCAAACAACACATTAACAGTTATATATAGGGTCTCAGCTCACCTTCGATTCAATAGTAATAAAGTAGAACACAGAATAACATTGCACATTGGAAGGAACTCTGGCTATAACTATTAAGACATTGCTTTTGTTGACTCAACTTTGACTTATCCATATTACAATGAAGTATACCAGATAATCTGAACATTTGTCTTGGCCTTTGGATCATATTGCATTTTACAATCAGACAACCCCACATATTTACACAACAAATTACAAATCGCTTTTTCAAAATATAATTTCTTATTTAAGTAATCTCTACACCCAATGCAGGGCTGAAAGTTACAACCCTGAGATCAGGAGTCACAGGCTCTAGTGACTGAGCCAGCCAAGCACCCCACAAATAGCTTTTTGTTCCGAAATAAACTACTTTCATGGCAAGGCAGTCACACACACACACACACACACACACACACCATAATAGGGCGATCTGAGATTTATTTTACTAAACATTATTCGCAATACGTATGATTCATGGGCTGTCAGTGGGTATCTTTACTACACTTAAAGTGTTGTGTTTAAAATACACTTCCAGTAGACCCCTATGAAATAATATTGCTAGAACAAGTATAAATAAAATAGATAATATTTGATTTTAAGAATAAAGAAGAATATTGTGTAATAAGTATCTGCTTTTCTAATACCATAAAATTTATCATTCATGACTGATTTCTTTTGGTTAAGAGTTGATCTCATACCAAATTTTGAGTATACAATATGATATTCTGAACTAGAGGCACCAAGCTGTGTATTAGATCCCCAAAACTTATTCATCTTAAAAATGAAAGCTTTTTAAAATTGTGGGTATGTAAGGTTTTGGATGCATTAATTAGCTTGATTGTGGAAACCATTCACAATGTGTGTGTGCATGTGTGTATATCAAATCATAACATTATACAACTTAAATATATGCCATTTTTATTTGCCAACTATATCTCAATAAAGCTGGATGAAAAAGTTGATCTCATTTTGCAATTTTTCTGGTAAATGGAAATCCCCCCCTCTAAGTTGGCCTATTTTCAGGTTTCTCAGATCATGATTTTCTAGATAGGAGAAAACAAAGTTTTTTTTAAGTTTATTCATTTGTTTTGACACAGAAAGAGAGAGACAGAGAGAGAGAGAGAGAGAAAGAATAAGCCTGTGAGATTCGGAGAGAGACAGAGAGCTAGCAGTGAGAGCCGAACCAAGAGTCAGATGCTTAACCTACTGAGCCACCCAGGCACCCAAAAACAAAGTATATTGATGGAATCAGATGCCTGGTGGGGATAAGATGGTGAAAAGAGCAAATTCAACTATATTCCAGGCATCGTGTTAGGTTCTAGGAACACAGTAATGAATGAGAAATTATCCCTCTTTCCACAAGTTCCCAAACAGTAAGGAGACCTGCGTACATGTGCATACGTGTGGTGGAAGAAGGTGCCAAAGTGGTGGTCAGCACAGAAGAAAGATAGATGGGGGGAGGGGGGGGTGCAGTGCCTGGGTGGCACAGTGAGTTAAATGTGTGGCTTTTGGTTTTGGCTTGGGTCATGATCTCATGGTTTGTGGGTTCGAGCCCCGCATCAGGCTCCGTGCTGACAGCGCAGAGCCTGCCTGGGGTTCTCTCTCTCCCTCTCTCTCTGCTCCTCCCCTGCTCTCTCTCTCTCTCTCTCTCTCAATCTCAAATAAATAAATAAATAAATCAACAAAACAAACACATTTCAAAAAAAATTTAAAAACAAGAAAAATAGCTGGGGAAATATGACTGGCACCAAAAGCACTTTTACCTAAGAAAAGAAATTGTTACACAGCAAGTACTAGGTTTGATCCACTTTTTCGCCACTTCCAAAAATTTAGCATATGTCTTACTGTAGCAGATACTAATTAATTGTGAAGTCATTGAAAACAAATAACGTCATAATTTCTGCCACAGCTGGACCTGTGTTTGTTTTCAATAGTTTGTTCTGAAAGTTTGGAGTTTTCAAGTGCATTTGTCAGTTAAGGGTGCCACTAGGGGCTCGTCCGGAGGTCACCAAGCACATGGTGCTCACCGTCCCGGAAAGCCACTGCTAGGGACTGCCTGGCTGGCCCCAGAGCCATCCCTGACATGAGTTGCCCATAATCAAAAAGAGGAAGCATTGACCCTGCTGCCTTTATCCCAAGGTTCTTTACATACTCCTTCCACTTTCTGCTTCCTAGACTTTTTCTGCTTAGGACCTTTCTACTCCTTGAATATCCTTTTGTATTCACTCAGTTTGAGCAAATTGTCCCCACTTTTGAAGGCTCAGTGTAAAATCTACCCTCCCAGCCATGTCTGGGTGGCTCAGTCGGTTGAGTGTCTGACTTCAGTTCAGGTCACGATCTCATGGTAATGGGCTCGAGCCCCACATCAAGCTCTGTGCTGACAGCTCAGAGCCTGGAGCCTGCTTCAGATTCCGTGTCTCCCTCTCTTTCTGCCCCTTCTCCACTCATGTTCTCTCTTTGTCTCTCAAAAATGAATAAACATTTTTAAAAAGTTTAATCTACCCTTCCATAAAGATTATCTTTATCACTATAGACAGTAGTGCTCTGCTACTCTCTGAGCTCAAACACTTCCCACTGTCTAGTACACGGAGGACTGTATACGATCCTTCATTCATACAATCATTTGTCAGGCTAGTCGTGTGTTGAACAATATACTCTGCCTCACTAGATTGCAAAGTTCTGAAGGGATTCATGTTAAATCCTCTTTCAGTATGCCTAATCTATGATAGAGGGCTTAAGTATGCTTAATAAACAAATCAAAAAGATTTCATCATGTGATGAACACCAGGTGTTGTACGGAAATGTTGAATCACTATAATGTACAGCTGAAACTAATATTACACTGTATGTGAATTAATGGGAATTTAAATAAAAATTTAAATTTTTTTAACTTAGAAACATTTTTTAATGTTTTTGTTTATTTTCAAGAGACAGAGAGAGGGGCACCTGGGTGGCGCAGTCGGTTAAGCGTCTGACTTCAGCCAGGTCACGATCTCGCGGTCCGTGAGTTCGAGCCCCGCGTCAGGCTCTGGGCTGATGGCTCAGAGCCTGGAGCCTGTTTCCGATTCTGTGTCTCCTTCTCTCTCTGCCCCTCCCCCATTCATGCTCTGTCTCTCTCTGTCCCAAAAATAAATAAATGTTGAAAAAAAAAAATTAAAAAAAAAAAAAAAAAAAGACAGAGAGAGAGACAGGGACAAAGACAGAGCATGAGTGGAGGAGGGGCAGAGAGAGAGGGAGACACAGAATTCGAAGCAGGCTCCAGTCTCTGAGCTGTCAGCACAGAGCCCCACACGGAGCTCAAACGCATGAACTGCTAGATTATGACCTGAGCCAAAGTCAGACACTTAACCGACTGAGCCACCCAGGTGCCCCTAGAATTTTTAATTAAAAAAAAATAAAAAGGCTTCATCATTTGTCATTTAAAAATGTACAACTAGGGGCGCCTAGGTGGCTCAGTTGGTTAAGCAGCCAACTTGATTTCAGCTCAGGTCATGATCCCACAGTTCGTGAGTTCAAGCCCCACATCAAGCTCTGCACTGATAGTGTGGAACCTGCTTGGGATTCTCTCTCTCTCCCTCTCTCTTTGCCCCTCTCCAATTCATTCTCTCTCTCTCTCTCTCTCTCTCTCTCTCTCTCTCTGTCTCTCTCACTTTTTCCCTCAAAATAAATAAACTTTAAAATATATACATAAAACTAGAAATCTACTTCTATAGTTTAAAAGAATTTCTATGAGAAAATAATACACTTTTTTTAAATCCATTCCATTTCTTTAGCATTGTGTCCTAAATAATTCCTAATGTTGGGTTATATTAATTGCATGACTCTAGAAACATGACCACATTAAATCGGCTAAGTTTACTTATGTAAAAAGAGGATGATAGGGACAGTTCTTACAAATATACAAATACGGTAAACCCCAGGAGATAAGAAACTCTTGAGAATTACTGATCTTTATTTTTCCAGACATGCAATACGTAAACTGAGACTAGAAGTCACAGATTCATTTAAATCTGCTCTTCATTTTCGCTGTGGCCTTGTAGACACTTAAGGATGAAAAGGTGTAATTAACCCGACTTTATTCCTAACGTAAAAAGGATAGGAAGAGGAAGAGGCACTCAGCAAGCATGTCCCAAGGAGGAAAGGGAGTTTCACACTCACAATGCTCACATTGGAGAAGTATGGCAACAGATTCTAACATCAACTCCTGATTATCCACCGGAGCTCTGGAGGTTCCAACGTTTGCAGTCCACTGAACCACAGCAATAGCTGTCAGAGGCCGTGGACACTCATCTTGGACACAGCTGTGTGTTGCCCCCTCATCGAAAAAGGGGCAGGGGCGCCTGGGTGGCGCAGTCGGTTAAGCGTCCGACTTCAGCCAGGTCACGATCTCGCGGTCCGTGAGTTCGAGCCCCGCGTCGGGCTATGGGCTGATGGCTCGGAGCCTGGAGCCTGTTTCCGATTCTGTGTCTCCCTCTCTCTCTGCCCCTCCCCCGTTCATGCTCTGTCTCTCTCTGTCCCAAAATAAATAAATGTTGAAAAAAAATTCTAAAAAAAAAAAAAAAGAAAAAAAAAGAAAAAGGGGCAAATAGAGTCGAATCTGTGAATAAAGCTGTGAGATCACAACATCTAAAGTAGGAATTTTACAAATACATTTATATAGACCTTGCAATGCACAGAATGTGTTTATACTTATTGTCTTGTTTAATTGGCACAAAAAAATTAAAGTATTTATTGTCTTTTACAGGTTAAAACACGAACCTCTAAGAGAATTTACGAGGAGTCCAATATTATATAGTAAGTCTCAGAGCCATGGTTGAACTAAATCTTATGACTCATAGTTCAGTGCTCTTTTTGCATCTCTGTGCTGATGGTTTCCTTCTTGAGCCTGGGGTGGCTCAGTCAATTAAGCATCCAACTCTTGATTTCGGCTCAGGTGGTGATCTCACTGTTGGTGAGTTCGAGCCCCACATCGCGCTCCACACTGATGATGCAGAGCCCGCTTGGTCTTCTCTTTCTCCCTCTATCTCTACCTCTTCCCCACTCACGCTCTCTGTCTTTCAAAACAATTTTTTTTAAAAAGGTGGGGGTCATGGGGATTTGACAATTAGGTCAGATTTAAAAATATATATATTCTGGACCTGTGCTGTCCAATATCGTAGCCACCAGCCATATGCAGCTACTAAGTGTTTAAAGTGTGGCTAATTTGATTTGAGAAGTGCTGTAGGTATAAAATCCATTAACAACTTTAAAGATCTGCACCAAAAACACAAAACCATGAAATAGTTTATTAGGATTTTCATATCTTAACATGTCGAAATGAGAAAATTTTGGATATACCAAGTTAAGTAAACTGAAGTATTACAATTGACTTCAGCTGCTTGTTTTTACTTTTGGAAAAAAATGGACTTCTAGAATTTTAAATTACCCATAGGCCTGCATATATTTCTACTCGGCAATGCTAATCTGGACTCCACCTTTGTAAAATAGTTTCAATTGTCATAGTTTTAACAGTACCGTGTGGTGCATTAAAATGTTTAAAAACACCTTTGACACGACCAGATTACTTTCGAGCTCCTGAAATTATGTGAGAATCTGAATCAGGTCTGAGTCAGTGTAAGCAGATCACTTTGGAAAGTGTTCCCAAACAACATAAAAAGTTTTAACCCCTTAATGGTGGAACTTACTGTTTAGTAGATGATAAATAAAGTATTTTTCTGCAGTGTGCTAGCTCACGTTGCTAACATTGTTAACAAAGCTAACGTGTAACATTGCTAGCATTGTTCTATGTGGATTAAGGTATCATTTTATAACATGTCTTCCCTGCAAACACAAAAGCGTAATACAATTTGTCATAATAAGCTATTGGACATGCACATTTCACTGCCATGAAGTCTCTGAGTCTACATACAGATGGCAAAATACTGAAATGTAAAATACAGTTTTTTATCCTTCATCCAAGAAAGCTGTTCTTAAGAAGCTGTTCTCAGGGGCGCCTGGGTGGCTCAGTCGGTTGAGCATCTGGCTTCAGCTCACGTCATGACTCTCAGAGTTTGTGGGTTCAGGCCCTGCGTCGGGCTCTCTGCTGTCAGCCCAGAGCCCACCTCAGATACCCTCCCCTCCTCCCCTGCCCCTCCCCCACCAAATGAATAAATAAGCAAGCAAAAAAGACTAAAGAAACCTCTTCATTAAAAAAACAAAAAACTGTTCTCCAAAGCTGGGCTTTTCATGATGGCATGATGCTTTCTGGCACATCGAAAAAGCAGAAAAAGAGATTCAGGGGAAGAAACAACAAGGAAAGGTGATTTCAGCTCCGGGAGAGAATAACCTCCAACAGTGCTTCTCACACGTTAACGTGCACACCGATCCTGTGGGGAATCTTGCTAAAATCTAGATCCTGACGCAGTTGGTATGGTTGAGGTTTTGAGATGGTGCCTTTCTTACAAATTTCCAAATGATGCTGGTGCTGGGTTTGTTGACTCTGCATCGAGTAGCTAGGACCTAAATCACTGAAATGGGGGAAGAGTAGGAAAGACATGGGAGAGGGAATCCTCACCTGAATAAAGGGCAGATGGGTTCAGGGCCCCTGAACAGAGCAACGAACAGGAACAGGATGGAGGACAAGTTACTTCCATAGAGGCCAGTAGGAGGTAGGGGAAGTGTGGGAGAATTAGAACATGGCCAGACTGGTTGGTGTGTTTGCGATGCTCAGGAAGGTCTGAAGGCACACATGGGAAGAGGTTAAAAGCCAAAACTGAGCAAATGTGTCTTCTTGAACATTCTTTGACGTTTCTCTCTGTGTTGTCTCTGAGACTAGACTACATCTGTGCCTGCTGATTGGTAAGGGCTAAAGGGGAAGGAAGACTCCCGGGTATTTCAACATCAGGCTAAGAGCAATTGGACAATCTCTCTTTTGCCCATGGTTCTCCTATTTGCATCCCTCATGATGGGAGAAGAAGAGGGGCGCCTGGGTGTTTCCGTTGGTTAAGCGTTTGACTTCGCTCAGGTCATGATCTCACAGTTTGAGCCCCGCATCGGGCTCTCTGCTGTCAGCACGGAGCCTGCTTCGGATCCTCTGTCTCCCTCTATCTCTGCCCCCTCCTCTGCTCACTCTCGCTGTCCTTCAAGCTTAAGTAAAAACCTTTAAAAAAATAATTAAATTAATTTAGAAAGACGGGAGAAGGACAGCTGCGAAAGTCATGTGTTCTGCAGAATTTGGAAACCTTCTCAGAAAACAGCTCTCCAGTGTTATGAAGCTTCTTTGTTTTTAATTAGTTTGGGAAATCAGAAGGAGGCACCTGCATCCCCGGGAAGGCCAGTAGCCACGGGAGCTGTGCCTTGTCCTCATGTGTCCTCAGATTGAAAGTAAGACAGTGTGAAGAACTTCTTGAAGAGCCAAGCAGAAAGGTAGGTGCTGGGCCAAGCAGGTTGAGAAAATGCTAAACCAGATGTCTGAGCAGAGTTACGTATAAACTGGGTAAACATGAGAGAGTCTAGATAAGGCTTTATGACAGCCCAACACTAAAGAAAAATGGTCAGTTTTTCAGAGATGAGGCCTTGGCTGGCCCCAGAGCAGGCAGTGCCAGACCATGTGCCATCCCGTCCCCTCATGGAAAAAGTGTGAGTGGAAGATAGCATGCACTACCTGGGAACTTCCAGTGGAAGCACCACTATCTGGTTGTTGGCATTGCCAGAAGCATCAGTGCCAGCCGTAGGGCATTAAATCATGCTCAGGGGCCTTGATGAGAAAGGTGGGCTTAGCCCACAGGATGGCCAGAGAGTCAGAAGGCAAAAACCGTTTGGGAAGTCTACCATCATTCCGCTTTACTGAAGTATATGAAGAATGAACTTCCTACCTGAAAATTAGCTTGGGACCAGATTAAAAATGGAACACACATGCAAATGAAACCAGTTTCTTAAAAGGTTCTGAGCCAAAATAGGTTTTTGGAGTCTAAAATAGGTTTTGTTAAACAGTGGGTGGGGGACTCTATCATCAGATAAGTTTGGAAAGTACTGTATGTTACAGAGCTCACTAGGAGATTCTGAAATATCCCTCAGTTAAGAAACCTTTTTAACTTTCTGTAACTCTGTGTGTCTGAAATCATGGGCTACTTATTTCATGTAAGACCTATGAATAGCTCCTGAGAATTCTGTTGAACATCCTTGGAAACCTTGACGTGGCAACTATAGTTGACCTAACAATGGACATCTTCTCTGTAGGAAATCCTAGGGGCAGGCCAGCTCTAGGCAAATGTGTCATTCACAAAAGTATTTTCTCAGTCCACAGCCCTTTTTTTACGAACACCTTTGGCTGATTTGCTTCAGAAAGCCTCTCCTATGTCTTTTGTCTTCTGACTCTAGAGTTAAAGGCTTTATACTTGGCTAAAAGAATTTGAGACACTGGAGAGATTGCTAAAGTTTATTCATAGCATAGTTAAATAGATGCTTACTTGCTATGTTATCGGCTTTGGGCAGGTGGGTGGGGTGGGGGTGTCAAAGTCCCTGAACATCAATGAAGGTACAAGCTCGGTGTCAAGGGGATAAGATAACCTTTGTTGCATGTTTCCATACTAGGGATACCTGGCTACAGGGAATCGGAGGCAAGCTGGGACCCTGCCTGTCTTCCTCTCATTTCCACAGATTTCTCAGGAGAGAATGGGCACAAGAAATCATTCCACAGTGACTGAGTTTCTTCTTTTGGGACTAACTGACCAACCAGAGCTTCAGCTGCCTCTTTTCTGCCTCTTCTTAGGGATTTATACAGTCACAGTGGTAGGAAATCTCGGCATGATCTCAATAATTAGGTTCAGTTCCCAACTTCACACCCCTATGTACCATTTCCTCAGTAGTCTGTCTTTGGTAGATTTGTGCTATTCTTCTGTTATTACTCCCAAGATGCTGGCAGAGCTTTTATGCAGGGATACAGCTATCTCCTATTCTGGATGCATGACTCAGCTATTTTTTTTCTGTATGTTTGTCATTTCTGAGTGCTACATGTTAGCTGCAATGGCCTACGATCGCTATGTCGCCATCTGCAGCCCCCTGCTCTACAATGTCATCATGTCCCCTCGAGTCTGTTCTCTGCTGGTGGCTTCTGGCTTCTCAATAGGATTTACCGATGCTATGATTCATGGCGGTTGTATATTAAGGCTGAATTTCTGTGGCTCAAACATCATTAAACATTATTTCTGTGACATCATCCCACTTATTAAACTCTCTTGTTCAAGCACTTATATTGATGAGCTTTTGATTTTTGTCATTGGTGGATTTAACATGATGGCCACCAGCCTGACAATCATCGTTTCTTATGTCTTTATTCTCTCCAGCATCCTCCGCATGCACTCGACAGAGGGCAGGTCCAAAGCCTTCAGCACCTGCAGTTCCCACTTGACAGCTGTTCTTACATTTTATGGGACTCTCATGTCCATGTATCTCAAACCTGCTTCCCGCAGCTCACTCATCCAGGAGAAAGTATCCTCAGTATTTTACACCACCGTGATTCCCATGTTGAATCCCCTGATATATAGTCTGAGGAACAAGGAAGTGAAAGATGCACTGATAAAACGCTTAAAAAGAAAAATACCTTTATAAAGAATGTGCTCTTTAGTAAGGCTTATTTATGTATTTATAATCATAGTATGCATGTGTTTGTGTTTATACCCTGACTCTTTAAAAGTAATTTGAAGTGAAGTGAAAATATATACCTAATTTTATAAATTAGTGTGTATATATATATATATATTTAGTATGTTGATAATATTTAAAATGTAATTAATATAGGGGCGCCTGGGTGACTTAGTTCAGCGTCTGACTCTTGATTTTGGTTCAGGTCATTATCTCATGGTTCGTGAGTTTGATCCCCACATTGTGCCCTGTGCTAATAGTGTGGAGGTTGCTTGGGACTCTCTCTCTCTCTCTTTCTCTCTGACCCTCAACTAGGCTCTCTCTCTCTCAAAAGTAAATAAATAAACATTTAAATTAATATCTGTTTATTAAAATTTGTACTCTCCTGAGAATATCTCTTCATTTCAATCCATGATGTATAAAGCAGATATAATTTTATGGAGGAAAAGTCAATAAATTCAAGTAGCAGAGAAGTCATTAACCACAACACAATAAAGCTGAAATTAGTAGGTGCTGTTTAAGCACAACAAGTCTTATATTTGGACATTTAAAAACAACCAAACTCCTTAGAATAATTCCTGAGTCAAAAGAAAACAAAACTCTAATAAATGAGAAGCTTCTACACTCTGTGATAAAATCACTGAGATCAGAGTAAATTTCCTGCCATAAACAACTAGAAAAACAAAACATTTTTAAAAACTGTTTTGTTGGGGCGCCTGGGTGGCGCAGTCGGTTAAGCGTCCGACTTCAGCCAGGTCACGATCTCCCGGTCCGTGAGTTCGAGCCCCGCGTCGGGCTCTGGGCTGATGGCTCGGAGCCTGGAGCCTGTTTCCGATTCTGTGTCTCCCTCTCTCTCTGCCCCTCCCCCGTTCATGCTCTGTCTCTCTCTGTCCCAAAAATAAATAAAAATAAACGTTGAAAAAAAAATTAAAAAAAAAAAAAACTGTTTTGTTAAAGTTTACATAGTGTGTCTTTTTCAATTCTTTCACCTTTAACATGTCTGTGCTTTTAAACTTAAGGTCTTTATATGGTTGGGATTTGCACCTAGTCTGGTGATGTAGCTCTTTTAATTTGAAATTTTAACACATTTATGTGTAGTATACACTGACATATTTGTGTATATATTTTCCATCTCATTGTTTTTTCTACTTAATCAACCAGCTTTATTTGTTTTTCTTTCATTGACTGCTTTCTTTTGGATTGAGCAAGTTTTTTAATTATTCTATTTTTCTGTTAATTTTTAGTCATACATGGGATTTTTAGTGGTTACACCAGAAATGAAAAATACATCTTCAAATTATTAAAATTGTGTACAAATGACTCTTTTATTAGTTCCCCAATTGTGTTAGAAATTTAGGATCCTGAACTCCATTGTACTTTATTATCATGAATTTTTATTATAAATATACTTTAAACTTCATAAAATCATTGTATTTTTTTGTAAAGTCAAGATTAATTCTTATTATACATGTATTTACCTTCTATGTTATTCTTAGTTTCTTTCTTTATAATTTCTCCTTGGGATTATTTTTTTTCCACTTTAATAACTACCTTTAGTATTTTGTGTGTGTGCAAATGTGTTGATAATGGTCACTCTTAGGTGTCCATTTCTTTTTACCTAAAAATTACTTTATTTTGTGTGTTTTTAATTTTTTTAAATGTTTATTTATTCTTGAGAGAGACAGACAGAGCATGGGTGGGGAAGGGGCAGAGAGAGAGGAGGAGACACAGAATATGAAACAGGCTTCAGGCTCTGAACTGTCAGCATAGAGCCTGATGCAGGGCTCAAACTCAGGAATGGCGAGATCGTGACCTACGCCAAAGTTGGAGGCTTGACCCATTGAGCCACCCAGGCGCCCCTGTTGTTACACCAAATAGTCTGCACCCAGGAAGAGACAAGCAACATGCACTTGAGGAATCAGGAAACTGTTTATTTAGCACTGGTGCCAGCCCAATGGAGTCACCTCCAAAGGCTGAGCCCAGAATCCTGGTGTTGGCCTTCTTTTATGCCTGGTTAGCTTCCAGGTACTTGGAAATATTCTATCGGCTGCACAGGGTGGGGGTGGAGGGGCACTATCAGTTGTGCTATGTGGGCAGTTGGCTAATGCAAGAGGCAAGCAAGATTACAGAAGCCAAAAGCATGCAAGGGGAGTATCCAGCCTCAGATATCTGGCTGGCCTCCTTCATCTGCTCTTGCTGGCTTACCTTCTCATTCCCCACTCTTGATTCTCAAGCTGCTATAGCAGCCTTAGAGAAAATCAGTTTGTAGGGGCTGGAGAACCCCTTTCTATCACAAGAGGAGGGGCAAAGACCATTCTGGCTTTTTCCTGCTGGACAAGGATGTCAAAGGGAGGGGTATGACAGCTAGGGTTTTTCACCATCCAAAGGAGAGTAGTGATAGCTAGAATGGTCCAGCTGGAGCATCACCTGGAGTTTTATAGCTTCTAGGCAAGAGGAAACAAAGCTGTCTAGAATATTAAGAATACAAACACCAAACAGTAGGGCTATGAAAAGCATTAGGAGAGGACCAGCTAAAGGGAGGAGCCAGGATGCCCAATTCCATATGTTGCTCCAAGAGTTCCATGAGTCTGCTAATTCTTGCCTCCGTTTGATGATCCATTCCTTTAGTTGTTGGGCCATATCTCTAACTATCCCTGATTGGTTAACATAGAAGCGGCATTCCTCATTTAGGAAGAGACATATTCCCCCCTCTTCTCAGCAGTTAACAGGTCTAACCCTCTTCTATTTCATAACAGTACTGCTGCTAAAGTGTCCACCTGGTCTTATAGGGTTACCAGGGAGTTTCCATGGCTGATTTAAGGACCCGGTTCATATGTTCCACTTTACCAGACAGCTTCCTGGCCAATGCCCCAAAAATGTTACAGCAAATACTCAGTGCCCAGGAAGAGACAAGAGACACACACTCAGGGAATCAGAAAAGATTGTTTATTTCACACCATTGCTGGCCCAGCAAAGTCACCTCCAAAGGCTGAGCCCAGAGCCCTGGTGCTGGCCTTCTTTTATGCTTGGCTAACTTCCACGTACTTGGAAACATTCCGTTGGCTGCACAAGGGGGAGGACACTATCATTTGTGCTTCACGGGCAGTTGCCTGATGCAAGAGGCAAGCAAGATTACAGAAGCCCAAAGCATGCAAGGGGAGTATCTAGCCTCGGACATCTGGCTGGCCTCCTTTATTTGCTCTTGCCAGATTCCCTTCTCACGGTATTTATTTTCGATGGATTTTTTTTTCTGGACTTAGAGTCTAGGTTATGTTATATTATGTCTTGGTTACGTTATCTGCATTAACAAGCAATCTCCCAAATTTCAATAGCTAACAAAAATTTTGGAGGATTTTTTTCCCCTCACATTGCATGTTGGTGGATCCCAAACTGCTCAGTCTCTGTTCCACGTATATTTTCATTTTAAATTCAAACTAAAGACACCCACTACCAGCAACATCCCATTCTTGTGACAGAGGGAATAAAAGAATGCCGCAAATTTTAGCTCAAACATTGTTCACTTTAGGCATGTCACATAGTCAAGTGAAACAATGGGATGTGTAAGTGGAAATACGTAATCATCTTATAGAGAAAGGGGGGAAGGGAGTAGGGGAGATGGGCAAAATGTGTGAAGGGGAGAGGGTGATAAAGACTTCCAGGGATCGAGGGGCACCTGGGTGGCTCAGTCAGCTGGGCGCCTGACTTCAGCTCAGGTCACGATCTCACACAGTTCGTGGGTTCGAGCCCAACATCAGGCTCTGTGTTGACAGCTCAGAGCCTGGAGCCTGCTTTGGATTCTGTGTCTTCCTCTCTCTCTGCCCCTCCCCTGCTCACACTTTGTCTCTCTCTGTCTCTCAAAAATAAATAAATGTAAAAAAATATATAAAAAAAGAAGACTTCCAGGGATCGAATGAATAAGTCAAGGAAGCAGAAGGCACAACACAGGGAATATAGGCAATGGTATTGCAATAGTGTCGTATGGTGACAGACAGTAACTACACACGCAGTCAGCATAGCAATAACACATAGATTTGTTGAATCGCTGTATTGTACACCTGAAACTAAGGTAATATTGTGTGGGAACTATATTTCGGTAAAAAAAAATTTTTTAAAGAAGAAAAGTACATAAGAGTTGGGAACAATAATACAATCTACCAAAGTTGGTAAATGTTTGCCCTGTATATCCCTTTTGTATCCTTTTCTTTATCAACCATTATTTCTGCTTCTGTTTTAGATGTGTCTCCAGTAACCAGACTATAGTTGGATTTTTTAATCTAATCCAAATTTCTGGCTTTTAATAGATATGTCAAAGTTTCAAGGCTTTGATAGGAGGAATTGATGGGCTCCAGAAACTAAGGGATGTTGTGTTGTAGAATTAAATAGACAAGAGCCACCATGGAAACAATATGCACAGGAGGTCACTGCCAGAGAGTAGTATCAATTGGACCCTTCTCCATTATATGTCTGGCTGCTTGGGAAGGTGTCTATCCCATATTTTTGGAGATTGCATTCAGTCAATTTATAAAACGTCTGTATTCACTTCCTGGAGCTTAACCATTACCCCAATTCACCAGCCTAAGGATTTTTAGGCTACTATAAGGATTAGGTATAGCCTAGTATAATAAATGAAGAGAAAGTCACCTTTTATAGGTTTTGGCAATAAGAGAATTTTTCTTCATTTTAACAGAGGAAAAATAGGAAAATTTATCATTTTCAGAGCGTTGGAAGGATTATTACTGCCAGCATTCCTGGGAAAGGAAAACCAACATAATTTTGTCAGTTATTGGGGAACACCAAAAGTTTTCTGTTTTGCCACCCTAAAGCTTGAAAGCAGGCCACCAAGCTTTGATTAACAGAATGAAACAACACCCCTGGGATAATTGCCCTGGAGTCCTGAATATGTCTATTTGGCATCTCCAACTAAACTTTGTGATTGTGATTGGTTTTTCATGATTAAGATTCTTTAATTACAAAGTAGTAATTAACCTCTTTCACCTCATATTCCCAAGAGCTACTCTCAATTAAATCCTTGAGAGCAAGCAAGAGCTTCAAATATTACTGTTGATTCATGGCCTATTTTCACAGAAGAAAGGACTCATCACAACCCAGATACAGAAAAAAAGAGGTAGAGATTCAAAGTTCCATTTATCTTATAAAGGATTCCGAGTTTTCAGAATAAACGCAGAAAACAAGTGGTAATCAGCTTCCAGGTCAATGTGATGATAGATTTTGTACAGAACTGTACAAAGATACAACAGGCCATCTATATATAGTAAGTCTCTCAGGGGACAGAACTATTTGGGAAGGATATTGACATTTAGACTTTGATAGAACTTCACGATCCTAAAAATCACTTCCAATCCTGAGATTTTTCTGAATCTAAAACATTCTGACTATTCAATTACTCAACATAGCAAGGCTAGCATTTCCAGACTTGTAACGTGAGGTGACAGTAACATTTCTGTTCTGGCTGAACTAGAGAGCTGAGCCTTAATTCAGCTTTATGTGTCTTACCACTCATTTAAACCACTCTGACCTTGTTTTTTCCTCTCTACAAAAGTTGGGTAAGAGTCTATATTATGCTTATCTCTGAAGAACACAGGCTTTGGAGTCAGACAGAACTATATTTGAATCTGGCTCTGTGAACACACTAGCTATGGGACTTTGGGTAAGTTATTCAACCTCTGTAAATTTCAGTGTTTTCATATGCAAAATGTAGATCACAGCCACACCTACTTCCTACTTCAGAAGGTTTTTGAATTTATACATATGAAAGAGCAGAGCCTTGAATAAATTAAAACAACTACCAGGAGAATATGACAAACTCAAAATCAATCACTGAGATGATTTAATATTCATTTATCAGAAACAGCTCAAACCAAAAAGGTTGTATGGAACCAAAAGCTGCAAATCTAAAAATTAGCAACAAAATACTGCATTTAAGGAATAGATGATACACATTCTTTTCTGATGCCACTTAAAGTTTTTAAGTGGCTAACAGAGTTCTTGGAACAAAATGCCAAGAACTCAGTGTATGTTAGCCAGTATCACAGTATGACTTGAACCCTAAAACTAGAAATCAAGGCGTCTTGAGGAGATGATGAGAAGAGTAACTTTGCCTGAATAAGCCTCAGTCCAGTACTAGGAACAACAGGTGGCAGTAAATGGGAAAAAAGGTACTACCCCAAGTTAATGAAGGATTTTCAAAGGGTCAGAGACAATAAAATATGAAATAAGATACATGAATTAGCAGTGAGTTTCCCACAACTACAGATTCTAAGCATAGATGGTTTGACTTTTGCTGTAGAAGAAGCAGTAAGTTTGTACAATGACCCCTGGGCAACCAATACTGTGAAATTTTCCAAGAAATCCAAGTCAGAGGAGGGAAAATTTTTTTCATCATACAACATTTAGAGGGAATCAAACAAATGCACTTCTGAAAAATTAAGGTTCTTTTTATGGTTTTTTATTTATTTGGAGAGAGAGCATGAGAGGGGAAGGTACAGAGAGAAGAAGAAGAAGAAGAAGAAGAAGAAGAAGAAGAGAGACAGAGAGAGAGAGAGAGAGAATCCCAAGCAGGCTCCACGCTGTCAGTGCAGAGCCCAATGTGGAGCTCAAACTCACCAACCGTGAGATCATGACCCCAGCCGAAATCAAGAGTCAGCGCTTAACGGACTGAGTCACCCATGTGCCCCATCTTTTTATGTTTAAATGTGAAAAACAGATGCTGAGAATTGTGGGGTCAGTTTTTAGTTGTCTTCAGGGTATAAGAATATCTTCCATTTTATTGTTATGATGGAAGCATATGCTAAAAACACATGCATATGCAGGAAGCAGTGTGGTTTACAAGGTCAAGTAGTTTTAGGATCTTCACACAAATTTTATTGTGGACAGAAGTCAAGCAGGTTTAGTAGAGATCTGTGTTATCACATATCCACTGCATATTAATATTTTTACATGTTGGGGCACCTGAGTAGCTCAGTCTGTTAAGCGTGCGACTCTTGGTTTCAGCTCAGGTCACGAGCTCGCGGTTTGTGAGTTCGAGTCCCACATCGGTCTCTGTGCCGACAGCATGGAGTCTGCTTGGGATTCTCTGTCTCCCTGTCTCTCTACCCCTCCCCCACTTGCTCTCTCTGTCTCTCTCTCAAAATAAATAAACTTAAAAATATTTTGGAGCACCTGGGTGGCTCAGCCGGTTAAGCGTCCGACTTCAGCCCAGGTCATGATCTCACGGTTCATGAGTTCAAGCCCCGCGTCGAGCTCTGTGCTGACAGCTCGGAGCCTAGAACATGTTTCAGATTCTGTGTCTCCCTCTCTCACTCTGCACCTCCCCAGCTCATGCTTGCACTCTGTCTCTGTCAAAAATAAATAAACTTAAAAAAATATTTACATTTTTATTACTCATGGAGATGGAATTGTCAATATTTTTCTCTTCGTGTTTTATCCTTATAGGTGCCTCCTTCACTTCCATCCACTACTCCCAGTCCTATCTATTTGTTTGCTTGTTAGCAAGACATTTATTGAACATTTGTATCAAGTACTGTTAGTTGCTTGCTGATAAGAACCTTATGTCGTTCCAGCCCTTACTATCATCCTAAACAGAAGATATTTAAGGCATTTCCATTTACAAGTGAGAATACTAAAGCCACATCTATAAATCATGGCACCAGAGCTCATACTACAGTCTCAAACCGCAAACACACTTACCACTGCAACGTATCACTCAGCTTATACATAAAACTTGAAGTGAGAAATTATTTGCCTTTTTAAAGACTCATCCACAATCTCGGATGTTTAGGGTTTGTGAAAGGATTTCAGGGTAATTTGTATTTATATGAACTGACCCACATAAATGAAGGGAAATATAAACATTAGGAAGGAGACTGAGACCTGGAATTTAAAAGAGATTGTTAAAAGATAAAATACGTAATTATTTTTGGATTTTAGTTCACGTTCAGTGACCTGTTTTGTTTATAGTTCAGTCAGCAGGGAACAAATGTATTTGGCTAGAAGGAATACTGACACATGCACAGGAACCTTGGCTAACCTTTGAAAGAGGTATGCCTTAGTAACTAGCAAAAGAGGTCATATAAAATTCTTTGTGTCTTTGATGAATTGTTCACATAAACAGTGATTTGTTGAGCTTGTTACACACACTTACACACACACACACACAAATATTTTAGAATTTAAAATGTTATAAAATAGGGGCGCATGGGTGGCTCAATTGGTTAAGCATCTGACTTGATTTCAGCTCAAGTCATAATATCACAGTTCATAAGTTCAAGACCCACATGGAGCTCTGTGCTGACAGCATGAAGCCTGTTTGGGATTCTCTGTCTCCCTCTCTCTCTGCCCCTCCCCCGCTCACTCACGCTCTCTCTCAAAATAAATAAACCTTTAAAAATATGATAAAATACGTCTATTTACTGAATTCTTCCACTATGATGATACTTTGATCTTACAGTTCTGTGATATTTTTTTTTCTTTATATGTGTTGAAGCTGGTTATTAGGTATATACATATTTAGACGATAATGATGAATTGAAATTTTTAAAATCCAACAGCGGCCCTGTCAATCCCTAATGATTTTGTCTTACTGTCTGCTTTACCAGTTATTAATGCATATTTCTCTACTATGCAGAAATAGAACATTCCTATGAAACGTTTCGTAAGCAAAATGGCAGAAAATGAAGACGCGATTGCCATTAATTTATACGGAAAACTTTTTGAGCATTCCAGGACGCCAAAAATAACCTCTCTTAGGCTTCTTTGATACCTTCAGGACACATTTTGCTGATAGATGCACAAAATAAATCAAGATAAAACACAGATACTGGCAGACCCAGTTCAAAGCTGAGCTCAATACAGACACACTGAATGTAGTTCCTTGGGAAAAACGCTCTGCTCAGGCTGGGTGCTGCCTCTGCAATGGCTTGGCTCCCTGCAAAACACACACGGAAATTCTCACGGGATTTCTTGGCTCCTCTAAGACAGCAAAAACAGGTAACGATACATTGGCCATGAAAATGAAGTGGCAAAATGGGAACTTTCAAACAGCAGGGGCTACTTGCACAGCCACATTAACTTTCTTGGGGATTAGTATATGTTTGGCATATACTTTTTTAAAAATCCTTTTATTTTCAATTTTTCCATGTTCTTGCCTTTTATATCTCTTATAAATAGAATACACCAGGAATTGTTTTTTAGTACAATATTACAAATGTATGTCTTTAAAGAATTTAGTTTTTCTTTATTGTGAAAATTGATATATTAGAACTGATTTATACAGCTTTTTATTTTTATTTGTCCCAATTTCCTATTTTTCTATGTTTCTTTTTCCACAATTTCTTATTCTTTGTTTCTTTCTTTCTTTCTTTCTTCTTTTCTTTCTTTTTTTTTTTTTTTTTTTTTGGAATTGATGGACTGCTTTGACTGTTGGTATTTATTTATATCTTTGTTATAGTTGAGTTTTGCTTCCCTTATATCACTTTTTCCCTTCTATAAATTTGAAAATTATCTATTCTATTACTATCCTTTCAGTGAGTATCCTAGAAAATTTATTGGGGTTTTTTAACTTAAAACCTAAAAGACAGGTGCCTGAGTGGCTCAGTGGTTAAGCGTCCAACTCTTGATCTCAGCTCAGGCCTTGAGCTGAGAGTGGTGAGTTCGAGCCCTACTTTGGGATCAGCACTGGGCATGAAGCCTACTAAAACAAAACAAACAAACAAACAAACAAAAACTAAAGAAAACAATGTTTCATCCCCTCACAAATGATACAAGAAGTCTTTGGCTCCAATTTTCTTCTCCACATTTTTTTCCTGTCATCATCCATGTGCCAATTCTAGATTAACTCCAGAAATTCAACCATTATTACATTTTTAAAATTTTTTTAATGTTTATTTATTTTTGAGAGAGAGAGAGAGAGAAAATGAGAACAAGCAGGGGGAGGAGCAGAGAGAGACAGAGACACAGAATCTGAAGCAGGCTCCAAACCCTGAGCTGTCAGCGCAGAGCCCAATGCAGGACTCAAACCTGCGAACCACAAGCTCATGACTTGAGCAGAAGTCGGACGCTTAACCCACTGAACCACCCAGGCGCCCCAACACTGTTAGTACCTTTTACAGAGAATTTCTACTTAGATTTATGTACATGTTTAGCATTTCATTTCTTTATTATTCCTCTTCATGTCTTAAATGATCTCCATTATTTTCTTTATTCTTGAATTATATTTAGAAATTACTTTATCATTTGTCCCTTGACAGTAAATTCCTGAAGTTTTTATCTGAACTATATTTATTTTACGATGGAAGAGAATTTTACTGGATATCTAATTCTGCGTTGGCAGTTACTTTCTTGCCACACTTTAGAGATGTTATTTAACTAATTCTTGGCTTTCATTGCTGCTGTGGAGAAGCCAATGGGTCATTCTCACTGCTGTTCCTGTAAAAGTGATCTACGCTTTCTTGCTGTTTTTCATATCCTCCCTTTGGTGCTCTGTTTCTCTGTAAATACCATCCAGCGTCACTTCCTGTGTTCTCTCCTGCAGGACACAGAATACACATATAAATGTTCCCATTCCATTGTTTCTATTTTTTTAACAAAATTCCATTCCTTTGAACACTCTTCCATACTTTGCAAGCTTATCTCTGTTTCATTAAAGAGGAATTCTTTAGATATATCTTCCTATTTACTAATCTGGTTTTTTTTTTAATTTTAGGGTGCATGAGATAACCTAGTAAGAGGGGTTTTTGTTTTGTTTTGTTCTATTTTGAGTGCAGTTGGCACACAATGTTATGTTAGTTTCAGGTGTATAACATGGTGTTTTAAATTCTATCTAATCCATTGTTTATCCCCTCTCACCTCACTTGAAACAATTGAGTTGTTACTTCAACAATAATCTTTTTTTTTTTAGTTCTGTAAGGTCCACGGAGCTTTTTTATTTTTCTTATTTATTTATTTATATATTTAATGTTTATTTTTGAGAGAGAGAGAGAGAGAGAGAGACAGAGACAGAGTGTGAATGGGGAGGGGCAGAGAGAGAGAGAAAGACACAGAATCTGAAGCAGGTTGATGCCCGGGCTCAATCCCACAACCATGGGAGCTGAAACCGAGAGTCAGATGCTCAGTGGACTGAGCCACCCAGGCTCCCAACACTGAGTCTTTTTAAAAGTCAATTTGGTAGTTTTTAAAAGACCTGATTTCTGTGGCATTCTCACTTTTAAAATTGCATCCATATTCCATATATAAGTGTACTATATAACACGTCTAACCATTCCAAATTCTGTTGTCCTTGTGCTAAATCTCTTATTGCATCATTTCTTTTCTTCCACTCCCATTTATAGTAGCACAATTGTTATCATGTTTGGAAATCTTTGTCCAAAAGTTCTTTGTTTCTTCTTAATATCTGGGAGTTCTTGGTGCCTAAGTTGGGGAATTTTTCTTCTGGAAGGGATTTGCTTCCCCTATTCAGCATGCCTCACCCAGGAACACTTCACCTTCTCAAAGATTTGGTTCAGAGAGAAAGTCTCAGGATTTGCTTTTCCAGCTTCACTGATATTCCAGTGCCGGATGTCCCGTAGAAATGTCTCCATAAAGGTATGATCACAGGGCAACCCTTCTCACTGACGCTTGTTAGTACAAATCTCCTGCTTTGGTTCCCTGCCCCTTCAGTTCTCTGTGCTTCCCTTACCAATTCTCTGTTCTGGCTGATTCTGATGCCAGCCACCCTGATCTTGGCTACTGGCTCTTGGCGCTCCAACGCCAGCCGCTGAAGCTTTGACACCTGACTGCCTGGCCTCAGCCCCTCCTACTGTTTCTTTATTTGTTATTTATCAAATGGATCCAGATACTCTCCTAACTTTTGATGCAACCAGCAATGTCTCAGAGAGTGTGTCTTATCCAATTCTTGTTGTGGCTTAAGAGGATTCTTCATTTCAGATCATAATATGCTGGTCAGCCTTGATACAGGAATGATAATAGAATTTTTGTCTGATGACTTCTCTTTCCCCAATAAAGTATGATATGACGTTATCAGCTAAGATACCCATATTATTAAAGATTAAAGTATAACATGATCAAAATGACTTGAGTGAATTTCAGTTAATTATACACTTCAGTTAACTTGAACAGATTTGGATTTAAGGAAGGAAAGAGAAGAAATATATGCATGTCATTGAAGTTGAAAAGTTAAAGTTTAAAGGAACCATAGACATTTTTTTTCCAACCCATCAACTGTGAAGATGACAACTGAGGCCAAGAGGCTCATTTGATTTGCCTGAGGCCACATGATATGGTCAGAGAAAACACTAGGACTACACCCTCTATATTTAATATTTATATTAAATCTATATTTAATAAGATCATAGAAAAACCTGAAAGATGTCTTCAACTATTCTGCTTTTCTTTGTTTGTTTCTTCCCCCTTCCAGTTGAAATGGCTATGAGAAACCAGAGTACATTGAGTGAATTCACATTGGTCTCCCTTCCTGTCATCCAGGAGCTTCAAGTCTTGCTGTTTGTCATTCTCCTGCTGGTTTATATGCTCATCATAACAGGAAACATTGTCATCATTTCCTTAATATGGACTGATAATCGTCTCCAGACACCAATGTATTTCTTCCTTAGTAATTTGTCATTTTTGGACATTTTGTTCACAACTACTATTGCCCCAAAGTTGCTAGCTTGTCTCTTAGAAAAGAAGAAAACCATATCCTTTGCTGGCTGCATCACTCAAGTTTATTTCTACTTCTTTCTGGGGACTGTGGAGTTTATCCTCCTAGCGGTGATGTCCTTTGACCGCTATGTGGCCATCTGTAACCCCCTGCGCTATACCATCATCATGAACAGTAGGGTCTGTCTCCTGCTGGTTCTGGGCTGCTGGGCGGGAGCCTTTCTCTCAGTGCTATGCCCAACTATTGTGGTGTCCAGATTGCCCTACTGTCATAGAGAAATTAGTCATTTCTTCTGTGACATTGCCCCTTTACTGCAGGTGGCCTGCATTGATACCCACTTCATTGAGATGATAAACTTCCTCTTATCTTCCCTAGTGGTCCTGAGTTCACTGGTGCTCACCACCACATCCTACACCTACATCATTTCTACCATCATGCGCATCCCCTCAGCCCAAGGACGTCAGAAGGCCTTTTCCACCTGTGCTTCTCACATCACAGTCGTCTCCATTGCCTATGGAAGCTCCATCTTCATGTACGTGAGGCCCAACCAGAGCCATTCACTGGATTTTGATAAAGTGACGGCTGTCCTCACTACAGTGGTGACCCCTCTTCTGAATCCTTTCATTTATAGCTTGAGGAATGAAAAGGTAAAGGAAGTCTTGAAAGAGTCAGTTAGCAGGATAGTTCCACCACATTCCAAGGGAACATAACACTAAGCAATTTCAGGACATGTAAGCTATGCTTTCTCTCTATAGCACCTTGTGCCGTATGAAGACTGACACCAAAGTACAACTGAAGCCTCAGAATCTGTCAGCAGGATGATTAACCATCACACATCATCAACAGTGAAGTATGGAAAACCAGAAGGAAAAAAAAAGAATTCTATGTCTGTTCAGTCTTTGAAATATTTTTCAAATAGTAACATAGGATCATGGAAACACTCCAGGCCCTGAGTCACAAGAGCTAATGTCTAATATTTGTTTAGGCACTAACTTCAATGGACTTGGGAACTTAGTTACTTAGGTTGCATGATTTCTCCAAGATTCCACCTGCCCATCTGCAAAATGGTGGCAGGAATGTCTGCTCTGATTATTTTCCAGGGCACTTGTGGCTATAAAATGAGATCATTAAGGGGCGCCTTGATGGCTCAGTCGGTTAAGCGTCCGACTTTGGCTCAGGTCAAGATCTCACGTTTCGAGAGTTCGAGCCCCACGTTGGGCTCTGTGCTCACTGCTTGGAGCCTGGAGCCTGCTTCGGATTCTGTGTCTCCCTGTCTCTCTGCTCCTCCCCCCACTCGCACTTTGACTCTCTCTTTCTCTCAAAAATAAATAAACATAAAAAAGAAAAAACTTAAAATAAATAAATAAAATGAGATCATCTGTATGAAAGTAATATTGTCATCACACATAGATATTGGTAAGTAGAAAGTGAGACATTTTCACCAGCCCACCCCCACCGAGATGCTTCTCCTTTGATGATCTTGACTAGATAAGAGGCAAGAGTTTTAATTCTGTTAGTCAATATGGACGAAAAAAGTTTAAAAGACTGGCAAATGCAAAGACTATCAAATGTTGCTCTAGGAAGAAGGTCTGTCCTGCACACAAATTAGTATTGTGCCTGCTGTGGCACTGGCAGAGTCAGGTTACCTTTATCTTTATCTGATCCCATTAAGCATTTTATTTGAATTACTAACTTTTCCTTGTTCTGACTCTAAGTTCACCAAGCACCTTTGTATCTGTTTTTGCCTTCCCATCTAGCTTGCCTAGTTGGAGAAAATACTCATGGCAAAGGTTGTCTAGCCATGAAATACTGTCTTTGTTCTTGTAAATTAATTACTATTATCTTTTTGATTAATGTGAATCTCATCTCAGATTCATTGTGATGATAAATAGAAATGTGCTGAATTTATCAACATAATATGACCCTACAAGGTATATATCTAGAAGGCAGAATCACCTTTTATTTTTATTTACTTATTTATTTGTTTGTTTATTTTAGAGAGAGCATGAGCATGGGGGGAGGAGGTGGGGGAGTGAGAGAGAGAGAAAGAAAGAGAGAACCTTAGGCAGGCTCCACGCTCAACGCAGAGCCCAATTCAGGGCTCGATCCTACCACCCTGGGATCATGACCTGAGATGAAATCAGGAGTTGGACACCATCCATCCAGGTGCCCTAGAATCCCTTAGTGTTATTATCATTTCTATAACTATGTGCATAGCACAGTTCTTCAAACTTTTATATTCTGCTGGGTCTTCCCAGGTGACAAAGGACAACCGAACTCTATGCCCAGCATATCCAGGAAGAGGTAGGAAGGAGAGGGTTATTAGGAAGCAAGATTACAAAGAGGGAAGTAACCATGGAAATTCAGATCTTGTTGCCTGAGAGAATAAAAAAGCCTGATTTACATCAAAGGGGGATGAGGTGTTCAACAATGAACTATAATCTTAAGAAATAAAGCAGGATTCAGCCCAAAGAAGGGAGCCCCTAACATCCAGAATGGATCTGGTGTTCACAGATATTTCTTGGTATTATTACAAACTGATGTGATACTTACAGATAAGTCATGTTTTTCTCCCATTGGACGTAAACAGTTTCACTGAACATCCATTTCATACAGGATCACTGTGCAACACAAAATACCAAGCAATCCCCTGCCTTACCAAATTGAATGGCCGTTATCTCTTTACTAATTACAGCTTTACCTTACTCTGTCCCCATCCTTCTGAGAGCACTCAATCCAGAACAGGCTGCTGCTTCCATAGACCCTCCCCAAAAGTTCCCAAAGAAAGGATAAATCCTATGATAAGTACACTTAGTGAGACATTTCACTCTCTCCACAGTTTGGGTTTTCCCTCACTGCAATGAATGATAAACCCAATTTCTTCAACTATAGATATACTCCCGGTAGACTTTGGGGTAAGGGCAATGACGCAGAGTGGGTCATAAGGCCCTGATGAAAAGCAGAACAATCCAGTTTCCAGGATATCTGAGAAACCCAAAAATAAGAAACAGTGGACAAAAACAGTAAGTTGCAAAAAGGGACCAGGAAAAGGACCAAGAATGTACCTCAGGCACTTCATCACCCAATGAGTCTAACAGTCCCTGACGAGAAGAGATAGATGATTAAATGAGATCAGAGTTAGATTTTGTTATGTCTTTGCATGCCTAAATAAAGTGTATACAAAGCTGGGTTTTGTTTACCCATAAAATTGGTTTTGTGCTGTCAGTTATCAATAATACCTATGTTATTAAATCCCTGGGTTAAAGAACTCCATTCAGGTGTTGTTCATGCGAAACATGCAAATATAAGTGAGCACAACCAGTATTCATTTATGGTTTTTGTGCCAGATGCCTATGAAGGCGTCAGGTACAGGAACACTTGCAACCCAGACAATATGCAAAACAAATGGCCCCATATACAATTGCAGACAGATCTGTCTGAGTCACACTTTGTAATCAGAAGAGCCATCTTTTCATTATATCTTCCCCAAACCCTATTTTGATTTTGATTTTTTTTCCTTTGGAACAGCCCACTTTTTAAACCCTATTGTCTTTTGCTCATGGGTCCAGACCCTACACCCAAAGAGATCTGTTTGAATTCATTTATGAATCCAACTTACTAAATTCCTTTCATTCCCTAGATCTTCTCATACAATTTTGCGACAATTGGAAGGTACTGTTACTTGCCGGTTATAAAATCAGTTACTACTTTTTAAATGTCTTTTTCATTCTGTTTTCTTTTCGCCATTATCATTGGTCTAAGAGGAAGCAGACTGACAACCACCCCCAAATCCCTTGGAGAACTGTTCTTTAAACACAAGCTTATAGCCTATAAACTAAAAGGCTAAGTTGAAATTATTTATATGTTAATAATGTTTTTTCTATTTATGCACACATTTTTGACATCCTGGTAAAGATTGGATTTAAGTAGCGGTAACTGATTTCAGCCAAGTATTTAAATTTCCAGGATTTGCTTTAAGAAGACCTACATTCTATTCAGCTTACACAGTGGAGGTCTGGAGGAGGCAAAATTATGTTCACATGAGAAGTGAAATGCTTTCACTGGTATACAAAGGAAAGTCTATATAAGGTAAATATGTAAGTGTTTAGAAAAGGGATTTTCAACAATTCTGAATTTATTCATAGTTATTTTACACTTCAGAATCTCTTAAAGGCTATAAGGAAATGTCCCAAATAGTTAATGCTGATTAATCTGATATTTTAAATGACTTTTATTTTAATTGAAATACAGTTGACACACAATGTTACCTAGTTTCAAGTCTATACAAACACAATACATAAGCAAAATGTGTATTAAATGGCTTTATGTTAATGGTAAGGCTTCTGGTCAACTGTAGGCTATTAGTAGTTAACTTTTGGGGAAGTCAAAAGTTTTACATAAATTTTCAACTGTGCGGGAGGTCAGCACCCCCAACTCCCACATTGTTCAAGGGTCAACTGTCCATTGTGATATCAAAACCATAAAATATCAGGGAGGAGGTAGGGAATAAAAGGGTAGAGTTTCTGTATGTGATCAAAGTTAAGTTGTTATCAGCATAAAATAGTTGGATCTAACTATAAGACATTTTACATACACTTCATTGTAACCACCAAGCAAAAACCAACAGTGGATATCCAAAACACAAAGAGAAGGAAATCAAAGCATACCACTATGGAAAACCATCAGTTCACAAAGTAAGACACCAAGGGAGGAAGAAAGGCATAAGGGAACCATAAAAAGCCAAAACAGAGAAGCCTGGGTGGCTCAGTCAGATGAGCGTCCTACTTCAGCTCAGGTCATGATATCATTCATGGTTTGTGAGTTCGAGTCCCGTGTCGGGCTCTGTGCTAACAGCTCAGAGCCTAGAGCCTCCTTCAGATTCTGTGTCTCCTTCTCTCTCTCTGTCCCTCCCCACTTGCACTCTGTCTCTCACAAAAGTTAATAAATGTTAAAAATGTTTTTTAGAAAGCCAAAAACAACTAATAAGATGAAAAGGAAATGAAAATAAAATTGGAAAACACCATGGCAGTTTCTTATATAGTTAAACATATACTTACCATAAAACATAGCAATTCTACTCCTAGGAATGTTTCCAAGAAAAATGAAAATAAATATTCACATAAAAACATGGACCCACTGCTCAGAGGAGCTTGATTCAAAATGGACAAATACTGAAAACCACCCAAGTGTCCATCATCTGGTGACTAGGTAAACAAACTGTGATATATCTACACAATCTATATAATAGATAATCCTCCAGGAATACAAAAAAAGAAACTTGTGATACCAGAAACACATGGATTAATCTCAAAGCATCTGATTAAGTGAAGGAAAGAAACACAAAAGACTATACACAGTAAGACTGCATTTAGATAAAATTCTAGAAAATTCAAAATTACATTGACAGGAAATGCGTTGGTAGTTATCAGGGGCAGAGGTGGGGAGGGGAACATTTTTGCTGCAAAAGGGTACAGGAGTGTTTCTAAGATAATGGAAATATTGTAAACCGTCATAATGGCACTGGTGGTATCTTCTGGTGAAGATGTGCCAAACCTCAACCACTGTACCCTTAAACTGGTTATTATTTGTACATCACACATCAATTGAAATATGTACATAGACATAAAATCTACATAAATAATCTATGTTTGGAAAGAAACCGCAAGCTTTTTTGTCAATTTCATTTTATTTTTGTTGCATAATCTTTATTTTTTAAATATAATTTATTTTCATATTGGCTAACACACAGTGAGTAAAGTGTACTCTTGGCTGTTAGGGTAGATTCCAATGGTTCATCGCTCTTACAGCTTATTTTAATACACTACGATCATTTCAGAAAAAAAAATGTGTTTGAAGTTTTCCAAGTTTCTAGTTCCCTGAGGTTTTAAAGCAGCTGTATAAGTTTCTCTTTAAATAAATAAAATAAACAACCAAGAGATTCTCCCAGGAGACCTTAACATTATAACAGATTCGTTACTTCAATTCTCATGTTCTGTGATTGCAGTAGTCATAATTAACCTTTTTTTTATGCCATAATCCCAGGTGCCATTGTAAACCAAATCTCTGAAGGTGAACACAGAATCTCATTAACTATCAAAGTTCATATTCAATAGAGGCAGAGTAATGTTATTTTCTGGAGAGAGTAAATAAAGACGGTTACATTTACAATCAAGTCACAAAATCCCCAATGAATGAACAGGGGTGACCTAACAAAGGGTGACAGTTCAGAGAGATGTTTCAGTGAAAGCAAATATGAATTCTCCTGACAATCAGGCCCATGAGGGTAGAATGCGTTGCCCCAAGAAACAGTGAGTTTAGCATCACTGGACGGTACCTCGGTGGAGACATTGCAGGATATTTGGGGGCCGGCTGACTCATCCGCCTGTGGAGTTCTCTTCTGCTCTAACGTCCTGTGTTTGAATAATTCCACGTTTCTGGGTGCATCCACAGAAGAAAGAGAAATTCACTAAATAGAGAGGAAATTACATTCCTGCAACGAAAACCAAACAAAGAAACAAAAACCCAACTGAAATTTGAGAAGCTTTCGGTCACTTTTGCCAGAGATCCAAAATAGGAGTCAGAGGACCTGCTCGTGACTCGGTTGTGTGGGACTCCCCCATTCATCACCAAACCTCACTCTTCTCTTCTTGGCAAAAACGTGCTTCAGAGTCCACATTACTTGAAACTCAGGAATACCTGAGATGGAGACTCACTGGACGTGTAACATGAAAGATTAAATGATAATATACCACTTGGATTCATCCTGGTGTAAGTCAAGATTTAAATTTTTCTGTGGAAATACAAAAAAGAACTGAAAAAGACTGATAGAAATTACTAAAAAGGACTGTTTTCCATTCAGAGGAAGACGGATGGAACACTTCAGCAAACAGCGAATAACCATTTGGTGTGGTTCTGAAAGGGCGGTTAAGTACCACGTGGGAAAACAGACTCAGGCTAAGACTGAGATTTACACAGAATCCAACACTGAAGCAATAACAGAATTTAAAGAAAAACGGACGGGATGCAGGAGGAAAAACATACCCAGATTTGAGTTTGTTAACATACTTGAATGGAGAAAATACCGACTGTGCGACAATCCGCGTGATGTAAGTATCCTATAATATGCAATTATCCGTATTTATATGTTAAGCAGTTTGGGTCTCACTACATTTGTTTACATGTATATTTGACGAATTAAAGTGTAATTACTGCTTTCCCAAAACTCCTACTGTCAGCAGACGTCAAGTATTAGAGCTCTACCCTAAGTCTGAAGATGAAAGTTTTTAATGTACTTCAGTTACAATTAAACTTTGTCACATTTTACTGACAGCAGCAAAGATCCCCAATTATCTCTCACCCCCATTCCCCACTACATCTTAGTTCTTTTCTGTTTCTGCTTCCCCATCCCCATGTTCTTAACAAACATGTACTGAACGCCAAGTATATAAACATTACTGGGCTGGGCCCTAGCTGAGGACCGGAACCTGGAGTGTCATCATCCTCACTTTAGAGAGAAAACAGTCAAGACAGGGTACTTACGAGTCTCATTAAAGGCCACTCACTCAAGTGGCCACAAGAGAAAAAAGTAAACCACACAGGTTCTCCGACTGAAAATCTGCTATGATTTTTCCATTAGTCCACATTTATCTCACTAAATCCGGCATCTCGAAACATGCAAATATGCAATTCAATGCCATTTTTTAAGGATCCACAAATGGTAATGAAGAAAAAAATCTCCCCTCCCCCAATGAAAGCCTTAAGTTGGCAAACTTATAATTAAATTGTCAGACACAGATGGTCTAATCCACAACCATTTCCCCTTAGACATGATGGGCTCTGGAGAGCACAGAGGTCATCTAGAGAAGACCAACTTGGTTTCTAGAGAAGCCAAGTTCTTTTCCACTATCATGAACTGAAGAGACTGCCCAAAGGAGAGCAATGCTACAGCTTTAGTTCGTCTCAGAGAAGTTTATTTGACCCTTACTCAGCAGAACAGAAAGCTCTCCAGGCCTCTTTTTTCCAGTCCCATATGACCCAATGACAACCACGGCAAAGAGCAATTCTATTTGTGTCCAACCCTTCCAGATTCTTGTTATTAAAACCTGGCACGGTGTTTTTGAAGATCCCAAACTGTCTGACTCTTACAATACCAGACAGGAATCAAGCTCCCATCAGGCTCATCAAAGACTACAGAGGCAAGAAGGAAAACGATGACAGTACAGATGTTGTGAAACAATTGGCTAGATGAATGGAAGGAACAATGGAGTAGATGACAGGCAGTTCGTGAGAATGCACATCAGTGTGTCTTAACACCCACTCATCTCTGGTGTTGTCAGTAAGGAGGGCGGGAAGGGGGAAATGAAAGGGAATTTCAAAGCACTTCTACTTGTACACATACCATGCTCTATTCTGTCTTTGTATTAGACCTTAGTAACATTAACACATGTCCACCCAGATATGGTTATGCCTTCTTGTGCTGTAGAAATCAGTCTGGAAGTTTGTTACCTGGATGCAGCAGCAGTGGGGGGAGGGAACAATATTATCGTATTAGTGGTGGAAACACACCGGCTGGTACCAAGACCCTATTTCAATAGATCAGACCCTTTAAGGTCCTGTGATTACTTAAAAGCAGTTTGGTCTTGAAATAAATGAGTGGTGAAAACAAATAATGAGCAACTACAAGGACCAGAAAAGTCACAGCAAACTTTTCAAATGGAAATCCATCAAAAACAAAAGTCTTCAAGGAAAAATACTCCTACAGGAATGCAAGCTGGTGCAGCCATTCTGGAAAACAGTGTGAAGGTTCCTCAAAAAACTAAACATAGAACTACCTTACGACCCAGCAATTGCACTACTAGGCATTTATCCATGGGATACAGGTGTGCTGTTGCAAAGGGACACATGCACCCCCATGTTTATAGCAGCACTATCAACAATAGCCAAAGTATGGAAAGAGCCCAAATGACCATTGATGGATGAATGGATAAAGAATAGGTGGTATATATATACAGTGGAGTATTACTCGGCAATGAAAAGAATGAAATCTTGCCATTTGCAATTACCTGGATGGAACTGGAGAGTATTATGCTAAGTGAAATTAGTCAGAGAAAGCCCAAAGTCATTATGACCTCACTCATATGAGGACTTTAAGAGACAAAACAGATGAACATAAGGGAAGGGAAACAAAAATAATATAAAAACAGGGAGGGGGACAAAACAGAAAAGACTCATAAATATGGAGAACAAACTGAGGGTTACAGGAGGGGTTGTGGGAGGGGGGGTGGGCTAAATGGGGAAGGGGCACTAAGGAATCTACTCCTGAAATCACTGTTGCACTGTATGCTAACTAATTTGGATGTACATTTAAAAAAATAAAAAATAAAACAAGTTCAAAACAAAAAAGAAAAAAGAAAAAAAGGAAAAATACTCCTAGGAATAACATTTCAGAAAAAGAAAGTGACCTTCTTTCAAGACGAACTCAGTGGGTTCCACACCTAGAGACAACCTAGTTCAGGTTCATTATTGGTCATTTGAACCAATTTCATTTTAACATAAAACTAAAGGATTAGCTACAAAATAAATTCAGCTTCACTGAACTATACAGACACGTAGTACATGTGCAGCACCCCTGAGCCGTATTCCAAGATGAGCATTTCCAACAACATCATCTGCATTCACTTTCTTTCACTACTATTAACAAGCTGATTGTCCAAATTGCTGAAAACAATGTGAGGTATAAGAGACCGATTTAAGACAACCTGTAAGAATTCCCAGTCAAGGAATGGAAGGGAAAAGCTTTGGTATTCTTTTGGATCCTGCCATACACATGGCATTGCAGGGAACAAAAAAGAAACACACTGATCATTTTCCCAGTAGAGGTTTTTCAAATGTCTGAAATAGGTTATGCCAATGATGAACCATATATATATGCACCTACTTGCTCTGTAACAGTGTAGACATCAAAACCTTATACCGGTATAAAAAATAAAAACAAAGAAAAACTATGTGGCCTTATGGAGATCAATTATTATCACATCAGAACAACTCGGGGACAACCAGAGATCACCTTAAGACTCATGCGATACCAATCACAAATGTGAGGAGAGACCAAGACAGGTTCTCTTTCATATGATGCTCTTGGTCAGTTTCGTAGTTTCTGCTCCTTTATGTAGATGATACCTGAAGGGTTGAAATGACTTGGAGAAAAGTAACTCAACTTTTATTAACATTCCCTTTTCCCATTTTGCAAATGGACTGACGGGATTCTCAGTTAAGGATTCTCTCTTCTCAAGCACAGAACTTAGCCAGGGAAACAGTAGATCAGGAAAAATGAAAGAGAGAAGGGAAGGAGCACGGGGTCCAAGAGATGAATGGAGAAAATGTCATTCAACCAAAAATGTCAAATATGAGAATACCAAGGTTAGAAGATGTCATGTAACTTATCCAAGGTTCTATATTAGAGTGAGTGGCAGGATGAAATCACTCTGACACTTCATTCAAAGCTTTTACTACTTTACATTTATCACTGATACTGAGAGTAGAAACTCATTTAAGCTGATTTTCATTTCCATAATTTTTTTTCAGAGAAGCGCTGCCCACTAAGTATTGCATGCCATGGATATGCAAAATCAGACCACAGTGACTGAATTCACCCTGACTGCCTTCCCTGTTATCCGGAAGCTTCAGATCTCCCTCTTTGTGGTCCTCTTGTTTATTTACATGTTAACTCTCACAGGAAACATTGTCATCATTTCCTTAATATGGGCTGATAATCGCCTCCAAACCCCAATGTACTTCTTCCTCAGTAATTTGTCATTTCTGGACATTTTATACACTACCTCAGTTACCCCAAAGCTATTAGCTTGTCTTCTAGAGGACAGGAAGACCATATCTTTTGCTGCCTGCATGATTCAAATATACTTCTTCTTTTTCTTGGGGACAGTGGAGTTTATCCTCCTAGCGGTGATGTCCTTTGACCGCTACGTGGCCATCTGTAACCCCCTGCGCTATACCATCATCATGAACAGCAACGTCTGTCTCCTACTGGTTCTGGGATGCTGGGTAGGAGCCTTCTTCTCAGTGCTGTGCCCAATTATTGTGGTGTCCAGACTGCCCTACTGTTATAAAGAAATCAGTCATTTTTTCTGTGACATTGCCCCTCTGCTACAGGTGGCCTGCATAGACACTCATTTCATTGAGATGATAAACTTCCTCTTATCTTCCCTCATCCTCCTGACCTCGCTGGTACTCACCATTGTGTCTTACACCTACATCATTTCTACCATTTTGCGCATCCCCTCAGCCCAAGGACGTCAGAAGGCATTTTCAACCTGTGCTTCTCACATCACGGTCGTCTCCATTGCCTATGGGAGCAACATCTTCATGTATGTGAGGCCCAGCCAGAGCCGTTCACTGGATTTTGACAAAGTGACTGCTGTCATGACTGTAATGGTGACCCCTCTTCTGAACCCTTTCATTTACAGTCTGAGAAATGAAAAGGTAAAAGAAGTTTTGAGAGAAGCAATCAACAAAATTATATCCTTATTACACAAGAGAACCTGAACGTTCGTTTGCTAAGAATGGCTTTTTTTTCAACTCTTGGACTCTGTGGAGAAAAGCATGCTTGAAGACCATAAAATCACAGATTTGTGGGAAGATATAAAAAGGCTTCATGTCACATCAGATACAAAGTATTGTAGTCAAGGTGCAGAGCAGACAATTCGAGCATAGAGGAAATAATATGTTTGAGCCCTTTTTGGGCAATTCATGCACAGGATAACATAAATTAATGACAAATACTTATGTCAAAAATCTGAAATTTAAGCCTGGCTCTATTCTTTTTTTATCCCATGAAACTTAGCCTATCTGAACCTTAGTTTACTCATCGGTAAAGTAGGAAATAGTTTATGCTTTTCCTTTCTCTTTTTTTTTTTACTTTTTACTATAGGCTTAACCAAGATAGCCTAAGGAAACCAAACACAGGTAAATATAAAATAATGCTCCCTCTCGGTATTTAAGATGATGAAAGATGATTGGCTTCATTCTTGACAGCTAAATACTATAGAAAAATGTAGTAGGAGTAGTAATACAAAAATAAGGAAGAGCTGTAACATATCCCAGGGTTTCTATAGCGTGCCTAAATAGGAACTTATGTATCGATATACATGGAATTTATAAGAATATATATTATAACTCCTCTCAGTTCAAAATCCAAATTCCTGGAATGAGGATGCAATTGGCCCAATCGAAGTGAGATGTCCTCCCCCGATTCGGTTCTTTGTAAGAGGAAAGATTGGCAAAGAGTTACATTGCCTTCTGTTCTTACCATCACTGAACAGGTGCTATGGGACAAGTACTCTGAAAGACAGTGTAAATATAGGAATAAGACAATAAGCATCTGTAAGATCAAAATAGGTTATGACTGGAGTGGTCATTAACCTTCTAGCTGCATGAACAATGACTGACACCTTAAGAATTGACGTGACTCTATCTTGGGAAAACAGGCAGAGAAAGTGCTGCCTTAAGGATGGATTCAGAATGTCATAAAGGAACACCATCCATCCTAAGAGATTGCGGCAAACAAATGTCTAAAGATCAGAAGAAACTAGAACAATATCACCAGGAATGAAGCACTCATATAGGATCTTCTCTGCCCTCATTTTCAGACACTAAATAAAATAAGATTTGGAACGTTAGTATATTAGCTTCCTAATGCTGCCATAACAAAGTTAGCAGCTTAAAATAACACAGATTTATGATCTGACTGTTCGGTGGGTCACAAGTTCAATACAAGCCTCCCCAGCCCAAATTCAGCAGGCTGCATTCCTTTCCAGGGGCTCTAGGGGAAAATCCATTCCCTATCCATCTGACTTGTTGACAGAATTTCCTTCCTTGAAGCTGTGGGACCAAGGTTCTGTTTCCTTGCTTGCTGGCTACCACCCAAGGGCCATTCCCACTTTCTAGTAGATGCTTCAGTTCTTGACTCATGGCCCCTCTTCCTCTACCTTCAAAGCCAACAATAGCAGGACATGTACCTCTCAAGTTTCAAATCTCTCCTTCTTCCATCTCCCCTATGACTTGGCTGACAAAGTTCTCCACTTTTAAGGACTCATTGGATAGCAGTGGGCCCACCCTAATATCCAGAATAATATCACCAACTCAAGGTCCTTTTCCTGCATTACATTTACAAAATCCTTTCTGCCAAGTAAAGTAACATATTCACAGATTCTGGGAATTAGGACATGAATATCTTTAGGTGTCATTATTCTGCTTGCCAGCATAATGTTGCTAGTGGTCATGATCCAAGAAAGGAAAAATAAAGAACAGAGCACAGTAGGATTTTTTAAAGCCAATATTAAATCCTAAACTCTCTCATTGTCATCACCTAAAACCAGAAGTATTTATAAACCCCAGATAATGACAGACTAGAAAAAAATCAGCAAAATATCTGGGCAATGCATATTTTAAATTAACCATGTTTGTTTTTCTTTAAATTATTGTTAGGCAGAGATGATATAGTGTCCCTTTGTGCTGTTTTCCTGTTTTTCATGAGTTCCCATGTTACTCAATACCCTATTCTAGTATCATTAATACAGAAAAGAGAAACTGGAGTGCATAAGGGAAATGAAGCATAATTTTGGTCCCCACCTGGGGCTGGCCCCACGTTGGCCAGGCTTGCAACTGCAAATATAAAAAGACTTCATAAACTCTGAAAAATAACATAAATATACTGTTTTACTTTGATGTTGATTATTATTCTTATGATCAACACTTCTTTAATGTTTATTTATTTTGAGAGAGAGAGAGAGCATCCGTGGGGGGGGGGGGGACAGAGAAAGAGGGAGAGAGAGAATCCCAAGCAGACTCATCACTGTCAGCACAGAGACTGATACAGGGTCCAGTCCCACAAACCGTGAGATCATGACCTGAGCCAAAACCAGAGTTGGACACTTAACCAACTGAGCCACCCAAGCACCCCATGATCAATGTTGTTATAAGAGAGGATAATAATAGCAGTTTCTACATTGATTCTAATAAGTTAAGTTAGTACAAAGATGACTGAGAAGTAGTCTAGTTTAAAACTTAGTGATAGTTTAAGAGTTTGGATTGACAGTCAATGTCAGTTTGAGATAATTGTTTCTTGGCGGGTAACAATGTTTTCTTTTACTGTCTAATATTAGTTGAATTTATGGTTGTTTGGGTTAGTTCTGGCTCAAGATCTGTCCCAAATTTTGGGACACCTGTAAAGTCCCTTACTTTTCCCATATTCAACCATGACAAGGCATTTTACCTTTTTCAATATGAGAGAAGGAAGAGGAATAGATCAAAAGAGCCAGTAGAAAATTCAAAGCACATCCACTTGCTGGATAAGCTAGATAACTTCCTCCAACTATGGATGAAGGGCATCCCAACCAGGGAAACACTGTCAAATGTAATGAGTTTAATGAATTCACTGATCCTTCCACTTGCCAGGTAATTGTCACGTGCTCCTTCCTCCTGACTCAGTTGTAATACAATATTCAGCAACAACTATGAACATACACCTCAATCACATCACAAGAATGCGATAAAACATACCAAATTATTGTCATCGGTAGTCAAGAGCTTAGATAAGCTACTCCGTTTGGCACCCATTTGGCCAACCATTTGGCCAACCAGCACCCATTTGGCCAATCCATTTGGTCAAGCAGCCTGCTGTGACTTTAAACTGACACTAGTCCCCTCATGTAAGCCCTAGATAGCAGTCTGCAGAGTCACAGACATAGGTCACTTTCTGACCCGACCTGCCCCACGGTTCTTGTGCTCAACCATCTTCCCCATCCACCAGCACCTTCCCTTTATGCGCCCCTTCAACAAGGCCCCAGTGCAACTTACCAAAACTCACTCTTTTGGTTACAATTGACCAATGTGGCTTTAGCCCGGGAACCCCAAAGCCCTCCAGGTTCTAATGAAGGCATATGCCCCGGGTGATTCCTCTCTGTCTGTATTCTGCCTCCAAGAGAAGCCCCCCCAAGGTATTCCAGGTGCCTCCTCCAAGACCTGTGAGTAATAAACTCTATCATAACTCCTCTTGTGGTCTGTTCGACTGCAACTCACCCTTGGCAGGCACCCTCTTCTCCACTTAAGAAATGTTAACTTGACAAATTAATAACAGGGGGGTACAACCACAGATGAGTGTTTGCTTCATTCTTGAAATATACTAAAATGTGTGTGTGTGTTGTGTGTGTGTGTACACGTGGTACATTTCAGAGGTATGTATTTTGTCTGATATCTTTATTTTATTTTTTTTTTCAACGTTTATTTATTTTTGGGACAGAGAGAGACAGAGCATGAACGGGCGAGGGGCAGAGAGAGAGGGAGACACAGAATCGGAAACAGGCTCCAGGCTCGGAGCCGTCAGCCCAGAGTCCGACGTGGGGCTCGAACTCACGGACCGCGAGATCGTGACCTGGCTGAAGTCGGACGCTTAACCGACTGCGCCACCCAGGCGCCCTGTCTGATATCTTTAAAAAGTCTTTATTAAAAACAATTATTTATCATCTAGAATTGCTGGCTTATCCCAAGGATGTTCTTTAACGTTAACAAGGGATTCATTCAGTAACACACTTTCTTTTTTTAATGTTTTATTTATTTATTTATTATTTATTTATTTTTGAGAAAGACAGAGAGACAGAGAGACAGAGAGAGTGAGCGTAAGTGGGAAAGGGGAAGAGAGAGAGGGAAACAGAATCTGAAGCAGGCTCCAGGCTCCGAGCTGTCAGCACAGAGCCCCACACAGGACTCAAACTCATGAACCGTGAGATCATGACCTGAGCCAAAGTCAGACTCTTAACCTACTGAGCCACCCTCGGGCCCCAAGATGCTTTCTGATTTTCAGCATTTGGCACTAAATAAGGCTCCTCTTTTTAAAATATGATAATGTCAAAAATAATAATGTGTAAGTTCTTTCTGGTTACAAAATTTATAGTAATGAATAGTTTTTTAAATCTTACCTTCTTTTAGGTTTTTTAGCCATTCTGAGCACAGACCTTGAAAAGAAATGACCATCATATAACCATGTAATTATTGGGTTTTTTTGTTTATTTTCTTTAATGTTCATTTATTTAGTTTTGAGAGACAGAGAGAGAGACCAAAAGCAGAGGAGATGTGGAGAAAGAGGGAGACACAGAATCTGAAGCAGGCTCCAGGCTCTGAGCTGTCAGCACAGAGCCTGACGTGGGGCCCAAACCCACGGACCATGAGATCATGACCTGAGCTTAAGTCGGACGCTTAACCAACTGAGCCACCCAGGCTCCCCAACCATCAATTATTGTAAAAAAGAGGAACTTCAAATAACACGGTAAATAAGAGAGCACTATATATGCCCAGTAGATAAAATATCAAGTTATTCTATTGCTATTAATAATTATATAGTCTTATCATGTGCTGAAATGCATGCATACGCCCTCCTGACATAGAACTGAATTCAGAGTCATCACCTAACTTTAGGAGAGTATATAAAAAGTGCAGTGTATCATTTCACTTGTGTAGGCAAACACATCTCATCCCATGTAGGCCACAGAGAATACGCCTGATTTGGGCAAGGCTATATTCTGCATGAATCCTGGAAATTAGTTTCCCCTCATTAGTACTTACACTTACTACGTTCATCCCATTAAATCCAAGAAAGAGGTTATTCTGCTATGGTTATAGCAATGAATTAAAAGGTGGAAATGAAATGATAAAAAACAAGAAACAGCTTGGTGGAAAAAATTGTCTGGGATTGCTAGACCCTGGCATACAGTATACCCTCACTGCCCCCTTTTCTTGAGTAGGTAATACAAGCTATAACAACTTGTCCCTGTATTCTCTTGTCATGCAGGGGCAAACTGCAAATCAATGATAAAAGGTGACTAAACAAAATCTCCTAGCCTTGAAGTAAATAATGTTAAATCATCTTTTTATTTAAAATGGTATTTCAGGGCACCTGGGTGGATCAGTGGGTTGAGCGTCTGACTTCAGCTCAGGTCATGGTCTCATGGCTTGTGGGTTCAAGCCCTGCGTCGGGCTCTATGCTGACAGCTCAGAGCCTGGAGCCTGCTTCGGATTCCGTGTCTTCCTCTCTCTCTCTGCCCCTCCCCTGCTCATGTTCTGTCTAAATTTGTCTCTCAAAGATAAATAAACTTTAAAAGAAATTTTTTTACTGATATTTCAAAGGGAAGTATGAAATATTTTAAATTGAGTAACAATGAAAATATAACACAGCTAATTACTGCCTGTGGAATAATTTCCACATTTAAATTCATTTATGAACAATTTTTTATAAACTTTAAAATAACACAACTGAACATTAAACTCAACAGAATAGGAAAAGAGGGATAGAACAAATAAACAACAACAAAAAAGTGGAAATTATAAAGATAATTTCAGATATAAATGAAATAGGACTATATATAAATGACAACAACAACAACAAAAACCCACAAACCAAAACCCAGTTCTGAGAAAAGCTTTCTAACATAAGTACACCCCTGTCAAGATTTATCAGTGGTAGAGAGAAAGTAAAGAGAGAAAAGATAAAAAAATAAATGAAATATAGAATAAAAAGTAGAAAATACAGATACAAGCATGGAATAAATTTTAAAATCCAGATGAGTTTTAAATAAAGATATTAAAACCTGAGATTCAATACACCAATTCCCAAAAGAATACAAAATGTCAAAAGGTGTACTGAGAGAAATAGAAAACATAAACAGGCAAATTAGCGTTTATGTATATTAAAATAATCATTTAAAACTCCCAGCAAACGAGGAGCAGAAAACCGTATAGATGACTTCTGACAAATTTGGGTAAGCAAATAATTCCTATCTTACAGAAAATATTCCAGATAATAGAATTTTAAAACATCTATTGACAAAATCAGGGCACCTGGGAGGCTCAGTCAGTTAAGCTTCTGATTTCAGTTCAGCTCATGATCTCCTGGTTTACGAGTTTGAGCCTGCATCAGGCTCTGTACTGACAGCTCAGAGCCTGGAGCCTGCTTCAGATTCTGTCTCCCTCTCTCTCTCTGCCCCTCCCCTGCTCATGTTCTCTCTCTCTCTCTCTCTCTCTCTCTCAAAAATAAATAAAAACATTAAAAAATAAATAAATAAAATAAAACTGACAAAATCATCAAAAAGAAAGAATAAAGTTGAGGGCATTTACAACTGAGTTCAAGATTTCCAGATTTTTTATAAATACGGAGTACATGGGATCAGCATAAGGATAGGTTAAAATCAGTGGAACAAAACAGAAAATTGAGAGATAAACCCACAGATATTCTTGCAAAGGTGACAAGCCTAATCAAAAATCCAAGCTTTTCCAAGAAATGGTGCTATAACAACCAAATATTCACATAAAAAAATCACAATTGCATCTGCCCATACATAAACTAAGCTAAAACCACAAAGTTCGTAGGAGAAGACACAGGGGAAAAAAAACCTGTGACCTTGGAGTAACAAACTTCTTAGAAAAGGAAAAAAGAAAAAAAAAAATCAATGCTAACCTTCAAAAAACAATTTATAGAATAGATTCCATCAACATTAAAATTTCCTTCTAGTCCAGATACAAAGTTAAGTGAATGAATCAGTAAGATAAAGACTTAGAAAAATATCTGCGATACACACATTTAACAAAAAATACGTATCTTGATTGTATGGAAAACTCCTACAAATCAACAATAAAAACACAATTTTTAAAACCAATCTCGTTTTCAATACAAAGAACTCCTACAAATCAACAATAAAAAAGTTTTTAAAATGCACAATAAACTTGAACAGGAACTGTAGAGAAGACTTATTTTTGACCACTAGTAACATGAAAAGAATCTCAGCATTATTGGGCATCAGGAAAATGCATATTAACATCATATGGAGACATTTTACATCTACTAAATTAGCTAAAACTTTTTTTTTTTTTTTGAAGCAGGCAACATTAAGTGCTGACAACGAGAATCTGAAATATAAAATTCTGGCATGACAAATTATGGAAAGAGCCTACATGTCCATCAACTGATGAATGGATAAAGAAATCGTGGTTTATATACACAATGGAATACTACGTGGCAATGAGAAAGAATGAAATATGGCCCTTTGTAGCAACGTGGATGGAACTAGAGAGTGTGATGCTAAGTGAAATAAGCCATACAGAGAAAGACAGATACCATATGGTTTCACTCTTATGTGGATCCTGAGAAACTTAACAGGAACCCATGGGGGAGGGGAAGGAAAAAAAAAAAGAGGTTAGAGTGGGAGAGAGCCAAAGCATAAGAGACTGTTAAAAACTGAGAACAAACTGAGGGTTGATGGGGGGTGGGAGGGAGGGGAGGGTGGGTGATGGGTATTGAGGAGGGCACCTTTTGGGATGAGCACTGGGTGTTGTATGGAAACCAATTTGACAATAAATTTCATATATTGAAAAATAAAAAATAAAAAAAATAAATGAAATAAAGAAATTTAAATAAATAAATAAATAAATAAAATTCTGGCATGAGTATAAAATAGTACAATCACTTTTGGAAATTCAGCCTTTTTTTGGTAAAGTTAAACATACCTCTCTACCCTATGAGCTGACAATACTATATCTAGTACTGTATCCAATTTAACCAAGAGAAATGAAAACATAGGTCTATAAAAAAATACTTAAGTGTACAAAACATATTTATTCATAATAGCTAAACACTAAACATAACCCAAATGTCTATCCACAGGATACTGAATAGACAGATGTGGTATGTTTTGGCAATGGAATATTATTCAACATTAATATGGAGGAAGCTACTGAGACATACAATAACCTGCATGAATTTTGAAAAATATTATGTTGAACAAAATCACCCAAATGCAAAAGAACCATATGATTACATTTTGTGAAGTCCACAAACAGGCAATTCTGACCTATGCTAATAGAAATCAGAAAATTATTGCAGGCAATGAAAGGTATACAATGACTGGGAAGGATGTGAAGGAACTTTCTAGGACAAATAAAATGTTCTATATCTTCTTTGAACAGGTAGGTGGTTTATGGTCATATACCATCATCAAAGCTTTCAAACTAAATTTTTTTTAATTTTTTTTAATTTATTTATTTTTGAAGGAGAGAAAGACAGAGCATGAGTAGGGGAAGACCAGAGAGAGAAGAAGACACAGAATTCAAAGCAGACTCCAGGCTCCGAACTATCAGCATAGAGCCCTATGCAGGGCTCGAACTCATGAACTATGAGATCATGACCTGAGCCGAAGTTGGCCGCTTAACCGACTGAGCCACCCAGGTGCCCCTCAAACAAAATTTTAAAGTATGGTGCCTTTTATGTATAAATTAAACCTCAATAAAAATTTTTCTTATATCCCCACATAAGGAAAATTCCAGGCTCAGATAAATTTACAAGTGAATTTATCAAATATATAACTCACCAAGAGAACTTTTTAATGTAAAAACTCTTACTAATTTTTAATATAATTTATTGTTAACTTGACTAACAAAGCAGTATGTAAAGTTTTAAAGGCTACTTTAACTTAGATCCCAACATCAGATTATATAAGAAAGAAAAAGTATGGGCTAATCTCACCCATAAATCCAGATGAAAAAATCTTCAAGAAAATACTAGCAAACGGGATTCAGATATGTGCAAGAGTTGGGTGTATGCCAGGAATGCAAAAATAGTTTGACATCAAAAAATCAAAAGCCACAATTTACCATGCCAACACAAACTGTTTTTCTTCGTAAGAGACGCAGAATACAGCTGATAATATTCAACCTCCATTAATTATAAAACTTCTTTGCAAACTAAGTCTAGAGGAAAATTGTCTTAATATGATAAACAGTATCTATATCTAACACATTCAAAAATTATCATTTTTGGGGCGCTGGGTGGCTCAGTCTGTTGGGTGTCCAACTTCGGCTCAGGTCATGATCTTGTGGTCTGTGAGTTTGAGTCCCGCATCGGGCTCTGTGCTAACAGCTCAGAACCTGGAGCCTGTTTCGGATTCTGTGTCTCCCTCTCTCTCTGACCCTCCCCTGTTCATGCTCTGTCTCTCTCTGTCTCAAAAATAAATAAATGTAAAAATAAAAATTTTTTTTAAAATATCGTTTTTAATAATGATACATATTCCCCCTTAAAATAACAAATGAAGTGTGCCTGAGTGGCTCTGTTGGTTAAGCATCCAACTCTTGATCTCAGCTCAGGTCTTGATATCAGGGTTGTGAGTTCAAGTCCTGAATTGGGCTCCACGTTGGGCATGGAGCCTACTTAATAAAATAAAATAAATATAAATAAATAAATAAATAAAATAGCAAATGAGAAAACATATCACCATTTCTATTAAATATTAAATATCATCCATTAAAGCCTAGCCTATGGAGTAAGAAAAAAGAAAAATTAAAAGATATAAGGAATGAAGAAAAAGTAAGACTGTTTTGCAAGATTCAAGCGTAACATGAATGGAAAACTCTTATCTTTTTGCTCTGTCACCCTTACAAACCACTTCCATCCTCAAGGTCAACTTGTGGTCCTGAATGATTGTTGGCACTCTAGCTATTATATGTTAACCCCCAAACATGCAAGAAGGAATAAAGGAGAAAAGGATTATTCCCTCTCTTTTAAGAAACCTTAGTAGTAGACCCACTCAAAAATTCTATTTGCATCTGTTAGGCTAGAATTAGTCACATAGTTTCACCTATGTGAAAAAAATTAAAGATTAAGGAAATAGTCTCTTTTTTTCAGGCAGCAATACACTCAACTTAAAATAGCAATAGTCATACTAAAAAGGAGAAAGATCATATATTCAAAATTGTGCAAAATATATTCTCTGACCAAAACAGAGTTAAACTAATAAAAGGGGTATGTATGAAATCCCAAAATATTTGGAAATTATAAAACAAAGACATTAAATGATCTATCGTCCAAAGAGGGGGTTGGGTGGGAAATTTTAAAATATTTTGAATTGAATGAAAATAAAAACACAGGGGCACCTGGCTGGCTCAGTCGGGGGAGCCTGTGACTCTTGATCTCGGGGTTATGATTTCAATACCCACGTTGGGTGTAAAGATTACTTTAAAAACAAAATCTTAAAAAAGACAAAGGAAAAGACAAAGAAAATAAAAACACAATATAACAAAATTAGTAGCACACAACGAAGGGAAAGTTTAAAGAGAAAAATATAGCATTAAAAGCCTAGATTGGTAGGATCATTTTTGCACTGCTGGTGGGAATGCAAACTGGTGCAGCCACTCTGCAAAATAGTATGGACGTTCCTCAAAAAATTAAAAATAGAACTACCCTACAACTCAGCAATCACATTACTAGGTATTTATCCAAGGGATACAGGTGTGCTGTTTCGAAGGGACACATGCACCACAATGTTTATAGCACCACATTGTATCAACAATAGCCAAAGTATGGAAAGAGCACAAATTTCCATCAATGGATGAATGAATAAAGAAGATGTGGTATATATATATATAAGAAGATGTGTGGTATACACACACACACACACACACACACACACACAATGGAGTACTAGCCTGCAATCAAAAAGAATGAAATCTTGCCATTTGAGCAATGCGGATGGAACTAGAGGGTATTATGCTAAATGAAATTAGTCAGTCAGAGAAAGACAAATATCATATAACTTCATTCATATGAGGAATTTAAGATACAAAACAGATGAACACAAGGGAAGGGAAGCAAAAATAATATAAAAACAGGGAGGGGGACAAAACATAAGAGACTCTTAAATACAGAGAACAGAGGGTTGCTGGAGGGATTGTGATGGTGGGATGGTCTAAATGGGTCAGGGGCATTAAGGAAGACACTTGTTGGGATGAATGAGCACTGGGTGTCATACATAGGGGATGAATCACTAGAATCTACTCCTGAAATCATTATTGCACTATATGATAACTAACTTGGATGTAAATTAAAAGAATTAATCAATTAATTTTTATATAAAGCTTAGATTCAAAAAGAAGTGAAGTCTCATATCAGTGACCTAAGCTTGCACCTTAATAATCTGGCAAAAGAAGAACAAATTAATTCAAAAGGAAAGAAACCGCAAAAACGAGGAACCAGTAAAATTAATAGAGAAAAATCACAAAGAAAATCAATAAACCGGAAGTCTTTCCTGGTGACCTGACAGAAAGGAAAATGGTCTTTTTTGGATATGTGTGATCTACTTTGGTCTGTCATGATCTTTTATCATAACGTTGAACATAAAAAAAGTATGAGATATGCAAATAAGCAAGAGAATAATCCCAAATTGAGAGAAAAGATTAGTCAATGAGAGCATACTCCCAGATGCTACAATTTGTAGACAAGAACTTCAAACTCACTACAGTTCATCTGTTAAAGAAATTAGTGAAAAGGGTGGAAAACAACCATGAAAAGATGTAAAATTTACTCAGAGATATGGGCAATATTAAAATGAATTTAATGGGAGCACCTGGGTGTCTCCATTGGTTAAGCATCCAGCTCTCGGTTTCTGCTCAGGTCATGATCCCGAGGTTTGTGAGTTCGAGCCAATTGTCAGGCTCAAGTGTGGAGCCTGCTCGAAATTCTCTCTCTGCCCCCCACCCCACTCACACACTCTCTCTCTCAAGATAAATAAACTTTAAAAAAAGAATATAAAATGAATTTAATGAAAGGCTGGAAGCAAAAGCTATACTATGAAAAATAACAAATCCATTCAATGGCGGTTTTTTTAAAGATAATTTATTGACAAATTCGTTTCCATACAACACCCAATGCTCATCCCAACAAGTCATTCCATGGTGTTAACAGAAGAAGAAAGGATCAGTAACCTTAAATAGCACTTAGTATAAACTATTCAAACTACAATACAAAGAAAAAGAAGAGTTTTTAAAGGTATCCAAGACATATGGGCTAATAGCAAAAGGTCTTACACATGTGTAAGTGGAGTTCCAGAATAGAATAGAGAAAAAACAGGACAGAAGACTATTAGAAGGAGAAGAGAAAACATTTTCCAAATGTAATGAAACATATCAGCGCAAAGGTCTAAGAACCTTAGGAAGCCCAATTAGGATAAATTCAAAAAAAGAAATCACTAGAAATTGCTGAAATGCAAAAACAAAGAGACAATATTAAAAAATAGACAACAAAAAGCATTATGCTTCACTTCTCATCAGAAATAATGGAGGCCATGGGGCGCCTGGGTGGCTCAGGCATCAACTTCGGTTCAGGTCACAATCTCACAGCTTGTGAGTTCGAGCCCCACATCAGGCTCTGTGCTGACAGCTCAGAGCCTGGAGCCTGCTTTGGATTCTGTGTCTCCCTCTCTCTCTGCCCCTCCCCTGCTTGTTCTCTCTCTCTCTCAAATACAAATCAACATTAAAAATTTTTTTTAAAGAAGAGACAAAGGAGGCCAGTATATGATGCAATGGCTTCTTTAAAGTGATAAGAGATTATAACAATATTTAGAGGATAAAGAACTGTTTACTATTGTCTCAGAGCTAAGCTAAGCTAAGATGTAAGTGTTCAGAGACAGAGATCTCCGTGAGAAGCAAGACAACTTACCCTGATCAACTCAGATAATCTCAAAATATAAAGACAATAACCAGTGTTGACATGGTTGGAGGAGGGAGATTAGAAAGAGTGGCTGATAATAGTGATAAAGCTGTCAATTCATCAAGAGGATATAACAATTATAAGTATAAATGTACCCAATATCAGAGTACTTAAATAAATTAAGCAAATACTAGCAGATCTGAAGGAAGAAGTAGACAACAATACAGTAAAATAATAGAGGGTTTCAATTTCCCACTTTCAACAATGGAAAGATCATTCAGACAGAAAATCAGTAAGAAAACATTGGACTTGAACTATACGTTAGACTGAACAGAACTAGCACCTTCAAAACATCGCATCCAACAGCAACAGGACACATCTTATGCTCAAGCACACATAGAACATTCTCAGGACAGAGACTATGTCAGGTCACGATACAAGTCTTAAGAAATTCAAGGAGACTGAAATCATACCAGGCACCAGAATTTCCTAACCACAATGGTATGAAACTGGAAATCAATCACAAGAAGAGAACTGGAAAAACTACAAATATGTGGAAATCAGTGACGAGAGGAAAGCTGTTTATGGATTAGAAGAATGTACATTGCAAACATGTTCATGCTAACCAAAGTGATCTGCAGATTCGATGCAATCTTTCTTAAAATTCTTCGGGCATTTTTCACAAATATAGGAAAACAATCCTAAAATTCATGTGAAACCATAAAAGATACCAAATAGCCAAAGAAATTTTAAGAAAGAAGAACAAATTTTGAGGCATTGCACTTCCTGATTTCAAGCTATCTTATAAATATAGCTCTAGTAATCAAAACAATATAGTACTGACATAAAAATAGACACATAGACCAGTGGAAGAGAATTCAAAGCCCAGATATAAACCCATGCATATGTCATCAATCCATCCTTTGCAAGAGTGTCCAGAACACACAAAGGGGAGAGCTTCTTCAAACAAATGATAATAGGAAAACTGGACATCGACATGCAAAAGAATGAAACTGGACCCTTACCTTACACCAATCACAAAAAGTACCTCAAAATTGATTAAAGACTTCAATGTAGGACCTGAAATCATCAAACTCCCAGAAAAAAACAAACAAACAAAAAAACATAGAGAAAATGCCCCTTGACATTGGCCTTTGCAGTGTGTTTTTGGTTTTTGGTTTTTTTGTTTGTTTGTTTTTTGTCTTGTTTTGTTTTGTTTTGTTTTTTTGGATATGACATCAGAAGCACAGGCAACAAAAAAACAAAAATAAACGAGACTACCATCAGACTACAAAGCTTCTTCACAGCAAAGGAAACAACCAACAGAGTGACAAGGCAACCTACAGAATGGGAAAAATCTTTGAAAATTATATATCTTGATAGGGGTTCAATATTTAAAATACATAAGGAACTTATACAACTCAAATAGCGAAGCAAACAAATAACAAACAAAACAAAACAAAAACATATAACCCATTGAAAAATGGGCAAAGTATTTGAATAGACATTTCTCCAAAGAAGACCTGCAAATGGTCAATACACTAAAAAGTGTTCAATATCACTAATCAGGGAAATGCAAATCACAACACAATGAGAAATCACCCACACCTGTTAGAATGGCTGTCATCAAGGGCCTCCTGGTGGCTCAGTAGGTTAAGCATCTGACTCTTGATTTCGGCTCAGGTCATAATCTCATGGTTCGTGGGATCCAACCCCACATTGGGCTCTGGGCTGACAGGGTAGAGCCTGCTTGGGATTCTCTCTCTCTCTCTCTCTCTCTCTCTCTCTCTGTCTCTCCTTCCCTCCCCCTCCTCTGCTTGTACTCTCTCTCAAAATAAAAATAAACATTAAAAAAAAAAAGAATGGCTGTCATCAAAAAGACAACAGATAACATGGCGGCAAGGATGTGGGAAAATGGCATTTTTGAGCATTATTGTTGGTGATATGAATCGTTCAGGTACTATGGAATACACTGTGGAGGTTCCTCAAACACATAAAAATAGAAAGCCCATAAGATTCAGCAATTCCGCTGCTGGGTATATATCCAAAGGAAACAAAATCGGTGTCTCAAAGAGATATCTGCACTCTCATGTTCATCATATCATGATTCACAATAGCCAAGATAGGGAAACATCCTCAGTGTCCATTGATGGATGAGTAGATAAAGAAGATGCAGTATATATACAATAAAATATTATTCTGCCTAAAAAAGAAGTGAATCCTGCCACTTACAATAACATGGATGAGCCTAGAGGATATTATGCTAAGTGAAAATAGAACACGTAAAAAAATACTATATGTGCTCTCACCTTTTCACGCAATAAAAAAAAGTCAAACTTGCAGAAACAGAGAGTAGAATGGTGGTTATCAGAAGCTAAGGAATAAAGGAAGATGGAGAGGTGCTAGGCAGAGATACAAAACCCTCAGTTATAAAATGAATAAGCTCTGTATATCTAACATACAGCATGAGGACCACAGTTAGTAATGCTGTACAATGTGCTTGAAATTTGCTAACATAGTAGACCTTAAAGATGCTCACCAAAAAGAAGCAGAAAGAAGAAAGAAAGAAAGAAAGAAAGAAAGAAAGAAAGAAAGAAGAGAGAGGGAGGAAGGAAGGAAGGAAGGAAGGAAGGAAGGAAGGAAGGAAAGAAGGAAGGAAGGAAGAAGGAAGGAAAGAAAAAGGAAAGGAAAGGAAAGGAAAGGAAACTGTATGTGGTGAAGGATGTGACAATAATTTTCCAAAATATATATTTACGTCAAATCTTCATGATGTACACTTCAAATAGATGCATTTCATTTATCAATCATACATCAATAAAGCTTAAAAATTTTTTTAATGTAATACATTAGATTATGCCACCAAACGTGCACTAAAATGGCTAAAATGTAAAAGACTGACACCAACACGCAAGGGTATGGGACTAGGAGAGTCTGATAGATTACCAGTACAAATGAAAATGGCACAATGACTTTGGAGAACATCTTGACAGTTTCTTATAAATAAACATTTACTTACCATGAAACATAGGAATCCTACTTCTAGGATGTATCTAACAGAAGTGAAAGCAGATGCTCAGATAATGCATGAACTCTTCTGGGCAGCTGGGTGTCTCAGTCAGTTAAACTTCCAATCCTTGATTTCAGCTTAGGTCATGATCTCACAGTTCAAGGGGTCGAACCTCAAACTGGGTGGTCTGTGAGCTGACAGCAGGGACCCTGCTTGAGATTCTCTCTCTCCCTCTCTCATTCTGCCCCTCCCCTGCTCTTGTGTGTGTGCTTACTCTCTCTCACTCTCTCTCTCTCTCTCTGAAAATACATAAATAGACATTAAAAAAATGAACTCTTTATAGATGTTTTATTCATAATAGCCAAATACTGAAAAAAACTCAAGTATCCATCATCTAGTGACTAGAGAAACAAACTGTGATGTATCTACACAATCTATATTATAGATAATCCTCAGTTATACAAAGAAAGAAACTTCTGATACCAGAAACACTTGGATTAATCTCAAAGCATCTGATTAAGTGAAAGAAAACAAATGCAAAAAACTATATGCAGTAAGACTGCATTTAGAGAAATTTCCAGAAAATTCAACATTACATTGACAGAAAATGCATCAGTGGTTATCAGGAGCAGAGGTGGGGAGGGGAGTGCATTTACTAAGGGCACAGGGAACTTTCTAGGAGAATGAAATACTGTTAACCATCATAAAGGTACTGGTGGCTAAATGAGTGTATCTACGTGTCAAAACTCAACCTACTGTACACTTGAATTTTCTATTATGTGTACATCACACAGCAATAAAATAGATTTAAAATATGTACATAGACATAAAAATCTATGTAAATGATCTGTTTGGAAAGCAACTTAAAGCTTATTTCAGTACATTATGGTCATTTCAGAAAAAACATGCTTTAAGTTTTCCAAGTTTCTAGTTCCCTAAGGCTTTAAACCAGCTCTATAAATTTCTCTCTAAATAAATAAAATAAACAACCAAGAGATTCTCCCAGGAGACCTTAACTTTATAACAGATTCGTTACTTCAATTCTCATGTTCTGTGATTGCAGTAGTCATAATTAACCTTTTTTTATGCCATAATCCCAGGTGCCATTGTAAACCAAATCTCTGAAGGTGAACACAGAATCTCATTAACTATCAAAGTTCATATTCAATAGAGGCAGAGTAATGTTATTTTCTGGAGAGAGTAAATAAAGACGGTTACATTTACAATCAAGTCACAAAATCCCCAATGAATGAACAGGGGTGACCTAACAAAGGGTGACAGTTCAGAGAGATGTTTCAGTGAAAGCAAATATGAATTCTCCTGACAATCAGGCCCATGAGGGTAGAATGCGTTGCCTCAAGAAACAGTGAGTTTAGCATCACTGGACGGTACCTTGGTGGAGACATTGCAGGACATTTGGGGGCCGGCTGACTCATCCGCCTGTGGAGTTCTCTTCTGCTCTAACGTCCTGTGTTTGAATAATTCCACGTTTCTGGGTGCATCCACAGAAGAAAGAGAAATTCACTAAATAGAGAGGAAATTACATTCCTGCAACGAAAACCAAACAAAGAAACAAAAACCCAACTGAAATTTGAGAAGCTTTTGGTCACTTTTGCCAGAGATCCAAAATAGGAGTCAGAGGACCTGCTCGTGATTCGGTTGGGTGGGACTCCCCCATTCATCGCCAAACCTCACTCTTCTGCTCTTCTTGGCAAAAACGTGCTTCAGAGTCCACATTACTTGAAACTCAGGAATACCTGAGATGGAGACTCACTGGACGTGTAACATGAAAGATTAAATGATAATATACCACTTGGATTCATCCTGGTGTAAGTCAAGATTTAAATTTTTCTGTGGAAATACAAAAAAGAACTGAAAAAAACTGATAGAAATTACTAAAAAGGACTGTTTTCCATTCAGAGGAAGACGGATGGAACACTTCAGCAAACAGCGAATAACCATTTGGTGTGGTTCTGAAAGGGCGGTTAAGTACCACGTGGGAAAACAGACTCAGGCTAAGACTGAGATTTACACAGAATCCAACACTGAAGCAATAACAGAATTTAAAGAAAAACGGATGGGATGCAGGAGGAAAAACACACCCAGATTTCTAGTTTGTTAACATACTTGAATGGAGAAAATACCAACTGTGCGACAGTCGGCGTGATGTAAGTATCCTATAATATGCAATTATCCGTATTTATATGTTAAGCAGTTTGGGTCTCACTACATTTGTTTACATGTATATTTGACGAATTAAAGTGTAATTACTGCTTTCCCAAAACTCCTACTGTCAGCAGACATCAAGTATTAGAGCTCTACCCTAAGTCTGAAGATGAAAGTTTTTAATGTACTTCAGTTACAATTAAACTTTGTCACATTTTACTGACAGCAGCAAAGATCCCCAATTATCTCTCACCCCCATTCCCCACTACATCTTAGTTCTTTTCTGTTTCTGCTTCCCCATCCCCATGTTCTTAACAAACATGTACTGAACGCCAAGTATATAAACATTACTGGGCTGGGCCCTAGCTGAGGACCGGAACCTGGAGTGTCATCATCCTCACGTTAGAGAGAAAACAGTCAAGACAGGGTACTTACGAGTCTCATTAAAGGCCACTCACTCAAGTGGCCACAAGAGAAAAAAGTAAACCACACAGGTTCTCCGACTGAAAATCTGCTATGATTTTTCCATTAGTCCACATTTATCTCACTAAATCCGGCATCTTGAAACATGCAAATATGCAATTCAATGCCATTTTTTAAGGATCCACAAATGGTAATGAAGAAAAAAACTCCCTTCCCCCAATGAAGCCTTAAGTTGGCAAACTTATAATTAAATTGTCAGACACAGATGGTCTAATCCACAACCATTTCCCCTTAGACATGATGGCCCTGGAGAGCACAGAGGTCATCTAGAGAAGACCAACTTGGTTTCTAGAGAAGCCAAGTTCTTTTCCACTATCATGAACTGAAGAGACTGCCCAAAGGAGAGCAATGCTACAGCTTTAGTTCGTCTCAGAGAAGTTTATTTGACCCTTATTCAGCAGAACAGAAAGCTCTCCAGGCCTCTTTTTTCCATTCCCATATGACCCAATGACAACCACGGCAAAGAGCAATTCTATTTGTGTCCAACCCTCCCAGATTCTTGTTATTAAAACCTGGCACGGTGTTTTTGAAGATCCCAAACTGTCTGACTCTTACAATACCAGACAGGAATCAAGCTCCCATCAGGCTCATCAAAGACTACAGAGGCAAGAAGGAAAACGATGACAGTACAGATGTTGTGAAACAATTGGCTAGATGAATGGAAGGAACAATGGAGTAGATGACAGGCAGTTCGTGAGAATGCACATCAGTGTGTCTTAACACCCACTCATCTCTGGTGTTGTCAGTAAGGAGGGCGGGAAGGGGGAAATGAAAGGGAATTTCAAAGCACTTCTACTTGTACACATACCATGCTCTATTCTGTCTTTGTATTAGACCTTAGTAACATTAACACATGTCCACCCAGATATGGTTATGCCTTCTTGTGCTGTAGAAATCAGTCTGGAAGTTTGTTACCTGGATGCAGCAGCAGTGGGGGGAGGGAACAATATTATCGTATTAGTGGTGGAAACGCACCGGCTGGTACCAAGACCCTATTTCAATAGATCAGACCCTTTAAGGTCCTGTGATTACTTAAAAGCAGTTTGGTCTTGAAATAAATGAATGGTGAAAACAAATAATGAGCAACTACAAGGACCAGAAAAGTCACAGCAAACTTTTCAAATGGAAATCCACTCCCCCCAAAAAAGTCTTTAAGGCAAAAGAAGACTCCTAGGAATTACTTTTCAGAGAGAGAGAGCGCCTGAGGAAAAAGACCTTCTTTCAAGAGGAACTCAGTGGGTTCCAAACCTAGAGACAACCTAGCTCAGTTAATAAATTGGTCATTTTAGCATAAAACTAAAGGATTAGCTACAAAATAAAACACCAAAAGGCAGAGCTTCACTGAAGGATACAGACATGCAGTACATGTTCAGCAAACCTGAGCCGTAGTCCAAGATGAGCGTTGCAAACTCCATCATCTTTTCTTTCACTACTGTTAACAAGCTGATTGTTCAAATTGCTGAAAACAATGTGAGGTATGAGACCAATTTAAGACAACCTGCAAGAATCCCCAGTCAAGGAATGGAAGGGAAAAGCTTTGGTATTCTTTTGGATCCTGCCATACACATGGCATTGCAGGGAACAAAAAAGAAACACACTGATCATTTTCCCAGTAGAGGTTTTTCAAATGTCTGAAATAGATTATGCAAATGATGAACCATATATCATGCAACTACCTGTTCTTTTTTTTTTTTTTTAAATTTTTTTTTTTTTCAACGTTTATTTATTTTTGGGACAGAGAGAGACAGAGCATGAACGGGGGAGGCGCAGAGAGAGAGGGAGACACAGAATCGGAAGCAGGCTCCAGGCTCTGAGCCGTCAGCCCAGAGCCCGACGCGGGGCTCGAACTCACGGACCGCGAGATCGTGACCTGGCTGAAGTCGGACGCTTAACCGACTGCGCCACCCAGGCGCCCCACAACTACCTGTTCTTTAACAGTGTAGACATCAAAACCTTTATATCAATATAAGAAATAAAAACAAAGAAAGCAATGCAGCCTTATGGAGATCAATTATTATCACAACAGAACAACTCAGGGACAACCAGAGATCACCTTAAGACTCATGCGATACCAATCACAAATGCGAGGAGAGACCAAAACAGGTTCTCTTTCATTTGATGCTCTTGGTCAGTTTCATAGTTTCTGCTCCTTTATGTAGATGATACCTGAAGGGTTGAAATGACTTGGAGAAAAGTAACTCAACTTTCCTTAACATTCCCTTTTCCCATTTTGCAAATGGACTGATGGGATTCTCAGTTAAGGATTCTCTCTTCTCAAGCACAGAACTTAGCCAGGGAAACAGTAGATCAGGAAAAATGAAAGAGAGAAGGGAAGGAGCATGGGGTCCAAGAGATGACCATCATAAAGGCTAGAGCTTAATGAGACCATGGAGAAAATGTCATTCAACCAAAAATGTTAAATGTGAGAATACCAAGGTTAGAAGATGTCATGTAACTTATCAAGGTCCTATATTTATTAGAGTGAGTGGCAGGATGAAATCACTCTTGACTCTTGGTCCAAAGCTTTTACTACTTTACATTTATCACTGATACTGAGAGTAGAAACTCATTTAAGCTGATTTTCATATCTGTAATTTTTTTTTTCAGAGATGTGCTGCCCACTAAGTATTGCATGCCATGGATATGCAAAATCAGACCACAGTGACTAAATTCACCCTGACTGCCTTCCCTGTTATCCGGAAGCTTCAGATCTCTCTCTTTGTGGTCCTCTTGTTTATTTACATGTTAACTCTCACAGGAAACATTGTCATCATTTCCCTAATATGGGCTGATAATCGCCTCCAAACCCCAATGTACTTCTTCCTCAGTAATTTGTCATTTCTGGACATTTTATACACTACCTCAGTTACCCCAAAGCTATTAGCTTGTCTTCTAGAGGACAGGAAGACCATATCTTTTGCTGCCTGCATAACCCAAACATACTTCTTCTTTTTCTTGGGGACAGTGGAGTTTATCCTCCTAGCGGTGATGTCCTTTGACCGCTACGTGGCCATCTGTAACCCCCTGCGCTATACCATCATCATGAACAGCAACGTCTGTCTCCTACTGGTTCTGGGATGCTGGGTAGGAGCCTTCTTCTCAGTGCTGTGCCCAACTATTGTAGTGTCCAGACTGCCCTACTGTTATAAAGAAATCAGTCATTTTTTCTGTGACATTGCCCCTCTGCTACAGGTGGCCTGCATAGACACTCATTTCATTGAGATGATAAACTTCCTCTTATCTTCCCTCGTCCTCCTGACCTCACTGGTACTCACCATTGTGTCTTACACCTACATCATTTCCACCATTTTGCGCATCCCCTCAGCCCAAGGACGTCAGAAGGCATTTTCCACCTGTGCTTCTCACATCACAGTCGTCTCCATTGCCTATGGGAGCAACATCTTCATGTATGTGAGGCCCAGCCAGAGCCGTTCGCTGGATTTTGACAAAGTGACTGCTGTTCTCACCACTATGGTGACCCCTCTTCTGAACCCCTTCATTTATAGTCTAAGGAATGCAAAGGTAAAAAAAGTTTTGAGAGAAGCAATCAGCAAAATCATGTCCTTATTACACAGGAGAACTTGAACTCTCTTGCCTAGGCGAACTTGTAAGTTCGTTTGCTAAGAATGGCTATTTTCAACCCTTGGACTCTATATGGAGATATGCATGCTTGAAACCACAAAATCAAAGATAGGTGGGAAGATATGAAAAGGCTTCATGTCACATCAGATACAAAGTATTGTAGTCAAGATCCAAGGGAGGCAATTCAAACATAGAGAAAATAACACATTTTGAATTCTATTATTAGACCATCTCACACACAGAATATCATGAATCAATGAAACATACTTAACTGAAGTCAGAAAACACTGAATTTTAGGCCTGAGTCTATTGCTTTTTTTTTTATCACGTGGCACTTAGCATATCTGAACCTTAGCTTTTTCAACAGTAATGTGGGAAATACATTTGGTGATTTTCCTTTTTCCCTTTGTTATTGGAGGCCCAACCAAGATAGTCTAAGAAATACAGCCATGGGTAACTAATAGTGAGCACTTCTAACTGGTTCTTTTCAGATGTTTGAGATGCCTGGCTTCATCCCTTTAGACAGCTAAAGACTGTAGATACTAACAGAAACAAGGAAGAAGAATACCCCAGGTTTGTACAGCATACTTAAATATGTACATCTGTGTATCTCACCTCATCCTCTTAACCTTGAGAAGCTGATACTATTATCTCCAAAACCGAGGTCCACAGAGGTTAAGCCTCTTGCCCCAAACCATACCCTGGAGGGTGACACAAATTTAAAGAATGCAGATTTCAGTCTACTTTACACCTCACTGTACCAGGAAGAAACTTTAGAGGGAAAAGAGTTAACCTGGAAGTTATCCACTTTTTTCCGAAACCAGGGCATTGCCTGCCTGCCCTAACTTTCTGGAAGACCTGCAGATAAGGGCAGACCAAGATACAGTTAGAATAGACCATGAGAGGGGCGCCTGCACGGCTCAGTCGGTTGAGCGTCTGACTTCGGCTCAGGTCGTGATCTCGGGGGTTTGTGGGTTTGAGCCCCGTGTTGGGTTCTGTGCTGACGGCTCAGAGCCTGGAGCCTGCTTCGGATTCTGTGTCTCCCTCTCTCTGCCCCTCCCCTGCTTATGATCTGTCTGTCTCATTCTCAAAAATAAACATTAGGGGCGCCTGGGTGGCGCAGTCGGTTAAGCGTCCAACTTCAGCCAGGTCACGATCTCGCGGTCTGTGAGTTCGAGCCCCGCGTCGGGCTCTGGGCTGATGGCTCGGAGCCTGGAGCCTGTTTCCGATTCTGTGTCTCCCTCTCTCTCTGCCCCTCCCCCATTCATGCTCTGTCTCTCTCTGTCCCAAAAATAAATTAAAAACGTTGAAAAAAAAATAAAATAAACATTAAAAAAAATTAAAAAAAAAAAGAATAGACTGTGAGAGGCAACTGGCTTGGAAGGAAAACCAGTTATCTTGAGACCATAAATGGACCAGGGAGTCTAGACTAATCAACTGTGGCAGCTGACCGATGTGGCAACCATATCCAGAAAAAATAAGCATCCTAGAATTCCTCTGGTTGGGAGAAAACAAAAGCAACTAATCATGCTTGCTTTAGTAAAATTGTGTTTATGATAATAATAATCAACATATATAGAATCCCACAAGATAAGGAACAGGAAGACCTGGTAAGGGATGAGAATCAGGAATTAAAAAACCTTGAGGAACCAAGGCAGGTGCCCTCTTCGCCTCAGAATCTCTGATCCTTCTCTTGCTCTCTCTGGAGTTATATGATCTCTATATTACTATTTTTCTCCACGTGTCTTGAGGTACGCTGAATAATGGTCCCCCAAAATATTCAGGTCCTAATCCCTAAAACCCATGAACGTAAGTAACAAATAAGGTACACAAGGCAAAGGGACCTCGCAGAGGTGATTAATTTAAAGATCTTGAGACAGGGAGGTCATCCTGGATTATCTAGATGGGTCCTCATTATAATCATAAATGTCATTATGTGAGAGACAATAGAGGGAGATTTTACCACACAAGAGATGGTAATTTGATAACAGAAGCAGAGAGAAATTTGAAGATGCTGTGCTGTTGCCTGGAAGACAGAGGAAGGGGCCACGAGCTAAGGAATGCACTTCTAGAAGCTGGAAAAGGCAAGAAAATGAGTTCTTTTCTCTGGCACAGCCCACTGACACCTATTCAGGCCCGTGGAAACCGATTTTGGACTTCTGGTCTCCAGACTGGGATAAAATATCTTAGTGCCGTTTTAAGACCCCTAACTTTGTTTGTTACTTCACTTCTCCGTGCACACAGAAGGTAATGGCTGCTTCAGTCATTTGTAAATAATGCCTATAGGCAGTCATAGATATATATTCATATATACAAGCATATATATTGAATGCACTTAAATATATTGATATACATGTAGACAGAGAATTTATTTGGATATATATTTAAAATGATCTCAGGTCAAAAACCAAGTTCCTGGAAGGAAGATCCAATTGGTCCATTGGAGGTGAGATGCCCTCTCCTGATTCACTGATTTGCGACAGGAAAGGTTCACAAGGAGTTAAATTGCCTTCTATTCATGCAGCCACTGAGCAGGTGCCATGGAGACAAGCACAGCATAAGAACAGGGAGAAAACAGTAGGTATCTCTAAGATCAAAAAGAGTCCCTACCAGTGTGGTCATTAACCTTCTAGCTGCATGAACAACGACTGACACCTTAAGAATTGACGTGACTCTATCTTGGGAAAACAGGCAGAGAAAGTGCTGCCTTAAGGATGGATTCAGAATGTCATAAAGGAACACCATCCATCCTAAGAGATTGCGGCAAACAAATGTCTAAAGATCAGAAGAAACTAGAACAATATCACCAGGAATGAAGCACTCATATAACGATCTGCTATGCACTCATTACCAGACACTAAATGAGATAGGATTTAGAAAGTTACTATATTAGCTTCCTAATGCTGCCATAACAAAGTTAGCGGCTTAAAATAACACAGATTTTTCATCTGACTGTTCGGTGGGTCACAAGTTCAATACAAGCCTCCCCAGCCCAAATTCAGCAGGCTGCATTCCTTTCCAGGGGCTCTAGGGGAAAATCCATTCCCTATCCATCTGACTTGTTGACAGAATTCCCTTCCTTGAAGCTGTGGGACCAAGGTCCTGTTTTCTTGCTTGCTGGCTATCACCCAAGGGCCGTTCCCAGTTTCTAGAAGATGCTTCAGTCCTTGACTCACGGCCCCCCTTCCTCTACCTTCAAAGCCAACAATAGCAGGACATGTACCTCTCAAGTCTCAAATCTCTCCTTCTTCCATCTCCCCTATGACTTGGCTGACAAAGTTCTCCACTTTTAAGGACTCATTTGACTGGAGTGGGCCCACCTTGATATCCAGGATAATATCACCAATTCAGGTGGATCAGTCGTTCAAGCATCCCACTTCAGCTCAGGTCATGATCTCATGATCTGTGAGTTTGAGCCCCGCGTCGGGCTCTGTGCTGATGGCTCAGAGCCTGGAGCCTGCTTCGGATGCTGTGTCTCGCTCTCTCTGCCCTTCCCCCACTCGTTCTCTGTCTCTGTCTCTCTCTCTCGTTCTCATAAATAAACATTAAAAAATTAAATATATATATATATATATATCACCAACTCAAGGTCCTTTTCTTTTTTTTTTTTTATTTTTTTTTCAACGTTTATTTATTTTTGAGACAGAGAGAGACAGAGCATGAACGGGGGAGGGGCAGAGAGAGAGGGAGACACAGAGTCGGAAACAGGCTCCAGGCTCTGAGCCATCAGCCCAGAGCCCGACGCGGGGCTCGAACTCCCGGACCGCGAGATCGTGACCTGGCTGAAGTCGGACGCTTAACCGACTGCGCCACCCAGGCGCCCCTCAAGGTCCTTTTCTTGAACTACATTTGCAAAGTCCTTTCTGCCAAGTAAAGTAACATATTCACAGATTCTGGGGATTAGGACATGAATATCTTTAGGTGCCATTATTCTGCTTGCCAGCGTTATGTTGCTAGTGGTAATGATCCAAGAAAGGAAGAATAAAGAACAGAGCACAGCAGGATTTCTTAAAGCCATTATTACATCCTTAACTTTATCTTTCATCACTTAAAACCAGAAGAATTTACAAATTCCAGAATACAAAAGACTAGTGAAAAGCAGCAATGTTCAAAAATACATATATGAATTAGCTATGTTTGTTTTTATGTAAATCATTGTTTGCTAAAAGTGAATATAGTTTTCCCTTTCTGCTGTTTTAATTTTTTAATGAATTCCCATGTTACTCAAAGCCCCTATTCTGGTATCATTAACACAGAAAAGAAAAACCCAAGCAAATAGTGAATTTAAGCATGATTTTGGTACCCAGCTGGGGCTGGCCCCAGGTTGAGCCAGGCTTAAAAGTGCAAATATTTTAAAAAGTTCATAAACTCTGAAAAATAACATAAATATATTGTTTTACTTTGATGTTGGTTATTATTCTTATGATCAATATTGTTATAATAAAAGATAATCATAGCAGTTTCTACATTGATTCAAATTAGTTGAGTTACTTTTCCCAAATTTTGGGACACCTGGAAGGTTCCTTACTTTTCCCATCTGCAACTATGACTAGATATTTTAAACTACTCTCTTTTTCAATATGGAGGAAAGAGGAGGAACAAACCAAAGCACATCCACTTGCTAGATGAATTCTATTCCTCCAACTATGGATGAAGGGCATCCCAACCAGGGAAACACTGTCAAATGTAATGAGTTTAATGAATTCACCGATCCTTCCACTTGCCAGGTAATTCTCACGTGCTCCTTCCTCCTGACTCAGTTGTAATACAATATTCAGCAACAACAACTATGAACATACACCTCAATCACATCACAAGAATGCGATAAAACATACCAAATTATTGTCATCGGTAGTCAAGAGTTTAGATAAGCTACTCCGTTTGGCACCCATTTGGCCAGCCAGCACCCATTTGGCCAACCCATTTGGCCAAGCAGCCTGCTGTGACTTTAAACTGACACTAGTCCCCTCATGCAAGCACACGCCCTAGATAGCAGTCTGCAGAGTCACAGACATAGGTCACTTTCTGACCCGACCTGCCCCACGGTTCTTGTGCTCAACCGTCTTCCCCATCCACCAGCACCTTCCCTTTATGCGCCCCTTCAATAAGGCCCCAGTGTAACTTACCAAAACTCACTCTTTTGGTTATAATTGACCAATGTGGCTTTAGCCCGGGAACCCCAAAGCCCTCCAGGTTCTAATGAAGGCATATGCCCCGGGTGATTCCTCTCTGTCTGCATTCTGCCTCCAAGAGAAGCCCCCCCAAGGTATGCCAGGTGCCTCCTCCAAGACCTGTGAGTAATAAACTCTATCATAACTCCTCTTGTGGTCTGTTCGACTGCAGCTCACCCTCGGCAGGCACCCTCTTCTCCACTTAAGAAATGTTAACTTGACAAATTACTAACAGGGGGGTACAACTACATGACTGTTGGCTTCATTCTTAAAATGCACTGAAAAATAATTTGTGTTTGTGCATGTGTGCATGTGTGGTACATTTCAGAAGTGTGCATTTCTTCTGTGAACTTTAAAAACCTCTTATTAAAAACATCTTTTATCATCTAGGATCGCTGGCCCTCCCCAAGGATGTTGTTTAAAGTTAACTAGGGATTCCTTCATTAATATGCTTTCTTACTTTCGGTATTTGGCAGAAAGTAAGGTCCCCTTTTTAAGAGATGATAATGTTGGGGCACCTGGGTGGCTTGGTCGGTTGAGCGTCCGACTTCAGCTCAGGTCATGATCCCACGGTCTGTGAATTCGAGCCCCACATCGGGCTCTGTGCTGACAGCTCGGAGCCTGGAGCCTGCTTCGGATTCTGTGTCTCCCTCTCTTTCTGTCCCTCTCCCACTCACACTCTGTCTCTCAACAATGAATAAATATTTTTTTTAAATAATAATAATAATAATTAAAAGATGATAATGTTGAAGGGCACCTGGGTAGCTGTGTCGGTTAAGCATCTGACTTCAGTTCAGATCATGATCTCGAGGTTTGTGGGTTCAAGCCCTGTGTGGGGCTCTGTGCTGACAGCTCAGAGTCTGGAGCCTTCTTTGGATTCTGTGACTCTCTCCTTTCTGCCCTTCCCCCACTCATGCTCTGTCTCTGTCTGTCTCTCAAAAAATAAATATTAAAAAACATAAAAAACAATAAATGATGACAATGTTGAAAATGATTATGTATAAACTCTAGCTTTAAAATTGTCAGTAATTATTTTTTAATCTTAACCTATTTTTTTAAATTTTTTAATGTTTATTTTTGAGAGAGAGAGACAGACAGAGCACCAGCAAGGGAGGGGCAGAGAGGAAGACACAGAATCCAAAGCAGGGTCCAGGCTCTGAGCTGTCAGCACAGAGCCCGACGCGGGGCTCGAACTCACGAACCGTGAGATCATGACCTGAGCCGAAGTCGGCCGCTTAACCGACTGAGCCACCCAGACGCCCCGTACTCTTAACCTATTTTAGATTTTTTAGCCATTCTGAGACCTCGAAAAGAACTGACCATCTTATAACCACACAATCAGTGTAAAAGAGAAGAGCTTGAAATAACACGTCAAATGAGAGAATACTATCTATGACCAATAAATAAAATATCAAGTTATTCTAATACTGTTAGTAGTTATATAGTCTCTTCATGTGCAGAAATGCATGTATATGCCCTCCCGACACTGAACTGAAATCAGAGTCATCACGTGACTTGAGGAGAGTGTATAAAAAATGCAGTGTATCATTTTACTTGTTTAGGCAAACGCATCTCATCTTGCTTGGGCAGCAGTCACGACACCGACTCTGAAAAAAACCTATACTTACATGTACAAAACCATTTCATTCATCTTATCCCAAAATTAGAAATAACCCGAATGACTATTTGCAGGATAATGGATAAGCAGATATAGTATTTTTTTTAAGTCTATTTATTTATTTTTGAGGAGAGAGAGATAAAGGCAGGGCAGAGAGCTAGAGAGAGACGGATGGACATGGAGAATCCCAAGCAGGCTCCACGCTGTCAGCTCAGAGCCTGACATACGGCTCAAACTCTTGAACCATGAGATCGTGACCTGAGCCAAAATCAACAGTCAAACGCTCAACCAACTGAGCCACCCAAGCACCCCAGATATAGTATGTTTTTACAGTGGGATATTATTCAACATTAAATGGAAGGACCCAACGATGCAATAAGCTAGATGAATTTTGAGAAACATTATGTTGAGTGAAATAACCCCAATGTAAAAGAACTACATGATTACATTTGTGAAGTCCATGAACAGGCAAATCTGACCTATGCTAATAGAAATCAGAAAATCATTGCAGGTATGTAATGACTGGGAAGGACATGAGGGAACTTTCTAGGGTAATTAAAATTTTCTGCATCTTGTTTGAACTGGTGGTTTATGGCCATGTACCATCAACAAAACTTTTTGAACCAAATTTTAAATTTTAGTGCCTGTTATATACAAATTAAACCTCAATAAACAATTTTCTTATATCTCTACACAAGGTAAACTCAGGCTCAAATTTACAAGTGAATTCACCAACTACCAAAGAACAAGTCATTTCAATCTTATAACTCACCAAAAGATTTTTAATATTCAATTCTCTCTTACTGGTTTTAAGGGTTACTTTAGGGGCGCCTGGGTGGCGCAGTCGGTTAAGCGTCCGACTTCAGCCAGGTCACGATCTCGCGGTCCGTGAGTTTGAGCCCCGCGTCAGGCTCTGGGCTGATGGCTCAGAGCCTGGAGCCTGTTTCCGATTCTGTGTCTCCCTCTCTCTCTGCCCCTCCCCCGTTCATGCTCTGTCTCTCTCTGTCCCAAAAATAAATAAACGTTGAAAAAAAAAATTAAAAAAAAAAAAAAGGGTTACTTTAACATAGATCCCACCACCAGATTTTATGAGAAAGGAAGAGTATAGGCTAATCTCACCCATGAATCTAGATGGAAAAATTCTCAAGAAAATACCAGCAAACAAAATATACTAGAGAGTTGAGTGTATCCCAGGAATACAAAAATGGTTCGAGATTAAAATATCAAGAATTATAATTTACCACATCAGCATAAACTATTTTTTTTTTCAGCAGAAGACAGCTGAATGGATACAATACAATACAATACAACAAATAAAAAACTGTGGTATCTCCAGACAATGGAATATTACTCAGGATTAAAAAGCAATGAGTTGTCAAGCTATGAAAAAACATGGAGAGAAATGTCAATGCATATTATCAAACAAAACAATCAACTTGAAAAGTTACTTCTCTATGATTCCAACTCTATGACATTCTGGAAAAAGCAAAAGTATGGAGCCTGTAAAAAGATCAGTGGTGGTGTGAATGGAGGGAAATCACCAGGAAAAGAAAGCACAGAGGATTTTTAGAACAGTGAAATACTCTCTGTGGCATATACTGATGGATACATATTATATATTTGTCTAAACCCATAGAAGATACAACACCAAGAATGAGCCCTAAAATAAACTATGGGCTGTGTGTGATGTGACGGTGTAGGTTCATCAGTGGCAACAAATGTACCATTTTGGTGAGAGATGTTGATAATGGGGGAGGCCCACATGCAGAGGGCAGCGGGTATATGGGAAATCTTTGCACTCTCCTCACACTGTTGCTGAAAACCTAAAACCGCTCTGGGAAAATAAAGTCCTTCAAATAAATAAGGGAATTAGCATTAAGAAAAAGTATCTTTCAAAGAAAAAGAAATACTTAAAATATCCTCCCTGTATCAACAGTGAACAGTATTAATATAACACGATAGTATATAAAGTCAGTTTGGGGGCACCTGGTGGTTCAGTCAGTTCAGCGTCCCACTCTTGATTCCAGCTCAGGTCATGATCTCACAGTTGTGGGATCAAGCCCTGCATCAGGCTCTGCACTGACAGCATGAAGCCTGCTTGGGATTTTCTCACTACCTCTCTCTCTGCCCCTCTCCTCCTCTCTCTGGCTCTCAAGATAAATGAATGAATGAATTAATTAATTCATTAATTAAATATTTTAAAAAGTCAGTTTGTTCAATCAGAAGTTATGATATCTTGGTACAGGAGATATAGGAAGAAGAAAAATGACCAAAGAACTTAACACTCATCTTCATAACAGGAATTTAATAGACAATGTGTAAATCTGATAGATTCGGAAAGAAAAATATAAGCATTCATTTTAAAATATGAAGGTAACGTAAGAAGAGACAAAAGCCTTTAAAGGACTAAGAGAAGGGAAGGAGTAAGTGACTTCTCTTTTTCTAGACAAAAGTTTTAATATTCATTAATTTTAACTATGTAATCTGTTTAGGTTGTTTTTTTTTAAGTTTATTTATTTATTTTGAGAGAGAGTGCATGCACGTGCGTGAGGGAGGGGCAGAGAGAGAGAGAATACCAAGCAAGCGGGGAGCTGTCCACGCAGAGCCCCATGCAGGGCTGGAACTCACAGACTGCAAGATCATGACCTGAGCCGAAATTGAGAGTCAGATGCTTAACCAACTGAGCCACCCAGGCGCCCCCTGTAATCTGTTTAGTTTTTAAAATGAAAATCAATTTTAAAACAATGGGAGGAAAGTGTATCGGTTCAGAATGAGGGGGAAATGAGACCAGAGGAAAGAACAGCTTAGCTCCCAACCAGGAGAGCACTCCCAGAAATTCTCAGCTCACAGTGATGGAGCACAAGGTGCTTAGAGAGCCAGAGTTCATCTCGGGGTAGATGGAAAAGACATTCGAGTGTCTGAGTTGCTGGCCATTAACACACTTGAGATAAGCAGCAGGGACATTGGACTTGTGGCTAAAACAGTGAATGTGAAGGCTGGTGCTGAAGAGTCAAAGCAGGGAGACCAAGAATCCCCATTGCCAAAGCACAAGCTACGGATTCACCCAGCATGTCCCTCCACCATGGAAACGGACTTCTGCAGCAATACCCATATCACGTACATGTAGAAAGAGGAACACCAGTCCACAAGGACCCACCTGAAAAAGTTGAGTGCCAATTCTCCCCAAGGGTAGAGCACAGAGGAGAGAAACAGAGTGACTGTATCAGTATGTTGACGCTGAGTATCTCCGTAAAAGGATTTTAATTGATTGTATTTTTCCCTTCATAGTTTCAAAGTTATCTTCCTGTGTTTATGTATTATGTAAAGTGTTTAAATTTTTCAAAAGGGCCACTGCTGTTCAGATGAATTATTGCCCATCTGACCTTAGGGCAAGATTCAACTTGAATCAAACTTGGTCCTTGCCTCTAACTTGAGAAAGGGTTGGGAACTGTTCCTAAAATGTTCTATTTTATTGAAACAGCGTCTAGTGAGTCCTTCCCAAACAAATTCAATATACTCCCCAAACAAGTTCAATATACGCAATCCATCTGTCTGTTTCATTAAAAAAAGACGGAAAATCTATTCAAGGATAATGATGTATTTAAAGAGTCGCAGTAAGTCCAATGTCTGTAGCCAGAAGATACCAGAAGATACCATAGAAACAGTCCATTTTGGGTAATGTCTGACACCAAAAAAAGACCCAATACACAATGAATGCATGAATGGCAAATGAGTGGATAAACAAAAAGAATGAAATAAACTATCTTAAAATTATTGGCTAGAAATCTTAAGGGAACTAAGAATATTTAAGGCAGCACGCTCAGAGACAAAATAGCATGACCTAAGTTGCAAAATTCTTCACAGGTTCTATTTCCTGACTGTTCTGAATTTGTTATGGCAGAATTATGTAGAACTTCTTCTTCGTTAGACTCTGCCCCTCTGGATTCCCTTTCCTTTTTGCTCTCAGCCTTCTTCCCTTGGTAATTATTTCCATACTTACTGTTCTCCGGCTCACTTCCCAAATCCACAAGGAATAGCCTGGAAAGGTGGAAGAGTTCAAGAATTCAAAATGTGGTGTTTGGGTTCTTGAAGTTTCGGAGTCAGAATACAAGATACCAACAAGGTAATTAAAACAACAGCATCAGAAACAAAAATCAAATAAGTTCTGCTGGGAAACTCTTATTGTCAGAAGAAAATGAACTAATAATATTCATAAATTTAAATTTTTTCATGTAGGTACAGGTTCATAGACTCCTTTAATAGGTAGGAGCAGTCTATAAACTTGGGACTAAGTAGCTTAATTCTAGACAGAAATGTATTTCTCCATCCACCTCTGTAGACACAGACCTATCACAAGCTCTGTTAAAATCCAACAGCAGTCCATCCTAGGCGAGTGATTCGAGAACAAAGCTACCACATTTTAGGGAACATAGGAAGCATTGCTACTTCCTCCTTCAGGCACTGGTCCTCAGGGACTTGACGAGCTTTAATCCTCGGCACAGCTAACTAAAACTGCTGACCCCTTAACCATGGGCACATGCAGGGCAACCTTCCATGCTTCATTGTGTCTCACTTTTAGATAACCCTACAGTGGTAATGTTATCCCCACTTTACAGATGAGTTAACTGAGCAGCTGAGCTAACTGTCCCAAAGGCACTCAGCTGGTAAGTGAAATCAAACCAAGAACTGTCTGACTTCAAAACCCATGCTCGTAACTTTCCACACCATCCTGTTTCCCCTCTGTGGTAAAAAACTGCAGGAAAGGCGTTTGTGGTGACTATCTCCCACAGATACAGGTGTAAAATCGAAGACTTGGAATGAGAGGACTTTAGAGAGCATCCTGCTCAAACATTTCATGTTACAGATGAGAGAACTGAGACCCAAATGGGGTAGAATTTTCTAGATCTAGGTGGTAAGAAAGGCAGAACCAGAATCTGTCATTTTCTGGTTGCCGGTTTAATATTATTTCCTTTATGGCATCAAGCCACCTATTCAGTCCACATTTCTTAAACACGTATTAAATGTTAGAAGAGAGTTCTATAAATAAAAAATAGAAGATAACAGATTATAACAAATCTGTAATGGTGTCGACATAGGAGAAGGAAAATTCAGGAAAACGCTACAGAAAATTTGTGTTCAAGTCAAATGTGTTTGTTCTAAAATAACACTCTCGGTGAGGGGCCTGGGGTGGCTCAGTTGTTTGAGTGTCTGACTCTTGATTTCGACTCAGATCATGATCCCAGGGTCATGGGATTGAGCCCCACGTGGGGCTCCTCACTGAGCATGGAGCCTGCTTGGGATTCTCTCTCTCCCTCTCTCTTTCTCTGCCCCTTCCCCATGTATGCTCTCTCTCTCAAAATAAATAAACTTAAAAACAATTTTTTAATAAAAATAAAAAATAAATTAAAAGAACAGCCTTGGCTTGCTAGTTAGTTAAAAGGTCTGTTCCACCACAGAGCACCCCTTCCACGTTTTATCCCCATTACACTGGGCTCCATAAAAACAAACTGTTTTGTTTTTCTAAAGGGTAAGAGTAAGGAATTTGGGGGTGCCTGGGTGGCTCAGTAGGTTAAGCCTCCAACTTGGGCTTAGGTCACGATCTCACAGTTTGTGGGTTGGAGCCCCGCATGGGGCTCTGTGCTGACAGCTCAGAGCCTGGAGCCTGCTTCCGATTCTGTGTCTCCCTCTCTGTCCCTCCCCTGATCGTGCTCGCTCGCTCTCTCTCTCTCTCTCTGTCTCCAAAATAAATAAACATTAAAAAAAATTTAAGAATAAGGAATTTGTTCTAGGTTTTGATGGCTGGGGTACTGTAAGTGGTGAGCACAGAGAAGAAATGTTTCCCTGGCAATTATTTAAAAGCGATCATGAGATGCCATCCTATCTAATTTACCACGATTCCCATGTATTATTTCTTATATATTTTCTCACCAGCACTCCTTCTAAAACTGTGTCCCAACTTACAGTCCTTCTGAGTATCCCAAACACAACACAACACAATACAGCGCGCATGCACACACACACACACACACACACACACACACACACACAGCTCAGGTGAAGTGTTGCGCTACTCAGTCTTCACCCCACTGGTGAGGAAACGAGTTCTGCCTTAGGGATTTGGGGGTGGCTGACCACAAGGCTCTTGATACGGGACAGATAAGACTGACAGTAACTAGTTAGTCACATATGCTTACAGCCCAGGGAGGAGGACACCACCTGCTGTATGGGACCACGTGGGGGATGCCCTCAGAGGCAGAGTGAATAACTGTTTGCTTGGCAGTGAACCAAAGCCCTTTTCCTTTCATGTGTTTGTTTTGGTTTGGGTTTGGGTTTTTTTGTGCGTCTTTAAAATTTTTTATTTAAGTTCCAGTTAGTTAATATGCAGTGTAATATTAGGTTCAGATGCAGAATTTAGTGACTCAACACGTCCATACAACCCCATCACACGTGCCCTCCTTAATCCCCATCTCCTATCTCCCCCATCCCCCCCACCACCTCCCCTCTGGTCACCAGCAGTGTGTTCTCTATAGTTAAGAGTCTGTTTCTTGGTTTGCCTCTCTCTCTCTTTTCCTTTGCTTGTTTTGTTTCTTAAATTCCACACATGAGTGAAATCAGATGCTATTTGTCTTTCTCTGACTGACTTATTTTACTTAACATAATACTCTCTTGCTCTATCCACATCATGGATAGAGCAAATGGCAAGATTTCATTCTTTTGTATGGCTGGGTAATATTCCATTGTAGATATATACCACATCTTCTATATCCATTCATCAGGTGGCTGAGGACTGGGGGGTATGCAGCTGGTCTGGCTGAGAGGGAACTAGCCAGACAGGGGTCTTTCCTGATGCGGGGGATATATCTGGCAAAAGCAGGGGAACTTCACTAGGCATTTGGGGCCCTGTGAGGCTCAAAGATGTCATTATAATGCATCTCCCCAGTGTTACTTAAAATATATTTTAGAGGCTCCTAGGTGGCTCAGTCGGTTGGGCGGCTGACTACAGCTCAGGTCATGATCTTGCAGTCTGTGAGTTCGAGCTCCGTGTCAGGCTCTGTGCTGACAGCTCAGAGCCTGGCACCTGCTTCCGATTCTCTGTCTCCCTCTCTCTCTGCCCCTTCCCTGATTGCTCTCTCTCTCTGTCTCTCAAAAATAATAAACATTAAAATATATATATATATTTTAAAATCTTGCCTTCGGGCTCTTTTTTTCATGCCAGCTTCCATTTTATGTATCTTCCACTGAAAGAAACTATATATTCTCAGGGCGCGTGGGTGGCTCAGTTGGTTGGGCATCTGACTTCGGCTCTAATCACGATCTTACAGTTCATCGGGCTCTCTTCTCTCAGCATGGCTCCTGCTTGGAATCCTCTGTCCCCCCTCTCTCTGCGTCTCTCTCTCTCTCAACAATAAATAAACATTAAAAAAAAGAAAATATATGTCCTCTTTCACTCTCTCTTCCCTCTCTCTCTCTCTCTCCTTTGCAGAAACATATAGATTTGCAGCAAAATATATTTTATAAATATATATTTGAAAAAACATATATACACACACACATTTTTACAAATATACATATATCAGGCAGAAAGGCTGATAAGGAAAAATGGGATCTTCCATAGGCTGGAGATCTAGGTGAGGCCATGGAGTACGTGTTTAGGAAATAAAACTATAGAATTGGGAGATTATGGTCCAAGACTGATACCTTGGAGTTTGGGACTTCAGAGATTGAGTAATTCTACATAATGGCAATACTCATGTTAAAATAATGGAGTTGATGATTTAAAGGGGAACGCAGGTGACACTCACTGGAAGTAAGATTAAGAAATTCAAATTTTAGTATATTTTATTAGCTTTTCACATGGAAATTAAGGTTTCCCACAACAATAGCAACCCTTAGGATGAAGTGCAAGACCATGAACCACTAAAAAAGCCTTTACTCAATGTGTCACCCATGGTTTTCCTGTTTTGAAATTCAATTTAAAAGACTCCTCCCTCGGAGAGGCGCAGGAAGATGGCGGCGTAGGAGGACGCTGGGCTCACCGCGCGTCCTGCTGATCACTTAGATTCCACCTACACCTGCCTAAATAACCCAGAAAACCGCCAGAGGATTAGCAGAACGGAGTCACCGGACCCAAGTGCAGACGAGAGGCCCACGGAAGAGGGTAGGAAGGGCGGCGAGGCGGTGCGCGCTCCACGGACTGGCGGGAGGGAGCCGGGGCGGAGGGGCGGCTCGCCGGCCAAGCAGAGCCCCTGAGTCTGGCTTGCAAAAGCGGAGGGGCCTGACGGACTGTGTTCCAACAGCAAGCGCGACTTAGCGTCTGGGAGGTCATAAATTAACAGCTCTGCTCGGAAAGCGGGAAGGCTGGAGGACAAAGGGAGGGTGAGCTGCGGAGCCCCCGGACGACAGAGCTCAGTTTGGCGGGGAACAAAGGCGCTCGCCAGCGCCATCTCCCCCGCCCATCCCCCAGCCAAAATCCCAAAGGGAACCGGTTCCGGCCAGGGAAATTGCTCGCTCCGCGCAAACACCCAACTCTGTGCTTCTGCGGAGCCAAACCTCCGGCAGCGGATCTGACTCCCTCCGGCTGCCACAGGGCCCCTCCTGAAGTGGATCACCTAAGGAGAAGCGAGCTAAGCCTGCCCCCCCTCCCGCCGTGCACCTTGCCTTCCCACCCCAGCTAATACGCCAGATCCCCAGCATCACAAGCCTGGCAGTGTGCAAGTAGCCCAGACGGGCCACGCCACCCCACAGTGAATCCCGCCCCTAGGAGAGGGGAAGAGAAGGCACACACCAGTCTGACTGTGGCCCCAGCGGTGGGCTGGGGGCAGACATCAGGACTGACTGCGGCCCCGCCCACCAACTCCAGTTATACACCACAGCACAGGGGAAGTGCCCTGCAGGTCCTCACCACACCAGGGACTATCCAAAATGACCAAGCGGAAGAATTCCCCTCAGAAGAATCTCCAGGAAATAACAACAGCTAATGAGCTGATCAAAAAGGATTTAAATAATATAACAGAAAGTGAATTTAGAATAATAGTCATAAAATTAATCACTGGGCTGGAAAACAGTATACAGGACAGCAGAGAATCTCTTGCTACAGAGATCAAGGGACTAAGGAACAGTCACGAGGAGCTGAAAAACGCTTTAAAGGAAATGCAAAACAAAATGCAAACCACCACAGCTCGGATGGAAGAGGCAGAGGAGAGAATAGGTGAACTAGAAGATAAAGTTATGGAAAAAGAGGAAGCTGAGAAAAAGAGAGATAAAAAAATCCAGGAGTATGAGGGGAAAATTAGAGAACTAAGTGATACACTAAAAAGAAATAATATACGCATAATTGGTATTCCAGAGGAGGAAGAGAGAGGGAAAGGTGCTGAAGGGGTACTTGAAGAAATCATAGCTGAGAACTTCCCTGAACTGGGGAAGGAAAAAGGCATTGAAATCCAAGAGGCACAGAGAACTCCCTTCAGACGTAACTTGAATCGATCTTCTGCACGACATATCATAGTGAAACTGGCAAAATACAAGGATAAAGAGAAAATTCTGAAAGCAGCAAGGGGTAAACGTGCCCTCACATATAAAGGGAGACCTATAAGACTCGTGACTGATCTCTCTTTTGAAACTTGGCAGGCCAGAAAGAACTGGCACGAGATTTTCAGGGTGCTAGACAGCAAAAATATGCAGCCGAGAATCCTTTATCCAGCAAGTCTGTCATTTAGAATAGAAGGAGAGATAAAGGTCTTCCCAAACAAACAAAAACTGAAGGAATTTGTCACCACTAAACCAGCCCTACAAGAGATCCTAAGGGGGACCCTGTGAGACAAAGTACCAGAGACATCACTACAAGCATAAAACATACAGACATCACAATGACTCTAAACCCGTATCTTTCTATAATAACACTGAATGTAAACGGATTAAATGCGCCAACCAAAAGACATAGGGTATCAGAATGGATAAAAAAACAAGACCCATCTATTTGCTGTCTACAAGAGACTCATTTTAGACCTGAGGACACCTTTAGATTCAGAGTGAGGGGATGGAGAACTATTTATCATGCTACTGGAAGCCAAAAGAAAGCTGGAGTAGCCATACTTATATCAGACAAACTAGACTTTAAATTAAAGGCTGTAACAAGAGATGAAGAAGGACATTATATAATAGTTACAGGGTCTATCCATCAGGAAGAGCTAACAATTATAAATGTCTATGCGCCGAATACCGGAGCCCCCAAGTATATAAAACAATTACTCATAAACAGAAGCAACCTTATTGATAAGAATGTGGTAATTGCAGGGGACTTTAACACCCCACTTACAGAAATGGATAGATCATCTAGACACACAGTCAATAAAGAAACATGGGCCCTGAATGAGACATTGGATCAGATGGACTTGACAGATCTATTTAGAACTCTGCATCCCAAAGCAACAGAATATACTTTCTTCTCGAGTGCACATGGAACATTCTCCAAGATAGATCATATACTGGGTCACAAAACAGCCCTTCATAAGTTTACAAGAATTGAAATTATACCATGCATACTTTCAGACCACAATGCTATGAAGCTTGAAATCAACCACAGGAAAAAGTCTGGAAAACCTCCAAAAGCGTGGAGGTTAAAGAACACCCTACTAACGAATGAGTGGGTCAACCAGGCAATTAGAGAAGAAATCAAAAAATATATGGAAACAAACGAAAATGAAAATACAACAATCCAAACGCTTTGGGACGCAGCGAAGGCAGTCCTGAGAGGAAAATACATTGCAATCCAGGCCTATCTCAAGAAACAAGAAAAATCCCAAATACAAAATCTAACAGCACACCTAAAGGAAATAGAAGCAGAACAGCAAAGGCAGCCTAAACCCAGCAGAAGAAGAGAAATAATAAAGATCAGAGCAGAAATAAACAATATAGAATCTAAAAAAACTGTAGAGCAGATCAACGAAACCAAGAGTTGGTTTTTTGAAAAAATAAACAAAATTGACAAACCTCTAGCCAGGCTTCTCAAAAAGAAAAGGGAGATGACCCAAATAGATAAAATCATGAATGAAAATGGAATGATTACAACCAATCCCTCAGAGATACAAACAATTATCAGGGAATACTATGAAAAATTATATGCCAACAAATTGGACAACCTGGAAGAAATGGACACATTCCTGAACACCCACACTCTTCCAAAACTCAATCAGGAGGAAATAGAAAGCTTGAACAGACCCATAACCAGCGAAGAAATTGAATCAGTTATCAAAAATCTCCCAACGAATAAGAGTCCAGGACCAGATGGCTTCCCAGGGGAGTTCTACCAGACATTTAAAGCAGAGATAATACCTATCCTTCTCAAGCTATTCCAAGAAATAGAAAGGGAAGGAAAACTTCCAGACTCATTCTATGAAGCCAGTATTACTTTGATTCCTAAACCAGACAGAGACCCAGTAAAAAAAGAGAACTACAGGCCAATATCCCTGATGAATATGGATGCAAAAATTCTCAATAAGATACTAGCAAATCGAATTCAACAGCATATAAAAAGAATTATTCACCATGATCAAGTGGGATTCATTCCTGGGATGCAGGGCTGGTTCAACATTCGCAAATCAATCAACGTGATACATCACATTAACAAAAAAAAAAAGAAGAACCATATGATCCTGTCAATCGATGCAGAAAAGGCCTTTGACAAAATCCAGCACCCTTTCTTAATAAAAACCCTTGAGAAAGTCGGGATAGAAGGAACATACTTAAAGATCATAAAAGCCATTTATGAAAAGCCCACAGCTAACATCATCCTCAACGGGGAAAAACTGAGAGCTTTTTCCCTGAGATCAGGAACACGACAGGGATGCCCACTCTCACCGCTGTTGTTTAACATAGTGCTGGAAGTTCTAGCATCAGCAATCAGACAACAAAAGGAAATCAAAGGCATCCAAATTGGCAAAGATGAAGTCAAGCTTTCGCTTTTTGCAGATGACATGATATTATACATGGAAAATCCGATAGACTCCACCAAAAGTCTGCTAGAACTGATACATGAATTCAGCAAAGTTGCAGGATACAAAATCAATGTCCAGAAATCAGTTGCATTCTTATACACTAACAATGAAGCAACAGAAAGACAAATAAAGAAAATGATCCCATTCACAATTGCACCAAGAAGCATAAAATACCTAGGAATAAATCTAACCAAAGATGTAAAGGATCTGTATGCTGAAAACTATAGAAAGCTTATGAAGGTAATTGAAGAAGACTTAAAGAAATGGAAAGACATTCCCTGCTCATGGATTGGAAAAATAAATATTGTCAAAATGTCAATACTACCCAAAGCTATCTACACATTCAATGCAATCCCAATCAAAATTGCACCAGCATTCTTCTCGAAATTAGAACAAGCAATCCTAAAATTCATATGGAACCACAAAAGGCCCCGAATAGCCAAAGGAATTTTGAAGAAGAAGACCAAAGCAGGAGGCATCACAATCCCAGACTTTAGCCTCTACTACAAAGCTGTAATCATCAAGACAGCATGGTATTGGCACAAAAACAGACACACAGACCAATGGAATAGAATAGAAACCCCAGAACTAGACCCACAAACGTATGGCCAACTCATCTTTGACAAAGCAGGAAAGAACATCCAATGGAAAAAAGACAGCCTCTTTAACAAATGGTGCTGGGAGAACTGGACAGCAACATGCAGAAGGTTGAAACTAGACCACTTTCTCACACCATTTACAAAAATAAACTCAAAATGGATAAAGGACCTAAATGTGAGACAGGAAACCATCAAAACCTTAGAGGAGAAAGCAGGAAAAGATCTCTCTGACCTCAGCCGTAGCAATCTCTTACTCGACACATCCCCAAAGGCAAGGGAATTAAAAGCAAAAGTGAATTACTGGGACCTTATGAAGATAAAAAGCTTCTGCACAGCAAAGGAAACAACCAACAAAACTAAAAGGCAACCAACGGAATGGGAAAAGATATTTGCAAATGACATATCGGACAAAGGGCTAGTATCTAAAATCTATAAAGAGCTCACCAAACTCCACACCCGAAAAACAAATAACCCAGTGAAGAAATGGGCAGAAAACATGAATAGACACTTCTCTAAAGAAGACATCCAGATGGCCAACAGGCACATGAAAAGATGTTCAGCGTCGCTCCTTATCAGGGAAATACAAATCAAAACCACACTCAGGTATCACCTCACACCAGTCAGAGTGGCCAAAATGAACAAATCAGGAGACTATAGATGCTGGAGAGGATGTGGAGAAACGGGAACCCTCTTGCACTGTTGGTGGGAATGCAAATTGGTGCAGCCGCTCTGGAAAGCAGTGTGGAGGTTCCTCAGAAAATTAAAAATAGACCTACCCTATGACCCAGCAATAGCACTGCTAGGAATTTATCCAAGGGATACAGGAGTACTGATGCATAGGGGCACTTGTACCCCAATGTTCATAGCAGCACTCTCAACAATAGCCAAATTATGGAAAGAGCCTAAATGTCCATCAACTGATGAATGGATAAAGAAATTGTGGTATATATACACAATGGAGTACTATGTGGCAATGAGAAAAAATGAAATATGGCCCTTTGTAGCAACGTGGATGGAACTGGAGAGTGTAATGCTAAGTGAAATAAGCCATACAGAGAAAGACAGATACCATATGGTTTCACTCTTATGTGGATCCTGAGAAACTTAACAGGAACCCATGGGGGAGGGGAAGGAAAAAAAAAAAAAAAAGAGGTTAGAGTGGGAGAGAGCCAAAGCATAAGAGACTGTTAAAAACTGAGAACAAACTGAGGGTTGATGGGGGGTGGGAGGGAGGGGAGGGTGGGTGATGGGTATTGAGGAGGGCACCTTTTGGGATGAGCACTGGGTGTTGTATGGAAACCAATTTGTCAATAAATTTCATAAAAAAATAAAAAATAAAAAATAAAATAAAATAAAATAAAAGACTCCTCCCTCATTGTCTTCTCTGAACACTCGCGGAAGTTCTTCGCTTCTTTCTTGAAACTCAGGCAATATACCGCAGAAATAAAGAAAGCTTACAGGATTGTATAATGTGAGCCTTGGAGAAGTTCTATCAAAAACCAGAGGAATGGTGATTTGAAAGTGGAAATTGGGAGCCAAAAAATACCACCAACAATAGCAACAATAATACGGAGCCCGTCCTCCAGCCCTGCACCCCTTGCCCTCTGGTACAAGGAAGGGACGAGAGCGCACACGCTTGTAGGAGCCACAGGGCAATCGGTATCCTCCAGTGAAAGTCAGATTTATGTTACGATAAAAAGGTGCTAGGTTTTTGGGTAAGAGGGGAATGTTTAAAGGAATTTTCATTGGAAAAATATAAATATTAGGGAATACAGTGGATACTTTTGGCAAGCTTGCAGCTGGGGATAAAGTCAGGAGGTTGGGCGAACACAGTCGAGCTGGGCTGACTTCAGCTCCAAGGGCTTCTCTTTCTGAACAGGAACATGACAGGAATGAAAAGCATAATGGAATTTGCTACGTCTCTCTCTGGAATTTTATTTTATTTTATTTTTTTTTAATTTTTTTTTCAACGTTTATTTATTTTGGGGACAGAGAGAGACAGAGCATGAACGGGGAGGAGCAGAGAGAGAGGGAGACACAGAATCGGAAGCAGGCTCCAGGCTCCGAGCCATCAGCCCAGAGCCCGACGCGGGGCTCGAACTCCCGGACCGCGAGATCGTGACCTGGCTGAAGTCGGACGCTTAACCGACTGCGCCACCCAGGCGCCCCTGGAATTTTAAATAAAAACATTTTTAAAACATCCTACGCTGATACGAGACAGAGGTATTGGATGGCATCTGAAACTCTAGAATATTTATTACTGGAGGACATTTTCTATTTTATCAATAACTTAAAAAAGACAAAAAGTTTTTTTAAGTATTCATTTTCCTTTAAGTAGATAGCGCAAAACCCCTGGGGAAATCCCTGAGGAGCCACTAACAGGACTATTTGGCACCTTCTAAAACTTTGTAATTGTGATTAGGTAGTTCAAAACCAACATTCTTTTATAACAATATTAATTAACTTCCTTTGACCCATATCCCCAAGAGCTGTTTTCATCTAAGTCTCTAAGGCAAATGAGCCTGTGAAAACACACAGCTCATCCACTTATGAAAAAAAAAGTTCATAGAATAAAGGAAACTTTATAGAGAAAAGGAACAAGGTGACTTAAAAAAAAATACTCAAATACTTGAATTTGGCGATTTAGAGTATTCAAGACCATTTAGCAAAATAAATCTTCAGTGGAAAACTTAATATTCTAGTAACCATGAAGGTGGAATGAGATACCAAAACCTATACTAAGTTCCCCTCCCTAGGCTGTCACTTAGCAAGGATGCCGTAAGGATTCTGAGTCAGCCACATCTAAGTCAGTTAGTTGTAGGAGTCTCTCTCTTCAAAACAGCCCAGTTACTAAATAATTCGAATGACTGAGAATTAACCAGAGCCAAAAATAGCCTTCTTGCAAGGGGAAAAATACCTGTGAACTGAGAATCAATGATTTTCTGGGCTAATTTGTTTTAATGGAGTCAGGGAGGATCTACCCCAGTAGAGCTGATTCATTCCTGCAAGATTTTCAAGACTCTTAATGCTTTACTACCACATTCTCTATCTGCAAAACCAGACTCTAGAATCATGTGGTGTGGATCTCACCAGGAAGTTGTAGGGCAAGGAAGAGACCTAGATCGTTGAGGTGTTTAAGACCTGCCATGGCGGAAAGGGGCAGTATTTGGTTGGAAAGGTCAGAACATGAACGTGTGTTTGGAAGTTACAGTTTTCCATTCAAGACAGGAGTTTTTCATTCAGCCAGGGCTAAAGCAGGACAGTGACTTCCAAGTCACTGAAGGCATCCGAGCTGTGACTGGATGGGCATGTGGTTAGGATGCTAATCAGCAGGACACATATTGGGTTAGATGGTTCAGTGACTTAGTCAATTGTATCTTATCTTTAAGAGGTATTTCTATGAGCTAGAAATGGAACTGGCAAAAGAAAAGTTTCAAAGTGCAATATTTGGAGTAAATCATTCACACATGATAATCGAAGTTTGAACTTCTCACTATGTCTGCACGTACAAAACATGTTGGGAGAATCTTACATCATCTATACAATCAGGGAAATGTAAGTATACTTTTCCACATATCTTTTAATTACTAATATATTACTTCTGTTAAACATATCTTCTTGCGTGTGGCCTCTCTGATCTGTCATATTCTTAGTGGGGTCGGATGCAAATCTGGGGGCTTCCGATTAAGTATGCATGAAAAATATCCCTCAGTCCCAATTAAACTTTCCATAGTTTATCGTTATTCATTCAAGAAACAGTTTGCTGTAATTATTCATCTCCTTTAAGTTTATCCCAATCCTTTCTGAACAAAAACATATTTTTTAGCAAGAATCTGTTATCATCATGTATATGACTTAATTTAAATCTCACAGTAGCTCATTTTGAATGTTGTAATTATCTAACACTTGAATCTGAAAGTGTGAACTATCATTTGCCTGTTGAACAACCTCATGGAAATAATAATGCAACACACACACAAAACAGAAAACACAGTACCTCCGACAGAAAGTTCACTCAAGATTTCACATGCTATAGTGTTGGTATAGGTATTCATAATTATCCACTTCTGTGTGGTAATTTATAGAATCATTTGAGAGCTTGTTTACTGGAGAGTAAGTTAGAATCTTTGAGGTGGGGAAGGAAATTGAAAAGTAACTGGAAATAAGACTTGAAGACACCGAATGGATCTTATAAATGTATGGTCCAACATTTTAATTTTTCTGATAAGAATACTGACGTCCGGGGACACTGGGCTGGCTGTCAGTGGAACATGCGATTCTTGATCTCGGGGTATGAAGTTCAAGCCCCACGCTGGGTGTTGAGATTACTTAAAAATTAAAATTAAAATTAAAAAAATAAAGAATACTGAAGTCCAGAACACAAAAGGAGGCTTTGAAAAAAAGAGCAAGAGAGAGCACAGCAGCTTACCCTCGCTGAGGCATCAGCTACCCAGAGTTAGGTGTGATGTACTGCGATTACCTCAGAAAAAGAACCCAGGAAAGAGATCTATAAGTGATTTTACAGGCCCCGCTACTCCAGTAAGCTGGTAAAATCTAATATTATGGGAATAAATCTTTTTTGGATTTTTTAATATTATGATAGAAATAGAACAAGTATCTTATTGGAAAATAACAGTATTCTACACAGTAATGAAACAGCTGCACAAAGATTTATGTGCAAGAATATTTATTCAGTCATTATCTATGTGGGAATGAAATGCTGATCACCTAAATTACCAAAGCTAAGCAAATGGCTAAATATCTCACAGTCCCATCCATAGAATCAAACACTACACAACCCTTAAAAATGTGTTGCGTTTTTACCAGAGGAAGCTCTGGTAGGTGTTGGATGTGTCTGTTACCTTAACTGTGGTGATGATATCATGGGTGTTTGTATATGTCCAAACTCATAAAAGTATGCATATTAAATATGTGCAGTTTTTTGTGGTTGTTATGTTTTTAGGATTTTCTTTCTAAGCGATATTTACACTCAGTGTGGGGCGCAGTCTCCCAACCCTGAGGATCAAGAGTCACATGCTCTTCTGACTGAGCCAGCCAGGCACCCCTATGGGTAGGTCTTTGTGTATCAATTGTCCCTCGAAAAAATCTGATTTTAGAAAATGATTTTATAGAGGGGCACCTGGGTGGCTCAGTAGGTTGAGTGTCCGACTTTAGCTCAGGTCGTGATCTCACAGTTCGTGGGTTCAAGCCCCACATGGGGCTCTCTGCTGTCAGCGCAGAGCCTGCTTCTGATCCTCTGTCCCCCCCTCTCTCTCCCTCTCTGCCCCTACCCCACTCACACTCTCTCTCTCAAAAATAAAGATAAACATTTAGAAAATGATTTTGTAGAGTTCTAGTAATTGACATGGAAAGATGATTTTTTTTTTGAGAGAGAGACAGAGACAGAGAGAGAGAGAGAGAGAGAGAGAGAGAGAATCCCAACCAGGCTCCACACTCATCACAGAGCCCGTTGCGGGGCTCAATCTCATGACTAGTGAGATCATGACCTAAGCTGAAATCAAGAGTTGGGCACTCAACCGGCTGAGCCACTCAGGTGCCCCAAAAGATGAATGATTATTATTAAAAAAGAAAAATAAGAAAAGCTAGCTACAAAATAGTATGTCAGCATCAATTATTTTAGATATATATGTATACGATGTAATTTTGAAACGGCCTGGAAATACATTCACCAAAATCTGGTCACTGTATCCCTAACAGGTTTGATTGCAGATTATAATTTTTTTTTTTTTTTGCATTTGCATGCTCTAGTTATTTGCACTGGGAAAAAATGTGAGGGTTTTTTTGTCATGGGAAGGACTTCAAATAAAAAATGAAATAGGAACTTTTTTATCTCAGAGATGGGGTAGGAGGGGAGGTGGGAAAAGGAAAATGAGGGGAACGGCTCTAACCTATCTGTTAAGGGAGAGCTAAGTAAAATTTAGACAAGGAAAGCATTGAACTTAATGGGTGCTTTTAACCTGAAATGGGTGCTTTTAACCTGTGCCAAAGAACACATCTCAGATACTGGCATAAAGAACAACTGTATGATCTTGATGTACAGTTTGATGATTTCAACCGATCAAGTAAATGAAGTAAGCTAAATTACCTCCATTTTACCATCCTGTGTATAATGTGTACCTCTCTGGTTTTATCACATTGTATAACGTCCTCTTAAATAATCAGCCAGAAATAAGTCAGACAAAGACAAAAACCATATGATTTCGCTAAAAATAAATAGATAGATAGATAGATAGATAGACAGATAGACAGATAGATGATAGATAGATAGGATTAAGAGAACCAAACTTCCACTCATAAAATAAATAAGTCATGAGGATGAAAAGTACAGCATAGGGAATATGGTCAATAATACTGCAATAACGTATAGTGACAGTAACTACACTTATCATGGTGAAACTGAGTAATATATAGGATTGTTGAACCAATGTGTTGTAAACCTGAAACTGATATAACATTGTATATTCATTATACTTCAATAAAAAAATAATAATCAGCCAGATATTTGATGTATATATTATTACATACTTCACAGAATTTGTAGAAGGTAGGTTTTGGACACAGAATATAACCTAAAGATAAAATATCCAGTATTCCCTTCTGATGTGTCATCTAAAGCGATTAACAGGAAGCCTGAACCATTGTCCATTTCAGATATTTCTTGTCTGTTTCCATAAATCTACTTGTGTAAAGAAAAGACTTTCAAAAATGAGAGACTCTGGAAATCACCAAGTATCGGAGGCAGGGAGAGTCAATCTTTATCTCTTACTCATGGCAGGTCATCATTATCAACTGTCAAAGTGAAAGAAAATTTGTTATAGAAAAAGCTAGAAAGTATTTTAAAGGATTTCTCTCTCAGTGACTGTAAACTTCAAAAAAATAGTTCTAGCTAAAGTGTGAGTCAGTACTTTATAGCGTATTTTTAACTGGGAACATGAAGCTGGCTGCACTGAAGAGAAGTTTCATTTAATGAGACTAAATAGAATTTCATTACTGGAAGGAAGCTTAGAGGTTTTTTTAATCCAGTCTTCTCCCTTCATTTTATGGAAAAAGTTGTGTCTAAATGGTATTTTGACTTTCCCTAGGATGCATAAGAATGATTTTCTGATCAAGGGCTAAACCCCTGACCCATCTCCCAATGTAAGGCACTCTCTACAACACATTTTCAACAGATATTTGTAAAATGATCTCCCAAGCTGATCTTCCTTTTCTTCTTTCTTAAGGGAGACCCTGCCTGCTGTGTAGCCATGCCCATGGGAAATTGGAGCACAGTGACTGAATTCACCCTGATCGCCTTTCCTACTCTCCTGGAGCTTCGAATACTCCTCTTTGTGGTTCTTTTGCTGACTTACACATTAACAGCAATAGGAAACATTGTCATCATCTTCCTAATATGGACTGATAATCACCTGCAAACCCCAATGTACATTTTCCTCAGTAATCTGTCTTTTCTGGATATTTTATACACCACTGTCGTTACACCAAAGTTGCTAGCCTGCCTCCTAGGAGAGAAGAAAACCCTATCCTTTGCTGGCTGTATCACTCAAACATATTTCTACTTCTTTCTGGGGACAGTGGAGTTTATCCTCCTAGCAGTGATGTCCTTTGACCGCTACGTGGCCATCTGTAACCCCCTGCGCTATACCATCATCATGAACAGCAGGACCTGCCTCCTGCTAGTTCTGAGCTGCTGGGTAGGAGCCTTCCTGTCTGTGTTGGTACCAACCATTGTAGTAACAAGGCTACCTTACTGTGGAAAAGAAATCAATCATTTTTTCTGTGACATTGCCCCTCTTCTGCAGGTGGCCTGTGTAGATACTCACCTCATTGAGCAGATCAACTTTCTCCTATCTGCCCTTGTCATCCTGAGCTCCCTGGCATTCACTACTGCGTCCTATACCTACATCATCTCTACCATCCTGCGCATCCCCTCGGCCCAAGGCCGTCAAAAAGCTTTTTCTGGGGCGCCTGGGTGGCGCAGTCGGTTAAGCGTCCGACTTCAGCCAGGTCACGATCTCGCGGTCCGTGAGTTCGAGCCCCGCGTCAGGCTCTGGGCTGATGGCTCGGAGCCTGGAGCCTGTTTCCGATTCTGTGTCTCCCTCTCTCTCTGCCCCTCCCCCGTTCATGCTCTGTCTCTCTCTGTCCCAAAAATAAATAAACATTGAAAAAAAAAAATTAAAAAAAAAAAAAAAAAAAACTTTTTCTACCTGTGCTTCTCATATCACGGTCATTTCCATTGCTTACGGGAGCAATATCTTTGTGTATGTGAGACCCAATCAGAACTATTCCCTGAATTTTGACAAGGTAGCTGCTGTCCTCATTACAGTGGTGACCCCTCTCCTGAATCCTTTTATTTATAGTTTGAGAAATGAAAAGGTGAAAGAAGTATTGAGAGAGACAATAAACAGAATCATGTCCTTGATACTAAGGATAACCTGACATTAGTGCTTAGTACATCACACATTTCTTATCTTCAACACATTCATTCTGCACGAGTACTGTGCCATGTTGACATTCCAGAAACGTGAGACGGTGTCAACAGGATGAACAATGACCATACCGAACTGAAAAAAGTTCTTCTTACATCTAGAAAAAAAAAAATTGAATCCATAAACCCTCGCACATTCATAGCTTTAAACCATGAAACATTACCTAAGTAGGATCCAGAGGTTTCCAAATCTAGTCTTGACTAAGTCAGTTTATTTTCCAGGTGATTTTGACCACGTCACAACTTATCTGAGCCTTGCTGTCTCCGTCTCTACATGAAATAATAGGTAATAAAGCATCACTACTTGTAATAAGACATTTAAAGTTAGAGCATTTTAACTTCTTGTTAGGCATGCTTGAAAATTTCAAGAGATTCAGTTTCCACCTCTTTTATTTACCTAGATCTCATGTGGTACGAGAAGTGAGGAGAAAAGAGGGAAGACTCAGGATGCCATCAAGCCTGTGTCTATAAACCTGAGTGAGCGCTCTCTTTGGCAGCACATATACTTTTTAAAAAAATGTTTAATGTTTATTTCATTTTTGAGAGAGACAGACAGAGCATGAGTGGGGAGGGGCAGAGAGAGAGGGAGACACAGAATCCGAAGCAGACTCCAGGCTCCGAGCTGTCAGCACAGAGCCCGATGCGGGGCTCAGACTCACACACCATTAGATCATGACCTGAGCCAAAGTCAGACGCTCAACCGATGGAGTCACCCAGGTGCCCCTACAGTACATGTGTTAAAACTGTAACAATGCAAAGAGGATCTGCGTGGTCCCTGCACGAGGGTGACATCCAAGTTCATGAAGCCTTCCATGTTGCGCAGTGGCAGATGGTAACTAGACTTGTCATGAGGATCATTTCATAACGTATAAAAACATTGAATCACTATGATGTACTCTTAAAACTAATTTGTGTATCAATTACATTTCAATAAAAAAAAAGTCACTGAAAAAGAAAACCCAAGTGAAAGGTAGAGATGTTGGCTGAGAAAAGGAACATAAGAAGGGCAGGTCATGAATAACTTTGGTAAAATGTTTAATGGAATCTGGGGGGTAAAAGCCAAAATAAAGCAGGTGAAATAGTGTGCATACATAAAGAAAATATAAACATAGTGAACACTTTCAAGAAGGTTAGCGGATCATCAACAATAGCCAAATTATGGAAAAGCCCAAATGCCCATTGACTGATGAATGGATGAAGTGTATGTGTATATATATATATATATATATACACACACACACTTACAATAAGGAAGATTTTCAAATCAGAGCTCCCAGCTGTTGTGGTAAAAGTCAGATTTATTAGTTCTTTTCTCAGTCACTTAAATCGTTTGTGATCTAAATATCTCTTGTCTTTTTCTGACTCTAAAAGAAAAAAGAAAAAAAAAAACAGAAAAGGACTGCCTGGGTGGCTCAGTCAGTTAAATATCTGACTCTTGATTTTGGATCAGGTCATGATCTCATGGTTCATGGGATCAAGCCCTGCGTGGAACTCTGCTCTGTTGGCAAGAAGCCTGCTGGGGATTCTCTCTCTCCCTCTCTCAAACTAAATAAACACTTAAAAAAAGGAAGGGAAGGGAAGGAAAGAAAAGAAAAGGAAAAAAAGCCTTGGTTAAATTGTACAGTCCACAGAGGTGCCTGGGTGGCTCAGTCAGTTGAGCCTCTGACCTGGGCTCAGGTCATGATCTCATCGTTCATGAGTTCAAGCCCCGCATCGGGCTCAGCGCTGTTAGTGCAGATCCTCTGTCCCCCTCTCTCTCTGCCCCTCCCCTACTCATGCTCGCTCTCTCTCTCTCTCTCTCTCAAAAATAAATAAACCTTTAAAAGAACATTTATTGTAGAAGTACTCTCAAACAGTGGTCACCATTATAATCATTATCATTTATGACCATTCTCTTTGTCCTACACTTTCACAGCTTTAAAAAAAAAAACCTTTGTATTATTTTATGTTTTGTTAACAACCATTATTCTTAGACAGAGTTGGCCATGATGATACCATACTCTCAGGATATTAGACAAAGAGCCTTGTAGAAAATGGGTTTTTTTTTTAACTGAAATGCAATATGCATGAACTATAGACAAAATGTCCATAAAAAGGGTTTCCACTAGTTTTTCTACCCTTTCTCTTGCATGCAGGATTACACGTAGGAGTTGGGACCCAATGTCCTCTTGACCTCACCAGTCTGTGGACACAAAGCAGGTCACAATAAAATTCCAAACGTCACTGGCACTTGCCTTTCTCACCCAGACACGTACCATTAACTCACTCTCCTATGCAATTACTACCAAGTGTTTCTTGGATTCCCCAAGAGATGTTTCATGTGTAGGTATGAACTTCCACCTAATACTATCTGGTTCTGGGTGCCCTTTGCTGATTTATGCCTTTTTTGAAGAGGCTCGAAAGCACAACTTTCTCATTGTCACTGCAGACTATTCCCTCTGTAAGAAAGTGGATGTAAGTGACAAAGAAGCTTTTGGTGTCTTTCCATGATCCCAAAACAGCAGACTACTGAGATGCTGGATATGCTGCTCTGTGCTCTGATGTTATCTGCTATAGTGAGGGACACGAAGCCATATCCCAAGTAGAAGTTAGGAGAATCCCCATTATCCTGCTTCACTACCTGGGCACAGATGTAACATGGCTTATGCCCTGTATCTCAAAGAGCCCTTCACCTTCTTCATATGGCCCCTCTGCTTATAAGATTTAAAAATGAATCCACATGACGTGGGTAGGTAATCAGTATCTGAAACAGATGCCCTGTTATCTTCACCACCATGATGCTACCCACACGTGCCCACCATCTCCAGCCAATATTCTGATATAAATTGACTCAGAATTTCTTTGCCCACCAGCATGTCACATATCCTAGTCTCCATCTGGGACCCCTAAGACACATAAGTCAGACACAATTCCGACATAGTATATTTGAATATCTGAGACAACTTTATAAGAACTCTCACATCCCATCCAATTCACACAACTGTTCTCTGAGTAAAGTGAAGAAACAACTAGAGCACTGTTGTACATGCTCCGTACTGCCCTACATAAAACAGAGACAAAGAAGAGTGAAATATTAGGGGGCACCTGGGTGGTTCAGTCGGTTGAGCATCCGGCTTCGCTCAGGTCATGATCTCGCGGTCTGTAAGTTCGAGCCCTGCATCGGGCTCTGTGCTGACAGCTCAGAGCCTGGAGCCTGCTTCAGATTCTGTGTCTCACTCTCTGCCCCTCCTCTGCTCACACTGTCTCTCTCTCTCTCTCTCTCTCAAAATGAATAAACGTTAAAAAAAATTTTTTTAAAGAAGAGTAAGATATTAAAATTCTTGGAAAAGGAGTGCTCATGAATGCCTTAGGAGTTTGAAAGTGATTAGCAAATACAAGAAAAATTCTCTGGATACTGTTATATTTAGAAATGTAACCCCTAGTGTTTTAATATAATCAAACAACAACAAAAAGATTCAATAATAAACCCATCTTAGTAGCAAACTGAAAATCCACAAAAATCCATTGTTTGAATTTAGTAATTTACCAGGTTTAGCCCTGACTGATAGAAATTTTATGCTCTGCCTTTTTTTTTAATGTTTACTTATTTTTGACAGAGAGAGAGAGACAGAACGTGAGTGGGGGAGGGGCAAAGAGAGAGGAAGACAGAATCCAAAACCGACTCCATCTGAGCGGTCAGCACAGAGCCCGACGCGGGGCTCGAACTCACAGACCGAGAGATCATGACCTGAGCCGAAGTCGGACGTTCAACAGACTGAGCCACCCAGGCGCCCCTATGCTCTGCCTTTTTAATACCTAATCACGTTTTTGTTTGTTTTCATAAATACTATAAGGATGTTCTTCATCTTCTTGGGGTTAAAGTTGAGCATTAAGTTTCATTAGTAACACACTCTAACCACCAGGGGGAGTGCAAGACACACGTCACCTGCCACCCACCTCTCCCCCACCACCCCTCCACACACACACACACACACACACAACCCCCAGACAATTTACCTCCTCCGGTCAGAGGAGGAGTAATTAACAAGTCCAATGAATTGCACGATACCAGGGGGTCACTTGCGCACATTGTACTCTACGACATATTTCAAATTCAGGATCTATTAGATCCTAAGTGTTTTGGTGCTTTAGATGTGATAAGTGAACCAGTCCAAATGTTTATGAATCTTCGGAATCCTCTTTCACATATACATGGCTGAGATATACATATACTGAAATATATACATACATATATATGGTGCAGTAAGAGAAACTTGAGATCTCCTACTGCTGGTTGTCCTTCCCCTATTGTAATTCCCACATTACCCATTGGTATAGGGCAGAGAGGCATGATGGCCTCTTTATTGAAGGCCGGTGGCTTTAGGTCTTATAGACAAATTCTTTTTCTTCTCCCTGGTGTGGTTTCCCTTGGACCCTTGGATTCTTTCCACGCTTCTGCTTTTTTTTTTTTTCTTTAATCTTTAAGTGTTTTTGAAATATTTATTATTTATAAGCAAACTTTAAACACAAAATGTTTCCATCTGAAAATTCATATGCAAAAAGTAATGTTAGGAGTGCCTGGGTGGCTCAGTCGGTTAAGCATCCGACTTCAGCTCAGGTCATGATCTCACGGTTCGTGGGTTCCAGCCCTGTGTCCAGCTCTGTGCTGACAGCTCAGAGCCTGGAGCCTGCTTCAGATTCTGTGTCTCCCTTTCTATCTACCCCTCCCCTGCTTGCCCTCTGTCTCTCTTTCTCAAAAATAAACAGTTTTTGGAAAAAAATAACCTAATAAAAATGTAAAATATATTATGCCCATGTCCATTAAAATAACCTGTTATCTAAATATTGACAACTAACATAAATAGAATACTTTTCATATACACGCATGTACTTTAATCAGATTTTCCAAGAATGCATCTTTCTGAGTTCAGTGTTACTTCTTAAACATTTCAACAAACAAAAAAATCTACAATTTTTTTTCAAGGTTGCATTCTTCTTAATTAAAATATATACCCAGGGAGAGTTACCGAAATTCCATTGTTTTCATCATGAGCTAATAGTGAATATAACAAAATTCAGTGGAATTATTATCTTTGTTTCTGTAGCCAGTTTGATTTTATACTGTTTGAGAACCTTTAAATTTTGGTTGCGTTTGGTTCAAAATTAATCAGCAATATTCAACCAAGCTGTTAACAGATAGTGCCAAATAGTTCCACGTTTTAAGATTTAGGAAATAGCAATTATTGAAAATGGAACTTGCAACCATTAATACATTGAAATGTATACATACTAAAGCAAGGGAAGAATTGAGCAAACCATCAAATGAAAACTCCAAAGGTATACAATACTTAATTTTGAAATCCTTTTCATTTTTTAGGGTAACTTTGTGCATAGAGTAGTTTGTTTTTCGGGGACAAATTTAGAATGTCTAGAATTAAAACTAGTTAGTCTTGGAAAATATGAACTTTTCTAGAATTAAAACTAGTTAGTCTTGGAACACATGAACTTTTCTAAAAATGAAAATTGCCCTCTAAAAATTTTATATTAATTTTTATTACCAAACACTGTTTATAGGAACTACCTGAGTTAAAAAGTACCCCTAAAAGAATATATTGGGCCCATCAAGATAAAATCTCAGAAAACGAAGGCAGACTGATAGACAATAATATTAGTGAATAATTAATGTAATTGTTGTGCCAAATCACATTACTTCAAGCATAATTTGTTTTTATTATAGCAAGAACACTTCATATTAGATCTACCCTCTTAACAAATTTAAAGTCTACAATACAGGATTGTAATCTATAAGCACAGCATTGTACAGCAGATCTCGAGGACTTATTTATCTTACAGAACTCAGACTTTAGATCTTTGAAGAGCAACTTCGCTCAGCCTCTGGCAACCACCATTCTACTCTCTGTTTCTATTAATCTATTTTAGATTTCTCATATAGGTTGGAATCATGCACTACCTTCTGTAACTGGCTTTTCCATAATGTACTCCAAGTTCATCCATGTTGTCACGTGTGGCAGGATTTCCTTCATTTTTAGGGCTGAATAGCATTCCATTGGATGTATATGGCGCCATTTTCTTTATCCATTTATACATCAGTGGACATTGGGTTGTTCCCATATTTTGGCTGTTGTGAATAGTGCTATAATGAACAGAAGTGTGTTACGGGAAAACTTTTCCTCTCCTCTTCTAGGTTCTTTGCCTGGCCTGATAATTGCATTGGCACAAGATGGACTAACAGAAATGAACTAAATTTAATTCCATACATACTGAAGCCCCACAAAGACAGGAGAAGCTCACCAATAATCAGGCAATTGAGGTTTGCCTGAGCTAAAGAGAAGGTGGGAGGGGTCTGGGACCTTAAAGGGAAGGAAGACACTTCACAGAAAATGGGAAAAGCCAATGTTTGTTAAACAAACGTTTGTCGTGCCACATGAAGTCTTCTTATGTTAAAAAAAAAAAAAAAAAAAAAAACTGTGGTGCCTGGGTGGCTCCGTTAAGCATCTGTCTTTGGCTCAGGTCATGATCTCACAGTTCATGGATTCGAACCCTGTATCAGGCTCTATGCTGACAGCTCAGAGAGCCTGCTTCAGACTCTGTGTCTCACTCTTTCTCTCTGCCCCTCCCCTGCTCATGCTCTTTTGTGTTCATGCTCTCTCTCTGTCCCAAAAATAAATAAAAACATTAAAAAAAATTTTTTTAATAGAAGATTATCTTTGGGAATGGCTCTCTTCCTGGAACAGCCTCCCTATCTAAATTCTTTTAGGCAATTAAAGAGGAGATAAAAAGTTCTTCTTGAGTCTATTGGACCTTGAGTGTCTTCAGCTAAAAATAATTGACATGCCAAAGTGGCACATTCTGGGGAAGCTTGCCTTGAACCCCACCAAGTGCAGCAATCTTTTCAAAATCCTGATTTCAAATATTTTGGATATACATCTAGAAGTGGAATATTTTTTGATTTTCTGAGGGATCTCCATACAATTTTCCATAATGGCTGCACCATTTTACTTCCCATCAATGGTGTACCCAGGTCCCAGCATTTTCACATTGTTGCCAACACTTGTTGTCTTTTGTTTTTTTATATCCATTCTGACAAGGGGTAAGGTGATACCTCATTATGTTTTTGAGTTGCATTTCCCTGATGATTAGTAATGGTGAGCACCTTTTCATATACCTATTGCCCTTTTTTATGTCTTCTTTGGAGAAATGTTTATTCAAGTCTTTTGCCCACTTTAATCAGTTGCTTGGGGGCTCTTTTCTGACTTGTAGGAGTTCCATACATTTTTTTGGAAATAACCTCTTATTACATATATGGTTTGCAAATTTTTCTCCCATCCTGTTGTCTTTTCACTCTTGATTTTGTCTTCCGCTGTGCAGAAGCTTCTTAAGGTTAGATGTTGGTCCACTTGTTTTTTTGTTTTTGTTTTTGTTGTCTGTGCTTTTAGTGTCACATTCATGAAATCATTGCCAATCCCACATCATGAAGTGTTTCCTCTATGTTTTCTCCTAGCAGTTTTACAATTTTAAGTCTTATGTGTAAACCTTTAATCCATTTTGAGCTCATTTTTTGTGTATGGTGTGAGCCCAGTTTCATTCTTTTTCACATAGATATCCAGTTTTCTCAACATCACTAGCTGAAGAGACTGTCCTTTCCCCATGGTGTGTTCTTAGCTCCCTCATCAGATACCAGTTGAGTGTGAATGCATGGGTCCATTTCTGGGCTTTCTATTTGTATGTTAAAAAGAAAAGAGCCACAGGCCCAAAATGGGGTCACTTAGACCAAGTTACCAAACTGGCTTAATATCTAAACTAACTGCAGTTTCAACACCCCCCAGAAATGTAGTCGTAACTGATCAGTCAGGAAGTTTCTGGTCAGCACCAAAGAGGTAATCTGTTACAGGGGCCCTCTCCATCCACCCCACCCCCGCAAGGAAGATGAGGGAATCTGCATGATAAGATCCACTACTCTTCCCCCAAGGGAAAGAAATCTTGCCTGAAATAATCCTTTCTTTTTTCCTTTTGCTAATTATCTCACACTCTTTCTGCCATAAAATCCTTCCTTTTTGTACAGCTCCTTGGAGCTCTTTTTTGATTGCTAGATGGGATGCTGCCTGATACATGAATCACTTAACAAAGCCAACTAAATATTCAAATTTACTCAGCTGAAGTTTTTTAACAGGCTTCATTGGTCTATGTGACTGTTTTTATCCCGGGGGCATACCGTTTTGATTACTGTAGCTTTTTAATACATTTTAAAATCAAGAAATGTGAAGAGGTGCCAGGGTGACTCGGTGGGTTAAGTGTCCAACTCCTGATTTTGGCTCAGGTCGTTATCTCACAGTTCATGAGTTCGAGGCCTGAGTCAGGCTCTGCACTGACAACACTCTCTCTGTCTCTCTCTCAAAATAAACTTGAAAGAAAGAAAGAGAAAAAGAAAGAAGAAAGAAAGGAAGAAAGAAAAAATGAAAGAGAAAGAAAAACATGTGATGCTTCCAGCTTTGCTCTTTCTCAAGATTGTTTTAGCTATTCTGGGATCTTTTGTGATCCCATATGACTTTTTCAATTTTTTTCTATTTCTATAAAAAATATATATATATATTTACCATTATGACTTTTATAGGGATTACATTGAATCTGTGGATCACTTTGAGTAGGGTGGACACTTGAACAATATTAAGCCTTCCAATCCATAACCATAGATGTCTCTGCTTCTATTTGCATTTTCTTCAATTTTGTCATGAGTGATTTATAGTTTTCAGTGAACAAGTCTTCCACCTCCTTGGTTAAGTTTATTCCTAAGTATTTTATTATTTTTTGCACTGTGATAAATGGGATTCTTATTTAATTTTTTTGGATCGTTTATTGTTAATGAATAGAAATGTGACGGATTTTTGTACGTTGACTCCTTTCTAAGCTTCTTTATGCCGTCAAAGGGGGAAGATGTTAAGGACCAATATTAGAGTGTGACCCTGAGGGATGAACCGAATCCACTTTTAGTCAAAACTCTACCTCCTCTATCAGGCAGGAGAAATCGTGGCATAGCCCACATCAAAAAAATACGTCGAGATTGGGCTCCAAGACTAGTAACAAAGAGCCTTGCTTTTCTTGGCCTGACCCTCTAAGAACTCATGGGAGAAGCTGCAGCTGTTATAGACAGCTGGTCACGAAATAGAGACTTTGGTAGCCTGGGTCCCAGGCATCTCTCTCTCTCGACTGATTTTCACCTTAGACGCAAATCTTAAAATTTAGAGAGAAGTCTGTGGTGCACACAGGAGAATTAAGGCTTTTGCTATTTGCAGATTACATTCCAGATAACAGAAATTAGCAACGAAGGCTCTGGAGACAAAATGCGTAACCTCGGCATTTGAAAAATTCAGTAACTCACACAGCAATGGACTTCCAACTTCCAACCCAGAAGGGTCCCCGTTTTGGAGCAGAATCAGGTTCACGGAATGGAAAACTCAAATTTCATTTCACGCAGAATAATATTTTAAGGAAGTGAGAAACAAAAGTCTCTTACATCAAGTGTGCCAAGGAGGTCACGAAGGAGCCAACTCTATAAACTTGGAAAAGCAGCCTCGTTGCCGTAAATGTCACTAAGGCGTAGGTGACGCACACATGCAATCTGGGCCCGGGTCGCATGGCATATTGACAGAAAGCCCAACCGCGCTCTCTTCTGTGCATGCATGAGAACATACCACAACCACACAGTGCCCGAAGGCAACTGGCAGGGGAACCATACAGCTGTCTCCTGCATGTGGACCAAGACCGGACTCAGAAAGAACAGCTGACAGGAGCAGCTGAGGCTGACCGCAAACTGACACAGATTAGAGAGGGGGGAAAACCTGACCAGGGATGACCTCTGTGAAACCTGGAAATGCCAGACTACTCTGTGGTGTAGAAAGAAGCCTTCAATGAGAATCAGAGGTTCTGGGTTCCAGTCAGCGGCCCGGCCACAAACTAGATCGGTAACTTCGTGCAAGTCGCTGCGTTTCTGAGTTGCTCCAAGGATAAAAGATGTGGTTGTGCTGTGTGCGATGTCAGGCCTTCGGCCAAACCTGTCACGGTGCTTCTCAAACTTGAATATCATGGCAAGTTACCTGAAGATCTTGTTAAAAACTGTAGATTCGCATTTGCTTGATCTGAAGCGGGGCTCAATGTTTTGCATCTCCAATAAGCTCCTGTGAGATGCAGTGTTGTGGATTTGCATATCATGCCATGTGTAGTAAGGCACGAGAATTTGCTGGTTCAGTATTCCTAGGCAGGATCAATCAGTAAGTGAATCCTGTCTAATCGGCCCTTGCAAACGAAGGGACGAAGGAAAGTGAGTAGAACAGAGATTAGGCCAGGAAATTTGGGGGTTTTTGTTTGTTTGTTTGTTTTTGTTTTTGTTTTTTTAGGCCAGGAAATTTGACAAGGACCAAAGCACAACTCCAAACCACAAAGAACTGAGACCAGGGCTTACCATGCGTGTGGGTGTTCAATAGTTTTGTCAAAAACCAAAAGATAAGTGTTGCTAAGAACTTTTGAAACAGTAAGAAACAGCAGCCTTAGGGGAATTTCATTTGTCAGGTGGGTTAGGCTGCTAATGTTTTCGGGTTTTTTTTTTAAGTTTATTTCTTTATTTTCAAAGAGAGAACGAGGGAGGGACAGAGAAAGAGGGAGAGAGAGAGCATCCCAAGCAGGCTCCACACCAGCAATGCAGAGCCCAATGCGAGGCTCAAAGTCAGGAACCGTGAGATCATGACCTGAGCTGAAGTCAGCCACTTAACTGACTGAGCCAACCAGGCACTCTGCTAATGGTTTAAAAGTACTTACGAAAGTATTCTTCCGGTTGGTCATGTGTATATTAAACTTGTCCATGGTGTACCTTGTTGAAAAAAAAAAAAAAAAAAAAGTCCTGGTTTTGAGATAACTCAAATTTATCAATTCTTGGAGTTATAATTTATGAGTTTGAACCCATCCCAAATTAAAAAATCATTTTCCTACATTTTCTTTTCTTTCTGTCTTTTTTTTTTTTTTTTTAAAGGCTTCAGACCCAGCACAGAGTCCAACACAGGGCTTGAACTCACAACCCTGAGATCAAGACGGGAGCTGAGATCAAGAATTAGATGCTCAACTGACTGAGCCACCCAGGCACCCCTCCTACATTTTCTTCTTTACAGTTTTGTTTTATGTCTTTTACATTTGAAAACCTTCATCTCTGGGGCGCCTGGGTGGCGCAGTCAGTTAAGCGTCCGGCATCAGCCAGGTCACGATCTCGAGGTCCGTGAGTTCGAGCCCCGCGTCGGGCTCTGGGCTGATGGCTCGGAGCCTGGAGCCTGTTTCCGATTCTGTGTCTCCCTCTCTCTCTGCCCCTCCCCTGTTCATACTCTGTCTCTCTCTGTCCCAAAAATAAATAAAAAACGTTGAAAAAAAAAAAAAAAAAAGAAAACCTTCATCTCTTTGGAGACTTCCTTCTCATGAGATGTTTCATACAGATAAAGCTTCAGTTTTCTCTTCTGTTTTAAGCCTTTTCTTTTCTTTTTGTAATCTTTTTCTTGTTTATTTATTTTTGAAAGAGAGAGAGAGACAGAGCACGAGCAAGGAAGGGGCAGAGAGAGAGGGAGACACAGAATCTGAAGCACGCTCCAGGCTCTAAGCTATAAGCACAGAGCGTGATGCCAGGCTCGAACTCAAGAGTGGTGAGATCATGACCTGAGCCGAAGTTGGACACTTAACCAACTAAGCCACCCAGGCGCCCCTATAATAAGCCTTTTCAATTAGAGATTTTTTTTTCTAATTCTGGGAAACGTGTCTCTATTATTTCCTCGAATATGACCTCTCCATTTTTTCTCTTTCCTACTGGAACTCTTCTGTATCTCTTAGCTGTTTGGTTTTTTAAAAGAGGTTTTATCTTATCCTTCTTTCCTATTACATTCTACAGAGTCCGCAATGTGATGTTCCAACTCATTAGTAAGATTCTCATTTATATCCATGCTACAGTTCATTGTGTTTTAATTATTATATTTTGCATACCAACATTTCCTGTTGGGTTCACACTTGACTTCCCATTCTTTTTTATTTTTCTAGTATCTTCCCTGATCTCCTTGAATATTCTTATTTTGCATATTTAAATTCTGTTCTCTCAGTAACTCAGTTGGTAGGTGTCTGTTTTGTCTTTTTTTTTTTAATAGAAATTTCATTCCTTTTTGTCTGTTGCGTGCCTGTGAATTCATGTACCCTTGGAGACACCAAATGCTGGTTTTGGTAATGCCTGTTGGCAAGGAGCCAAAGGCCATGGATTAGTCTGCATCAATCTGATTAATGTAAGAATAGTCTGAAAATTATGGCCCATGGGCCAAATTGGACCCATTGCCTGTTTTTATAAATACAGTTTATTAAAGTGCAGAAATTTCCATTTGTTTACATATTACTTATGGTCGTGTTAGCACGACAGGGACAAAGTTAAGTAGTTGCAGAGAGACCAGATGGCTCACAAAGCCTAAAATATTTACTATCTGGCACTAGTTGAGGGGCGCCTGGGTGGCTCAGTGGGTTAAGCATCTGACTTCAGCTCAGGTAATGATCTCACGGTTCGTGAGTTCGAGCCCCGCGTTGGGCTCTGCGCAGACAGCTCAGAGCCTGGAATCTGTCTTCGGATTCTGTGTCTCCCTCTCTCTCTGCCCCTCCCCTGCTTGTGCTCTCTCTCTCCCTCTCTCAAAAACAAATAAACATTAAAAAAAATTTTTTTATAGAAAAAGTTAGTTGACCCCTGATCTAAGAAGTGGATACAGTTGAGAGCCCGAGTGGCAAGGAACAAAGCCTTGTCATCAGCTGTGGCTCCTCCGTCAGGCAACACCTCTGGTCTGATGGCGGTGGCCACCTGGAGGTGGCTCCCCTGGGCCTTGGCGGTTTGCAGGGGAACCGTGAGGGTGTGAAGGCTTGTGTGTGGCTGGCCGCTTCACACCTGTTTCCATCAGTTCCTCACTCAGTCCAGAGTTTTGCACTGCCCTGATATTTCATGGTTGGACTGTTTCCACTTATTTCTGTGATGAGAGGGCAGGCCAGGATTGGTTAAAGGCATTGCAGATGAAAAGCAATCTAGTCCCCCAATGCTTCCTCTTGCTGCCAGGGACTAAGTGGCCACTATCCACCCAGTTAAAAAAGACCACCTTCTGTCTCCTTGGAGTTTCTTATGCTTTGTTTTTTGGTTTCATAGTCATTATCATTCGGTTCTGGAAACCATGCTTCCCTCTTGTTTCTTTGGTTTCTCCCAGATTGTTTTTTTTGTGAGGAAGCCAACAACACATGTTGCTTCACTCTTTGACAGAAACCAGAAGTCTCCAATGTTTATATAGATTAAGCCCATCTCCATGGCAACATCTTTTCCAAGCCCTTCATTCATTCCTAATCCTTCCCAACACAGAAACCAATACAGGCATGCTTCTTCATTTTATTGTGTTTCACTTTATTGCACCTTGCAGATACTGTATGTTTTAGGAATTTGAAGGTTTGTGGCAACCTGGCCTCGAATAAATCTAGTGGTGCCATTTTCCAACAGAACGTGCTCACTTCATGTCTCTGTGTCACATTTCAGTAATTCTCGAAACATTTCAAGCTTTTTCATTATTATATTTGTTATGGTGATCTGTGACTCGCTGGTTAGCATTTTTTAGCAACAAAGTATTTTTTTAATATTTATTTATTTTTCAGAGAAAGAGAGTGTGATCGAGGAAGGGGCAGAGAGCGGGGACAGAGGATTCAAAGCGGATTCGGTGCTGACAGCAGCAAGCCCAATGCAGGGCTCAAACTTATGAACCGTGAGGTCATTGCCTGAGCCAAAGTCAGACACTCAACTGACTGAGCCACCCAGGCACCCCAGCAACAAAGTATTTTTAATTAAGGTAATCACACATCGTTTTTTAGACATAGTGCTATTGCACACTTAAGAGACTACAGTATGATGTAACTTTTACATGCACTGGGAAACCAAAAACTTTGACTTGCTGTATTGCAGTATTTGCTTTATTACGGTGGTCTGGAACCAAACCTACAATATCTCCAAGGTACACCTGAAACCCAGAGGCACAGGGGAGCCAAGAGATAAGGAAGAGTCAGACTTCCAGGATTTTCTCCAGGAGTCTTATCTAGCGGTCCTTCCTTCTCATGGACTCCACACAGCTTATTATATACTGTTATGGACCAAAATTCATAAGTTGAAGCTCGAATCCTCAGTGTGACAATATTTAGAGATAGGACATTTATGGAGGTAACTAAGGTTATTAAATGAGGTCATCAGGGAGAGACCTAATCCAATATGACTTGTGTCCTTAGAAAAAGAGATACCAAGAGTATGCATACAAAGGAAAGGTCACGTGGGAAATTCACAGTAATAAGATGGCTCTATACAAGGGGTGGGGGGGGGGGGGGGAAATGGCCTCACCAGAGACCAAGACTACCAGCACCTTGACCTTGGACTTCCAGCCTCCAGGACTATGAGAAAATACATTTTTGTTGTTTAAGATACCTATTCTGTGGTATTCCATTATGGCAGCCTGAGCAGACCAATACACTTGCCAATTAACACTAAAAAAATGCCCAGAAGACTATAGGCTCTTATAACATCCTGATGGCAGGGTTCCTGCTTATAAAACATGCCCTCCCCAATATCCAAATATATATATTATATATATATTATATATTATATATACATATTATATATATAATATATATAATATATATATATTTATATGTATCTCACACCAGATCTCATACATCTTATCTCACAAATGTAGAAAAGGAAAAGAACCCAAGTTGTAACCATCGAACTATATCCCAAATGGATATCATAAAAATATGCTGGATGAAGAAAAATACTTCTCTGGTAGAGAAAGTAGATGCTGAATCTCTACTCCCACATATCATGATTCCACCTTACCAAATAAGGGATGTCTTTTTTTTTTTTTTAGTGTCTATTTATTTTTGAGACAGAGAGAGACAGAGTATGAACGGGGGAGGGTCAGAGAGAGAGGGAGACACAGAATCTGAAACAGGATCCAAGCTCTGAGCTGTCAACACAGAGCCCGACGCAGGGCTCGAACCCAAGGACTGTGAGATCATGACCTGAGCCGAAGTCAGCACTCAACCGACTGAGCCACCCAGGCGCCCCATGAGGGATATCTTAAACATGCATGAGGAAAGACTGTTAATAGAAAAAGAATGAAACATCATCCAAGCACATCTGGGACTACCATAGAGCTTGTGAGGCACTTGGGAGATACTTCTTATGCTAATCACAGAAAAAAAGGGCAGAACATTTAACAGTCTGGAAAGAACACATACTGCCCAAAGCAATCTAGAGATTCAAAGCAATCCTTATGAAAATACCAACAGTATTTTTCACAGAACTAGAACAAACAATCTTAAAATTTGTATGGTACCCAAAAGACCCAAAATAGCCAAAGCAATCTCGAAAAAGGAAAAAAAAAAAGCTGGAGGTATCACAATTCCAGATTCCAAATTATACTACAAAGCTGTAGTAATCAAAAGAGTGTAATGCTGGCACAAAAATAGACACATAGGTCAATGAAACAGAATAGAGAGCCCAGAAATAAACCCCAATTATATGGTCAATTAATCTTTGACTAAGGAGGCAAGAATATGCAATGGGAAAAAGACAGCCTCAACAAATGGTATTGGGAAAACTGAACAGCAACATGCAGAAGAATGAAATTAGACCACTTTCCTATACCATACACAAAAATAAACTCAAAATGGATTAAGGACTTAAATGTAAGACTCAAAACCATAAAAATCCTAGAAGAGAGCACAGTAATTTCTCTGACATCAACCATAGCAACATTTTTCTAGATATGTCTCCTGAGGCAAAGGAAACAAAAACAAAAACTATTGAGACCACATCAAATAAAATATGCACAGGGTAGTTCTATTTTTAATTTTCTGAGGAACCCCCATAATGTTTGCCAAAGTGGCTATACCATAAAAGACTTTTTTTTAATGAAATTTATTGTCAAATTGGTTTCCATACAACACTCAGTGCTCATCCCAACAGGTACCCTCCTCAAAAAGACTCTTAAATAAAGAGAACAAACTGAAGTTCCTGGAAGGAAGGTGGATGGGGGGGGATGGGCTAACTGGGTGATGGGCATTAAGGAGGGTACTTGTTGGGATGAGCACTGGGTTTGTTTGGCTTTTTTAACATTTAATGATTATCAAGAGACAGAGCATGAGCATGAGCATGAGCATGAGCATGGGAGGGGCAGAGAGAGGGGGAGACACAGAATCTGAAGCAGGGTCCAGGCTCTGAGCTGTCAGCACAGAGACCGACTTGGGGCTCGAACTCACAAACCACGAGATCATGGCCTGAGCCGAAGTCGGACACTCAATTGACTGAGCCACCCAGGCACCCTGAGCACTGGGTCTTATACGTAAGTGATGAATCGCTGGGTTCTACTCCTGAAACCAATACTACACTGTATGTTACATAACTTGAATTTAAATAAATAAATAAATAAATAAAATATGCACATTAAAGGAAACAATCCAGAAAACTAAAAGATAGCCTACTGAATGGGAGAAGATATTTGCAAATGACATATCTGATAAAGTGTTAGTACCCAAAATATATAAAGAACTTCTACAACTCAACACCAAAGAAACTCCCAAATAATCCAATTTAAAAATGGGTAGAAGTCATAGACATTTCTCCAAGGAAGACATACAACTGGCCAATAGACACATGAAAAGATTCTCAACATCACTCATCATCAAGGAAATGCAAATCAAAACCACAATCAGATATCACCTCATACCTGTCAGAATGGCTAAAATCAAAAACAGAAGAAACAACAAGGGTTGGCGAGGATGTGGAGAAAAAGGGACGAGGATTCTCTGTGCACTGCTGGTGGGAATGCAAACTGGTGCAGCCACTGTGGAAAACAGTATGGAAGTTTCTCAAAAAATTAAAAGTAGAATTACTATATGATCTAGTAATCACACTACTGGGTATTTACCCAAGGAATATGAAAATACTGGTTCAAAGGGATACATGCACCCCTCTGTTTATTGCAGCATTATTTACGATAGTCCAGTTATGGAAGCATCCCAAGTGTCCAACAAGAGATGAACAGATCAAAAACATGTGATATGCATACACAATGGGATATTATTCAGCCATAAAAAAGAATGAGATCTTGCCATTTGCAACAACACAGATGGATCTAGAGAGTATAATGCTAAGCAAAGTCAGAGAAAGACAAGTACCATGTGATTTCACTCACATGTGGAATTTAAGAAACAAAACAAATGAACAAAGGGAAAAAAAAGAGACAAACCCAAAAACAGACTTTTAACGATAGAAACAAACAGATGGTTACCAGAGGGAAGGTAAGCGGAGGGGATGGGTGAAACAGGTGAAGGGGTTCAAGAGTATACTTACCTTGATGAGCACTGAGTAATGTATAGAGCTGTCAAATCACTATCTTGTACGCCTGAAATTAATATAACACTGTATGTTGACTATATTGGAATTAAAACGTTTTTAATTAAAAGATCTAAATAAATAAATAAATAAATGCCTGGGAAGACCAAAAATATGAAGAATATAATGAAGAGAGACTTACATACTCCACTTACATGTGGGTTTCCCCTTTCCAGCCCTCTCAACATATTGCAGATAAGGGGATTGTGGGGATGCTCCAATCAGATATGGGACCACTGAATGTGGGGCATCCCAGTTGGGTGGGGGCCGGTGGTGCAGGCAGTAAAAGAATTCACCCAAGGCAGAACAAAAGAGCTAGAAGTGTATTGAATACACTGCAAGGGAGCAGCGGGCAGGACGGGAAAGGAAAGACCGTATTTGCGGTGGTGAGGGGCCTCAGTTACAGGGTAGGGTGCGGAGGTATGGGAACCTATGGAATGTTCCCTTTTCCGGTAACTGTGCCTGGTTGTAAGTAGCCCATTGGTCAGTTAAGGCCTATGGCTATTTCGAGGTGGGTCACTTAATGAGTCTGTTTGTATTCAGCTCAGCAGTCACTATGGGCCCTTTGCCTGGCTCAAGTTTCCATTGTTCAAGCCTGTTGCCTAAAACCTGCCTTTCCAGGGACCATTTGCATGAATCATCTTGAATTTTCTAAAATCCTAAATGGAGAGGGTATTCATTAATGTGGGCCCCCTAAATATATAAGATGTGATTGCAACATAAAGAAAACAAATTTTTCATTTTCTTGCGTGGAAAAAAGTCGGCATACGAAGTACCAACATTGCATCATACTACACCCATTCAGTCTCTTTACAGGTTTCCGTTTATGTGACCGTTGAAATCAGAACTCCTCCTCTGGTAGAGAGAGTGGCTTGCTAAATGGTGAGCTCCACCTGTCATGAGCTCACCCTTCAGGCTAAGGCTAACCAACAGTGCAAAGCAAATGGAAAGGAGTGTCCCTGAGAAGGAAAGCTGATAAAAAAAAAAAAAAAAAAAAGCAGATAAAAAGGGGCAGCCAGATGTCCGAGGCCAGATACTCCCCTTGCATGCTTTTGGCTTCCTGCAAGCTGTGGATGCCAGGGTTCAGAAAATAGCTCGCCCGATATATCAATTATTAAAGGAGACTCAATCCCACCTACTCACTCAAGTAAATAAACTGGGGTCTGACTGATGGACATTGTCTCCAGCACTCGGACGGTTACAAACAGAGCAGGGGCAATTACCATTGCCGAGCTCACAGAGCTAAAAGATCATTAAAGCACTGCATCAGAGCCTTCATTTAGGGAGGGATAAGACTTATCAAACGGCCCAAAGGATGTTGACTGAAAACATTTGTCAAGGACAGTTCAGCAAACAGTATCGGCCTGTAGATATGGTAAACGGCTGCCTTGACTCTTTCTCTAATAGGACTCCCAGTTCTTGGAAAAGTTTTACACCTCGATATAAAACAAACTGCTTATACTCAACAAAACTATAACACCTCACAAACACTAGATGCTTTTAAAAAATTGAGTAAAGTTAGGGTCAAACTCTTGGAGAAGAGAGCCTCCATTGATAACTTCCTGCCCTTCCATCACCTGGGTTATGAGAGATTTCCTGACATATGTTGTTTCAATATAACCGATAATTCTCAGAGTCTTCAAACTAATGGATGACATTCGGGCATAATTGGACAAAGTTAGGGTCTCTCCTGGATTGTTTGATGGGTTTGGGACCTGGGGACATAACCTTAAGATGCCATCTTATTGGGCAATATAGTCTTTATGTTTTTCTCTTTGTGTCTGCTAATGTTTATGCCACCTCATGCCTGCCAGCCTTCCTGTAGAACCATACCGTGGGCCACCTGGCAGACCCTTGGCTAGACTCTAACTGCTATACCCGCACACGGTCCCTTATCAGCTTGAAGAAGCCAGAGCCGTCATCGTCCCTGTTCTCTAACAGCAGTTACAGGCCATATTCCAGGAGGAGGAATGAATAGGGAAAGGGTTAACATTAGGCAGGGAGAGATAAGGGACCTTCAGGAAGGCAGACTGCAGCTGCAAATAGTAAACTAAAGAAGCAGATGGGGTTCTCCTTTTATAAAATCCTTCATGGGTGCCCTCCCCCCATTATCAAGGGTCTAAGGGGGGAATCTAAACAAAAATAGGTGATCTAACCCTAAGGCAACAGTTGGGGGAGGTGTGGTGGGGGGGGAGGTGCTTGGTTCTACCCTAAATGTTACACCACTGGGTAAGGGAATGAATCAACAGAGGCAGAGATCAGCAGACTCAATGGAACTCTTGAAGCAGCACATGGAATCGGGCATCCTGGCTCCTCCCTTTAGCTGGTCCTCTCCTAATGCTTTTCATGGCCCTCCTGTTTGGTCCTTGTATTCTTAATATGACAACCAGGTTTGTTTTCTCTCCCCTAGAAGCTATAAAACTCCAGGTGATGCTCCAATTGGGCCATTCTAGGTGTCACTACTCTCCTTTGGATGGCAAAGAACCCTAACTGTCAAGAACCCTGTCACATTCCTCCCTCCAATGTCCCTGCCCAGCAGGAAGAAGCCAGATTGGTCTTCGTCCCTCCCCCTGGCAGCAAAGGGCTCCCTGCCCCCACAAACTGATTTTCTCTAAGTCTGCTAAAGCAGCTTGAGGATCAAGAGGGGGGAATGAGAAGGAAAGATGATCAAAAAGCAGATAAAAAAGGGCAGCCAGAGGTCCGAGGCTAGATACTTCCTTTGCATGCTTTTGGCTTCTTCAAATCTCACTTGTCTCTTGTATCAGCCTGTAGCCAGGAACCAGAAGCTTGACTGTACTAGCCCTGCCCATTCCAGAAGCACATATATAAGACCGGTACAAAAGACCAGTAAAACCCAAGCCGGACGCTCAACCTTTGGAGGTGACTCTGCTGGGCTGGCACCAGTGTGAAATAAAGTCTTTTCTGATTCCCCGAGTGCTTGTCGCTTGTCTCTTCCTGGGTGCCGAGTACTTGCTATAACATCCCCTTGCCAGTGCTCCCACTGATTTAAAACAATTCCCTGCACATAATTTGCATATCAGAAGTACTTGCCCAATGAAAAAAGTAAAGAAGACTAATGATGGCATGAGACGGATGAAAATGGCAATGTCCCCACTTCTGCTGATTGAATTGATAGAACATGTCTCTGGTTCACCTGTACTTCATGCAGGAATCACAGGTCACACGCTCTGGTCAAGAGCAGTGCCCTCAACAGACGAGCACGTTATCTGAGGTGGCACTTGCTCAAATAAGCCTACACATGGCGAGAGAACAGACTGAATAGAGCACACCCTCTCAGAAGGTGGCAAGGTCTGAAAAACAGAGCTCCAAAAGGCAGGTCAAAGGTACTCAATTCTTTCTCCCAAACTTGCTGAAGAGATAAATCTGTTCTCCTTCGAATGAGTGTGGGTGGAGGTGTCAAAATATCCCCACAAGATAACATGCCTCCGGTTCCAGGCATCTTTGTTCTTTATTTTCCCACAACTTAAGTTGGATGTTAGCCATGGTAATTTGCAGTCTTTCTCTTTTTCTTAGATGCATTTCTAAGCACTTTAAAGGTATAAAATGCCTTTTATATACCAATTTAGCTATGTTGCATATATTTTGATATTTAATATTTTCCTTATCAGGCAGGTCCAAGCATGTTCTAATATACATTGTGATTTTTTTTCTATCAATTTCTTTTTTTTTTAATTTTTTTTTCAACGTTTATTTATTTTTTGGGACAGAGAGAGACAGAGCATGAACGGGGGAGGGGCAGAGAGAGAGGGAGACACAGAATCGGAAACAGGCTCCAGGCTCCGAGCCATCAGCCCAGAGCCTGACGCGGGGCTCGAACTCCCGGACCGCGAGATCGTGACCTGGCTGAAGTCGGACGCCTAACCGACTGCGCCACCCAGGCGCTCCTTTCTATCAATTTCTTAGAAGTGTGATTTCAAAATTTCTGAGATAGGAGATGTCTTTAATTATCTGGGGGTTTTTTAATATGTTAATTTCCATCTAATTTAATTTCATCATAGTCTGAGGTATGATCAGGTATGATCCTGATTTTTTAAATATTTTTTAGGACTTTATTTATGATCTATGTAAACGTCCTGTGAGTTTCTAAAAAGAATATATATTGTCTAAGGGAGCCTGGCTGGCTCAGTTGGTACTCTTGATCTCGGGGTCATGAGTTCAAGCCACATGTTGGGGACACAAACTACTTAAAAAAATAAAATATTTTTTTAAAGAAAGAATTCATATTGTCTAATATGTAAAGAGTTTTACATATATGTTCATTAGTTCAAGCACATTGTTATGATTCCAGTGTTCTATAATCTTACAAATTTAGTCATCCTGATCTATAAATTATTGAGAGAGATGTGTTAACATCTCCCACCAAAATGATCAATTTATCCATATCCCTTTGTACTCTCTCAAGTTTTATTCCTATAGTTTGGAACTGTTTCATTTGGTACATGAAAGTTTAGATTCCTGTTGTGTCTATGTTTTGGTGAATTAAATGTCATTAATAGGGTCATTCTTTAGCTATAATAATACATTTTGTCTTAAATTTTATTTCCTCTCTTATAAGTAAGGCTACACTTGCTTTCCTTTGCCTGGTCTATCATTGTTAATGCTTTTGCCTTTAACTTTTTTTTTGTCCTTATATTTTAGGTGCATTTCTTGGAAATGGCATACAGTAAGTTCCTTTTTTCAGATCTAATCTGATATTCTATGTCTCTTACCTAAAGAGTTTAATTCAGTTATACTTATTATTGACATATTTGCACTTACTTTTACTTGTAGCTTTTTTTTTTCCATTTGTCCATTTTAGTGTTTCTTTTTATTTTTCCTTCTTTTTGGAGGCGGTTGTTGTTGTTTTGTTTTGTTTTTATTTTTTTTAAGTTTATTTTTGAGAGAGAGAGAGAGAGAGAGAGACAGCGCATGAGCAGGGGAGGGGCAGAGAGAGAGGGAGACACAGAACGCTGAGCTGTCAGCACAGAGCCTGACACAGGGCTCAAACCCACTGACTGTGAGATCATGACCTGAGCCCACTTTGGCCGCCTAACCAACTGAGCCACCCAGGCGCCCGGAAATTCCTGAGATTTTTAAGTGCACGTTTAAAATGTCTAAATTGGGGCGCCTGGGTGGCGCAGTCGGTTAAGCGTCCGACTTCAGCCAGGTCACGATCTCGCGGTCCGTGAGTTCGAGCCCCGCGTCGGGCTCTTGGGCTGATGGCTCGGAGCCTGGAGCCTGTTTCCGATTCTGCGTCTCCCTCTCTCTCTGCCCCTCCCCCGTTCATGCTCTGTCTCTCTCTGTCCCAAAAATAAATAAAAACGTTGAAAAAAAAAAATTTAACATGTCTAAATTGACCAATATCCTTCCCCTCCTTAATAATAAAAGACATTTTTATCTCCACTATCTCTCTCCTGGCTCATGTACTATTGCCATTCTGACAGCTTGGTCTTTTTTAAGCTCTCAAATTAGATGTTTTATTAGAATTTCTTTCATTGAGAGCTTCTTGGTGACAAACGCTTTCAATTTTTGTTCATCTTAAAGTGTCTCTTTTCTTCTTCTTCTTCTTCTTCTTCTTCTTCTTCTTCTTCTTTAAGTATGCTGGGTGTGAAATTCCACGATGGCAGTAATTTCCTCCCCTACCTAGTTATCACTGTACTGTACCAATAGTCTATTTCATGTTCCTTCATGTGTAATGTCTTCCCTGGCTCATTTTATGACCTGTTCTCTTTGGTATCCTGCGATTTCACTCTCATATGTCTGTGTGTTGATTTCCTTTTATTTAATCCACTTGGGATTCACTGGGATTCCTGAATCTGAGAATTGGTATCATTCATGTTTCAGTGATTCACGGATTCATTTTTTGAATCTTGCCTTTCCCCATTATCTTCAATCTGTCATTTTTTTATGTGCAATTAATTGGTTGTTAGAACACTCTAGTCCAAGGGTCAGTGAGCACTTGTATTCACTGGAAGCCACCTGGTGTTCTAAAAATTACAACTGGAACACGGCCACATAAATTTATGAATTGACTAGGGATGCTTCCAGGCTACAACAGCAGACTTGGGTAGTTGTAACAGAAACCAGAGGCCCACAAAGCCTAAAATATTTATCATCTGACTCCTGAAAAGAGAGTTATCCGATCTCTGCTTCTAGCCTTCATGTCTTTTATTTACTCTTTCATGTTTTCCATGTTTTTGTCTCTGCATATGAGTAATTTCTTCCTATCTTCCAATTCACTATTCACCTCTATGAATTTCTTATTGAACTCAACCATTAATTTGCTAAATTTAATTGCTTTTCTATAAGCCTCACCTATGTCTTTTTCACCTCTTACTTGGACATTTTTTCATTGTCTCTAGCTCTTAACTCATTTTTGATTCCTTCTCACTTTAAAAACACATTAAATACACTTTTTTCTGGATCCAATAATTCTGATGCTTTAATACTGAAGTCTTTACAGGCGTAGTTCTGCTGTTTATTGTTTCTGCCCATTGCTGTCAATGACCTTGTACCCTTGTGAGTTTTGTACCTTTTTTGACCTATAGGTTTCTTATCTCTCTGGAGGGTTTTTCAGGCCTCCTTTAACGATGACTTCGTCTACAAAAGACTTGCGTTCACTCCTGCCAATTGCCTGGAAAGCACTATACTATCTACCCAGGTCTACTTTAAATTAACATTTACTGCTTATAGTTTTCAAAGAATAATGGTCTAAGGGTCATTAAATCACAAAATGACTATTTTCCCTCAATTTATAGCCAAGGTCAAAATAGAAAATTAGGATGGATTTCTTTTTTAGTTCACTCCTTTTCTGAGAGTGCAGCTCATCTTTGGTCTGTTTGTGGGGGGTTTTATCCTACCTCCATGCCCTTCACAGGTGCAAGGCTTTGTTTCCCGTACCTGAGGGTACTCCCATCAAACCAAAGCTCAAGTCCACCTGGTGTCAAAAGGTTCCACATACAGCTGGTTTGGTGCCCCCACTTTGTTCTGGCTTGAGAGAGTGCCCCTACTCTCAGGCAAGTTCACTTACGTAATTAAAAGAGTGGGATTTGGGGGCACCTGGATGGCTTAGTTGCTTGAGCATCTGACTTCGGCTAATGTCACGATCTCACGATTCTGGAGTCCCGACCCCACATGGAGCTTGCTGCTGTCAGCACAGAACCCGCTTTGGATCCTCTGTCCCCCTTTCTCTGTGTCCCTCCCCCACTTGAGCTCTCTCTCTCCAAAATAAATAAACATTTTAAAAAAAGATTAAAAGTGTGGGGTTTTATTTTAATTTTTTTTTTCAACGTTTATTACAGAGCATGAACGGGGGAGGGCCAGAGAGAGAGGGAGACACAGAATCGGAAACAGGCTCCAGGCTCTGAGCCATCAGCCCAGAGCCTGACGCGGGGCTCGAACTCCCGGACCGCGAGATCGTGACCTGGCTGAAGTCGGACGTTTAACCGACTACGCCACCCAGGCGCCCCTTATTTTAATATTTCATCCAGAATTACAAAGGTGGTATAGAAGGAGACTTTTAAAATATGTAATCTGTAATATTTCCAGGAGTAGGTCAAGGTTAATTATATCTAATTATTTTAAAATTAAAACTTCCGCATCATAGAAAACTTCCATTAGTTAAGTGTGAGGTGGAGGGAGATGTTGAGACAGGGAGACGATATTTGCACCACAAGAAATAATGTGTATGCAGATTATACAAAGGATTAATTTTTTAATGGTTGAACAATCTCAGAAAAATAGGCAAATCTTATAAAACAAAATAGAAGCAAAAAATACATGAAAAGCTGTTAAATTCAATACTAATAATTAATACTAAGGAAAAGCGAATATCTCTATCTTTGTCCATTTGGGCTACCATAGCAGAATACCACAGACTAGGGGAAAAAAGGAGATAGAGAGAGAGAGAGAGGAGAGAGAAGAAAAAGAGAGAGAGGGGAAGAGAGAAAAGAGAGGGAGAGGAAGAGGAAAGGAAAGAGGAGGAAAGAGGGGAAAAGAGGAGGAAAGAGGAAGAGAAGAGGGAGGAAGAGGAAAGAGGAGGAAGACGAAAGAGGGAGGAGGAGAGGAAAGGGAGTAGAAAGAGGAAAGGGAGAGAAAAAGGGAGAGAAAAGAGAAAAGAGGGGGAGAAAGGGAGAGAAATGAGGTAAAAATTATATAAATAAATATTCACTAATATTAAATATTAATATATAAATATTAAATATTGTTTAATATTATTTAATATTAAATATTTAAATAATATATTTAATATATAATAAAATACATTATATATATAATATATAAATTATATATTATAAAAACACAAAATCATTTATTTCTCAGAGTTCTGAAGGCTATCAGGTCTAAGTCAAGGTATCATAAGATTCAATGTCTGATGAGAGCCTCCCAAAGGTCTCACCTCCTAATACCATCACACTGGGGGTTAGAATTTCAACATACGAACAAACATTCAGTGTGTAGCTACCTAAGATCAGGCAAATTCACTTGAGAGGTCTATTACCTATGGAAATACTGCACAAGGCATGGGCAAGAAAATGGACACAATAATTTTCATTATATGAGTTACAATACTGAAAAATTGAAAACAGTATCTGTTCAGCAGGAGTCAACTCCAGCTTATACCTACATGAAATATTATGCAATAGTTAACAAGAATGAAGGCAATTTTTCGGTGTCAACTTGGACAAATCTAAAAAAACAATTTACTGAGAAGAAAAAAGCAAGGTATAAAATAACAGTTGCACTATAATATCATTTATTTACATTTTAAACACACAAAACAATACTTTATATTATTTATGGACACTTAAATATCTACAAAAATGTAAAAACATGTATGGGATCAATACCCTTTGACTTTGGGGAAATAGTTCCTCTAGCAAGAGAAGCAGGAAGAGAAAAGAGTGGTATTTTAGCACTATCTTCAATGTTCTTTTTGATAGAAACGTATCTAAAGCAAATATAATAAAATATTAACACCTCTTAAATTTGGTGATATATATATATATATATATATATATATATATATCACCAATATATATAAATTTTGTAATGTTTATTTTTGAGAGAGCCAGAGAGTGAGCGGGAGAGGGGCAGAGAGAGAGGGAGACACAGAATCTGAAGCAGGCTCCAGGCTCTGAGCTGACAGCACAGAGCTGAACGCAGAGCTTGAATTCATGAGCCATGAGATTGTGACCTGAGCTGAAGTTGGAGGCTCAACCAACCAAGCCACTCAGGAGCCCCAATATAGCATGTATGTGTGTGTGTGTGTGTGTGTGTGTGTGTGTGTGTGCCTGTATTATTTTCTGTGCACTTCGGAATGTCTAAACCACCTTATAATTATTTTTTTAAAGGAATAAAAGAAGGACAAAATTAATGAGTGTAAAAATTGCCAAATGATTTTTGACAAGAACACTTATGAACAGGGATTTGAACATATAAATACTGCCACAGGAAAATAAAATAATTAATCAGGGTTTCAGAATTTAGTCCAGAAACCAGTCCAAGTATTGACTGGATTGTAAATTCCATAAGAACAAGAATCTTAACTGTTTTCTTTTCCCTGAACTGCCAGCACCTAAACAAAGTCTAGCACATATTAGCACCATAAAAATGTAAAACTTCTACATGGAAAAGGAAAGTACAATCAAAGTCAAAATGATTGAGTGGGGAAAATATTTGCAACAATCATAATGGGAAAAGGTTAATATCACTAATATTTTGAAGGCACCTACAAATGAATTAAATATAAAGGACCACCTAATAGAAAAAAGTGTCTTAGATATGGAAAGGGCGGGCCTATGCCGGCGACTCCATCTTGTTCTGTGTCCTTCACCTTGACCACACCTCCTCCCCTTGAGTAACCGCCCCCCCCCCACCTGCCTAACAGGACTCGGCCCCTTCCCCAGCCAATCGGCTGAGGCCATAGCCATTACCTCACCAACTGCCCCTAGGCCCCAATAAAACCTTTTTCCTTTTGAAACTCGCTCTCTCTCCGGTATCTCACCGCTGCGTCGGTGCAGGTAGGGGATTGAGCTCGAGCTAGCTCGAATAAAGGCTCTTTTGCTTTTGCATCGGACTCGGCTCCCTAGTGGTCTTTGGGGATCACGAATTCTGGGCATAACAATATATGAACCAGCATGTCACAAAAGAGAAATTGCAAATGGCCAACAAACACGAAAAGACAAGCACCCTAATTATTAATCAGGGAGATATCAATTGAAACAATAACTTCTCTGCATATCTAATTGGCAAAAATTTCAAAAGATGGATAACATCCAAAATTGGCACTGGTGCAGGGAAACTGACACATTTACAAACAGTTCATAAAAATGTAACAGCGAAGATGCAAAATATGCAGATAAATTTCCCTCAAGTCATTGTCCGACTCCTAAAATGTTCAAGATAGCCAGAGAAAAGCAACATCTGGAAGGCTGAGAAAGTGGAATTTCAGTTCCTGCTCAGGACAAAAGAAAAAGCTTGAAGCTTGAATTCCATCAATTTAGGAGGGATGGTGAACAACTTGGAGTTTCCGCTGAAATTGCTGAGAACTAAAAGCTGTGCTTCAAGACTAAGGAGTTGTTCTAAGAATAAAGGCAAAACCAAAACAGACCAGCTTTTAAAAAGTATAAGAACAGGGGCACCTAGGTGGCTCAGTCGGTTAAGTAGCCAACTTTGGCTCAGGTCATAATCTCACAGTTCATGAGTTTGAGCCCCATGTCAGGCTCTGCACTGACAGCATGGAGCCTGCTTGAGAGTCTCTGTATCCCTCACTTTCCGCCCCTCCTCCACTCTCTCTCTCTCAAAATGAATAAACATTTTTAAAATGTTAAAAAAAGAAGTATAAAAACAAATCTCTACAGGTTCAAAGTGAGTGATCAATAATTTGTCTTCCTGAATATAAATGCTCTTCAAAGAAACCTTATAGAACCGAGTCTATACAAATTATCATTCTCCGGAACACAGTATATATGGAAACAATACAAGCAAAACTCACCATATCTGTGAAACATGTGACCCATAATCAAAAGAAAAAGTAGTCAATAGAAACGGACTCATGGATGATCCAAACACGGGAGTCACCAAGAGCTTTAAAACAGATACTATAAATACACTTTAATTTAAGGCAAAATATGGTCATAAGGGGCACCTGGGTGGCCCAGTTGGTTAGGCATCAGACTCTAGATTTTGGTTCAGGTCACAATCTCTTGGTTTGTGAGCTCGAGCCCTGTGTCAGGCTCTGTGCAGACAGTGCAGAGCCTGATTGGGATTCTCTCTCTCTCCCTCTCTCTATGCCCCTCCCCTCCACTATCTCTCTCTCAAAATAAATAAATAAGCTTAAAAAGAAAGAAAAGATGAATATGGTCATAATTAATGAACAAATGGTGAAATCTCTGCAGAGGAACGAAAATATAAAGAAAAAAATAGAAACTCAAGAACTGGGAAGCAAATTATCTGGAATGAAAAAGCCATTGGTTGGGTTCAATGGTAGAATGAAATGGTAAAATAAGGGATCAGTGACCACAAGGACAGAGCAGTGAAAATTGTTCTATTTAATGAAATTGATTTTTTAATGAAAAAAAGTACAGAACTTCAGTGACCTCTAGAATAATATCGAGGAAACACACGTGAGAATTATCCCAGTTCTATTTGAATTCCAATATAGATGGACATTCATTATAAATATGCCAAACTATTTCGGGTCATTAAATTTTGTTTAAATAACTGCATTGCCAAATGTGACATTTTTATTCCACAAGATCTGAGGGTTGAAAAATATTTTCAAAGAGAATTTCACTTATTCTGTAAACAATGAGAAAGTATACAGAAGTGAATTGAAGAAATGAGACACCTGCCCGCAAGCCTCGCCTCTTTCCCAGTCCTTCCTTTTTCTTAAATTTTTGGCCATTAAATCATTGCATGACTCGCTTTATGATTATAAAAATTAATGTGAGATTTGTCTAATTCAGAATAATAAAGTGTTTTTGGTGAGGGGATGTAGAGGATAGAGGAGTTTAAGCTGATTGCTACCTAAAAACCAATTAACATCTTTGATGGCGCCCTGCCATTGAGGTCCTTTACCTCCATTCCACTCCTCCTCCCCCCCCAATTCTTTTCCTCCTCCAATATATTTCCTCTGAACTTGACCACAGCCTAAAATACTTCTGTGCAAACACACACAATTGAATATAAACATAAATAAACATTGATAAATCTATGTGGTCATTAAAATATTTATTCTGGGGGCACCTGTGTGGCTCAGTCGGTTAAGCGTCCGACTTCAGCTCGGGTCATGATCTCACGGTATGTGAGTTCGAGTCCCACGTCAGGCTCTGTGCTGACAGCTCAGAGCCTGGAGCCTGCTTCAGATTCTGTGTCTCCCTCTTTCTCTGCCCCTCCCCTGCTCATGCTCTGTCTCTCTCTGTCTCAAGAAATAAATTTTAAAAATCCAAAAAAAATTAAATAAATAAATAAATAAATAAATAAGATATTTATTCTGCCCAGGGCCTCATAGCTTACCTTCTATAACCTTCTTGGGCTCATCACCCTCCTCACAAGATCTCTAGGGCCCTCTCTTCCTTTTCTAATAGATGCCTATTGTATACGTTGGAAGAAATGTTTGTTTTAAGTGAAAAATGCTCTTCCAAAGCTATTTGTTTGTTCCATTTTATTTCCTGGGAAATTCAACCCAATCCCATCTTGTTTGATCTCTTACACAAGACCTGAAAATGTAGATTTGAAGAAATCCAGTCTCCAGGACCCCATCACCCACAAAGTCTGCAAGGATAAGCTGGACAAGCTTGACTAAGGCGGGCCTGCCTGCAGCTGTTGGAGAACTATTCCCCGGAGTTTCTAGGGTTAGAGCTTCTTCGTGCCAAGTTCTCAGGATGTGTGTGACTCCTCTCCTGCCAGAATGCAAATTCATCTGAAATCTCCTCTCCCCTTTCCCCAAACCAGCTACTGTTCCCTTCCGTGCATTGTGATTCCTTTCTCTTAATGCTTTTGCAAAGTTTCACAATGAGACTCACTTTTTTTTCTTTTTTTTCAACTTTTTTCTAAGTGTAAATTAAATTAATGCATGGTCATCATAAAAATAGTTGTAAAATTGAAAAAGCTCACCCAAATACAACTGATTTTAATTTTTTACTGAGTGATTATTTTTGGGTCCAAATCCATTGGAAAATATAACCTCAAAAAGTGTGTGTGCATTAGACAGCCAACAATAACTTCATATTCGGCATGTAGAGCCCTATAGGGAAACACTGCAATGAAAGGTATGAGAGGTACTATAGAGAGAGGTCTGGAAAGTTCTAGCAAACCAAGATCCTGTCCATAGGTTCATTCACTTTGCAACAGTGACTACAATTACTTTATCTCCCTGAGATCAGTTTCATTATCTGTATCATAAAGGGGTTTGGGCTCCTGGTCGGCTCAGTCAGTTAAGCATATGACTCTTGATTTCAGCTCAGGTCATGATTTCAAGGTTCGTGTGGTTGAGCCCCGACTTGGGCCCTGTGCTGACAGCCTGGAACCTAGTTGGGATTCTCTCTCTTTTCTCTCTCTGCCTCTCCCCTGCTGGCCTCCTCTCTCTCAAAATAAACTTTAAAATAAAGGGGTTAAACTTGGTACCTTTAGGTTTACTTCCACCTGGTATTGTTATATATATTTTTTGCTGTCCCACCCCAATTTGCATTTGACTTTCCTGTGCATTTGTGTTTTATGATTATTTGTTTGTATCTGTGCTCCTCTGTTAAATTAGTAAATTAGTCTTGTGGGGACAAGGCCAGCCAAACATGCCACTTTTAGCATATTGATTATTTTGAATTAAAGTTACGACAGAAACGGCCAATGCAAAAAGGACATTCTGTTTGTCCTTTGCCTCTCTGAAAGCAGGAAATAAATCTTGCAGAAGGAACCCTCCCTGTATCAGGAGGAAGAGAGACATCCTTATCACCAGAGACAGAGAATTTAGGGCCAGGAAGGTTGTATAAACAAACCTTGTTACTTTACTGATTTATACCCAAGGCCAACTTCTTTGTCTTGGAAATTCCTCACACATGTATCCTTTCTTTACCTAAAAGATACAAAAGCTGCCTGATTTGATCACTTACTATTTTGGTCTCAAATTTCTAAGCACTCCTACACCTGTGAATTAAATTCTTTTCTCCTGTTAATCAGTTTCATGTCAATTTAATTATTAGCCCAGCTAAAGAAACTAAAAGAGAAGAAAGAAAGATTTTCCCACCCCTTACAGTCTTATCCTTTGCATCTGCCCAAATACAGTGTTGAAAAAAAAAAAAAAAAAAAAAGGAGAGAAAGAAAGAAAGAAAAAAGAAAAGAGAAGAAAAGAAAACTCAAAATGAAGACATCCCCCCCCACCCCCGCCCGCCATGGAAGCAAACAATATCTGAATTACAGGTTAGATGCAAATGTGACCTTTTAATAAAAAGCTTCTGGGGGCGCCTGGGTGGCGCAGTCGGTTAAGCGTCCGACTTCAGCCAGGTCACGATCTCGCGGTCCGTGAGTTCGAGCCCCGCGTCGGGCTCTGGGCTGATGGCTCAGAGCCTGGAGCCTGTTTCCGATTCTGTGTCTCCCTCTCTCTCTGCCCCTCCCCCGTTCATGCTCTGTCTCTCTCTGTCCCAAAAATAAATAAACGTTGAAAAAAAAAAAAATTTAAAAAAAAAAAAAAAAAAGCTTCTGCTCTGCAAAGGAAACAATCAACAAAACTAAAAGGCAACCAACAGAATGGAAAAAGATATTTGCAAATGACACATCAGACAAAGGGCTAGTATCCAAAATCTATAAAAAGCTCACCAAACTCCACACCCGAAAAACAAATAACCCAGTGAAGAAATGGGCAGAAAACATGAATAGACACTTCTCTAAAGAAGACATCCGGATGGCCAACAGGCACATGAAAAGATGTTCAACGTCGCTCCTCATCAGGGAAATACAAATCAAAACCACACTCAGATATCACCTCACACCAGTCAGAGTGGCTAAAATGAACAAATCAGGAGACTATAGATGCTGGAGAGGATGTGGAGAAACGGGAACCCTCTTGCACTGTTGGTGGGAATGCAAACTGGTGCAGCCACTCTGGAAAACAGTGTGGAGGTTCCTCAAAAAATTAAAAACAGATCTACCCTATGACCCAGCAATAGCACTGCTAGGAATTTACCCAAGGGATACAGGAGTGCTGACGCATAGGGGCACTTGTACCCCAATGTTTATAGCAGTGCTTTTGACAATAGCCAAATTATGGAAAGAGCCTAAATGTCCATCAACTGATGAATGGATAAAGAAATCGTGGTTTATATACACAATGGAATACTACGTGGCAATGAGAAAGAATGAAATATGGCCTTTTGTAGCAACGTGGATGGAACTGGAGAGTGTGATGCTAAGTGAAATAAGCCATACAGAGAAAGACAGATACCATATGTTTTCACTCTTATGTGGATCCTGAGAAACTTAACAGAAGACCATGGGGGAGGGGAAGGGAAAAAAAAAGAGAGGGAGGGAGGCAAACCATAAGAGACTCTTGGATACTGAGAACAAACTGAAGGTTGATGGGGTGGGGGGGAGAGGGGAAAGTGGGTGATGGGCATTGAGGAGGGCACCTGTTGGGATGAGCACTGGGTGTTGTATGGAAACCAATTTGACAATAAATTTCGTATTAAAAAAAAAATAATAAAATAAATAAATAAATAAATAAATAAATATGTGACCTTTTAAAAGTCAATCTGAAATTTCCTGATCAGCACTAGAGAAGTAATCTACATGATAAAAACCCTTCTGTTTTCTCCCCCCTCATCCCTCACCTCCCCCTCATCCCCCTGCAAAAGATGATGTCCCGGCCTGAAACAATCCTTCCTTTTCTTTTGCTAATAACAACTTGCCCCACCCTCCTTCCTATAAAAACCTTCCGGTTTGTACAACTCAGAGCATCTCAGTACTTGCTTAGGCAGGATGCTCCCTGAATCATGAATTGCTTAATAAAGCCAATTTAGATCTCCAAATTTGCTTGGTTGAATTTTGATTAACAACAGTGTATAGCACCTAACAGGCACTCAGTTAAGGGAGGGAGGATAGAAGGAAGGGTGCTCTTAATACTGAAGACAGTTTTTACCCTTTCAAAGACTCAGATAAGAGCTTTTGGAAAATAAAACAGATCTACTTGCAAATTTTTATTAGTATAGTCTAGACTTTTGGAGAATTGGCTTACCAAACAGAATGAAAGAAAATAAGTTACCAAGTGTACAGTTAAATCTTTGTAGTGGAAAATGAGAATATTGTGAATGTTTTGTTTTTATTTTTGAGGAAGACAGAGCACAAGCCAGGTAGGGGCAGAGAGAAAGGGAGAGAGAATCCCTAGCAGGCTCCACACTGTCAGCGCAGAGCCCTCTGCGGGGCTTGAATCCCACCATGAGATCACGACCTGAACCTACATCAAGCGTTGGCCACTTACCCGACTGGAAAATGAGAATATTCTAAAAGAGTGGCTACGGCCACAAGGCCACAATGTCATTACGTATCAACATTGCAAAGGCTTGGAGCAAGGTTGTTTTTGTTAGACAGTCAGTAATTCATAGGAATTGCTCAAGGTGTCATTTATTTTAGGGACTAGAACCAGACAGGATGACCTTGCTTGTTTTCTTGGAGGGCTTGGGGGTAGGGATTGTTTATTTATCTCAGTACAAGGTGGTGGTACAGCTGCCAGTGTCCTTGTTACCGACCTTGCTCTTAACCATGGAGGTGATGTGCACCTTTACCCCTCATTCAACAGGGAAGGTAACAGCTTAATTCTCACAGCCCTCGAAAACAATAAAATCAAAAGGGGGGTTAAGTGAGCCAGAACAAGTATTATGAGGCAGATTTTTCCTATAAAGATATGACAAGGAACACTTTAGTAAAGATAGATCTCCTAGGTCATTCCAATTTCTTTTTCCTTTGTTTGAAAAAAGCTGAAAATATGAGGCTGGAAAGGAATCCTTCTGTCATGTAAATCATTTTGCTCCCAAATTCATGGTTTGCAAATGACAAATTACAAAAAAAAAGGTTTAATGTTTATTTCTTTTTGAGAGAGACAGAGTGTGAGCAGGGGAAGGGCAGACTGAGAAAGAGAGAGAGAGACACACACAGAATCCAAAGCAGGCTCCAGGCTCCAAGCTGTCAGCACAGAACGCGACGTGGGGCTCGAACCCAAGAACTGCGAGATCATGACCTGAGCCAAAGTTGGACACTTAACCAACTGAGCCACCAAGGTACTCTAGCAAATGACAAATTAAATGTCAAGATCATAATGTGAAGTATTCTGTGGAATAATGTAAGGGGCTGTCCCATTGGGAAGGACCTGAGAATTTGGGGTGAGGGAGGGGGCAGAGCAATTGTCCCTACAATGGTAAGAATTTTTCCTCACACTCAAAGACACTTTCACCCCCATACATCTTCATCCCCCACCCCCACCATAGTCTGGCCTTTTTTTTTTTTTTTTAATCTTATCTTATTCTACTTATTTATTTATTTTATTTGGACAACCCTGAAGGCTTAACTTGAGCTAACTCAAGGCTGGTGTCCTCTAGAAACCAGGCTTGTTCTGTCATATCTTGAGGCCTGGAAGGGATGGTGGAACCAGGGATTTATTTGCCTGAAAATATTTGGAAGGAATGTGAGAGGAGCTGAAGATTTTGTAGAGCAGATGTTTGTTGGACCACAAAACGGTTGTTTTTAGTGACCATTTCCATAACCCTATGTCTGTCCAGGATTGCAATCACACGAAGCACTTGGCTTAGAAGATCTTTATGCCTATTTTCTAAGTCATGAGGATTAATGTACAAATGGTATACTTGGGAAATTTTTGAGAAGAAAATGAATATTGAGTAGAGACTTCAAGTGTGTAGACTTCATACCGGGGAGAGATAATGGCTTAAAGAGGAAGGTGACATTTCAAGCAGGGAGTATACTGTGTACCAAAGCTAAATGATGAAGTATAAAGATATTTTACACATCCAGTAAAATTGATTTCGATTGTGGTTAAACATGGGCTTTGAAGCTAGTAAAAGTAAAGAAATTTACTCCCTCGATGTTGCGTTTCTAGGAAGTTAGGGCTGATGTCCAATATACTCGCTTATCTAATAGCAATATAATCAAAACTAGTATAGCCAAGAGCGGTTCCTCAAAAATTTCCCCTGAATTTGAAAAACTATTTGAAGTTCGTGTTGCCATAACTTTTTGGATCACTCTCACTGCTCCTGATACACACTGCACTGTCGTCAATTCCCCTTGCGTAACTAATCCTTAGTTAGGAAAATCCTTAGTTAACTGAACATCCTCATTGATATACTTGGAAAGAATAACTTTATTTTTTTTTAATATATGAAATTTATTGTCAAATTGGTTTCCATACAACACCCAGTGCTCATCCCAAAAGATGCCTTCTTCAATGCCCATCACCTACCCTCCCCTCCCTCCCACCCCCCATCAACCCTCAGTTTGTTCTCAGTTTTTAAGAGTCTCTTATGCTTTGGCTCTCTCCCACTCTAAGCTCTTTTTTTTTTTCCTTCCCCTCCCCCATGGTCTTCTGTTAAGTTTCTCAGGATCCACATAAGAGTGAAAACATATGGTATCTGTCTTTCTCTGTATGGCTTATTTCACTTAGCATCACGCTCTCCAGTTCCATCCACATGGCCACAAAGGGCCATATTTCATTCTTTCTCACTGCCACGTAGTACTCCATTGTGTATATAAACCACGATTTCTTTATCCATTCATCAGTTGATGGACATTTAGGCTCTTTCCATAATTTGGCTATTGTTGAGAGTGTTGCTATAAACATTGGGGTACCAGTGCCCCTATGCATCAGTACTTCTGTATCCCTTGGGTAAATTCCTAGCAGTGCTATTGCTGGGTCATAGGGTAGATCTGTTTTTAATTTTTTGAGGAACCTCCACACTGTTTTCCAGAATGGCTGCACCAGTTTGCATTCCCACCAACAGTGCAAGAGGGTTCCCGTTTCTCCACATCCTCTCCAGCATCTATAGTCTCCTGATTTGTTCATTTTAGCCACTCTGACTGGTGTGAGGTGATATCTGAGTGTGGTTTTGATTTGTATTTCCCTGATGAGGAGCGACGTTGAGCATCTTTTCATGTGCCTGTTGGCCATCCGGATGTCTTCTTTAGAGAAGTGTCTATTCATGTTTTCTGCCCTGGGTTTCTTCACTGGGTTATTTGTTTTTCGGGTGTGGAGTTTGGTGAGCTTTTTATAGATTTTGGATACTAGCCCTTTGTCTGATATGTCATTTGCAAATATCTTTTCCCATTCTGTTGGTTGCCTTTTAGTTTTGTTGGTTGTTTCCTTTGCTGTGCAGAAGCTTTTTATCTTCATAAGGTCCCAGTAGTTCATTTTTGTTTTAATTCCCTTGCCTTTGGGGATGTGTCAAGTAAGAGATTGCTACGGCTGAGGTCAGAGAGGTCTTTTCCTGCTTTCTCCTCTAGGGTTTTGATGGTTTCCTGTCTCACATTCAGGTCCTTTATCCATTTTGAGTTTATTTTTGTGAATGGTGTGAGAAAGTGGTCTAGTTTCAATCTTCTGCATGTTGCTGTCCAGTTTTCCCAGCACCATTTGTTAAAGAGACTGTCTTTTTTCCATTGGATATTCAGAAAGAATAACTTTAAATGTTATTCTACCAATTTGGATGTTTGAATTTAAAGGGGGACTATAGAAGACTCAGAATAATCCAAGATCAAAAATAATTACTCTCCAATGGTGATTTTCGGGTAGATAACAGGGTGGATGATTTGGGACAGTTTACCACCTTGCTACTGCTAAACTTCTATAATGTAGCCTGACTTCATGTAAGGTAGTCCCTGGGTATCCCTACAGTGGAAAAGAGTGGTATCCTCAACCATTAAAGGTTTATGAATGCTAATTTCTATCATTTACACCGAATTTGACAAAGACTACCTGTGCCCCAACTTATAGCACAAGCAAGTTCCAAAACACAAGAAATGATGATTCAGTACAAAAATGCAATGAGATCACTTGTGCTTAGTGGTTACATATCATAGAACTGCACTAGACTTCTCTCATAAAAATATTCACTTAGGGGCTTGTTTACCTCACAAATTTGTTGTGAGATTAACTAGAGTTATATAACTTGGAAAATGGGAAATTAAAATCACTGTGTAAATGTTATCAGTGTTTCGTCTACTTTATATAGATTACTGTGATTCCAAGCTATTATACTATATATGTGCTAGCTCGTATTTATTTTATCTACTTTTTCTGCCAGACCCCAGGAAATAATAGTGATCTGTGGTTATTTACAGCAGAAGGAGACACTGGGAAGAATGTGAAGTTGGCAAATTTCAGAGGACCCACCCCAAGAGATGAAAATAAACCATCACAGAGAATCTGGGGCCAGTGATAGTCAGGAGCCAAGCAGGTAGGCATGTAGCATCCATGTAGATAATCAACCAATAGGAAATGTTCCAGCTACCAGGATGATGTTGGGACAAAACTCCAATCCTGGGAGGAGATCTGGCGAAGGCCCAGTTATTACAGATTTAAGTTTGAGTTGGTGGAAGTTTGGGGAATGAAGAAAAAATCTGGACCTCAGGATGCAGGTCGAAGTTCAGTCTTCAGAACTTACTGAGATTGGAAACTGAACCACTTGATCTTAGGAGCTTACCTTCTGCTGTAGGTCAGGTTTGGTCATGGGAATGGGATGAAGAATGGCATTTGGGGTGCCTGGGTGGCTCAGTCGGTTAAGCATCCGACTTTGGCTCAGGTCATGATCTCACGGTTCATGGATTTCAGCCCTATGTCGGGCTCTGTGTTAATAGCTCAGAACCTAGAGCCTGCATCAGATTCTGTGTCTCCCTCTGTCTCTCTGCTACTCCCTCACTCACACTCTGTCTCTCTCTCTCAAAAATAAAATAAACATTAAAGAAAATTAAAAAAGAAGAAGAAGAAGAAGAAGAAGAAGAAGAAGAAGAAGAAGAATAGCATCTGAAAAGGATTATCTAGCTACGGCAAAGAGGCATGCAGAAGCCAGGCCTATATTTGGACCAAACCCTTCCTTGGATGACATAGCCCTACTTTGTGGTTCTCTTTGTACTTCTATAAATCTTTCCTCTTCTTTCAGAAATGCTATTTTCTCAAACTCAATCTCTGAAACCATATTTCCTGGGTTGAAATTGTCATTTAGTATCGATATGGCTTTGGTCAAGTTTCTTCACCATTCTGTGTCCCAGTTTCATTGTCTATAAAATAGAAATAATAATAATAATATTACTGCCCAGGGCTCTTGTAAAGATAACAAAGATGCATAAGCACACTGAGAATAGTGCCTGGCACACAGTAAGCACTATGCAAATGTTTGCCTTGATTGTTATTATCTTTATTTTTAATTTGATTTTTATTTTTTGATAATTTAAAAAATATTATTCATCTTTTTTATTTTGAGAAATTCATACTTTTTTCTGACTTGGGTCAACCACAAATTTCATACTTGAATTTGTAATCTCAGCTGAAGCTTTGGAGAACAGAAAACTGACACATCAGAATAATGTTCTGAATCTATAAATGTGGTGATAACCTAAGACTCTTTAAAAAGCACTGGGAGAGGCGCCTGGGTGGCTCAGTCGGTTGGGCGGCCGACTTCGGCTCAGGTCATGATCTTGCAGTCTGTGAGTTCAATCCCTGCGTCAGGCTCTGTGCTGACAGCTCGGAGCCTGGAGCCTATTTCAGATTCTGTGTCTCCCTCTCTCTGACCCTCCCCTGTTCATGCTCTGTCTCTCCCTGTCTCAAAAATAAATAAATTTAGGGGCGCCTGGGTGGCTCAGTCGGTTGAGCGGCCGACTTCGGCTCAGGTCATGATCTCGCGGTCCGTGAGTTCGAGCCCCGCGTCGGGCTCTGTGCTGACAGCTCAGAGCCTGGAGCCTGCTTCCGATTCTGTGTCTCCCTCTCTCTCTGCCCCTCCCCCGTTCATGCTCTGTCTCTCTCTGTCTCAAAAATAAATAAAAGTTAAAAAAAAAAAATTTAATAAAAAAAAAAAATAAATAAATTTAAAAAAAAACGTTAAAAAGCAATGGGAGATTTCCTAACACTCTTCTGAATCTGTATACTAGTTCTCAGTTTTGTACCTAGTAATTTTCTTTCAAAACCCAGAAATTTCACCAGCAGTTCTGAGGCACCTGAGTTTTGAAATAAAAGATGGCATTTAATGTTTTGAGAACCAGAAAGAAACAATTTGTTTTGTTTTGTTTTGTTTTGTTTTGTTTTTGGTGATGGCTGCCCACTCAGAGAAGATGCTAACATAGGTAATTTTCCTTGTAGCTGATGGTTTAATCTTTTTAATGTTTGTGATAACGGATCCAGAATTGTGGTAGCTAAAGCAATACACTTTAAGAATACTAAAGGCCATCTTTAAGAATACTAAATTGAAAATACAGAATAGGTGGAAAAATTAATGTGCATTATATATATATATTTAAGTTTATTTATTTTGAGAGAGAGAGCGCACACGTGTGTGAGCAGGGGAGGCGCAGAGAGAGAGAGGGAGAGAGAGGATCCCAAGCAGGCTCCTTGCTGTCAGCATGGAGCCTGATGCAGGGCTCAATCTCACAAACTGTGAGATCATGACCTGAGTCAAAGTCAAGAATCAGATGCTTAACTGACTGAGCCTCCCAGGTGCCCCTTAATATGTATTTTAAATGAGAGGGGGAAATAACAATCCACAATTTTAAAAAGCAACAAAACACTGTATATATCACACAACCCAAGAAAACAGCACAATATTTCATTAGCTGATAGCTTCTCTTGTTAGTGGAAGTTTATGGTTCTTTAGTTTATGAAACTATCTTTAACATATGTTTGATCATACAACAGTGACCTTGTATCACTTTCTGTAGAGAAAATGGAAAGTTAATTGAGATTTGTTTTTGAACATGGTTAACTGAAATATTTTTAATTTGTTTATGTTAGAGAAATCACTTTTAGCTTCACAATATATTACTTATAATAGATAAATGGATACAGTTTTGTATTGTATGTATTGTATTGTATGATAAACCTCTACAGTGCATTTATGTACATTACAGAGTATACACCTGCCAGGAGAGAATTTCTGCTTTGAGTAAGCACTGATGATACTGTCTGCTTACAGTTTCATATGACCAATAATGGGAAGAATCTTTCACAGACTCACTTCTCATTCTGTACCCTTCTGGTTCTAAACATTCTAAAGCTTGCTTCTCCTCCATTACCCACCGTTGGGGAAATATAACTAAAAACAAAATCTTCCAACCCACAAAGGTTCTCTCCACAAAGGTGGTAGAGAAATAAAATACTTTTATTATTAAGTAAGCATTAAACCAGAGTGTGATGCCTGTCACAGGCAACCCACCAAGAGCTTGCAAAGACGGAGAGAAATCTCACCCTTTCATGGAACCAAGCAAACACAATCCATGACATACACACTCTGAAGATAAACAATAACTGGTTCTCAAGTAAGAAGACTTGACAACACCATTTGTAACACAGAGTTCCTCCTAGGCTCATCTGGTGATTGGAATGACCATCTGTGTTAGCTAATTGGCTTTATCCAGAGGAAAAACAATCTTCTTATATCTTTTTGAAGGGAGATGGTTTTGAAACTTAGAGTAAGGCACCCAAGGAAGTTAGGCTCCTACCCTCCCACAGAAACTGTGAGATAGAGTACGATTACCCTTGCAGTTTACATTTCAAAGAGATGGTTCTCAGGGCCTTGAGAAAGACCTTTCTGAGTCATAAAGCCAGCAAAAGGTTTATTTAGCTTCTAAAAAATTTATACACATTTCAAAGAGACAAAGAAAGAAATTATAATTAGATGTGTTCTATAGGAAATGCTCCATAAAAGGGAAAAGAGAGAAGTTCCTTCCCTTATTTTTGATAGGGAGAATTAAGTCTCTTATATTTTATTTGTATTTATCCCTACACCACATATTCCAGTGCTTGCCAGGAAAATCTCTAGTCCTGTTCTTTCGGGTCATGACATCCAAGTGAGTCAACCTGGATGAGTGAGTAAATTTTCATTTAACCCTGGTCTTCTCATTCCCAGAGCACAAAGGCACTCTAGGACAGAGGACAGATCAAGTGAGTGGGCAACCATGGCTCCTCCTGTATTGGGAACCTCACTGTCTTCTCAAAAATTATCTCACTCATAAGCCAACCCTACCTACCAGATTTCTCACATATGGTGATTTTTTTCCTTCAGAGTTTAGAATGCTTATCTGTAATACACTTCACTCAGGGGTCATCTCAATTGGCAAATGTATAAATATTCCAATTGTGAATGGGCTTTAAATTTGTTCCATCAAGATATATGATCTAACGATCTGATTTAAACATCCAAATATTACAAGATAGATGAGAAGTTTGCTGAGTATTACATAACAAAAGGTTGGTGTAATCAAAACGTATGGATGAGTTCAGTAGGGTGCTATTATATTATTGCAGGGATCTAAAGTGTTCTCATTTAATCAAGATGTCTAACTTAATGTTAAGATGTCTAACTTTTAGTTATTATTGGGGCTGGACTGGTTTTACACAAGAGAAAAAATAAGTTATGAAAAACTGAGACCTTCCCCTCAGAAATAAAAGACAAGGGGAAGGAGAGAGAAGGAGACAGAGAGGACAAGAATGTGTAGTCATAAAAGGCAGGAGAGAGGAGAGTTCCAAAAAGGAGGTAGTTAGTGGTATTGACTACTACAGATTGATTTAGGGGGGAAAAAAAAGCACTAAGAAAATCCGTTTGGATTTGAAAGATAATTTAAAAATTTAAGAATAATCTTAGGTATATAAATTCAATAAATTATTAAGTGGAAACTAAATCTCAAGAATCTAAATACGGGCAAAGAAATAGAGGTGAAGTTACATATTATTTAAGAAATTTTGCAGTAAAATCAATCCAAGACACCTAAAGCAGTCAAAATTTTGTTTTGTTTTAAGACAGGGAATTATGCCTTCTTTTTAAATTTTTTTAATTTTTTAATGTTTATTTATTCTTGACACAGAGAGAGAGAGAGAGAGGGCCAGCAGGTGAGTGTCAGAGAGAGAGGGAGACACAAAATCCAAAGCAGGCTCCAGGATCTGAGCTGTCAGCACAGAACCCACCAATCGTGGGATCATGATCTGAGCCGAGGTTGGACACACAACAGATTGAGCTACCCGGGCACTCTGGGAATTGTGCCTTCTTGTTTTTCAACTTTTTTTTTTTTTTTTTTTTTTTTTGGGACAGAGAGAGACAGAGCATGAACGGGGGAGGGGCAGAGAGAGAGGGAGACACAGAATCGGAAACAGGCTCCAGGCTCCGAGTCATCAGCCCAGAGCCCGACGCGGGGCTCGAACTCACGGACCGCGAGATCGTGACCTGGCTGAAGTCGGACGCTTAACCGACTGCGCCACCCAGGCGCCCCGGAATTGTGCCTTCTTAAGGAAGAAGAAAAGGAGTCAATTTGGTGATGGGAAGGGAGGTGCAGTTGCCAAAGAAAGCAGAATATATGATAAAGGATGCTCTGAGAGATAAGAATATCAATAATACAAACAATAAAGCTAACACTAATAATTACACACATAAATAGGATATGTGATTCTTCTTTTAACTTCTGCTAGAGAAAATCTTCCTTCTCTAGGATTATCATCTTTCCCCTTCCTTATGCTGCTTTCCTTGCTTTTGAACAATCTCATGTCTCTTTAGTTATGAATAAATCATCTGTTGGGTACCACTGCACCTTCCAATTTCCATGTCATTATTTTGGAAGAATCCAATAAACAGCCATGACAAAGTAATCCTACCAGACTAACCTTCCAATCACAAACACATAAGAAAAACTAGACAAAATATATGAAACAACAATTTTCAGGCACTGGGCAAGAAGTCAAGGATGGAGATCCATGAGAGAAGGGAAACAAATTAGTTGAGCCCTAGAATAGCCAGGGCTCTCCACCTGGAGGCTTCTAGTAGACAATAGTGGAGGGCAAACCCGAGGAAGACACGGCAGGTGCAGAGACAGAGTTCAGAGTTCAAGGAGGCTGAAGCAACTGAGGGACAGAATACAAAAAAAGAAAAAACCTTCAGAAATCTGCAAAGGATTAGACAGGGGATTTCAAATAGCGATGGTAAATATGTAGTAAGATTTTTTTTTAATTTATTTATTTTGAGAAAGAAAGAAAGAAAGAAAGAGTGGGTGAGGGGCAAAGAGAGGATCCCAAGCAGGCTCCAGGCTGTCAGCACAGAGCCCCACACGGGGCTCAGTCTCACAAACCACGAGATCACGGCCCGAGCTGAAACCAAGAATGAGACGCTTAACCCACTGAGCCACCTAGGTTCCCCTGAGATTTTTTTTTTTAATGTGAACATAATGAGGAAAAAAAATGGAAGATTAAAAAATAAGTAAATGTAACTGAAGATCACAAAGAAATGAAGTGAAAACTTTGGATGTATTCAACAGCTCATTAGGCACTTCAAAATAAAATAATTTGAAGATTAAGTGTGAAACTATCTAAATTACATGTCAGAGAGGGAATAAAAACTAAAAACAAGGGGTGTCTGGGTGGCTCAGTCACATGAGCATCTGACTTCATATTAGGTCATGATCTCATGGTTCCTGAGTTCAAGCCCTGCATTGGACTCGCTGCTGTCATCCCAGAGCTCACTTTAGATTCTCTGTCCCCTTCTCTCTCTGCCCCTCCCCGCTCATGCTTTCTCTCTCAAAAATAAATAGAACATAAAAAAAAAAAAAAACTAAAAACAATGAACAGAACTTCTGTGGCTTTTGGGACACCATCCAACAATCTAATGTATGTATAACTGGAGGGCAGAAAAAAAATATCTGAAGAAAAAATTCAAAGACATAATGACAAAGAATTTTCAAAATTGGATAGAAAACAAATTCACATGTTCACAAAGCTTGATAAATAGCAAGCAAGACAAGTAAAAGAAAATTACACCTACGCGTATCATAATTATATTTCTAAAAGTCAATGATAAAAATTAAGACAATCGGAAATTAAAATACCGCCCCACACACACCCACACGTTAAAATTCATGTTCTATAAATACAGAAGTATACATAATACATTGACGATGTCTCATAAGAAACCATGCCAGCCAGAAGACAATGGAACAAAATCTTTAAACTGCTTGGGGTGAGGGGTGGAGTGGGATAAACTACCTGGAATTCTTTATGCAGTAAATATATCCTTCAAAACGAAGGACATGTAAATAAATTTTGCACAAAAACTGACAAAAATGTTTTGCCACCAGACCTTCACTGCATGTTAAAAATTGCCTCAAAAGGGATCCTACACTTCAACATCTAAGAGAAAGCATGGACAAATTTTTGCAATCTTGCGGTATACAAACATTTCTTAGATAAGATGCAAAAAAAAAAAAAAAAAAAAAGAACCATAAGAAAAAAAAAGAATAAATTAGGTTTCAAAAATTGTAAATGCTTACATATCAAAATATATTATTAAAAATTATTAGTAAGCCATAAACTGGGAAACAATATTCTCAATATTTTTTCTGACAAAGGACGCATATATAGAATAAAGAACTTTTGTGACAATAATGAAAGGAAAATTAATCTAATTTTTAGGGGACAAAATATTTAAACTAATTCTCTACAAGAATTAAATATATGAAGTCAGTAAACATATAAAAATTTTCTCAGTATCACTAGTCATTACAGAAATGCAGATTAAATTAGCAACGAGAAAGCCCTACCTCTACAATAATGTCTTTTTAAAAAACTGACAATAACAAATGTTGGCAAAGTATGGAGCAGCTAGAACTCTCCTATGTTGGTTGATGGGACTGTAAAATCTCACAGGAGAATAGTTTGGCTCTTTCTTAAAAAATTAAACCTACCCTTACTTCGCACTCAGAAAATTCATCTAAAATCTGTTCACCTAAAACAAATAAAAACATATGCTCACAAAAACATTCCCACATGAGTGCTCACCACACCTGTATTCATATCATCAAAAGTGAACCAACTCAAAAGCTCATCAATCACTAAATGAATAAATAAGGTGTGGTATATTCCTAGAATATGGAATATGTAGGGAAGGAAAACTTTTCCTCTCTTCCCTTCTAGTTTCTTTGGCTCATCTAATAATTGAATTGATATTAAGACAGATTAAGGGGAGAAAAAAACAAATTTCAATTTTGTATGTCCAAGAACTCATAGAAATATAAGACTCAAAGAAGTGACCAAACCAGGAAGCTTTTAGATCTTTTAGACAAAGAAACAATAAATTTGTGTGGAACTGACAAGACAGAAAAGTTTGGGCTTCGGGAAGTAAACTGGTAAAGTAACAAGGTTTGTTTATAAAGCTTCCTTGGCCCTAATTTCTCTATCTCTGGTAGTAAGGATGTCTCTCTTCCTCCTGGTTCAAGGAGGGTACACTTCTCATGGGAGATTTCTTTTCTGCTTTCAGGGAGACCAAGAAAGGTCAGAGTTTCCTTCACACATTGGTTGCTTCTTAAGTAACTTTAATTTAAAATAATCAATATGCCAAAGTATTGTATTTTGGGTCAACTGCCCTGAACCTTATCAAATACTACTCAGCAGTAAGAAGGAATGAACTTTTGGGGCTCCTGGGTGACTCAGTTGATTAAGGATCTGACTCTTGATTTCAGCTCAGGTCATGATCTCATGGTTTGCAAGATCGAGCCCCCTGTCAGGCTCTGTGCTAATAGCAAGGAGCCTGCTTGGGATTCTCTCTCTCCCTCTCTCTCTAACCCCTCCCCTGCTCATGCACATGAACGCACGTGCTTGCTCTCCCTAAATAAATAAATAAATAAATAAATAAATGGAAAAAACATTTTTTAAAGGAATGAACTTTAAATTTTTTTTATATATTTTACATTTATTCATTTTTGAGAAACAAAGTGAGACAAAGTGTGAGCAGGGGAGGGGCAAGAAGGAGACACAGAATCTGAAGCAGTCTCCAGGCTCTGAGCAAGTGGTCAGCATGGAGCCTGATGCAGGGCTCGAACCCACAAACTGTGAAATCATGACCTGATCCGAAGTCGGATGCTCAACCGACTGGGCCACCCAGGCACCCCAGGAATGAGCTTTTCATATTTGACAATATGGATGAATTTCAAAAATAGTTTGCTAAGCAAAAGTATCCGGATACAAAAAAGTATACCTACTGTATGATTTCATCCATATAAAATCATACAAAAGTCAAGACTAATCTGTAGACATAGAAATCAGATCAGTGGGGGCGCCTGGGTGGCGCAGTCGGTTGGGCGTCCGACTTCAGCCAGGTCACGATCTCGCGGTCCGTGAGTTCGAGCCCCGCGTCGGGCTCCGGGCTGATGGCTCGGAGCCTGGAGCCTGTTTCCGATTCTGTGTCTCCCTCTCTCTCTGCCCCTCCCCCGTTCATGCTCTGTCTCTCTCTGTCCCAAAAATAAATAAACGTTGAAAAAAAAAAAAAAAAAAAAAGAAAAGAAATCAGATCAGTGGTTGTTGGGATGGGAGAGAAGGTGTTGAGGTAGAACAGAAAGCGTACACAAAAGAACTTTTTGGAGTGCTGAGGACGTTCTAAATCTTAATTTAAGGTGTGGTTCCATGGGTATACACATCTGTCAAAACTCGCTGAACTATATACTTAAAATGTCTGCATTTTCTTCTATGTAAGTCCACCTCATTAAAGTCTTTCTAAATTACAATTCCAGCTCTATTTTCCTGTTTTGTAGAGCGTCCCCCAACAATTAGCGGCGCTTGCTATCTCCATCAACTGTCTGCTGACCCTCAAGAGTTCAAAACCCCATCTTTTCACTTATCACCATAAGATTCTATGCCATTCACTCTTGCATTTCTGCATACCTGGCTACTTTTCACATTATTAATCAAATTTCCTACCCTTAAACCAACTTAGCTCATTAGAGGATCCCATTTAATTATTAAGAAACCACTGCTTTTTCTTCTTGCAGAAACTAAGAAATTCAAGATCTCAACCCCATGGATTCTCAGATGTTGGTGAATTATTCCAGGAGTGGAGGCATGACTGGTACCAATGAGAATTTAGAAAGCTGCAATGTCTTACCCTGACTTACGAATAAACTTTTAGCGAGACTTTGTTTTCTCCTGGGAGTCTCGGGAGCACATCCATGGAGACTAATGTCCCAGAGGAAGCTAGGAAAGTGCCCCACTAACAAATCATTATTTTGAGAGAAGAAACCTTGACCTAGTGTGACCTGATCTATTAATCACTTTCAAAACAATTCTCTTAAACACTGAAGCAATCTTGCCATTTCTTGAAAACTTTATGAATAGAATTCAGCAATGCATAACGGCACTTACCTTAAATTCTAGAAAGAGAGATGCATTTTCCTAATGCAAAAAAGAAGGAACTTTTCTGTTTCAATTCTGTGGCCTTATAAGAGTCTCCTTTTCTTTCAGTCCACGTGTGGACAAGCATGCACCTCAGGACCAGAAGTGTTTCCTTGGGAATCATTAGTGCTTGTGCGTATTTCTTTGCTACAGAGAAGCAAAGAGCACTGTTTGGGGTGAAGTTTTGCTTTTCTCTAGAATGAAAAGCCACAGCTAGCCTTGCTGCCTTGAAGCCTTCAAATGAATTCCAATAAATGAATCTCAGTCTCATACAGAAAAGTCATAACCCTGACTTGGACCAGCAAACAGTCTTAATTTACTGCATTTTACCCAGAACCATAAATCCTTGGAATGAATTTCAGACTGGCTATCTTTATTTGCATCTCAGTATTGCACAGTCCCCCAAGTAGTGATTCTTTTTTTTGTTGTTGTTTATGTATTTATTTTTGAGAGAGAGGTGGGGAGCAGAGAGAAAGGGAGACAGAGAATCCCAAGCAAGCTCTATGCTGTCAGCACCGAGCTCGATGCAGGGCTCGAACTCACCAACAGTGAGATCATGACCTGAGCCAAAATCAAGAGTCAGACACTTAACTGACCGAGCCACCCAGGTGCCCCACTCCAAGTAGTGATTCTTGATGCATTTGCCTTTGTGGAACTGATAGTGTATAATCCAGTTTCCTCTGCTGGAAGGTCACACACTACTGGGCATCTTCACATTGACTACATGATCAAAGTTGAAAAATTCAAGAAATTGCCCCCTATCAAAAGTTAAAAAGACAAAATGAATAAGCAAACAAACAAACGATGAGGCTTGGGACACATTGCCCTTAGCCCAAATCAAGAAAAGATACATGTTAATATTTTTGTACTTTTTGGGGCGCCTGGGTGGCTCAGTCGGTTAAGCGTCTGACTTCAGCTCAGGTCGTGATCTCACGGTTTGTGGGTTTGAGCCCCACATCGGTTCTGTGCTGACAGATCAGAGCCTGGAGCCTGCTTTGGATTCTGTGTCTCCCTCTCTCTTTCTCTGCCTGTCCCCTGCTCATGCTCTGTCTCTCTCTTCCAAAATAACTAAACATTAAAAAAACTTTTTTTAATATTTTTGTACTTTTTTTCTTTTGAGACTATGAAAAGTTTAAGAAAAATGAAGGATGCTTGATTGCAACAACATAGCTCAGAAAAAATGATTCAACTGTGCCTCAAACCCTTGAGCATTAAGTGGGTTAAGAAAGCTCTCTGTGCTCGGGGCCAGTCTGGAGATCTGGGAGAATAATCAGAATGCAGTAAGAAACTCATATCCCTGATTAGGGATAGACGGAAGAGCAGAAAGGTTTACATGCAGCAAAATTTACATAAAAGCTGGAAGCCGAAGAGGACTTGGAGACAAATTATTTAGCCAACAGTCCCTGTTATGTGTCTAGGCTTTGAAATAGAGCAGTAGCATTTCATAAACATACGCATGCATCAGTCTATGTAAACTCATAGGTACCTGGGGATACAATGTCAACAAACTATCCATTTATATAATCCTCCAGAAAATATCTCTTGAGGGCTTATTTTATGACAAGCCCATACTTAAGCCCTACAGATATTATTGCTTGCCCTTACGACCTTAAAGTTTAGGGAGGAAGCCAAACAAACTATAAATAAAATTTTGTAAGCGTTCAGATATGGAAATGTCCAGGGAGTCACGGAGGGTAGGAGTAGCACTGGAACTAGATTGGAGATGGGAAGTCAGGCAAGGCTTCCCATGACATGGGTCCTTAGCTGAGGTCTAGACTTCAGATAGGACTTAGCCAAATGCTGGAAGAGATTGGGGGAGGGTATTCTAGGCCAAGGGAACAGCACACAGTGATTAGGTGATGAGAGAGCTGATGACACCTTCAGGGAACCAGAGATCAGCAAACTGTTGCTGTAAAGGGCCTGATTCTGAGTAGTTTAGGCTTTGGGGGCCCTATAGTCTCTGCTGCAACTATTCAACTCTGCCATTGCAGCACCAACGAATTAGGGTAGTTCCAGTGAGATCTTATGTACAAAGAGTTAGCCAAACTCTAAACTTGGGTAAGCCAATAAGCACAGAGCATAGAATGGGGAAAGAAAAGGGAAAACGGCAGATCAGTCTGGAAGATTGGGTAGGGTAAGACCAGATCATCAACGGCCTTGAATGTCACACCAAGGATTTTGGATGCTGCCCTCAAGGTTCTGAGAAGTGTAAGCTTATCAGAAGTGCCTGAACAGGCCTGACTCCCAGCTTCAGCTCAAGCTAGATTCTATGCTTTAGTTCTATTTCACAAACTTCGGGCCTTGTCTGGAATGCATTCTTCCTCCCTGTCCCACTCTCTTTTCCTACTGAACTCCTTTAGACTGGGCTGAGGCACCTCCTTCTCTGGAAAACCTTCCCTAACGCCTGCCAGGCTGGGTAAGGGGTCTCTGCTGGCTGTTTTTAAAACAACCTGCACACAACTCCACAGGATCACTCCCTGCACTATATTGTAATTATTATACGTGGTCTCTCTCTCCCTATCTAAATGATAAACTCCTTAATCCTCTAGTAGGACTTGGAACATAAGAAGCTCTCAACAAATGCCTATGGTACTTATAGGTCTAATTCTCCAAATTGTGGAATGTTCAGCGCTTAGAAAATTCGTATTAACCGGGAGAGAATGCCATTCTCCTCTGAGTGCAAAATGAAGATAAATCTATATCTACCCTATTTGGAGGGACCAGGCTCATGGCCGGTTATACTGGCCATTAGTACAAATTCAAATGCTTCTCCGTCTCTTACAGCCTTCATGGGAAATAACCGAAGCTTGTGACATTATAGGCAAAAAAAATAATCCTTTCCTGGTCTAGCAAAGAGGTGGGAGGAAATGGGAGTATTTTTCTCCCTTAGGCTCTCAGAGAATTGTTGTTCTCTAATATGGGGATAGAATTAATCCTCATATCAATGAACTGTGAGCTTCTTCTCTCAGGCTAAGTTTCTCATACTTTGAAAATGGGGCAATTCATTTCATAGCAATGTACCTTACCCATTGCAAAAAAGAACCATGTAGAAGAATATCCTCAATAAGATAGGAAGTAGTTTTACTGTTTTCTAGTGAATTTTAATAGAACAGGAAGAAAAAATTCTCAGCTTATAAATTTTCATATGCAAATAGGAATGCTTCGGTTAGTATGGACAGATACTTAGTCATAAAGGAAGGTTTTGGTAGGAATGTACTTGCCAGGATCCAGTTTGTTATCCTAAGCATTTGCTAGCCTTTTTACTTTTTTAGGTTCGTGTTTAGGTTTGTGGGTATTTGTGTGTGTGTGTGTGTGTGTGTGTGTGTGTGTGTGTGTATCTTTATCCAGTGTACATTTATTAGGTACTTCTGCATATTAGGCCCTAATTCAGCTGGTCTTGGCATTTTGAATTAAAGTTTAGTGCATTTTCCTACTTGCTAAGCAGTTCTCTTCATTTAGTTTGAATATTTTTTTAGTCTCCTTTGTTACAAGTCTGAACTAGAATTTGGAAGTGGATTCTTGAGAAAAACATCTGTTCTATTATCTAAGTTGTATTTCACCACTAATATATAACAGCAAGGATTTTTAGTTGTATAAATACACACACAGAGACATGGGGGGAGTTGCAAAATCAGCTTTCTTAAACATATTTGTAATATAAATGGATAATTTCTTTTCAAATATAATAGGAAAGTGTGGATTCACTTCTTATGAACCCACAGCTCAGTTTATGCAGACATACCGTTATGTACACTTTTTTTTAAATTTTTTTAATGTTTATTTATTTTTGGCACAAAGAGAGAGACAGAGCATGAGCGGGGGAGGGGCAGAGAGAGAGGGAGACACACAATCTAAAGCAGGCTCCAGGCTCCGAACTGTCAGCACAGAGCCCGACGCGAGGCTCGAACCCACAGACTGAGAGATCATGACCTGAGCCGAAGTCAGACGCTCAACAGACTGAGCCACCCAGGTGCCCCTCATTATGTATACTTTAAATAATAATTTGGGGTGTTCTATGTAAGTGATGAATCACTAAATTCTAGTCCTGAAACCATTATTACACTGTAAATTCACTAAATTGGATTTAAATAGAATAAAAAATAACAATAATATGGATTATTGACAGCTAAAGCACATTGCAACGGTTATTCTCATAGCTATACATGGATGGAAAACTACTTTTCCATTCATCAAGTATACTAAGTACTTTCAAAGTCCATTAGGTGCTGGTTTAGTCGACCAAAGGATAAGCCAAATCATGAGTAAGGAAGGAGGGCTTAGGGTGTATATGTGTATGTGAAGGAGGGGGAGTGTCCTGAAGGATCTTAAGTGGAATCAGAATCTTCCTTTTCTTTCTTTCTTTTTTTTTTTTGTCCAAATTAGTATGAGATTCTAAAGAGCTACTTTCTTGCCTGTCTTTCTACAGAATCAAGGGACATGAGAAATGGCACGACCATCACAGAGTTCATCCTTCTAGGCTTTCCTGATACCCAAGGACTACAAATCCCTCTCTTTCTCGTGATCTTTTGCAGCTACATATTAACCCTTGCAGGCAATGGGTTCAAAATCGCCATTGTCTGGGCTGAGCCCAGGCTACAAATACCAGTGTACTTCTTCCTTTGCACCTTGTCCTTCCTAGAGATCTGGTTCCCTACCACGGTCATTCCCAAACTATCAGAAACGTTTGTGGTGGCAAGAACAGCTATCTGCATCCCCTGCTGCCTTCTTCCACTTTTTCCCGGGAACCGCCGAGTTCTTTATCTTCATTGTCATGTCTTTTGACCATTACCTGGCCACCTGCAAGCCCCTTCGCTACCCCACCATTATGACCAGCAACCTCTGCCTGCAACTTGCCCTGAGCTCCTGGGTGGTAGACTTTACCATCGTCTTCTGTCAGATGCTACCGCTCATCCGGTTGCCATTCTGTGGCGACAATGTCATCAATCATTTCTGCTGTGATGTTGGTCCCATTCTGAAAGCAGCCTGCACAGACACAAGCATTTTGGAGCTCCTGGGTCTTTTGGCGACCGTCCAGGTGATCCCAGGGTCACTCCTCTTCACAGCGATTTCTTATCTCTGTATCCTGTCCACCATCCTACAGATCCCTTCAGTCACTGGCCAACAGAAGATTTTCTCGACCTGTGCCTCCCACCTGACAGCAGTCTCCCTGCTCTATGGTGCCATTTTGTTCATGTACCTGAGACCCACAGCACACTCTTTCTTTAAGATTAATAAGGTGGTGTCAGTGCTAAATACTATCCTGACACCCCTTCTGAATCCCTTCATTTGTACAATTAGAAACAAGGAGGTGAAAGCAGCCCTAAGGAAGGCAATGGCTTGTCCAAAGACTCATCATCCAGAGGAAAACATGCGACACATCAAATGAACTTAAGGCAGATACAAAAGTTAAATGTGAAAGAGGACTGTGGAGAAGATGAGGATGTGAAAGCAAACTATGATGGTAACCTTCCGTATAAGGATTTGTTCCCTATAAATGAACCACGAGTCCTCCTTCAAAAGAAGGGACCGAATTCTCCAACAAGGAAATCCCAGAATACCTTCTGATGCATGAAGTACCACTAAGGACTTTCTCAATTATAAGCTGAAAGTAGAAACCACAGAAGTCAAGGACAAGTGTCAGTAACTTTTTAAAAAAATGTAAGGAATCCCGTCTCCCTCTTTGTTTACAGTAACTCCCTTCACCTCATCTCCTTGTCAAAGGCATGAAGCATCCTGAACATGTTCTCAGTACTTATTTTCTTCATAGTAGAAGTCTCACGTAGTCTCCTAATCAATTGTAATGGTCTTTCAAAAATGTTCCAAATAAACCACGGTTTTGTTTGATAATGTCTCAAAAAGGGGACTTTCATCTTGATATAATACAAATGTTTACATACACCTAAGGGTGTTTATTCCTAGATAATACCAAAACTTGAGGGCATTATATGAAAATTTCACATTGGATTAGGTCAGTTCCTATGCTTCAGTAGGGGTAGGCCGAGTGCCTAGGAAACCAAAAGAAGTCTGAGAGACAATATACTACGAAGGCTTTCCTGCTGGAAAATTCAGCCCCAAGGTTACATTAAATACAGAATTTGCAGGTGAGGTTTTCACATAAAGTCCTCAAGGTAAATGATACACCTATAATTGTTTTAACCATTTTCTTGGGCAAGACATTTGACAGAAAAGTTTTTTATAGAATGACGACGCAGGTAAGTCACAGTTCATAATAATGAGTGTTACAGATGCTTCTCTTCCGACAGCAAAGAAAGACTATCATTAAAAGCCCGTTAAAGTGTGATTTTTAAAACAAGGATTATTGCACATTCCTTTTAGTACTGAATTGAAAATTGCAAAGCAAAATAAAGTGTAATGAGGTGAAAATGCTATTATCTCAACTGCCTGATCTGATTTTATCTTACAGAGGAGCTGTCTTGGGGCCGGGCAGGTGAAATTGGTCATTTGAAGGCAAAGAGAGAGATCCTAAGGACAGATATTATCAAGAGCCCTATCATCAAAAGAATGGTTTAAATTGCCCTGAGTGAGAAAATCCGGGTAATAACTAAGTGCTCCTCAGAGAGGAAAATGGCACAGAAAGTAAAGAGAGGAGAAATGAGCCAGAAAGACGAATGCAGCTGAAAAGTCTGGGAAGAAGCCAGTGGAAATTCTCCACAGTTGAGGAGCCTACAGAACATTTTAAAGATGGAGATGCTTATACTCAATCTGAGGTCACATTTCTATGCTGTTAAACTGTTTTCCCCTTCAACCTTCAGTAAAGTCTTCTACGTTAGCTGATGTATTATAAAACGGGATGTGTATGTCACACGCACTGGTGTATGGGTGTGTTGTATGTGTAAGGAAGAATTGAGTTTCTTGTCTGGAATGATGTGGTTTGAATTAGAGACAGCCCATAGACAAGCTCACAGCAACGGCCCCAGAATATGTAGAAATTTCAGGAAGAACTTCAGACTTTCATTGGCTTGGGTATGGCTCTAGGTAACCTAGATCTAGGGGAACTGAGACACAGGGCTCATGTTATTACTTTAAAACCTGTTTAAAAAACTGCTTTTAAGTTGCACAAATATTAGTTTCCTGGGTCTGGCCTATTGCTTTAAAGAGTTACCTGCGTGACGGCCAGACAGAGGGTAACATAAAACACCTTGACAGATATTTTTTTTTTTAATTTTTTTAGCGTTTATTTATGAGAGAGTTAGAGACAGGGCGTGAGTGGGGGAGGGGCAGAGAGAGAGGGAGACACAGAATCTGAAATAGGCTCCAGGCTCTGAGCTGTCAGCACAGACCCTGACTCGGGGCTTGAACCCACGAACGGTGAGATCATGACCCGAGCCAAAATCCAGAGTCTAACCGACTGAGCCACCCAGGCTCCCCAAAACCCAGATTCCTTTTTAAAAAAATTTTTTTAATGTTTATTTATTCTTGAGAGAGAGAGACAACACAAACAGGGGAGGGGCAGAGCAAGAGGGAGACACAGAATCTGAAGCAGGCTCCAGGCTCTGAGCTGTCAGCACAGAGCCCGATGTGGGGCTTGAACTCAGTTTATGACCTGAGCCGAAGTCGGAGGCTTAACGGACTGAGCCATCCAGGTGCCCCTAGACAGATCCTATAAAGGAGACAAGAACAAGTGTGAGAGTGCCACCTGGCTCCAATTCAGGAAATGCAAAATAGACACCATTTATTCACGCATGATTATCACGTTCTATGGATGTATTGGTATCATGTACTAAGCGATGTGCCAGGTACTGATTCTGTTGAAAAAAACCATTTTTTGTAGTCTGCCAGAAAATCAGTTCTAGGAATTGGAAATACCAAGCATTGGAGAAGCCTATCCAACAAAGAAGCTCCAACAACCTGAACATCAAGAATGAAATGAGCTACGAGACTTCTAGGCAGCCCTGTCTTAGATCTTCACCAACATGGTCCCACCAAAGCCCCCAAGGAGTGTGTTGTGTACATCTATTGCCTGCAGCAGCTGGAGTGTTGTTCTGAGGAAAAGGAGCCACAGCCACAAAGACAACATGCCAGAGCTTGACCTTCACATTGTCCCTTGTTTCTTAAGGCTCTAGAGCCCAAATCTCTTCCCCAAATATACATACCCCAGCTTTCTCCAACAGAATAAGAAATTACACAAGAATTCATCCAAACAATATCATAAACAACCTCTTACTCAGATCCCTGGGTATTAATTATTTTTCTGCTACTGGTAACTCTAATGACAAGGTTGAGCTCATGCATACATCTGAGCCAAATCCTTGACAATGAGCCCTTGAGTTCATTTGTTCCCGAAAACGTACACACTTAATTTAAGCAGTTGTTTCCATGATGTGTTCCATAATACATTAGTTATTAAAAGTAGGGCTCAAGTATTCAAACTGGGGGAGATACAGAGTTAGACAAGGTTGAGCAGTTTCCTTCACTACTCAATTTCTCAGAATTTTTAACACTATGTTGAAAAAAAAAAATTCTAACTCCCAAGCTTATGCATATAAAACTGACTGTTAGATCATCTCGGTTTTACTAAAAACTGTGCCCACTGTTTACTGATGTAAACCAGAGCAATGACCACTTTAAAAGGAGACTTTACAATCCTCTCCTTAACCAATCAAATGGTGGCCTCACGATCCTGCTTTATCTGGGCAAAACTTCCGTTCCTTACCCAATGTAGCCGTTCCCTTTTAACTCAGAAAGACCAAAGTCACTTTTGAGCAATACAGCTCTCCCTTACCTGTCAAGTAATTAATTCAGCCTTACTTTTCCAGTTCTAACGATTTTCACATGCAGTAGAAACCCCCACGAGGAAGATAGGCCTTTCCAAAGCTTACCCAGCTACAGACCACTTTTTTTCGATGTGCCTTAGACGAAAGATTTCCCACTATGTCTCTTAAAGTGTGTCTAAAGTCATTTATGTTTTTATCAGGCTGTTATAATTCCATTACATTCATACGTGACCAACCTACTTAGATGTAAAATTTTAAAACTCCCATACAAGAAAAGCTGAAGTACAATAACACAAAGAATTGGAGATAATCATGTATTTACCTAACTATCTAGTTCCTGACTAAGGCTCACCACTGCTTTAAACCATATTCTCCTTGCAAGTTTAAATGACTCCAATTATAAAAGTCCCATTTACACATAACCCTTCCAGAACTATCCAATTTCTGTACCTGGTATTCAGCTAGTCTTGGCCCGAACAATTCAAAGAGTAGAGCTACGCACACTCTCAGATGAGCCCACTCTACTAACTACTCCTACCATTTCTTTGATTTTTGGAAAATGGTCTCTCTCTTCCAAGTGCAGAAATAACCATTTTCCTAAGAATTAGTTCTTTACTCTTCATCAGATACTGTTTAAAAAAAAAAGAAAAAGAAAAGAAATAATAACCGAATGCCCCCATCTCCACATTATGGCTTTAGTCCAAGCACTTGACCTATAATAATAACTCTGTAAATCACCTTTCCACATCCAGTCTTGGACCCCTTCATTCTCACCAGAGGCCAAAAGGATTTTATAAAAATGTATATCTAATCATGTCACTTAATTAAAATCCTTCAGTGGCTTCCCATTAACTATAGCAGATAATGCTTACTTTAGTCCATAAGACTAAATATATAAGAGACAATATACCATGAAGGCTTTCTTGCTGGAAAATTCAGCCCCAAGTTTACATTAAATACAGAGTTTGCATGTGAGGTTTTCACATAAGGTGAATGACCTTTGGTCCATCAGATCTGATCCCTGTTCACAACATCAGGTCCATCTTACACATTTCTCTATTGTTCTCTGGCCCTAGACACACTATCTTTCTTTCAATTTCTCCAATACCCCAAGCTCTTTCCCACCTCGGGACCCTTGCATACACACTATTTCCCATTACTTCAAACATTCTTTCTTGCTCGTCCCACTTCTCACTCCCATCCCCAATCTCAGCCTGCCCACTCATCCTTCAGAATTCTGCTCAAACGTTACTACTCAAGAAGGCCTCCCCTGGGGCGCCTGGGTGGCGCAGTCGGTTAAGCGTCCGACTTCAGCCAGGTCACGATCTCGCGGTCCGTGAGTTCGAGCCCCGCGTCAGGCTCTGGGCTGATGGCTCAGAGCCTGGAGCCTGTTTCCGATTCTGTGTCTCCCTCTCTCTCTGCCCCTCCCCCGTTCATGCTCTGTCTCTCTCTGTCCCAAAAAAAATAAATAAACGTTGGAAGAAGGCCTCCCCTGACTGCTTCTCTACCAGCACCACCATCAGGATTAGGACCTCCAGTTACAAGCTCTCATAACATGCCGTACCTCTCCTTTGTAGAAAGTCTCACAATCATAAGTAAGTTATTTAAAACTCTGTTTCTTTCCTCCCAAACACACATACCACATGAAAGCTCCACGAAGACAGATATTACAACATTTTTGTTGCCCATTATATTCCATACACCTATCACAGTGCCCTGCAATCGTAATTCCTCACTAAATCAGTCACTGATGAAGGAAGGACCAGACTGAACAATTTGAGCCGCGCGTCAGGCTCTGTGCTGACAGCTCAGAGCCTGGAGCGTATATTAAATGATTAGTATCAAGAATACATAACATCTAACGATAAGAAAAAAATCCATCTGCGAAACAGGCAAACTCATAGGAAGACTACAAGTCACCAATAAACGTACAAAGAATTTTCATCTTCATTCTTAATCATGGAAAGGAAAGGTAAAACAATGAGACATCACTTCTTGCCCATTTTGCAAGTTTAGCAAGCAGTGGCATGGACATGGGGGAAACTATTCTTATATATGGCTGTTAAGATTACAAACTGATACAGTCTCTGGGAAGTTAATTTGGTAGTATCAGTTGAATACATACAACCTATGACCCAGCAGTACTTTTTCTCTGTCCCCAAGTAACATTTGCATATATGCACGAAGATGTTTATTATGGCATTGTTTATGACAGCAGCAATTATAAACAACATATATTATCCATAGGCAAATGGCTATTCACACTAAAGGATGTTATGCAAAAAGCAGAAGGAATAAAGGATATCTGTATGTGCTATGAACAGGCCCAATACTAGGAGAAAATGGCAAATTGAGGAATCCGACATGAGCCCACACATATATGCATATGTGAACAAAATAATATTATGTGATTTCTGTGAATACGTATGTGTATTGTATGTAAAAGCACAGAAAAAAGTCTGGAATGTAAATGCATAAGAATAAAGATTTGGTGAGAGAGATGAGGAGGCCAGAATTAGTAAAAGGTCCTTAGCTTTATCTGCAATGTTTGAAATGGTTAGAAAAACATTTATGTATCATTTGTGACCTTAATATTAATACTTAAAAATATTAAATGAAATATAGATTGAAAACACGTGGCACACAGTAGGCCTTCATGAATTGTACATTCCTGTCCCTCCACCACAGGTAATGAATACCTTGGGTTCAAACACAATGGACTGATCCCAGCGCTGTGTCCCATGAAACGCAATGTGTAAGACATAGTAGGGAGAGAGAAGGTCCTCCCGTGGCACATGGAGAGTGGTGACTTGGGGGCTAAAGGGACAGATAGTAAAAAGGAAAATAGATGCATGCAGAAACGTCACTGACAGAGACAACCTGAGCAAAGGAGATCGGGGAAGTCAGTCTTAAAGAAACACAAAGACGTGTCCAAGGAAACCAGAAAAGAACAGGATGCCACAACTATTCTCAGCAAGCTTCTGCTGCGTTCCAAAGAGTTCACGTGCAATATTTCCCTTCGCTCTCGGAGCAAGGGAATGGTTACACCCATTTTAGATGGACCCTGAGCTTCGGAGAGGTGGAAGGGTTCGCTGGAGGCCCCACAAATGGTGGCCAGCGCAGGAGCCAAACTCAAAACTGCTGTTAGCAACCGTGCTTCGCGGACAATCAAGAAAAACGAGTAGACGCATAGACGCCAAAATCAAAGCAAAGATCAAAAAAGAGAAAAGCCTGCGTGTGTGCAAACCGAGGGCTGCGGGCCGCAGAAGCGGGGCTTGTGGGCGCAAGGGGTCTAGCCCCAGGCTTTCCCCTCGCGGCTCTCTGAGTCTCCTCCTGCGCGGTGCCCACAGAGACACCAAACCTCCCAGCGCCTAGAAGGGCTCCAGCCGCGAGGAGGCGGGGCCAAGCGCAGCTTCCGGTTCCGGGCGCAAAGGCCCCACGTGTTTCGACCCGCCAGGCCCCGCGCGGCTCGGATCCGGCGGCGCTGCTTCGGCCGGGAGTGGGTGGGGGAGAAGCCGGGGCAGGGGAGGAGCCGCCGGAGCAGTCGGAGCCGTGAGTGCTGAGGGGCTGGGCCGGGCCGGGCCGGGCCCGATCGCGCTGAGCCGGGCTGGGCAGGGCGGGGAAGAGAGGGAGAGGTCGGAGACCCCGCCCCCCCCCCCCCCCCCGAGTCTGGGGAAATCGCACTGTCCTGGAGAAGGGGCGGCGGCAGTATAGTGAGGGGACCGAGGCGTAGTGGTCCCCGGGGCTCCTGGTGGCAGGAGCGAGAACCTCCGGGGACGCGGATGGCGCTTTGGGCTTCTTTCGGTGCAGCCACCGCCCTCCGCCCCCTCCTGAGGCCTGCAGAAACGCAGTTAGTTCGTACCTCCCATTGCTTCCGCGCCAACTGGCCCCCCGGAACCGAGGGAGGAGTGGTCTAGGCCCCTTTAGTTCCCGTAGCTTTTTCTCACACAGTCTTTCAGATTGTTAGAGGCCCCCCCACAGCACCCCCCGGCAGGCTCCTGGCCCGGGCAAGCCCCATCTCTTTCCACCACCAACCCCCCCCCCCCCCCCCCCCCCCCACACACACACACACACACACAGACACTCACCCATGATCTTATCACCCTTGGACATCGTCTGGCTTGTGGCTTTTCAGCCCCCACTGTGACCGACCCCAAGCTTCCCCTCAAGCTAGTAGCTTCTGTCTCCACTTGCAACTTCCCTGCCCCCAACCCCTAACAGCCAGTTTTGACACTTCTGAACACCACCGTTACCCTCCGCAGGAGTACATAGGCCTCTGCTGCTTGTCTGGTTTGACCAAAAGTTTGTTAGTTTGTATGCCATGGATCCGCCCTCTCAGGTGTAAGGCGAATTTTGGTTTTTCTGGGCGTTAGATATTCTTGTGTCCCAGGCGCTTTGATTTCCTTGTCTGTCATGGGTAGGCTCCTAACCTTAGCGGTTTTTTGACCACCTGGGTCCTGGAGAGCACTGCCACATCCAGGCTCTCCCTTGGAAGTTAGGGTTAGAACTGTTACTCTTTCTCTGTCCACACTTGGCAGGTGACACTCCGGGCAGCCTTACTCAGGAGCCACAGAAAGCTAGTGGAGTCCTCCTTCTCCCCCCCACCTTCTCTCCCAAGTTGCCCCATGGACCTTGATCCAGAAAGCCACTTCAGAAAGGCTGTGAGGAAGGCACTGGGAGGCATGTTGGTGGGAAGTATGTGTCAGCCAAGCAGTTAGGGTTTAGGGTTTGGGGCCATTTGTTTTGGGTAACTTTCTGCTGGGACTCTTCTAGCGTCAGAAGGAGGAAGGGGATATTTCCTCTTTGGACCAGATACCTGGGATTCATCATCTTTCCCCCCCTTTCTCCTCCAGCTATACCCCTTTTGCACTCTTAAGCACTATTTTGCAGTAGACAGTCATTTCAAGGGCACAGCAAGGTTTACTATGATGTGAGGGACTCTTGGGTGTTACAAGCGGTACAGATGAGGTAAGTTACAGGTTTACAACATTTTTTCCCAGTTAATTTGGCACAGGCAGAAAACAACAGTCCTAGGCTCTTTTGGCTTTTGCAAACCCTCCTTTAAATTTGGCCAGCACTGGAAAAGTTGGATCCTTTCTGCTTGAACCTCAGCTTTACTTCCTTTGCCTTAGGTATCGGCTCTCAAACCTATCAGGCGTCTTAAGCACCTGAAGGGAGGGTGTGTTGAACAGATGGCCCCCACAGTTTCTGATCATAGGGCGGGGCCAGGGCTTGAAAATTTGCACATTTCGGACAAGTTTTTAGGTGTTTGTGCTGCTGGTTTGGGTTTCTCAAACTGAGCACCGCTGCCCTTGGCCAATCTTCACATGAGCGGTGCAGTGGTTTGGGCGATCAAAAGGCCTGTGTGTGTACCTTCTGCGCTAGAAGCTAGTAATATGATCTTGTGTGGATAACTTAACCACTGAGTTCTTTCGTTTTTAAAATTAAGAATGTGAGCTTAAAAAAAAAAACAACCCCTCCAAATACTAGTTATCTTATGCCAAATGGAAGATGAAATATTGATGAGTTTTTCCCTTGATTTTCTTAATTCTCTTGTTAGGAGCTTCCATATAGCTTGTATCCATATTTAGGTTTTTGCTGTGAGTCGCTAGTGCGCTGAAGTCCTGCTGTACCTTAACTACTTATTAAATTCTTTAAGGTCAGAGCCAGTGTTTTTCTCATCTTTCTCTGCCCTGCACCTTGAGTTGTTTGGGATGCACCATTGATGCTCAGTAGATACTTGGAGAATGGATAACCCCATCCCCTACTCTCTTTTCCCTTTGAAGAGGTTTCTCTCCACTAGTCCTGTGCCACATAGTAAAGCAGTATATGGCTATGCCACCTGATTCGCCCAGGAGATTGGGATTAATGTCGATGCCAAATTCCTGTAACTGTCCCTATGAGTGGTTTAGTACTCAGAAGCCCCGGCACCCGTTGGTTCTGAATTTTAGTGCATCTGTATCCATGTTGGAGTAAGAGAAATAGCTTAATAAAATTCAGCAGCTGTTTATTGAGTACCTTTTCTACCAAGCCTTTGACAAAGTGTTAGGCACTTGGAATATAAAAAGGAATAAAGAGGTCCTTGCCCTCTGGGACAGGGCTCACAGCGGGGAGGTAAAGACACTAAACTGTGTCCACAGCAAGAATGCCATTCTGGGATTCTTTCTACTTTGGACCGTGATTTAATCTGCGGTGGAAGCCTGCCACTCCTCCAGTTCCTCTGGTCTGGCAGGCGTGGGTCCCATCTTTCACCATCTCGTCATAAGCAAGGGAGCCTTGGGCAATGCCAGAAGGAAGTCCTCTAGATACAAAGCAAAGGGTCTTTTGACAGAGTGTCAGTTACAAAACTAAAAGCGTAATACATGATTTTTGAATTGACTGTTCTGAATTACCCATATTTACTCCTCAGGCCAAAAGCCCTATTTATAAAATATGTTATCCTGTTATTTTTCATTAAATAATGGCTCCTCTCACTGCCTGTGTGATGGGCATTGACCATGTTTATTATAGGAATGAATTGGATACAGCTAGTTTAACCCTGGCTGCCCCCCTCATCAGGGTGGGTGTCAGGTATGATGACTGCCCTTTTCCCACTTCAGATTAGTTTGTGATTTTTTTTTTTTAATTTTTAGATTTATTTATTTATTTATTTATTTATTTATTTATTTATTTATTTTTGAGAGAGGCAGAGACGGGGGGAGGGGTAGAGAGAGAGAATCCCAAGCAGGCACTGCACTGTTAGCACAGAGCCTGTGGGGCTTGAACCCACAAAACCGAGATTGTGACCTGAGCCAAAACCAAGAGTCAGATGCTTAACTGACTGAGCCACCCAGGCGCCCTTGTGATGTTCTGTTTTAAACCGAAGCATATAGATTGACCTGCTTTATTAAAGCCACTAACCACCTCTAGGTAACCCTTAAGGTTAAAAAGCCTCGGGGTACCTGGATGGCTCAGTCGGTTAAGCGGCCGACTTCGGCTCAGGTCATGATCTTGCAGTCTGTGAGTTCGAGCCCCGCGTCTGGCCCTGTGCTGACAGCTTGGAGCCTGGAGCCTGCTTCGAATTCTGTGTCTCCCTCTCTCTCTACCCCTCTCCCACTTATGCCCTGTCTCTCTCTCTGTCAAAAATAAATAAACATTAAGAAAAATTTAAATATAAAACCCTAGCTTCATGGTGGAGGCTCACCACTGTCATGATGGCCAGCTCCTCAATTGTGGACTCTTAAAATCTGTTTTTGGCCTCTAGCCCATCTTAACTCTCGAATAATCCCTTTCACCATCTTAGGCTAATACTTTATGGCCCACGTATTCAATAAAGAAGCCGTATATCCTCGTTCTTCTCCAAGCCCCTCTGTCACCATCAGGAAGCACCATGGTTTCTCAAAAGATGACCCAGCTCTCTGCCCTTAGGTGGAGAATCGTTCCCATTTTCAGGATGATGCATCTTGAGGAGGTGGAACACAGATCACCCACCTTCAAAGGCAGAGCAGCCAGCGGCCCAACACTGCCCCTGGGCCTGTAGGAAACATTTTCATTGAAAATAAAGTGAATTGCTATGGTATTTATAGCTATATTTTACATTATTTGTGTTTACATCCATCGACTCTCGATGACATGTTTGTACCCACTCTATACCTTGATCCTAACTAACCACAAGGTCTGTAGAATTTCAGGGCAGAAGGTGTTCACATCTTAGCGTCCACTGGTTTCCCTGTACCACCCACTGCCACTGACTTGTTTGGCTTTGTTTCTTCCTATCTTCTCCTTCACTCCGACTCATGCTGTGTCTTTGAAACCCATTGCAGTAAGCTTTGAGCCACTTCTCTCCTTGCTACTCAGATGTATTATGCTGAAGGAAAGAAATATTTAAGTGGCAAAAATATTAAAAATTTTTAATGTTTATTTTTGAGAGCAAGAGAAACGGAACACAAGCAGGGGAGGGGCAGAGATAGGGAGACACAGAATCCGAAGCAGGCTCCAGGCTCTGGGCTGTCAGCACAGAGCCCGATGCGGGGCTCGAACCCACAAACCGTGAGATCATGACCTGAGCCGAAGTTGGGCACTTAGCCAGCTGAGCCACCCAGGCGCCCCTAAATGGCAAAAATATTTAAAAAGAAATCGTTTTTAAACATGGTTTGAAGCATATTGCCCACGATGCATTAGAAGGCCAAAAGTCCATGAATGCGTTCCCTTTCATTACTTTGGCCTTCTGGGTTAAATTTTCAAGGAACTTAGTAGGTGTATTAACTGGGCTTGCCCCAAATTGCCTCCTCCCAGTTAGAGGGAGGAGACAGGACTGTGACATTGGTAAGTAGAAGCACTGATCAGTGGAGAACCTGTCTTTGAGTTTCCATCCTATCTGTGTTCCAAGGATCTTATTTAATCTTAGCTTATAAGTCTTTCAAAGAAAGGACTCCTTATAATACTTTACTTTTTATTTATTTATTTTTTTTTGTTCATTTATTTTGGAGAGAGAGACAGCGCAAGTGGGGAAGGGGCAGAGAGAGAGGGAGACAACACAATCTGAAGCAGGCTCCGGGCCCAGCTGTCAGCACAGAGCCCGACGCGGGGCTCGAACCCACGAACCGTGAGATCATGACCCGAGCTGAAGTCGGACGCTTAACCGACTGAGCCACCCAGGCGCCCCTATAACACCTTACTTTTGATATAATGGTAAACAGACCAAGATTTTTCCTGTGCATTTAAAAATTTTTTTGGAATTATGAAATAAAGGACTGTTTGCTTGTTCAGCGTTTAAATCTTGCCTTCTTCACAAAATGATTTAAAGCAATTTGAAGGAAAGAGAACAAAATATATTGAGCATTTACTCTGTCCTGGGCTCTGTGCTGAAGTGATTCTATATGTAACTTCATTTACTCCTTAAAACAACCATGTGAAGTAGATAGTATTAGCCACATTTTGAAATTGAGACCAAGACTTAGGGAGTATCACATGGCCAGTAAGTGAGGAGAGGGATCCAAACCCAGGGCTCCAAAGTCTCGAACCCTTATATGGAAAGCACGGATAATTGTATATAGGACAATTGGCAATAAAAGATCATCTTTTCAGTAGAAGGATCATACTAGATAATCTTTAGTTTTATTTTTTTCTAATTTTTTTTTTAACGTTTATTTATTTTTGAGACAGAGAGAGACAGAGCATGAACAGGGGAGGGGCAGAGAGAGAGGGAGACACAGAATCTGAAACAGGCTCCAGGCTCTGAGCTGTCAGCACAGAGCCCGACGTGGGGCTTGAACTCACGGACCGTGAGATCATGACCGGAGCCGAAGTCGGACGCTTAACCGACCAAGCCACCCAGGCACCCCGATAATCTTTAGTTTTAAACAAGAATACAGCATTAGCACAGGGCAGTTAACAAATGTTATTAGTTGATTTCTATTCTAGAACAATAGGAGCAGTGGCATGGTCTGGCTCGGCCCAGAGAGCAGACATAACCAGATTTCCAGGTTATAGGCCAGCATTAAGGTAAAAAATAAGAATGGCAACAGGAGGGGAAATAGGGGTCTGCTAAATACGATCATTTGAACCTCTCTGATCACTACTTCTGAAGACTATTTGCCGATAAATCAGTATTTCTCTATTAAGCAGATACTATATGACCACAAGCCTTGTCATTTAGGGTCCAGAAGGATCTCCTGAAGCAGTAACATTGTAAGGTAGGGAACCAGATGTCCCTTCATTGCCTACCGTTTTCTGTTGTCAGAATGGAGTTAAAGCCTTCAGTGGCATATGACTCATTCAGATAAGGGGCATAGGTATTGTACCAAAGATTGGAGAGAGCGCTTTCCTTTTCCACATCTCCCCAGTCCCACTCCCTATACCCTGGAAACATGTACTCAAGAGACTATGTCATGGAGCCTGCCCAGCCCTAGGCTTGTGAAGCTCTTCTGCAGACATTGTTTCAGAACCTTCAGGAACCAAGTTTTGCTCTTCCTGGTCTGGCTTCTGTCTATATAGTCCTGTTCGCTTTTTATAGGTTGTCGCGGAGCCCTTCCAAGGACAGACTTTGAGGGAAGGTATTAGAAAAGCAAGGGCAATAAATTGCAAGGCCAACTGGGCAGTGTAGCATATCCTATGAACTGCAGAATAAAATAGTGTCCATTTTCTGTTTGTGATAAGGACACTTGACATTTGCACAGCACATTTTAGTTCATAAGCTCCCAGAGCTTGGCTAATCCTGGGAGTTAGGAAAGCAGTTCCTGCAGCAGGCTCTCCCCTTTACGAGGGCTCTTGTGTGCGTTACCTCACGAAGCCCTCAGAGCTGCTCCAGTCACTTGACCATGTGGGGCTGGGGCGCACATCTTTCCACAGCACCACCTGCCTCCCATTCCTTCCCATCCCTTGCCCCTTGACTTCTCTTCTTTCATCCCGCTGTTGCCGATCCGTTTGCCTTCATCGATTTCTAAGCTGCCAAAGTCAATCCAAAACAAGCAATGGAAACATCAATTCATGATTTCTGAAGAGCGTTTAAAGACAGGTTTTATGTGGCGCTGTTCCGTTCCTTTTTCTTGGTGGAGACTACCGCCCTGTGAGAGCAGGAGTGCTTCTTTCCATGCGGACTTGGTAGAATCCATAGACAATCTGTTGTAGCTAGTGCCACGTGGAAGCAAGGAGAGCTTCCTAGTCTGCCTCCCTGGGCATGGATTCTTGGACTCTGAAGATAATAGAGATCCCTTCGTTAAGCCAAAGACCATCAATTCCATCTTCTCTCAGGACTCCCAAAGAAAATAATCTTAGTGAAGAGGGGCATAGAATTTTAAAAAACTACAAGCCCCGTAGAGAACCGACCACCATGAGGTAGACAGATTCAGTTGGTAGGAAAATTACCACGTAAAGATGTAGAAATTATGGGACTGCCTAGAACAGGCTATGAAAATCTGTAGTGGATGTTTGAAGATCATGAACGTGAAGTAAAAGCACAAATGAATGAAAAGCTATTTGAGCTTGAGATAATAAGTAATGTAATTGAAATGAAACTCCATTTAATGGGCAGCATGACATTAGACCCAGCTCTTAACAGTGGATTGTTAGCTGAGACTTGTAATGAAGCCCAAAAAGACTAGAAAATGAAGAATCCCTCAGGTTGCATGTGGAGAGTGGTCTGGAGGGGGCAGGACCAGGAACACTGGTAAAACTTGAAGCAAGTTGTTCATGCAGCATACAAGTGCCTGTTAAGTGCCAGTGTGATGTAGGAGAGGGTCATGTTCAGAAGGTCCTGTTAATACTTTTTTCAGTGGCTCAGAATGGCTCAACCAGGGGAGATGAATGAATTTGAAAGACATTTAGAAGGTGGGATTAGCGAGATTGATGAATAAGAAAGTGGAGGGGAAGGTGGACTCTTCCTGACAAAAAGTAGGACGAAAACTTTGTGAGGTGGAGGTTTATTTCTTTAAATTCACTTACTGAGCGCTTCATTACGTGTGTTGGAGATTGATGGAGAACAGTCCCTAACTTCAAGGCGTGACATCGGGAGGATAGACTGGCTGTATGATACCACCGCCAGCGTGTTAGAGCTGTGCCCAGGTTGCTGTAGAAGCACAGTGGTTTCCACCTGTTTTCAGGGTAGGGGGAATGGGATCAAAGGAAACCTCTCAGAACGCGTGAAGCGTGAGCTGTCTCCTAAGCGGTTTAACCCAATGAAGGGTAAAGAATCGGAAGGAACATGTTCTCAAGCCAAAGCGCATAGGGCTTTTGGTGCTTCCCACGCACGCACAAAGTGTGTGTCTGTGTGAGGAGGGCAGAAGGAATAACAAGATGAAAGTCAGCCTGATATGTAATACTTAGAAGTCTGTATGTCACTTACAAGGCAAGGAAGAATGACTAAAGATTTTAAATAGGGAGGGGACGGGACCACGTTTGTCAAGAGTGCCAGTCACTCTTGAGAGCCCGTCAGTGCTAACTTGAAGGTAACCAATCCGGAGGCAGTTGGAGCAATGCGGACAAGAACCGGTAAGTACCCAAAGTGTGAATCACGGGAATGAAGAAGAGGGGAGCGCACCATGCAGCCCCAGGGGAACAGCCTTCCTGCAGACATGGTGGCCTGAAGAGACACCCCCTTTCAGGAGATGAGCAGTGCACCCTTTTCATTCCGTGAGACACAGAAAAGGGTAGGATATGAGGCTTGAAAAACCAGCTGAGGGCTGGCGGTGAAGAGCTTCACGTGCCGTGCCAAGGATTTTAGAGCTGATCTACCCGACAGAAGTGTTTTCAAATGTGAGCGGTGCGGTTGGGACTACAATTTAGAAAGGTAATAGTTGACATTGGGGTGCCTCCGCTCATCCAAGCCCTTCACAGCTTGGGATACGTTTAACCCTCGTCGTCGCGCTGTCGGGTGGATGCCATTCTTCCCTCCGAGCCGTGAATGGAAACAGGCAGAAGGAACGTAGGCACTGAACGGTGGCCTCACCCCTAGGAAACGGTAGAGCCCGGATTTAAACCCTGGCAGTCTGACGCCAGGGCCCTCGCTCCTTACCTTACACACCCTAGATGTTTTCTTGGCCGTGAGGCACATCAGAACTTCGCGTGCCGTTTCTAAAGATAACGGTTGCCTCAGTCGACTAAATCAAAGTATCCAGAAGAGTGATGGTGTGATACTTGTCTTGCAAAAAGCTCCACCATAATTATGCTGCACTTTACTCCTGGTCCAGCACTGCAGGGATCCCAGTTGGGGAGTTCTAGCAGGAGTCCAGGTGAGAGCGGAGGGCCCAAACCAAAGCAGTCTGTGGGAAAGAGGAGGAGGAAATAGATCTAAGAGGCTTAAGAGGGAGAACTGGTTTAATGAGCTGTAAGCAGTGGGGAAGGGTCAGAGTGGAGTCCAAAGGTCACAAAGTTGAGTGTTTACCTTAACAAGTGACGATCGCAGCCGAGACAGGACCCCGGCAAGAGAGGTAGATTTGGGAGCACGCGTGACAAACTCAGTTTTGAACACCTGGGTCTGGAGGTCTTCCATGAAGACGCCTTGATAAGGGGAAGGTTGCTTTTGGGAGTGCCTCTGTGCCAGCCACTGGGCAAGCGGCTTTCCTCACTGTTGCCTCATGCGGTCTGCCCCTCTAGTCGCCGAGAGTCCCCCCACTGTTCAGCGGAATTAATACCAAGTGAGTCCGTGCAAAATGAACCTTCATAAAGGCCTCCCCATCTGTTTTAGCCTGGCTGAGGTGTCTCTTCTCAGACTATACGTCCTGGTGCGTACGTAAACGTGTGTGTAACACGGATGGTGGGCAGTATACCTGTTCCAGCCGGTGATTAACCGTGTCCTCTGTCCTCGTCGGCTCACGGGTTTCATGAAGTAGAAATGCCTTTTTTTTTCTATTTCTCTGTGGGGTGTGAGCCTGGCCTAGGAAAAGGGGTAAGAGAACATACCTTCAGGCATAGATCGTCTTATTTCAACCAAATCTATTTAGGGCTGATGGCTGTGAAGACGAGGGGCAGGGGATTTAATAGTTTGAGGAGGTGTGATGCGTGCAGGGTTATGGTTGAACTCAGAGGCATTGTCCCTGTGTGTGATCTCATGCTTATATGGTTGTCTGTCTCTCCTTCTCTGCCCCAGGTCCCTTGGGAGAAACTCCTTGAGGTGCTCAGGCTGAGACTGGGGGGTAATGACACTGTGAGCTGTAGATGGTGTGAGACCCCTCCCCACCCCCAGAGCCGAACAATGGCTACAGCCTTGGAACCAGAGGACCAGGATCTTTGGGAAGAAGAGGGAATCCTGATGGTGAAATTGGAAGATGATTTCACCTGTAGGCCGGAGTCTGTCTTACAGAGAGATGACCCTGTGCTTGAGACCTCACACCAGAACTTCCGGCGCTTCCGCTACCAGGAAGCAGCAAGCCCTCGAGAAGCTCTCATTCGGCTGCGAGAACTTTGTCATCAGTGGCTGAGGCCGGAAAGGCGGACGAAGGAGCAGATCTTAGAGCTGCTTGTGCTGGAACAGTTCCTTACCGTCCTGCCCGGAGAACTACAGAGCTGGGTGCGGGGCCAGCGGCCAGAGAGTGGCGAGGAGGCCGTGACGCTGGTGGAGGGTTTGCAGAAACAACCCAGGAGACCAAGGCGGTGGGTGAGGAGGGGGAGTCCTGATCTGTGTGATGTGGAGGGGGACTTTTGCTGGAAGGATGGATTTCGGGGCAGGGCATACAGGGCCCCCATAATTTACCCTTTAAAACTAATTGGCTCTGCTTGTGGGTTGCACCTGCATCTGTATGGGGCAGAGTGTGTGTATGCGTGTGTGTGTTTGTGTGTGTGTGTGAGTGAGTGAGTGTGACTTTCTGGTTTTTGAAACGCCTGCCTTGGGACCACCTTAGAGACCTCAGCACCCAAGGATCGTAAGGCTTTGGTTTTCCTTTCTGTGAATGTCAAACCTCCAGTTCCTGAGGAGGCCAATTTTGTGACTTCCTCAGAGGTTCTCCTAGATGCTCGGTCACAGGGGCCCCCTCTCTTCCCAGGACAATAAGAGAGGGAAACAAACAGCAAGAAAGCTGCAGGTGGGAGAGGTGGGGATGGGAAGGAAGGGCACCTCAGAGCCCTGGGTGACAAGGGCAGGCTTGAGGGAACTGAGCAAGTGGTGCAGCGTCCAAATGTCCCTGCTTTGTCCTGGTGAGGGTAGCCTTCGACAGCCCTTGCATGCCGCAGCGGGACTGGAGCGTCCCCTCCTCCTCTGGGACCCTCTGGGAGTTTTTCTCTTGGCAGCTTCTCCTAAAATAAGCCCTGATGACAACTGAGACTTTCCTCTGGACTCCATGCTGACTGGAAATTGGAATCCTTCCCAGGTGACTGTCCATGTTCATGGGCAGGAAGTCCTGTCAGAGGAGACGGTGCATCCAGGAGCAGAGCCTGAATCACCTAACGAGCTGCAGAACGCTGTGCAGACCTCAACTCCTGAGGAGTCCCACGAGGAGACCACGCAGAGCCCAGACCTGGGGCCACCGGAAGAGCCGAGCGTGTGCCACGAACTGGAGTTTCAGCCCCTGCAGCAGAGCGGTGGGAAGCCTCAGCAGAAAGGGGGCATTGTGGCGGGCAGAGTGCGGGAAGGGCGCTATTTCCCCTCTACTGAGGAGGCTAGGTAGAGCATCGTGGGAATAAATCACAGAATCCGGGGCGTTGAGGGGAGACCGTACTAGTTAGAGTCCCCCAGAAACAGAGCCGAGCTGAAATGGCAGTATTCTTGGTGGTTCTCTTGGCCTGCCAGTAGTGTTCCAGGTGGCGGCATTGGGATGACCCGAGCTACCCTTAGGCCAGTTTCTGGATTCCCACCAAAGATGATGAGAGCTGCCTGCCAGTTACTGGGTGGGGGGCGGGGGGGCTGCCTATTGCTGATCGCTGCCGCCTTTTCTTCTCAGAGGTTCCAGTGCCGCAGGGCCCAGACCTTCCTGAAGAGAGGAGCCCTGGAAACCCAGAGATGGTTGCCTTTCTTACTGCTCTCTCACAGGTGTGCTCTCGTTTCCCTCTGTGCCACACAGAATTTGAAGAAGCAGCAGGCATTAGCTCACACCTCAACACCCTCAGGTCAGGCAGGACGCCAGTTCCCGCTCTCCTCCTTGTCAGGTTAAGCTCTCGGTTCTAGACGTGTCTGCGGCGGGAGGAGCTGCATGTGACGAGATAAATCCTAATTGTCGCGGCCAGCCCGTCAGGCTCCAGAGCCTCTTTATTTGCCGCCGCCCAGAGAGAGGGACTAACCGAATGCGATTATTTTGGAATACTCCAGCACACCTTGAGTGAGTTGCTGACTGAGGGCTTGTTTTTGTTTTCTCAGGAGTAAACTTGGTAGTCGTTTGTCAGAATGGCCACTGTGCTGCAGAAATGATTTCTGAACTTGTGTGGAATCCCCTTCCTGGGACCGCATTTGGTCAGGCCGTGGCCTGTGCGGAGCTGTCACCATGGCCACGCTGTGAGCCTGGAGAGAAAAGCCGTAGCGTTCACCCGTGGTCACAGATCGTAGCCTAGCTGCAGGAAGGGGTCCCGCGCATGCTGGGTCGACTGTGTGAACGATAGGGGTGCCCGGAGAAGGTCGGTCAGGGACAGCTTTCTAGGAAAGGTGAATTCTTGCAGAAATGTAGGTGGCACGGAAGCCTCAAATAGGGAGTTAATGATGACTTTGAAGACTTCTCCTGTATTTTAACCAATATGCTCCGGAAGAAGAACAGAGGCTGGCCCTGAGAGAAAGCAGGGGGACCGGAGGGCACAGAGGAGGGCCCATGCAAAAGTAGGAAGTCGGGGAGTAGCAGCCGAGGGTGACACGCATTTCCTGAAAGGGAGCCCAGAGTCCCGCGAGAGTCCCTTTTGTCTCCTGGCATAACCTTCACCCCAGGAATGAAATAGGAGGCTCCAGGAAGCGTCCCGTTTTCACTGAAGCCTGTGTCATTTCAGGGGTTGGTAACTTTCAAGGACGTGGCTGTGTGCTTCTCCCAGGACCAGTGGAGCGATATGGATCCAACACAGAAAGAGTTCTATGGAGAATATGTCTTGGAGGAAGACTGTGGAATTGTGGTCTCTTTGTGTAAGGAATTTCAAGTGTTTCTAGAGGGTTCTGAGCACAGAAGTCTTTCCCTGTTGGAAATTACAAGGAGGAGGGTGCGGGGGGACGGGGTGGGTCTTAGACCCTAGACCGGATGTATCACTTTTCTCTTACGCCTCCCCCACCGATGAGATTGAAGGATTAGCTAAGGAAGATGGTATCTTTCAAGTTCAAGGGAGGAGAAGAGGCTTAGAAAGTGGTTAGAAACTTGTAACAAGAAAATAAAATGACAACATGACAGCTCTAGTCTATTTGAGGCAGCGTGTGAGTTTTGAAGCCAGCAGCAGAAGGATGATCTGCTTACTTGAATGTGGGGAAGGAGAGAGCATTAGCAGTCGTACGACTATTGAGTTGCAGGTGAAGGGCAAGAAATGTGCAGGATTTGGTGAGAGGTGCTCAAGCTAAAAGACCAGCTGTGGCCCACTGATCAGGCTGTACGCTTGTTCTATAGTCTACCCAGCAGAAGAGGTCTGCTCTTAGCGCAGGGCATTGCTGAACCGATCGTAATGTCCCGCTTTCCCTCTCTTGAGCAGCGTTTCCAATCCCCAGACTAGATGAGATCTCCCACGTTAGAGAGGAAGAGCCTTTGGTCCCAGATATCCCAGAGCCTCAAGAGCCTCAAGAGCCAGAAATCCTGAGTTTTACCTACACAGGTGAGGAACGACAAAAGGAATCTCTCCCTGCAGAGCTGACAGTCCCCTTCCCCCTCTGGGGCGACCCCCCCCCCCATTGGTTCTTCCAACCTGTTGGCCATTCCCCCCATCTGCCTCTGAATGCCAGATTCTGTCCTCACCCTCCTCTTTCCCCTCCCGTCATTCATGTGAGGGATATGTCATGTAACATCGTGAAAGGAAAAAAAAAAAAAAAACACGGAACTTTGGAACTGCAGCTCTCGTCATTTACTAAGCAGGTCACTTAAATTCTCTGTCCTCACGTTTCTGAAACGAGGATAATAATCTTTGTCCATACTAAGGCTTGTTGACAGCACGAGATAATCTATCAGAAAGTGCCTGGCACATGACAGAATTCAGCTGACTGGTCATTTCCTTCTTTCCCAGCCTCTACGGTGTGAAATGTGGGCTTCTCTCTATCTGGTCTCGCCTTCCCAAGACTTTAAAAACCCCGCCATTGCGTAGAAAGCATCGTTAACCTCTGTAATTTCCCCTTTTCGCCTCTCACCCTCTCTACAGGAGACAGGAGTGAAGACGAAGAAGAGTACCTTGAGCAAGAAGATGTAAGTTTGGAGGATATACACAGATCTATTTTGGGAGATCCAGAAATCCACCAGACTCCAGACTGGGAAATAGTCTTTGAGGATGATCCAAGTAGACCTAACGAGAGAAGCTTTGGTACAAATACTTCTCAAGTCAATAGTTTATCGAATCTTCGGGAAACCATGCCTATCTGCCCCCTGTTAGGGAGACACCACGACTGCCCTGTATGTGGAAAAAGTTTCACTTGCAACTCCCACCTTGTTAGACACCTGAGAACTCACACGGGAGAGAAACCATATAAGTGTATGGAGTGTGGGAAAAGTTACACGCGGAGCTCACATCTTGCCAGGCACCAGAAGGTTCACAAAATGGGCGCTGCTTATAAATTTCCCCTAAACCGGAAGAATTTGGATGAGACCTCCCCTCTGGTCCAGCCTGAGAGAACTCCTCCCGTTGAGAAACCCTTTAGATGTGACGATTGTGGAAAACACTTCCGCTGGACTTCGGACCTTGTCCGGCATCAGAGGACACACACGGGGGAAAAACCCTTCTTCTGTACTATTTGTGGCAAGAGCTTCAGCCAGAAATCTGTGCTGACGACACACCAAAGAATCCACCTTGGGGGCAAACCCTACCTGTGTGGAGAGTGTGGAGAGGACTTCAGTGACCACAGGCGGTACCTGGCGCACCGGAAGACGCACGCGGCAGAGGAGCTCTACCTCTGTAGCGAGTGCGGGCGGTGCTTCAACCACAGCGCCGCGTTCGCCAAGCACCTCAGGGGACACGCCTCGGTGAGGCCCTGCCGGTGCAACGAATGTGGGAAAAGCTTCAGTCGGAGGGACCACCTCGTCCGGCATCAAAGAACACACACTGGCGAGAAACCATTCACGTGCTCTACCTGTGGAAAGAGCTTCAGCAGGGGCTATCACTTAATCAGGCATCAGAGGACCCACTCAGAAAAGACCTCCTAGCTCGGTTCCCGTGGGAGGAGATGTGCATTCAGCCCTTCCCCGGGGACGGGCTAGGAGAAGCCCTCTCGTCAGCTCGGGGAGACCTCTTCCAGGGAGTCTCCCTGACTTGCCCAGACCTCCATCACCTCTTCCCACAGCTAAATGAAATCCCCCAGGCAGAACCTGTCAACCTTCTTCTACACCTGGAGGAGAGCTTTTGCCCAAAGTACAACCCGGGTGGAGGCTTCTCCTTGACTGGAGGCTCTTGCCTCTACCTCATGGGTATGAAGTAGGAGATTTAGAAGACTTAAGAGGTCGTGGCTATTCTGTTTTACCCAAAATAGGCTGTTGCATATCCTAAAGACTGCTTAACAGCCTCAAGTGTGAAGTTGCCCAGGACAACCCTTTAGGTTTGGCAAGGGACCAGCCTCTGGGATTGTGTCCTAACTGGGCTCAACTCTTAAAAGCACACAGCCCGGAACTCAAGGCAGGAGATTTGCATCCTGACGGCTTGGCCACACACTCACGGGATGACCGTTCAAATATCTCACTGGTTCACTCCTTCACCATGCACTTTCCTTCGATCCTGGGGAGAGCGGGGAGAAGTGTCTGATGGGGGAAATCCTTGAGGCTGTTCCACGTGGACCTTGTCAGGCTGCTCCCTTCCCCAGTGCCAAAACGGTGCCAGGTGCCAGACCCTGCTAGAAAGGAGGACCTAGTCAGAAGCCTCTTTCCCTGTGGGGTGTTTTCCTGTTAGGATTCTCATGCCCAGCCTTACCTACTGTTCTACCAGCCTCGGTTTTGCCCCCAGCACTTCTGCTACAAGTGAGGTGTAACAGTTGGGTGCTGGGGGATTCAGTAAAGCGTAATTAAATCAGGAAATCATTTACATTCCCACCCGTGTACAAGCCCACGCATCCTGCCCGCTCTGCGTGGGTTTGTGAAGGGATTTTGGAACAGTTGTCAGCTTACATAGATATTACAATAATTCTAGAATCATGATTGACTGGGTCACTTTGTTTACACGAAGAAAACAAGAAGATCTGACACCAAATTATGGGGGGGAAAAGGTTTTTTTAAAGCTGTTGCTGTTGGCTAAGGCCATCAAGACTATTCTGACACCCAGCCCCTACTATCCCTGCCTTGGTTCTCTGATATCAGGGAAAATTATGAACCCCAGCACCTGGGACCCTGAAGAATTTGCCAGGAGTAAATGGCTTTCATGTATTTGCGTTGTTTGCTTTTTCTTATGTGATTTCATTTTTATGTGATTAAGAACTAAATAGTAGTATCTCATGGCCTAATGGTAGGATCTCTGTTGCCTGATAAAGGTTCCGCAGAGATGAGGCTGAATAATTATGAACCTCACCTGCTCTGCTTGTGGGAATGGCAAGGACCGGATAAGCGTCCTCCATAAATGGAGCACAGGGTATGGGATTAAAGCATGAGAAGGGCGATTTGTCTTTTGTGCCTGGTTTCTTCAGCTGTCTCTCAGTCCATTATGTGCCAGCGCGTACAGAGAATACGGGTGTCATAACAAGGCCATTCTCGTTTAGGTCAGTCATGGTATTCCAACTGACCCGTCTGGTTTTAATACCAGTCAGCCGTTGTCCTGGAACTACACACAAATAAATAAATAAAAGTAACACTGGCAGCCATGTTCCCTGGTTTCTGGAACTTCCCATTTTATTCACTTTCCAAAGCTTCAGTTTCCAGATTGTTCTGAATGTCATGCATACAAAGAGATCAGGGAGTACAGAATAGTTCGCCATAAGGCTAGAGAAGGCTTGGCGTGGTTAGCAGAACCCCAGGTGGAGTCGATGCATACTGAGGTAAGATCTGTGCCTGTGGTTTGCAGAAGGCACTCCTATCATGTGCAGACATTTCTGAACCATAGAGCATTGAAGCACAATTTGTCCTGGGTGAAAAGTCCTAGCCTCCAAAGATAATTTCTCCTAGCTCATACCAGTTAGGGAAGTTAATAAAATTCTAGAGACAACAGAACACATTTGAACAGAACAGCGGCTTTATCCACTGATTTACCTGAGAAGCCGTCAAGAGACTCTACATGAGGGAAAGTTTGAGAGACCGGTCCAGTCTGTTGGAACATCAGTTTTCATTGCCAATCCCCCTGCAAAGTTTTCATGTGCCGATGCTGAATTTCTGCTTTCTTATAAGACATATTTTCTGAGGTTCGTGGAGGGGCATGCTGTGTCCTAAACCTGAGCGTGAGCAGACCTGCAGTCTATAGCAGAAGAGAAGAACCTGCAGTGAGCGAGAAGTGGTATAGCAGAACGTGGACACGTGCTGGGGCACGGGTTACCCTTCCTGCTCTGAAGGGGCTCCCTAGAGAACTTTGTAAACAGTTGAATAGCGGTGCTCTGAACTACTGTACTAAATTAGTTTCTGGAAAATAAAGAGGCAAGATTTTAATGATAATATTTGGAAGAAGCTACAAAATACTCTAAACCAACAACTTAAGAAATTTGCTAGATTGCTGGAAATGAAGTGCCATGCTAATGATGTTATGAAATTAAAATGATAGTATCTGAGCTTTTGGCCATTCTTTTAGGGATAGCCAAGGAATGTTCAGCCTCTTCTTCATCCCAGTTACCCCAGAGAAATAAGTGGAAAAAGATAAAGGCAGAATATAATTTTGTTACCTCGATCTTAGGCCTCAAGGTCTAGAGCCGAATCTAGTGATCTCAGATGAACTCCATGGAGAGTTTCGTTGACTGTATTAACATCAAAGTGCAAGAAGCAAAGCAAGCTAAAAAAAACATGCCTCTTTCACCAAAGGCCAACCCAACCGAAGGATCTACTACGACATGCATTCTTTCCGCTAACCAGCAAAATAGGAGACAAGAAAATGCCCCACTGAGACCTGCAAAGTTGGCAGAGATCATTTGCTCCAATCCTTGCATGTCAGAAGAGTGACCTCCGGATCACCCCCTTGCATGAGGACAAGAAGCCAACGTGCACCCCTTCCTAAGTCATTTTGATTCACCAAGCTCCCATGAAGGACACCATTCCAGATGAGCGTTAATCTGAGCCTATGGTGGTTTTGTACAATGAAAGCTGTACTGAGAAACAGTAAATTATGATATGCCATGCATGTTAGTAATTTGGTAGTCTAGTCTTCCACACTGATATCTTTGGTTAGTTTTGTCTCTAACATCTCCCTCAGCTGACCAAAGTATTCCTTCTAGGCCACAATAACTCCCCTGAGAAATATACATGTAATTTTTTTCTGTCTCTAAATTTCTAGTGGTGTTGGCCAACTGACCTATTAATCTGATTTATAGGAGAGGAACAAACTAAAAGTAAGCAAACAAAAAAAAATGCGTGCCCTACCCATGTACTCACTAACCTTTGTTTTGGCAGAATACAGTGTTAAACGTGGAGCCTGTCTCCTTGTAGGTAGAATAACTTGATTCCTCCTTGGCGAAGCCCTGAGAAGGAGGCAAGGACAAGCTTTGCACTCTCTTTAGATACCAATCGTTGTAAATTATCCTTAAGAAGAAATGGGGAATTCTGGCCAGGGCAGCAAAAGTAAGGATATCCTGTAATGTACAGTTCCTGTTTTTACGGTGTGTGTATGCTCATGGGGGTTTCAGGTAAAAAGGAAGAAGAAAGAATGCAATTTGATTTAAAAAAAAGCACAGACTAACCTATTTGGAGATCTGTAAGGATGGGGCTCTTCAGTGGAGAGTGGGAGGCAAAGAACAGAACTTCTACAAAGACTTCCACCCACAAACAGAAGTAGTAGGTAGCTGGAGCAAGGAGACCCAGCCCTCTGCAGAGGTGTGTGAAAAATAACAATCTTCATTTAAGTAGAGTATAAATCTTAGTAATGATCTGCACAGACTATGACAAGGCTTCAAAGGCCATTTGTACAAGAAGGTAATGGCAATTAAATTCCCAGGATTTCCCATAAGACTACTGCTCTGGGCTCTTATCTGTGCTTCCTCCATTAGTTGTACATCTTATGATCCCTTAGAAGAATTTAAAAGGCTAATCAAGGGAGGATCTCAGGAAGAGGATCATGGCAACATTTTGGTGCTTCAGTTTACTTACTGAATCTCTGCAAAAGCTCTACCGAGAAGCAGTTCAAGGCTAAAGACCTGGGGAGGGGGGGGAGTTGGAAGAAAGTACCCAGCGAGCTAACCTTGAGCCAGGAAACATTGATACTAAAACAGAAAACTGGATCCGTGAAACACAGGAAGAAGATCTCTGCTTCCTTCTTTACCTCTGAGGAGATATTCTAAGAGGCCCTCTACTACAATGAAACTATATTTTGGATAAACTATTAGAGAACAGAAATATCACGTAAGTCGGGGTAGGGTGTTCGGAATTTAAGTGTTTTAGCATTCACCAATTGTTCAGCACAAGCTAGAAGATGTTGGTTAACCTTGGATATTAAGTGTGCACTATTAAGTCCTTAAATTAAGTATGCACTATACAGTTTCAAGGATACTCATTCCAAGAAGTGGAATAAATAACGTCCTAAATAGTGGAGGGAAAATTGGAAATAAGAATTTAAAAACAAAAAGTAGGAAACTAACTCATATTGTCCAAAGGCAAAAAATAAGCATCTGAAGATGGGGCAAAAAGAACTAAAAGATGCAGAAAGCCCAAGTACAGGAAGGAAACAGACAAAATATTGGTTAAGTGATAGAGATTATTAAGGTGGGCTCAAAAGTCAATTAGAACAATAGGCTACATACCAGAGATACACAAAAATACAGGAATAATGAACAATTAAAAGAATGGAAAGAATATATATACCAGGAGAATACTAACCTAAAGAAGCTAAGGGAATTATTTTAATATTGACAAAAGGTTTTTTTTAATACAAAAAGTCTAATTAGAAGTAAGACATCTACATACTTAAAAGTTTAATCCACCACAAAAGTATAACAAGTCTATATTTCTATGTTGTTAATGGAGCAGCCTCAGATCACATACCAAAAATTGGTAGAAATACGTAGGAGAATTGACAAACCCATCACCTTAGTGAACCATTTGAATACACCTCCCCCAGTTATTGCTAGAGCAAACGGAAAAAAACAGTGAGGATATATATTTGTACAACACAATTTAGTAATTATGGGCAGTAAAAATCCATGCCTCACAATTATAGAATATACGTTCTCAGATATAAAACACTTAAAATAATTGCACTAATCTCGAGTGCAATAAAGTAAGACTCAACAAATAGCGGGGCACCTGGGTGGCTCAGTCAGTTCAGCGCCTGACTTCAGCTCAGGTCATGATCTTGCAGTTGGTGAGTTCGAGCCCCATGTCAGGCTCCGTGCTGACAGCTCAGAGCCTAGAGCCTGCTTCAGATTCTGTGTCTCTGTGTCTCTCTCTGCCCTTCCTCTGCCTGTGCTCTCTCTCTTCTCTCAAAAATAAATAAATAAACATTAAAAAAAAAAAGACTCAACAAATAGCAAATGCATATTATATAGATGATGTTCTCTGACCATGATATATTTTATTTGAAAAACTACCACAGCAAAAATTTTAAGTCACTATGTTTGGAGACTTTAAAATGTTCACATAGGGGCGCCTGGGTGGCTCAGTCGGTTAAGCGGTCGACTTCGGCTCAGGTCATGATCTCACAGTCCGTGCATTCCAGCCCCGCGTCGGGCTCTGTGCTGACAGCTCAGAGCCTGGAGCCTGTTTCAGATTCTGTGTCTCCCTCTCTCTGACCCTCCCCCGTTCATTCTCTGTCTCTCTCTGTCTCAAAAATAAATAAACGTTAAAATTTTTTAAAAAAATAAATAAATAAAAAATAAAATGTTCACATAAATAACTCTTGCATTAAAGAAGAGATTACATACAAATTTACTAATACTTGGAACTAAAATGAAATATAAATATTGTTTATCAATTCTTGTGGAATGCAGTGACGATGGTGTATAGAGGGTGACAAGAGGGAAAACTAAAAAATTAATGAGCTAAATTATCAGCTTAAGAATTTTTTAAGTAAAAGGATATAGAAAGGAGATAACTACAGAAAGTAATGACCAAAAATACATTAACAAAGTAAAAAAGCTGGTTCTATGAAACAATGACTAAAACTTCTGACAATATTGACTAAGAGATGGAAATATATACAGTAAATAATAAGCTACAGAGAGGTAAACATGTAGATAAATATAAATCAATACTGATTGATATGAAAATAACATCTTATGAAAATCAAAATATGTGTCAATAACGTGTAAGATGGGGAGAGTGGGTGTAGTTAAATGTTCTAAGGTTCTAGCATTATTGGGAAAGTGGTGAAGTACTGTTTTTTTAGACAGTAATAAAGGAGATATGTTGTGATCTGGGAATATAATGAACTTGTAAAAGATTAACACAAATGAAGGCAGCAAAAGATAGCACAATGAATACCAAAAGGGAGATCAGGTAAATAAAAAATGGTAATATGGTAGCTAAAAACCCAAATATATAAATATTATATTAAATATAAATGGATTAAATCTCCCAATTAAAGACCAAGTTAACATTATGTACATACACACACACACACACACACACACACAGAGGAGACGGATCTTAAAGACCACAAGAAAGCTGAACATAAAAAGCACTCTTTATAATGAATTGTCCCTGGAGAATGGATGTAGCCAAGAAGGGAATGAGAAAGACCATCTTTATCACAGTACTGGAAGCAAAGAGGACACGCTATGAGAAGACCTGTTCTGAGCCAAAGAAGAAGAATAGCAAGTTTGAGGGGCAAGAAATGGGATGGGAGGGGCAGGGGCAGGAAATTGAATGAGCAAAGAATCGCCTGTCCTCCCTCAGTTTGTGATTCCTGCCCTTCAGTTACCACTCATTTGTTGAGTATAATCCACTCATTATATGCTAGATGCTTAACATAGCTTACTTAATCATGAAAATGTGTTACAGGTATTTTTATTCTTATTTCACAGATTAAAAACACCAAGTCTGAAAGGAGCAAAGTCGCTTATTCAGTGTATAGTCATTAGTGGAATGGGTTCAAAATCAGAACTTTGACTCCAAAGCCAGTCATTTTTACGTGAGCCTACTGTCTAGAATAGAGCCAAGGAGAAGGGATGCATAACGTCGAAAGAACGAAGAAGGAAGGGAGTAAAAGAAGATGGTGGTATTTTTATCTGTCAGTATTTCTATCACTCCTGTATAATAACACAAAACGTTGGTGACTTTCAACAGTAAGCACGATAGTCTAGATTTCCAGAAGCTGATCTTGTCTGGATTTGGCTGAGTGGCTTTGCTTCTCCCTGGTGATGTGTGGGGCAGCAGGGGCAGTTGGGGCTCCACATGTCTTCCATTCTCCTCCTGGGCCCGGTGGTGCTAGCCATGGTATATGATCCCGATAGTGATTGCAAAAGTGTGAGATGGCCAAGCCCAACTGCCAGGAGCAAGCCACACCTAATGTCTCAAGTCAGCTAACACCTGTTGGTGAAAGCAAGTCACATGGCAGAGCCCAAAGTCAAAGGGTGGAGACTTTCCCTGTGTCTTTAGTGGGAGACTGCTAGCAAAGTTCTATGGCAAAGTGAAATGTGGGGTGAAAATTAGATAAGCAAGTAAGAATGGAGAAAGAGACAAATTACAGAATGTTGAGGAGACGGAAAGAAAGCTAGAGATGGAAAGAAAGCATGTGGCAGTTTGGGGAGATTCAGTGTCAAAGTGGTGAGCTTTTGGGGTGTCTGGGTGGCTCAGTTGGCTGAGCGTCTGACGTCAGCTCAGGTCACGATCTCATGGTTTGTGAGTTTGAGCCCCAGGTCGGGCTCTGTGCTGGCAGCTCAGAGCCCGGAGCCTGCTTCAGATTCTGTGTCTCCCTCTCTCTGCCCCTCCCCCACTCATGCTCTGTCTCTCTCTCACTCTCTCAAAAATAAAGAAACATTAAAAAAAAAATTTTTTTTAAGAAACTTATAAAGAAAAAAAATGGTGAGCTTTTCTTGGTGTAAGGGAGACTCCAAGCAGAAGACGAGGCAAACTAACACATATCCACTACCTGCTATTTTCCAGACACCATGCTAGCTGTGCCAATACATATTGTCAAGCTAAACAACCTGAGGAGAAGGAACAGGGGAGCCAGAAACATTAAAAATACAAAAGGGGGGATAGTGGAGGAAGCAAATCCTTAAGAGGATGGGATCAAAAGTACAGGTGAACAGATTAACACTTAAAAATAGCTCACTTTGAGACAAAAAGGACAAAATGTTCAGGTGAATACAAAATGTGATCATATTTGTATACAGGGGCAGGGGAGGAAAATCAAGGGAATAACTGAGGGTTCCTATCTTCTCCTGTGATAGGTGCTGTGTTCATCATCTGAAAATGGACGATGTAAAAGTAGAGAAATGGGCTCAGAAAGAGTAGGAAAGAGTCGTGCTTATTATGGAGAAGACTGTTACATGAACACAGAGAAAGTAATTGTATGTAATTAATTGTTAGTTGTAGAAAGTTGTTACTGAACTGACCAACAAAAAGTTACTCTGTGTAAATAATTACTGCTCTATAGAAATAATTGTTATGATGGATTTTCACTTTTTTTTCTTTCTAAATTATTGTATTTCAGAAGGTGGGGAGGACAAACAGGGGACTGACCTGAGCCCTGAGTCCCTCATGCTGAATTTTCTTAGTGAATATCTATCTGCCTGTAGATGAGATAAGGAAGCATCTCAATTAGAAGTCCACGGTCATGGGATCACAGAGCTGGAAACACACGTACAGCACGCCCAATCCAGTAGATCAGAACATACAGTTCCTGAACTACATGATGAGTTTCTTTGCCTTTTCTTTCATATACTCAGAGCGCATTTAGTAAATACTTATCATGTAACAGATCCTGTTCTAGGTATTAGGAAAGTGGCAGTCAACAAGAGACAAGAATCCCATCTTCACAGAGCTTATATTATGGTGACGGGAAACAAACAGTGAACCAGATAAGTTACTGTTTAAGTGAGGTAGCATACTAAAAGGTGACAAATGCCAAGAAAAAGAATTAAGCGGGGGAAGTGTAGAGAGTGCTCCTGGGATAGGTCAGAGAGCTGGGAAGGAAGGCTCACTGAGAAGGAGATATTTGGACCAAGACTTCAAAGAGTTGATGGAGCAAGTCATGCATATTACAGGGAAGAGCATTCTAGAGTGTATACTAAGTGCAAAGTCCCTGAGACAAGGTTGGTGCTTGGCTTACTTGAGAAGCAGAAGGCAGTTCCTGAGAGCCTGGAGCAGGGAGAGCGAGAGTGAGGGTAGTAGGAGGTGTGATTCGGGGGATAGGAGGAGACAAATCATGGAGATCTTTATAAGCCACTGGGACAACTTGGGCTTTTCTTCTGAATACAGTGGGGATCCACTAGTGAGTCTGTCATTCAAAAAACCGACATATGATCTCACTACAATTATAGAAACGTGCAGAGAATGAGAATGGAGTGTAGGGGACAAAGATGGAAGACAACCGGGCAGGCTGATACGGTTGCCCAGGCGACAGATGGCCGTAGTTTGGACAAGAACAGTAGCAGTGAAAGTGGTGAGTGGTAGGGTTCAAACTATATCCTGAAAGTAGAATTTGTAGGATTTACTGGTGGATGCGAGACTTGAGGCAAAGACAAGTTAAGAAACACTCTAAGGTTTTGGCCTGAATAAATGGGAGAGAGTAGATACCATTTGGCTAAGATGGGAAGGATGTCAGGGAAAGCACATCCTGCCAGGAATAGGAGGAGCATGGTTTGCACACGGTAACTTTGAGAAGTCTACTAGACAGAGCAGCGGAGGTGCCGCCTAAGTGGCTAGTTTCAAGAGTCTGGAGAACAGAATAATAATAACCACCCATTCATTAGACATTTATGTGCACCTGCTCTGTGCCAAGCATTGTGTTAGATACAATGATGAGTAAGAGCTTTGCTTCCGAGGAATTCATGAACTGGTGGGAAAGACTAGCCGCTAACCTGATATATGAGCTGGGCTAAGTAGAGAGAGAGCATAGAAAGGGGGTGGTCAACTTTGCTGGAAGAGATGATTCAATTCAGACAGAGACTGACCAGGGCAGTGGTTAAGAGCACAGACTCTGGATAAGTAGACCTGTATATAAGGACCTGGATTTGCATCCCACCTCCATCATCTATAAGCTATATGACCTGCGCATGTAAGTTACTTAACGCCTCTAAGGCTTCTCCTCTGTAAACCGAGGATATTAATAGATCCCTTAGAAGCCAATATTTCTATGAGTTGTCATATTAATCCAAGTTACTTAATGGCTGGACATGTGGCCAGCCAGGCTCTACCTCCTCTGTGTGAGACAGCATGTGTGTATCAGAAAAGTCCCACCTATGTTTTCACGATGACTCTGACTCTGACTCTGATTCTTACCACTCCTAGGATCAATGAGAAAACCAATTTGGTGCCTCAGGACCATTATGAATGCCTCTGTTTTTATAATTCCAGAAGCCACTGAGGTGAAAATGTTACTTCAAATCCACCTTCTCTATGGCACAGAATACACTGAGGGGGAGGCAGGGAATCTCTTGACTCAGATTCATTCGATATATCTACCCAAACTTGCCAGAAAATGTTATCTAATGAGAACCAGATGATAGCCCTATAATAACCAGTGTATCACCTTAAAATATCTTAAAATTTGAAGCCATCTTATAAAATTGAATATGAACTCCCTCCATTTTCAAGTAAATCTTCTTTTGTAAGTAAATTACAAAAAGTAAGTAAAATCCTCCCCCCCCCCAATAATCTTAAGTTTGTCTTTTACCATAAGGAAAACCTAATATCCCAACTGTGTGTTGAGTCTTTTCATTCTGGTCCCTGAATGGCGCCCAGTTATCTTCTCCAACCATGGGTCAGAAGCTGCCTGCTGTTTAGGATTCAAAGTGGCTCCAAACTATATCACACATTTGTCTTACTCTTCCAAGAATCCAAAGTCCAAGGATAAAGGATTGTCCTAGCACCAGCCCCACACCCACCAAGTTTAGGAAACTCAAGGATGTCTCATTAAAAAAATGTTTTTAATTTTTATTTGAGAGAGAGAGAGAGAGAGAGAGGAGAGAGAGTGAATCTCAAGCAGGATCCATGCTCAGCACAGAGCCAACATGAGGCTCAATCCCACGACCCTGAGATCATGACCTGAGTCAAAATCAAGGGTCAGATGCTCAACCGACTGGGCCACCCAGGTGTCCCTAGAAAACTCAAGGATGTCTCAGAACCTATGACATCAGCAGCCTTGCCAATTCCATAATACAAACCTGGTTCCCAACAAAAACTATGGATCTATGTTCTTAGGTCCATATTGTCTCCTAAATCCACATTGCTATTTCCGGCACTTTTCCAGCTATTTCCACAGCTGTTTGCAGATGCAAATAATGGCAGACATTTAAGTAACTGAGGAGAAATTTAAAAAAAAAAAAAAAAAGAGTGATAAAAACACTATGGTTTTTGCTTCTATTAAGTATAAAGCAATTCATGTCCATCGTTTACACTGAGAGAGAAATCCCCCCTTAAGAAGCTTCCTATGTCCTAGGGAAAAACTCATCTCTCTTGCAAACCCTCTCCTCTCCTGATGAGTAGCTTTTGGAATCCTTCTCTGGCATGATTGGGAAGTTTCTGGCTGGTTTGTGGGTGTTTCTCAGAGGAATCCCTTCACTTAGCATCCACAATATGTTTTTCACATTTCTTAATTTCCCTTCCCAATTCTCACGTAATTCCGGAATATCTGGCTTCCCATTGTTGAATTCTTCAGAGAGGTAGTGAGGGTCTGTCTACCTTGATTGACAGCCTCCACTTCCCTGTGTTGCAGAGTCAAACAAGCAAAGCTCATAGGCTTGTACCCCTGCCCCACCCAAATCCCAGTCTCCTGCTCTTATCTCTGTATTTTTCCAATTTCAACAAAATCCTAAATCTTTCCTAGCCCTGTGATGCTGCTGGTGGTTCTTTCCAGGCTTGTACCTCAGGGACCTCCCCCCAACTCCACACCAAACCCCCCCACCAAAAAAAAAAATAATAATAAAACCCCCAAAAAACAGTAGGGTGGATACTTGCTTATCTACTGTGATTGAGATCAGTAACTCGTCAGTTCATCTACAAAGCTGTTAAATCATTTTACAAAGATAGATTCATCCTATACATTTCTTTTTAATTTCAAACCTGCAAATCTTTTTATTCCCCATTTTGCAAGGCCAGTATTACATGGTGAGTAGTCTGAGTTTAAATCTGGTCACATTATTTACCACTTATGTGACTCTAGCGATTAATGAGAACAAACACTTAGGGAACACTAACCATGTGCCAGTCAATTTCCTAAATGCTTTACTATGTTCACTAATTTGCTCTTTACAAGAACCCTAGCGTATTAGTTTTCTAGGGAATGCCCTACCACTGACCATAAACTAAGTGGCTTAAAACAACAGAAATTTATTCTCCCAAAGTTCTAGAGGCGAGAGGTCCAAAATCAAGGTGTCAGCAGAACCAGACTCCTTCTGAAGGAGTCTTCCTTGCCTCTTCCCCGATTTTGGTGGTTGCTGGCAATCCTTGGCATTTTTTGGTTTATGGCTGCATCACTCCAACATCTGCCTTCGACTTCCCACGGCAATCTTGCCTCTGTGTGTGTCTGCAAGTCTCCAAACTCTCTCTCCTTATCAGGACACCAGCAATTGGATTTAGGGCCCACCCTCTTGCAGTATGACCTCATCTTAACTGATGAGATATGCAAAGGTCCCATTTCCAAAAAAGGTCACAGGTACCAGGGATTAGGACTTCAGCAAATCTTTTGGGGGATCCGAATCATAGACCTAAGAAGAAAGAATTGCTGGTTAACTAATTTCACACATAAGGAAAGCGAGGCACCAAACGGGTAAATAACTTGCTTCAGGTCACACAGCTCGAGATTAGTAGAACCGACATTGAAATCCAGATTCCAGTCTGGCTCACAATTCTCCCTCCTCACCACTGCGTACGACTCCTTCTAGTCAGAAGAAGAAACCCGAGGGCAGTGAGTGCTGTGCGTGACACCACCAAAACCGAAGCTGGAACTCTGAGCTGCCAGCGGGGCAAGGGATGGAATCCGAATCCTGATCTCCAAGGTCAGGTTCTGCTCCCTTGCAGATCTGCAGTTGCAGTTTGAGGAATTACCACTAGAGGTCGACACCCAACGCTGGAGGCTTGGTTCCTCCACAGACTCCAGATCTGCAAAACCAAATGTTGGAAGGAAAGAAATAGGGATACGTCTGGGACCTCAATATTTTGAAAGCTCCCTACTACTGCCTCAAAGTTTAAAGAGATATCTGTACAAAAACTGGACTGCCTGTGACCACCCAGATCTTTGGACCTCAAGCCTTCATATGCCGTCAAGCTGCGAGGCGATACATTCGCCTTCTGGCACTCTGACCCTGAACAGTGTAAACAGGCAAGTGATCAGGGTGCCTAAGGAATTCAGTACAAAAATACATCATGATGCCCATGGACCTTTTTCCTTATTACACCAAAAATGGTAAGTCCTCCCCCAAAACAAAAAGAAGTTGGGATAAGGAGTGGGGACAGAATTGTAACTAAAGCCAGCACCCCCAAATCTATTACCCTTCTTGAAAGTGGCTGTCATCTACCTCAGGCAGAAACCTGTGATTTGTCCCAGATTCCTTCCTGTCCCTTTCTCTCTGTATCCCATTAATGATGCTACTCTTAAATTATCTTTACTGACGCATCTGTGTCTTGCTCTCTTTTCCCCTCGGCCCCCTCCCCCACTGCAATGTTCAGGCCTCATCGTATGAGTTATTACAATGGCCTTCTGATATATTCAATTGCTTCCAATGTTGCTCCTTCTGAACTCCTCCTCTGCATGATTGCCAGCAAACTTTCTAAATATCAAATTCCATCCTTTTACTTCTATTCTATCCAATTATTCAATGGTTGCACAGCACATTCAAGGTGGAATATCAACACCTTAGCTTTGCCAACAGGCCATTTGCTGATGTAGCTTCTTCCATCCATCCCCCACTCTGTCCATGGCTCCCTTCCTACTCTTACCTGCTAATGCCTTTTTATTTTGAAAACTCAACTCTTGGTGCACATCCTCCAAGAAGTGTGCTCTTATTTTCCCTTCATATGCTTCTTATGTGGCCCTTTGATCATTGAGTTGTGATCCTCTGTTAACTTTTCTCTTGATTTTGGCTACCCAACACTTAGCACAATTCCTGATCCATAGTAGCAGGAAATCAATAAGTGTTTATTGAATACTAATCTAATGTCTGAAAAAGTGTAAGAGGATGTGTAGAAGTTGACTGATGCCGTCATAGGCACTATTTGGGAACTGGTATAATGGAAGATAAAAAGAGGAGCTACCAACTTAATGAAGATGTTATTGTAGGGAGAGGACCAGGGAATACTTCCTTTGACCAGCTACCCTATACCCCAAGCTCCCCAGAGGAGATATAAGCAGAGAAGAAAGTAAGATAATTAGTTGAGACTTTAGTCCCAAAATCCCATCCCAGAACTTGAGTGGTTCGGGCTGAACCCCATGTTCTACGTTCACCCCAAAGCCCAAATCTGAGTCTCAGGTCTTAACACTCCAACATGAGAAATTCCAGAATATATCTGCTCACCAGAAGTACAAGAGGAAAAGCATGCTAGGATAAGTGTCCCAGGGCTTAGAATAAAGCAAGTCTAAGACACCCCCAGTGGCCTTTCTCAGACGGGAATTGCTATGCAGGCCTATGCTACCTGACAACATGGCAGTGTCTGAGAGGCCACGCCATGTGAGCTCTCGCCATCACCCTTGGCAGAGACTTTACCTATGGGTAAAGGAGAACTATTATGTTTCTTTTCCTTTTTTTTTTAAGAGACAGAGAGAGCATGTGTGAACAGTAGAGGGAGGAGCAGAGGGAGAGAGAGAGAGAGAGAGAGAGAGAGAATTTTAAGCAGGCTCCACGCTCAACACAGAGACCAATGTGGGGCTCGATCCCATGACCTTGGGATCACGACCTAAGCTAAAATCAAGGGTTGGATGCTAATCTGACTGGGCCGCCCAGGTGCCCCATGAGTACTATTATGTTTTAAAGCCTGATCAGTCCTTTGCAAACTTTCTTCTCCTTGGCCGTGGATTGATTCAGAAGTAGTGAGTAGAGGAGACAAATACCTGAGAACTGTGAATTTCGCCACCTCCCGTCCACCTCAGCATGCCTCACGGAAAAGCATTTTTTACCTATGACCACCTTGCTCTATGTGTGATTTTTTTTATAATGTTTTAAGTTTTTATTTAAATTCTAGTTAGTTAACATATAGTGTAATATTAGTTCTATGTGTAATCTTTTTTTTTTTTTAATTTTTTTTCAACATTTTTTTATTTATTTTTGGGACAGAGAGAGACAGAGCATGAACAGGGGAGGGGCAGAGAGAGAGGGAGACACAGAATCGGAAACAGGCTCCAGGCTCTGAGCCATCAGCCCAGAGCCTGACGCGGGGCTCGAACTCCCGGACCGCGAGATCGTGACCTGGCTGAAGTCGGACGCTTAACCGACTGCGCCACCCAGGCGCCCCATGTGTAATCTTAATAAAGACTGGAGTCTCACATGGCCCACTGTCTGCAGGGATTTACATTGGAAAGACAAACATGTAAATCCAGAATCATTGAAAAATAATATGTACTTTTACTGTTAAGTTTTCTTAGAGCAGTCAGGTTTTAGACCACACACCTTTGGATTACTATTACCTGCATAGTACTTGGTGCTTGGTAAGTGCTTAATAAATATCTGTTGAATAATGAATGAATGAATGAATGAATACCTACATCAGGCATTTATTACAATACTTCACTCTGATTTTTTGTGTTTCTCCCTTCCTTACCTATAAGCCCCTCAAATCTCTTGAATATACTTCAGAGTACATGTTGGCACCTACCACAGGGCTAGAATATAGTAAGCACTGATTGTTTTATCTATAAATATCACACTCAGCTTTTGAAAATGTAATCACCCCAAGAAAAAGTTCTCCAAGTCCAAACTCTAAATAGATTTGAAGAAATTAAAGTACATATGGCAAACTAAAAAAAAACAACAAGTATTCAGAGCCAATGCAAAAAAATAACTAAAAAGAAAATCACATCTAAGGGAAAGCTCAAATAGAAAGCCTAATGAATTGTCTACAGCAGGCCTCGCATTCCTCCATTTCTCATTCACCCCATTGACACCAGATGGCGACATTTCATCATGATTGACTGAGTCCTGGACATGTGCTAATTTATTCAGCAAATGTATAGTGGGACGCTTATGCTAGGCCCCGAGAATTCATACGTGAATGACATCTAGACCTTGATGTCAACAAGTATCATTTAGGGGCGCCTGGGTGGCTCAGTCAGTTGAGCGTCCGACTCTTTGTTTCAGCTGGGGTCATGATCCCAGGCTCGTGAGATCGAGCCCCATGTGGGGCTCCACGCCGGGCATGGAGTCTGTTTAAGATTTTCTCTCTCTCCCTCTGCTCCTCTTCCTAGCTCATGCTCTCTCTCTCTCTCTCAAAAAAAAAAAAAATTTAAGTATAATCTATTGGAGAGTTAGATAGCTATATTGTCTGATCATTAAAAAGTACAATAGTAATGATACAAAATAATAGCTAACATTTTTTAAGGGACAAAAGACCTAAAGCAACACTTCATCAGCAAGAATTTCCAAATGGACAAAATGCACACAAACGTGGTCAAATTATTAGTCATCAGGAAAATGCAAAGTACAATTATTAGTCATCAGGAAAATGAAAATTACAAGCTCTGTGAGATGCTACTATATCCCCCTTACAATGACTAAAATGAAAAGGACTCAGAAAACCAAACGATGCAGAGGCTGTGGAACATCTGGAAATCCTACACACTGCTGTGGGAAATGGAAACTGGCACATCTTTTGCAGAACTGCTTGGTATATCCACCAAGGCTAACCTTGTGACCTAGCAATTCCCCTTTTGGGTATATGACAAAAGAAATGAATGCTTATGTGCACCGAAGTCATACACAAGTATGTTCATAGCAGATTATTTATAATAGCAAAAAAAGGAAACACCTCAAATGTTGATCAGTAATGTAGCATATAAGTCAATTATGGTATATGTGTAGTATATTCAATAAGTGGAATGCTATACAGCAATGAAGAACAAAATACTGTTGTTTATGGCAACATGGATGAATATCACTAAATATAATGTTAATTGAAAGAAGCCAGACCCTAAAGAACTATGTGATTAATGTGAAGTTCAAGAACAGGCAAAAATTAATCTGTAATAATAAAGGTTAGAATATTGGTTATTTGGGGGAGCAGGGTGGATACTGATGGGAAGAGGACAAAAATGAGCTTTCTATTGTGCTAGAAATGTTCCATATCTTTTTTTTTTTTTAATTTTTTTTTCAACGTTTTTTTTTTTTATTTATTTTTGGGACAGAGAGAGACAGAGCATGAACGGGCGAGGGGCAGAGAGAGAGGGAGACACAGAATCGGAAACAGGCTCCAGGCTCCGAGCCATCAGCCCAGAGCCCGACGCAGGGCTCGAACTCACGGACCGCGAGATCGTGACCTGGCTGAAGTCAGACGCTTAGCCGACTGCGCCACCCAGGCGCCCCAGAAATGTTCCATATCTTGATGTAGGGGTTGCCACATACGGATACAGAGGTGCAGAAATATACAGAGCTAAAAAAAAGAAATTTACAGGGCTAAGATTTGTGCACCTCACCACACGTAAGTTATTTCTTAGTAAGCAAGTTAATAAAAATAAAGCAACAGCTAACATCATTGAGTGTTTATTAGGCACCAGACATTTTGTCGCTGGTGATCTAATGTGAGATATATAATCTCACTGGAGTCATCATAATAATTCTTTTTCAACTAGCTCTTTGAGATATAATCAGCACACAGCATTGTGTGAATTTAAGGTGTACAAGGTCATACTCTGATACACGTATATGTTGCGAAACGGTTACCACAATAAGGTTAGCTAACTCATCCATCGTCTCACATAGTTACCGTGTGTGTGTGTCTGTGTGTGTGTGTGTGTGTGTGTCTGTGTGTGTGTGTGCGTGCGTGTGTGTCTGTGTCTGTTGAGAGCATTTAAGATCTACTCTCATGGCAACTTTCACATTTCAAATATACAATAAAATATCGTTAACTATTGTCACCATGCTCTACATTAGATCCTCAGAACTTATTCATCCCATAATGAAAGTTTATAAACTTTGACTGCCTTCACCCATCCTCCCCATCTCCCCGCTCCTGCCTGCCTTAGGCAAGCACCAATCTAGTCTGTTTCTCTGAGTTCACTTTCTTTTTAGATTGCACAGGTAAGTGAGATCACACAGCATGTATCTTTCTCTGTCCGTCTCATGTATCTTTTTCTATCTTTCCGTTTTACTTAGCACAATGCCCTCAAGGTTCATCCATGTTATTGCTAATGGTAGGATTTCCTTCTTTTTTTGGCTGAATAATATTCCATTTTGCATATATATCACATTATCTTTAGCCACTCGTCCACTGACAGACATCTAGATTGTTCTCGTGTCTTGGCTGTTGTGAATAAGGCTGCAGTGAACATGAGGGTGAAGATATCCCATCAAGACACTGATTTCATTTTTATCCCACAATAGAAGTGGGTATATACCCAGAAGTGCAACTGCTGGGTCAGATGGCAGTCCAGTATTTCATTCTTTTTAATGTTTATTTATTTTTGAGAAAGAGAGAGAGTGTGCACGCAAGCAGGATAGAGGCAGAGAGAGAGGGAGACAGAGGATCGATCCGAAGTGGGCTCTGTACTGACAGCAGAGAGCCCAATGTGGGGCTTGAACTCACGAACCATGAGATCATGACCTGAGCAGAAGTCAGAGGTCCAGCCAACTGAGCCACCCAGGTGCACATAACATGCATGTAACAGAAGAAAAACCTAGATCAGGCTGGATATAAAGCCCAAGCTACTATTTAATTCTTTCCCCATTTTCCAAGGCCTGGTAGGAGTGATGAATTCTGTCTTAGAGGCAAGTAGGTTATGAAAGACTTCGAAGAAAAGGATGCCACGCTTTGAATCAAAAAAGTGAACCAAAATGTTATTAGTCTCCTTGTCTTCTAGCAGAACTTTGGAATCCGGGATTTGAAGGAGGTAGAGAGATCATCTAGTCTAGTCCAGTCCTTTGTTTTATTTGTGAAAGAAATAAAGCTCAGAGTGGCCACAACACTCACTTAAGGCTCGCAAAGAACAGAGAGAAGGCAGTTGGAAAAGGCTGACCTTAACCAGAGAGGTTAAGTAATTGCCCATGGCCATCTGGAAATCAGTGATGGCAACAATATCTGAATCCAGCCAGCGTGACTGCAGAGACTCTTAATCACTGTGCCAAACAGGGTCCTTCCTCCCGGCTCCGAGCTCCGAGCTCCGTCCACTGCCCCAGCCCACCTCCTTACACTGCACTGAAATGTCAGTCCGTTAGGAGAGCCCCCAGGGGTTCCAGTCCGCTGGAGGTGGGGAGGCAGACAGGGAGACTGGTGTGCTTGCCATGTTCAGTCGGGCCAAATCCAAATGCAAGCAAATTGGGCAGGTAATTGGGAACGGCTGGCCAAAGTCAACTTTGAGCAGAAAGAAAGCAGGCATGGGGAAACCACCTAATCTAAATCAAGGGATCATTTCAAGACTCGAATTTAGACGAGGCGGAAACAAAGCTCGGTTTCAGCAAAGTTCAATTAAGGCATAAAAAATCCAATTTGGATGGAATGGGGAGGTCTGTCTCAGCCCAGGGTATGACGCTTATCTGGCCAAGGCACCTCAGCCCGGAGTCAACAGCTCACCCCTCCCTCCCTCTGTCTCCACGCTGTCTGTCCCCCCACCCCACCTCCCCAGCAGGAATTCTTCCCAGTATTTCCTGGGACTTCTGCCATCCTTGCCCACTTCTCAATGTTCCCTTCCATGTGTCAGTGGTCTAACAGACTGAGGGGCTTTGTCTTGGTACACTTGGCTTTGCTGAGCCTTCCTTGCGTTACGTCAGATGACTGTGGTGGTTGTAACTAATACCACGATCTTGGCAGCTGAAAACAACAGCAATTTATTGTCATAGTTCCGTAGAGCCAAAGTCCGAAACCAGTGTCACCGGGCCAAAATCATCCCATTAGCATAGGGGCAGTCCCTCTGGGGGAGCTAGCGGGGAATCTGCTCCTGGACTCTGGCAGTGTTAGCTAGCTGCCCGCCCATGTGGCATCCCCGGGGCTTGTGACTGCTTCACTCCGGTGTCTGCCTCCCTCTCCACTTGTGTGTGTGTGTGTGTGTGTGTGTGTGTGTGTGTGTGTGATCTGCCTCGGCCTCTCTCTTACAAAGACTCACCTGGATAAGCCTGGATCGCCTCCTCATTACAAGACCCTTAATTTAATCACAGTTATGACCATATAAGATAGTATTCACTCTTTTTCCAAACAAGGTAATAGTTACAAGTTCCGGGGATGAGGATTCAATCTCTTTGGGTGGCCCTCATTCAGCCTGCTAGTTTTCAAGCTGTAGAACTCCAGAAAGACAGACTTGTAAAAATAAGGAAAACCTCTCTACCAGCCCCCTAAAGCTGTCACCATCAGGAAGGCCTCTCTTGAGCCCTCTTCAATCTGACTTTTCTTCCTCACTGTCCTCTGAAAGCACAGGGACTAGGTTTGACTAGGTTGCCAAATCCCATGATGATTTCTCAACCCTTATGCTCTTCTAGCAGCATTTGACACAGGAGAGCACTTCCTCCTAGAAATTACCCTCCTCTTCTCCCTCCTCCTCTACTGGCTACTTCTTTACAGTCTGGTCTCCTGGATCATCATCCTCATGCAAGTTCTGAGCATCAACGTGCCCGTGGCCCTGCCCTCGGACCTCTTTCCATGTTGCCTGTCCTTATCCTCTGAGTGGTGTAATCCGGCCCCGACCAGCGGACATCACCAGTACCCTGATGGTCCTGCGTCCCCATCCCAGTCTCTCCTATAAATACCCAACTTTTTTTTTTTTAAAGTTTGGGTTTTTTTTAGTAGTCCCCACACCCAACATGGGGCTCGAATTCACAATCCCGAGATCAAGAGTCGCACACTCTTCCAACTCAGGTGCCCCTAAGCATCCAACTTTAATAAAGAGCAGCTTACTTGACATCTCCATTTGAATGTCTAACAGGGATCTCAATCCTAACGTGTCCCAAACTCCCGTCCCCAAACCTGTTCTTTCTCCAGTGTTTCCCAACTCAGCAGAAGACTCTATTTGCCCCACCACTTGGCCCCCAAATCCTGGGGTCATCTTTGGCCTCTCTTTCTCACAAATCCTGCAGCCACTCTAACAGCAAATGTTGTTAGTTTCATCTTATCAAAAGTTTTCGAATCCTACTACCTCTGTCCACCTTGACCACTACCACCCCATCCAAGCCATCATCACGTCGTGCCCGGACTGCCACAGTAACCTCCCAGCTGGTCTCCCTGCTTGCCCTCTTGCCTCCTTGCAATCTGTGGAACCAGGGAGATTATTTTAAACACAAATCTCATCATGCATTGCCCTTCTCAAAATGTTCTAATGGCTTCCTGTTATATTTAAAATAAAATCCAAAGTCTTTACCATGGTCCATCATGCTTCTCCAACTTCATTCCTTATTGTCTCTCACCCTGTCCCTTGTACCCCAGGCCCATTGGCCTCCTACTATTCTTCAGCATAGGAAATATTGGCCACTCTCACTCCTGCCTCAGGACCCTGAACTTTTGGTACCCTCGCTTAAAGCAATTTTTCCCAACTATTTCCCCAGCTTGCTTCTTGACTACATCCAAGTCTCTGTTCATTTGTCATTTCCCCAGGGAAATGAGACCTTTCCCCTCACCCCTCCTTAAGAGCATTTCTGTTACCCGCCCCCCCCACCCCATGCCATCACTTACTCTCTTTAAGACATCCATCACTACCTAGCATTATAATATGTATTTATTTTTCTGATTGATTTCTATCCCCCCAACTAAAATATTGGTATTCTGAGAGCTGGAATCATGTCTATTTCTGTTCATCACATGATCTCTGGTGCCTAGAACAGTGCCTGACACAGAACATGTCAGACATTTTTTTAAATGAATGACTGCATGAATAGTTAAAGATTTCAGAGGGTGGCTGGCCGGGGATATAAAAAGGTAGCTCTTGGAAGCGAACTCCCTCCACTGCCCCCCCCCCCACCACCACCACCACCGCAGACTCTGATCCTTGGAGCTCTGCTTCCCCGCCCCCTTGAACAGCCCTCCGGCTGCAGTGAATGTCAGCTCAGCAGAGGCAGCAACAGCCTCCACCCCCATGTCAGCTTTCCGCCCAGCCTCCCCTGGGAAGTGGGTAGGCAGGCTGAGGCAGAAAAGCCACCTAGGACAGCGCAGCTCTTGTGTGCTTGTGTTATAGCAACTGCTATGACATGCAAATGCTGTGTGTTTTAAAAATAATAGTAATGAAAGTAACCTCCCAGGATTCTTTGCAAGCTCCCAGCAAGCTCCCAAGCTGCTGAAATAGACAGCAGCCCCAGTGTAAGTGCCCTCCGTGTCCTGACAGGGGCCTCTGTGGCTCACAGCCCCAAACAGGAGGCCTGCCTTCCAAGGCAGACACCGCTCCCCCCTCCACTCCGCCCCCATGGAACATCACTATGTGCTCAGTGGCCGGGAGGAACCCACGGAAAGTACAGAAGCCGTGTAACGCAATGAACAGCCCAAGGGTTGGAGGCAAGCCCCAGTCTGAATTCCCAAATTTTACTGGTAGCGCTGTCCTTGGGGAAGTCACCAATTGAGCCTCTGTTCTCTCAACCATAAAACCAAAATCACGCCTCTCGGGACACCTGGGTGGCTCACTCGGTTAAGCGTCTGACTTCAGCTCAGGTCATGATCTCATGGTTCATGGGTTCGAGCCCCGCGTGGGGCTCTGTGCTGACAGCTCAGAGCCTGGAGCCTGCTTCCCATTCTGTGTCTCCCTCTCTCTCTGCCCCTCCCCCACTCATGGTCACTCGCTCTCTCACCCTCTCTCTCAAAAATAAATAAATACACATTAAAAAGAATTATGACTCTCAGGGCCCTCGTGAGGATGGAACGGTCAAGCCCTGGGTCTCAGTGACTGGTGGTTGGTGGGTAGGAAGGCAGGGAGGAGGAAGGGGAGGGTGGGGAGGGCTAGGGCACCAACATCCCACCACACGATTGGCACTAGAGTGTGGCCAGCCTGCTCTGTGGAAGCCAGAGAATCACAGAATGACGCGGTCACAGAAAATTTCACAGACATTAAAACAAGTAAACAAAAAACCTTGCGTTTGACAAAAACGGAAATGGGCTCCCACCCAGAAGTCCGCTGTTGGTGTCACGATCTTACCAGAGCTTCTGGGTGTTTCCAACAGCCTGGGTGATTCGTGAGCTCCCCTGCCGCCCAGACTCCCCGGCCTCAAACCGCACGGCAGGCCCAGCCGCTGTAGCCCGTGTGCCCCAGCTCAGCCACAGCCTTGACAGCCCGCCAGTCCTGCGGGGCTCTCTGCCCCCGTGTCCCCATCCCCACTCTCTTATCTCCCTTTCTTCTGACCCTGAACTCCCTGCTTCCCACTCCCTCCGGGCCAGGAGGCCCACTGGCCTGTTGCAGAGTAGGACATTTCCTGGAGGTGAGGGTAGGGGAACTGCAAGGTCACTCTGAGGCCCCCCGTGGTTGTATGGCATCTAAAGCCCTCAGGGTGCCATGTTTCCCAGGCCAGGTCTTTGTGGGGCCTTTCCTGTCCTCACAGCCAGTCTGTAAGCTGGTTGGTGATGCCATGGTGCCAGTTTCCCTAAATTAAAAAGGAAGGCAACCCCCGCAGATCTCTCAGGCCAAAGACCACATGCCTGGGTACCCCTTTCGTCTCTCTGTTCCTTTTGAAATCTCATCTCTTCTGCTGAGCCCTTCAAATGGAGGAATCACTCTGAACCAGGGCTCAAGTCCTCAGTTGCTCCTCAATAGCAGTGTGACCTCTCTGTGCCTCAGTTTCCTCATCTGAAATGCAGGAATCATAGTATTCTCTCTCTCCCAGGGTTGTTGTGAGATTGTGAATTGATACGCATAAAACACTTACATAAATGCCCGGAACCAAGGAAACCCTCAATAAATATTGTCTATGATTATTATTGTCATTATTATTATTATATGACCATGGAAAGTGGCCTTTCCCATTTCAAACGGGAATTTACCTGGGACTCCAAAAGCCCCATCATGTGTATTTCTCCCTCTTTCTGTCCATAACTAAGTATATGTCAGTGCCTCACCTAATGTAGTCCCTCTTCATTATTGGTTGTCTTGTCTAGGGGCCAGTGTCTGAAGTAGGGAGAAGTTCCCAGCTGGGCTGGGACCAGACCTGGTTAACCGTCCTCTTCTGCCAAATGGATCTAATCCCACGTGCCTTGTGCTGCTAAAGGCATTAACCGAAATGGCATCAGAGAGTAACTGGTAGATAATGCAATCACCCTTATTCCTGGTTATCTATGTAACCTGACTTGTCTTAGGCTTATTATAAGAAAGCGTCCATTTAAAAACAATTTTTTTAAATTTTTTTTTTCAACATTTATTTATTTTTGGGACAGAGAGAGACAGAGCATGAACGGGGGAGGGGCAGAGAGAGAGGGAGACACAGAATCGGAAACAGGCTCCAGGCTCTGAGCCATCAGCCCAGAGCCCGACGCGGGGCTCGAACTCACGGACCGCGAGATCGTGACCTGGCTGAAGTCGGACGCTTAACCGACTGCGCCACCCAGGCGCCCCTAAAAACAATTTTTTTAAATGTTTGTTTATTTTTGAGAGAGAGACAGAGCACAAGCAGGGGAGGGGCAGAGAAAGAGGGAGACACAGAATCTGAAGCAGACTCTAGGCTCTGAGCTGTCAGCACAGAGCCCGATGCGGGGCTCGAACTCATGAAGTGCAAGATCATGACCTGAGCCAAAGTTGGATGCTTAATCAGCTGAGCCACCCAGGTGCCCGAAAGCATCCATTTTTAGTCGAATGTCAGCAATTTCATATGGTTCAATCTTACAAGAGTAACAATAATTACAATAGCACCCTATGTTTATTTCATGAGACTGTATGCCAAGTACTATCCTTTTCAGTTCACACGGATAAAGCCATTTGATGTCCATGGCCCGTGAGGTATGCATCATTATCATTCCCATATGTCAGATGAGGAAACTGAGGCAGCAGTTTAGTAAATGTCCAATGATAATATAGCTAGTAGTGGGATGCAAACCTTGGGGACTTAATTCTGAGCTCACACACCCGACAGATACTCTACCACTGGGCTTTCTGAATCCAGGACTCTGCCTTGTTCTTGTAAATTCATCATTCAAGCCTCAAGGATTAGAACTCTTTGACACCTGGCTGGTGGCTAAGCTCCTGCCACCTGATGAGAAAATGCTCTGATTCTTCCTTTTGTCTGCTTGAGTCCTTAAATATTGCTTACTCCTAGTTTCTCTGTCACTGTGTTCTGTCTGTCCAAGGAACATTCGCCCATTATTCATGTTGGACCTTCCTGGTGCAAAGTCCTTTACTGAATAGCTCCCATTATATATGTAGTGCTGTTCATCATATGCCATGTCTACATAGCAGCCATTACTTGCTCCTTCAACTTCAGCTAAGCCTTCCTTCCTTCCTCCTCTCCCTCTTCAGCCCCTTCCCCATTCCTAGGAGGGTTCTAATGTCACCTCCGTGCCCATGCCCTCTGTCATTTCCTGCCATTTCAGGCATTCATACCCAGCCCTGCTCAGGCATGTGACACTATGGGGGAGTATCCTGGGGGTGCAGAGAGCATGAGACTGGTCCCTGCATGCAAAAGGCTTGCAATCCCATTGGCAGAAGGAATACAGAAAAAGAAATGCAAGGGAGTGCATACTGAGTGATGATTAAGTGGCACGAACATTTATTATGCAGTAAAGGTCTAGCAATAGGAAGAGAACGAAGAACCGTGAGCAGGATACAGTTCAAACAGCTCCTAATACCCGCACCGAGCCCGGTTTCCCAGTATTAAAGGCAGCCCAGAAAGGGTACAAAGGGAGCTCACCTAAAAAGCTAGGGTGGCAAAGAAGCTCTCTACGTAATGCAGTAGTTGAATCTCGTTTCTGCGCCTCACTAGAGATATCCTAAGCCTTCCTCCACAAATCAGAAGCCCAGTAACCATAATTTGAATTCTCCCCAGGGCCTGGCCTGGCAGGGCCACGGTGAATTGCAGCCTAAAAGCCGCATTTATTTTTTGTTTGGAGCCGCACAAACCATGCATTTTTTGGCAGTTTTTTCCAGCCTCCCTTCTGCTAGCTGAACAAGCCTCATTTATCTGCAGCCATTAAGTCTGTCCACTGGCAGGTATCAGGCGTGACCAAGAAATCAATACGAGCCAGTGAAACAAGATATTTCCCCCCTGTTTTGCTCATCTAAATGAGGAAAGCTTCCAGCGGTGATCAGGGAGCAGCCGGCTGCTCGTGCCCTTTCCCTCTCTCCATGCGTGGCAGACACAGGAATTATTTTCTGCCAAGAATATGGGCCAATGCTAAATTCAAAGACTTTAATGGTGTGAAGAAGCCAGGCTCAAATATTCTTCACGTCTTGGAAGCTATTACAGAATCTGTTCGGGAAAGGGGTAGGAAAGGGGGATCAGAGCGTCATCGGGTGGAGATGTAGGAGATGATCAGGCTCTCTATTTCCAGATGGAACCACTCACATTCACTTCTAAAATTCTCAGAAACCTTTGTTTCCGGCCCCCGTCGTAAAGACTTGTATCTTTACACACTGGGATTTGTTTACTACATCCAGCTTTTCTTCATCTCAGATAATTTATTATTGATGACAGCCATTTTTTTTCCTGAGCCTCTGTTGTTCACTAAGATTTTGGAACTTAAGCTTTCTGACAAAACATCAGGCTCCATTCACCGTCAACTGGTAGAGGTAGACACTGGGTGAGTTTGAGGAGGAAAGCAACAGATGAGGTACACATCTTGGGGCAACAGATGAGGTACACATCTTGGGCTGCTTGGAGATGCCTGAACAAAATACCATGCCCTGGGTGGCTTAAACAATTTATTTTCTCACAGTTCTGGAGCCTAGAAGCCCAAGACCAAAATGCCAGCATGGTTGATTTCTGGCGAGAGCTCTCAACTTGGCCACCTTCTACAGATGGCCACCTTCTCACTATGTGCTCATTTGACCTCTTCACTGCAAAGGAGAGAAAACAAGCAAGCTCTGGTGTCTCTTTCATAAAGACATGAATCTCATCATGAGAGCCCCACCTTTATGACTTCATCTAAATCTATTCCCTCCCGAAGGCTGCATCTCTAAAACCCTCACCACATTAGGGATTAGGGCTTCCACACATTAGGGCTTTGACGCAAAATGGCGGGGGCAGGGGGGAGAGAAAGAGGGACACAAGTCAGTCTATAGCAGCATTGTGTCATAGATGCTCTGTGTTACTATGTGAACTATCTTGATCGGGGGCTGAAGGGTGCATTAGACACACGACCACGTATTTCCCTGATGGCTTCTTCTGTGTTTCCTTGTGCACCTGTTGTTGTGTGACGTGATGTGACGTAGTTTTGTGTTGCGGTAGGATCTGCACTGGATTTGCAGTCAAAAGACAAGGTTTCAATGACATCAGACCCATTTGGATGGCTACTATTAAAAATACAGAAAATTGGGGCACCTGGGTGGCTCAGTCAGTTAAGCATCTGATTTCGGCTCAGGTTAATGGGTTAATGGGACCTCACGGTTGATGGGTTCGAGCCCCACATCGGGCTCCATGCTGACATCACAGCATCACAGAGCCTGCTTGGGATTCTTTCTCTCCCTCTCTCTGTGCCCCTCCCCCACTCTCTAAATAAATAAATAAATAACTTTAAAAAAATCCAGAAAATAGTAAGGGTTGGCGAGGATGCAGAGGCATTGAAATACTCATGCCCTGTCGGTGGGATTGTTAAATGGTGCAACTACCATAAAAAACAGTATGGCGGTCCCTCAAAAAATTCAGAACAGAACTATCAGCAATTCCACTTCTAGACATATATACAAAAGAATCGAAAGCAGGACCTTGAAGAGACATTTGAACACCCCCGTTCCAGGCAGCATTATCCACGATAGCCAAGAGGTAGAAGCCACCCAAATGTCCACCAAAGGATGAGTGGAAAAACAAAACGTTTTGTTTGTTTACATACATACAATAGGATATTATTCCCCCTTAGAAGGAAACCTTGTCACATGCTGTAACACGGATGAACCTGGAGGACATTGGGCTAAGTGAAATGAGCCAGTCACAAGAAGCAAATACTGTATGGTTCCACGTATACGAGGTATCCGAGGTAGTCAAAATCATAGAAACAGAAAGTAGAATGGTGTTTTCCAGGGGCTATGGGTGTGGGGGTGGGGGGCATGAGGAGTTGTTTAGTGAGTAGAGTTTCTGTTTTGCAAGGTGAAAAGGTTCTGGAGATCTGTCGTACGACAATATGAATATACTTAACGCTACTGAACCACTTACAAATTGTAAAGATCGTGAATTTTCAGTTATGTGGCTTTTACCACAATTACACACACATACACACATGTTTTAAGTCCAACCTCAAACAGGTGCTGGCAATGAGAGAGCCATTTAAACTTTCTAAGCTTCAATCCCTTCATCTGTAAAATGGGGTACTAGGGTCTATCTCAGAGTTATGGCGACATCAAAATAAGACAAAGGGGTACAGGAGGGTTGTGGACAACTAAGCACGATTCCAAAGCAGTGCGCTAGTCTGGAAATTGCTCAGCCACAATCCTAATTGTATTAAATGCATTAGTTACCCAGAAGTGTTTTAATTCTGGCCTCTGTTAAGAGCCTTAGGCAATGTAGTCACAGGAACTGCCCGCCAGATCAATTCCCAGTTTTGGAGAATGGTGTACATTTTAAATGAAAATTTAAGATTGGCAACAAATCACTCAGCAGGAAAGAGAACAAATTACCCAGGTCTGAAAGCATTCAGCTAGGATTGGTAAATGGTAACCTGGACTCATTAATGATTTCTATTTGTTAGAGAATGGTCCAGAGGACTGGTTTTATGCGATTCATTCTCCAACTGCCATTCAGGAAAGGGCAAGCCAGTCAAATCCATTTGTGGGCTGTGAAATACTTAATGCTCATTTGTACTGATGTTCTATCATCAAGAAAAAAGCTCATTTATAAAGGGGACAGCAGGAATTAGGAAGTAGCACATATTCATACTGACCTGCCTGTGCATCTTCGAGAAGCTCTATTCCGAGGTTCCTGGGTTTTAGATAAAAGATAGGGACCACACATAAGCTCCCTGCCACCCCCTCAGACTAGAAAGCCAGGGTCCTTTCTCCCGTTAGCAGAACTCAGTGGTCTCCTTTGGGCGTCTTCAAAAGAGGCAAGAAAATATTTGAAGGGAGACTTTTAGTATTTTTTCATCCATAGACCTTTCCCAGAGGGAACGGTCACAAAACCAGCAGATGTCTGTTCAGACGGCCCTGCTGCTCACTGTGGGTCTTCGAGGAGGATCGGCACCAGGGTGGGTCCTGGAGTGTCAGCGACAGGAGGTGACATGTCTGTAGTGCAGTTGACTGTCACCGACCCCGACAACACAAGGGAGCAATGAACGGCGACGGGGCAAACCCCAACGAGTACTAATATCTTTCAAACATTGACTATGACTTCTGTGTTGCTATTTCTTTTAGAAAGCTGATTGGGAGCGTGTAATTTAAAGGAGCTTTTCTCTTTGTTTAGGACCGTAGTCTCAGTGTCTGAGAGGCCCGATCAAAAGCATTTTTGCTGTTTCTCTGAGACTTGTATTGCCGTTCCAATTCCTATCTTAGCAGTCTGCCTGTTATGTCAAGAATCCTGAAACAGACCGACCCATGAGGGACCCTGCCAAAGTATTGTTACAAATGCATACAAACCACACACCCAGACCTCACGAGAGTGTCAGCTCAGCGAGGAAAGAGATTTTTATGTGTTTGGATTGCTGTTCTAGCTCCATCACTTGGCAGAGTGCTGAGCACAGAGTGGTGATCAACAAACTATTTTTCAAACTGCACACACGCACGCACACACTCACAGAGGTGGTGAGAGAGCACAGCAAACAGTGTCTCGTGCAAGGGAAACACAGGCATGCCACATATGACGGAATATGTCCAATTTTTCCAAAATGATGGTGAGGTCTAATACATCTATAACTGGAAAGAAAATATGTAATGATGCTTGTGCTTAAATCCAAACACCATGTCCAGAACACTAAGAATGTATTTAGCTCGGGGAATTTTTTTTTTAATTTTCTTTTATGTTTATTCATTTTTGAAAGAGAGGGAGAGACAGAGCATGAGCGGGGGTGGAGGGGGCAGATTGAGAGGGAGACACAGAATCCGAAGCTGGCTCCAGGCTCTGAGCTGTGAGCACAGAGCCCAACACAGGGCTCAAACCCATGAACTGTGAGATCAGGACCTGAGCCAAAGTCGGCCGCTTAACCGACTGAGCCACCCAGACGCCCCTCTCTTTTTTCTTTAGATGTTTATTTATTTTTGAGAGAGAGAGAGGAGAGAGAGAGGGCCAGAGAGGGGGACAGAGGATCCGAAGTGGGATCTGTGCTGACAGCAGCGAGCCCGATATGGGACTTGAATTCAAGAACTGTGAAATCATGACCTGAGCTGGAGTCAGATGCTCAACCTACTGAGTCACCCAGGTGACCCAGCATCTTAAAATTTGAGAAAACAGCATGTAAGTAATGAGAACTATAAAAACAACTGATGTGGTCCTTTGAGCAGCCAAAAGATGTCAAAATCTTAAAAATTAATCATATCATGATTATGGACATCAGGTGTCGGGGTCTAGTTACTGCTTTATTATTTTCTTTCTTAGACATAATTTATAAAGATTTTATCTGACTTGACTGTTAATCTGTGACCTTAATAATGAGTCCTTGTAATGTGACACACTTCAGATTTGTAAAAAATAGCTTCTAGCACATTACACCTTCCAAAGAATCTTCACATACATTTTCAAATTTAAGACATCTAGGGGCTCCTGGATGGCTCAGATGGTTAAACATCTGACTCTTGACTTTGGCTCAGGTCATGATCTCACAGTTTTGTGAGTTCGAGCCCTGCATGGGTTCTGTGTTGGCTTCTCTCTCTCTCTCTCTCTCTCTCTCTCTCTCTCTCTCCCCCTTTCTCTCTACCCCTCCCCCACTCACACTGTCTCTGTCTCTCTCAAAATAAATAAACTTAATTTAAAAAAAAAAGACACACAAAGACTAAGACCAAATTTCTGAAATTCAGAAAGCCTGAGATCATCCAGTTTATATTTCAATTTTTCCTCTGCAACTTGCCTTCAGTTACTAATCTTGACTCTCTGTGGCTTCCCTTTAGCACAGACTAAGGACAATGGAGAAGGAGAGGTAGAATTGAGATTTATTAGCCCCTAAGTAATTGAAATTAGAGTTCTGGATATGTGTGCCCCCTGGTGTCTGTGAGGTCTGTAACGGTTCAGAACACAACAGGAAAGTGAAAATCAGGGTAAGTAGCAACAGCTCCCAGCTAGGCGTGGACAACTTTGCATAGAAGGCCAATGAGAAAGTGTGTGTGTGCATGTGTGTGCGTGTGCATGTGTGTATGAGTGTGTATATTGCAGGAGTCATCAGACTTTGGAGTCAAATGTCACCCCAGCATCAACAATTCCCCGCAGTCTGCCAGAGTACTGATTCTCAACCCTGGCTACACATTAGAAAAACCTAGTATTGACTGCATGTACCCACTTTGGAGATTCTCGTTAATTTCATCTCAGTGGGGTACAGGCATCAGCATTTTTCAGAGCTACCCAGATCACTGTTATATACAGCTGGAGTTGAGATCCACTGGGTCATGCCTTGCAGCAGGTTGGATTGACATTGAAATTTACCATTGATGAAGTTGTTTGATCTTGAACCTAGGAAATTTATAAATACCATCTTGTGGGCTTTGGAAAAGAAAAAAAAAAGGCTTTGAGTTATATATAGTGAATTAAACATGAGTTGGTCTATGTTCCCTCCTGAGTTTCCACTAAAGTAAGAGTACAAGTTACAAACCCACAAGGACAGATAGAACAGAGAGGAGGACACAACAGACAAGAGACGTCAACAAAGTTTGGGGAAATGGAATGCAAATAGAAAAATAGAAGCTGACTTCATGGAGCTAGAAAAAGCTAAAGCCTAAGTGTTTGCAGAGGGGATGGTTGATGAGAGTCAAGCTGATTTGTGTTCAAGAATCCTTGAAAGGCTCAGGAATTGGAGGCCCCAGCTGCAAAGATGGGAAGAGGGGATAGGACTGAAAACAGGAGGGCCAGGTCCCTTGGGAGTCTGTATAATGGGCAGTAAGTCCCCTAAGTCTTCTCCCCATCATGAGATGCCAGGTGACTCTCCTCCCTCTAGTGTAGAAGGAGCTAGGTTATTCCCTGGAAAAACCTAATCAAGTCTGCGGACAAGATAGGGAGGAGACACAGCCCTGGGCAAGCTAGATCATCACCTTTGGGCCTCCAGCCCCTTCCAGCTGCTTGGCCTCGAGACTGTTGACTGTTGACAAACAAATTCTCCCCCTGGCAAAGACCTGGAAAATCTTTCTTTAGAGAAACTGAAAAGCCCTAAGGGAAAAAAAAAAACCCTCTGAAAAATGACATTTAGAAGACCCACAGTAAAACGACCGCTTCTCTGCCACATGACCACAGAGTAAAGGCAATGATCTGACAAGCCACACCGATTATCCCTGAGATTCTAATCAGCTTTTTAGAGGCGCACTCTGAATGGATAACGCAGGATCTCCAGATCCTTGAAGAAAGCTCCCGTCTAGTGCAAAGAAATACAAAAGAAGAAATGGAAGTCAAAGCAAAGAGAGACAAAAAGGATATTCAATTTATAATTGGTATTCTCAGAGAAAAGAGAGGATACTGCAGTCAGAAAGCAAGAACAGAAGGGCTGCAAAAAATATATAAAGCTTCCAAGAGCAAAGAGTTCTCAGGAAACAAAAGTCCGGTAGCTCTGGTAGCTAGTCCCCAAAGATGGACCCCAGTGAACCACGCTACCCAATACCCATGCCCTTGCACAGTCCCCTTCCACATGGAATCCTTGTTGGCCTTGTGGCGCACTCTAACCAACAAAATGGGAGAAAGGTGATGCTATGCCCACTTTGGCCCTAAGCCTTAGGAATCTAGCACCTTCTGTCTTCGTGCTTTTGGAAGCTGACCTGCCATGTAAGAAGTCTGGGCACCCCACTGGAGAGACCCCATGGAGAGCTCACGTGGAGAGAGAAAGGTCCTCGGACTACATGAAAATGGGAGGTTCTGCCCTCCCAGGGTCGTCGCGGAGCCTCTTCCAGCCATCTGGCCAAGGCAGATACATGAATGTGTTGGACATTCCAGCCCCATCTGCCCTCTGAGAGGAAGACCACATGAGAGTGCCCAAGTGAAACAGATGAGCCCCAATCAACCCACAGAATCATAAAAAAAAACAATAAAATGACTGTTGTTTTAAGTTACAGATGGTGTGTTATGCAACCAATGATATCTAAAATAATTGCCAAAATAAAATGATGCATCTGAAGGGGATCAGACTTCTTTTTTTGTTTAGTGTTTATTTTTATCTTTGAGAGAGAGAGAGAGCACGCGAGCCTGATCGGGAGAGGGGCAGAGAGGGGCACAGAGGATCCGAAGCGGGCTCTGTGCTAACAGCGGCGAGCCCCATGTGGGGCTCAGACTCACGAATCTTGAGATCATGACCTGAGCCAAAGTCAGATGCTCAACTGACTGAGCCGCCCAGGTGCCCCTGAGTGGATCAGACTTCTTAACAATAATCCTGAGAGCAATAGCTTGAAAAGCCAGTGGGGAGGATAGGAGGTACATTATTTCAATCTACAGTTCTACACTCAGTAAAATTAGCAATCAATCATAAGGTTGGACTAAAGATTTCTTTCAAGGCCTCAAAAAAGGTACAGTTTGGGGTGCCTGAATGGCTCAGTTGGTTAAGTGTCTGACTTGATTTCTGCTCAGGTCATGATCTCATGGTTTGTGAGATCGATCCCCACATCAGGCTCTGTGCTGATGGTGTGGCGCTTACTTGAGATTCTCTCTCCCTCCCTCTGCCCCTCCTCGGCTCACTCTTTCTCTCCCTCTCAAAATTAATAAATAAAACTTTTTTTTTATTTTTTTTTATTTTTTTTTTCAACGTTTATTTTATTTTTGGGACAGAGAGAGACAGAGCATGAATGGGGGAGGGTCAGAGAGAGGGAGACATAGAATCGGAAACAGACTCCAGGCTCTGAGCCATCAGCCCAGAGCCCGACGTGGGGCTCGAACTCACGGACCGCGAGATCGTGACCTGGCTGAAGTCGGACGCTTAACCGACTGCGCCACCCAGGCACCCCAATAAATAAAACTTTTAAAAAGTGTATAACTTATGCAACCCTTCTCCTGAAGCTATTGTCAGATGTAAGTCAGTAGAATGAAGGATTAAACCACAAGTTCTCAGCTGGGGACAATTTGGCCTTCCAGGGACATTTAGCAATGTTAGGAGACATCTGGGTCGTGGAAGGGGGTGGTGTTACTGGCATATAGTGGGTTAAGGCCAGGGATGTTGCTGAATAGCCTGTAACACGCAGGACAGACCTCCACAGTAAGGAATTATCTGGCTCAAAATGTCTAGTACAGAGGCGGAGAAACCCTCGATTAAGCCAAGAGAGAAGACATGATATCAGGGATAAGGTTTTCAACACAGTAGATCTGCAGAAGCAAGTCCCAAGTCTGTAGCTGTCTTACAGGCTTAGAGAACAGCCAGTCCAAATTGGAAAGGGATCATATAGGATTCCAGGAGGAATATAGAGATATATCCAGGAGGAAAAAAAAGAGGAGAATGGAACTGGAATAACACCTGATTATTTGACTATATGGAAAGAGTATTGGGTGGAAAGTTTATAATCCTTTAGTGATATTTAGTGATAGGGACATGAAAAAGTAAAAAATTTAAAAACGAGGCAATTACTAACCACAAAAGAAATGACAAATTATACAAGAAAGGACATATAGTAGGGCGCCTGGGTGGCTCAATCATTTAAGCGTCTGACTTCGGCGTAGGTCGTGATCTCACACTCTGTGAGTTCAAGCTTCGCGTCGGGCTCTGTGCTGACAGTTCAGAGCCTGGAGCCTGTTTCAGATTCTGTCTCTGTCTCTCTCACTCTTTCTCTCTCTCTCTGCCCCCTCCCTGGCTCATACTGTCTCTCTCTCGAAAATAAATAAACGTTAAAAAAAAATTTTTAAATAAAAGAAATATAGTTATATTCTCTTGGCTCAGCAAGTTGGTCTTACATAGTAGTAATAATGTAATCATACGTTAATGATAATAACAGACATATATATGGCTTATTATAGCACTGTTCTAAGTGCTTGACATATATTTATTCATTTAACTGCCACAAAGTTTTTGCAAGGTATCTTCAGCAAAGGCACAGAAAAATCAAGCCATTTGCCGGAGATCGCCCAGCTCTAAGTAGTAGAAGCAAGATTTGCACTTAGGAAGTCTGGTTCCAGAATTTTGACATTTTTCTACTATCCTCGGCTGTTTTACTAATTTAAACAAAAAATGTGATATTCGTCTTATATGCATTGGTGTGGCCAGGCAGCTTGCAACTGTTTTGCTGTTCTCCAGCAGTTACTAAGTGTCTGGAATATCACTCCTGGAACCAGAGTGGCAGGACAGACGGTGGCAGGGCGGGGAGGGGGGCGGACAGAGTGTGAATGTACTAAACCTTCATCCACTGTAATAGGATATTGATATATACACATCTAAAATTGACAAATAAAGATACAGCAGCACAAGCATGCTGTTTTGATATATGGAAGAAAGCGTCAGAAGAGGAGCTAAGAGATTAAAGTGGTTGCCCTAAGGGGATGGGACTTAGGAGCAGAGAGGGGAGAGGTTTTATTTTTATAAGGCTTGTAATACAATTTGGCTTTAAAATTATGTCTACTACTATATAAGACAGAGCGTGAGTGGGGGAGGGGCAGAGAGAGAGGGAGACACAGAATTCAAAGCAGGCTCCAGGCTCTGAGCTGTCAGCACAGAGCCTGACACAGGGCTCAAACTCACTGACCTCAAGATCATGACTGAGCTGAAGTCAGACGCCCAACCGACTGAGCCACCGGGTGCCCCTGAATGCTCTCCTTCTGTGATGAGGAATAAAGCAAGGATGTCCACTCTCATTACTCCTATTCACATAACAGCAGAAGTTCTAGTCAGAGCAATATGCCAAGAAAAAGAAAGAAAAGGCATACCAATTAGAAAGGAAGAAATTAGACCGTCCAAATCTGCAGACGACATATTAGAAAATCCCAAGGAACCAACGAGAAAGTTCTCAGTGAGTAAGTTCTAATGAGTGAGTTTAGCAGGTTCACAGGATACATGATCAACTGCAAAAACCACTGTATTCCTGTGTATTAGCAACCAATATGTGGAAAAGAAAAACTAAAAACACTATACCATTTATACTTGCTCCCTCAAAATGAAATACCGTGAGACAAAGCTAATAAAAAGCATGTAGATCTATATACTAAAAAAACACAAAATGCTGCTGTGCCTGGCTGGCTCAGCTGCTGGAACATGTGACTGTTGACCTCGGGGTCATGAGCTCGAGCCCCGTGTTGAGTGTAGAGATTACTAAAAAAAAAAACTTTTTTTAAACACAAAATTCTAATGAAGGAAATCAAAGAAGATCTAAACAAATGGAGAGATGTACCATGTTCAAAGATTGGAAGACTCAATATGGTGAAGACAGTCAATTGGACCTACAGATTTAATGCAATTCCAATCAAAATCCAAACAGGAATTTTTGTGGATATAGAAAAACTTATTATAAAATTTGTACGGAAAGGCAAAGGAATAGAATAGCTTGAATAATTCTGGAAAAGGCAAAAAAAAAAAAAAAAAAAAAGTAAAAGGAACAACTGTACCTGATGCTAAAACGTTATGTAGTGACGGTAGTCAAGAAAGTGTGGTATTGGTGGGGGGATAGGCACGTATATCAATGGAACAGAATAAAGAACCCAGAAAGTGACCAACACAAATATGCCCATTTAATCGCTGACAAGATGCAAAAGCAATTCAATGGAGGAAGGGTCGTCTTTTCAACAAATGGTGTTGGAACAATTGGACGTCTGTGGGCAAACGTAATGAATCTTGACACAAACCTTGTAACATATACACAAATTAATTCAAAATGCATCACGGGGTTGACTGTAGTGTGAATCTACAAAACATTTAGAAAAAAAAAAACCGTCAGAGAAAATCTTTAGGCTAGGCAAAGGCTTACTAGACAGGATGCCGAAAGGACAATTACATAAAAGGAAAATTTGGTAAATTGGACCTCATCAGGATTGAAAACTTGTGTCCCATGAAACACCTCATTTAAAGGATTAAAATAAAGTCTACCACGAGGAGAAGATATTTGTAAACCATATATCTGACAAGGACTCATATCTAGACCATATAAAGAGCTCTTGAAAATCAACATTAAAAAACAAACAAAACAGCGATAAAACATGCAGAAGACATGTGCAGACATTTCACTTAAAAGGAGATAAGGATGGCAAATGAGCACAGGAAAAGTTGCTCACCGTCATAGCCATTGGCAAATTAGAATCACAATGAGATACCATTATGCATCTTCTAGAACAGCTAACATAAAAAAAAAAAAAAATAGTGGCAACGCTAAAGCTGGCAACGATGTAGAGAAAACTGGCTCACTCATAGCTTGACTGGTGGGAGTGAAAATGTTACAACCACTCCAGAAAACAGTTTGGCAGTTGCTTATAAGACTGAACATGCAACAGCCATATGACCCAGCAGTTTCATTCTTGGGCATTTATACCAGAGAAAAGAAAACTTAGGTTCACACAAAAACTTATATACATGGATGTTCATAGCAGTTTTCTTCATAATAGAAGAATACTGGCACCAACCTTAAACTCTTCTTTGAACAAATGGTTAAAAAAACTCTGGTATATCCACACAACTGAAACCACTTTCAATCAAATATTCCAATATTTTTTAAACTTTTTTCTTTAACATTTATTTATTATTGAGAGACAGAGAGACACAGAGTGTGAGCAGGGGAGGGGTAGACAGAGTGGGAGACACAGAACCCAAAGTACGCTCCAGGCTCTGAGCTATCAGCACAGAGCCCCACGCAGGGCTCGAACTCACAAACTGCGAGATCATGACCTGAGCCGAAGTCGGTCGCTTAACCAACTGAGCCACCCAGGCGCCCCTCAAATATTCCAGTATTTTTAAATAAAAGGCATACGAATTAGGAAGAAATAAAACTGTCCAAATGTGCAGATGACATGATTAGAAAATCCCAAGGAATCAATGAGAAAGTTCTCAGAACTAATGAGTGAGTTCAGCAAGTTCATAGGATACATAATCAACTGCAAAAACCATTGTATTCCTATGTATTAGCAACAAATACATAGAAAACAAAAACTAAAAACACAATGCCATTTATAATTACTCCCGTGAAATGAAATACCTTGGTACAAATCTAATAAAACGCATATAGATCTCTATGCTAAAAAACACAAAATGCTGGCACGCCTGGCTGGCTCAGTTGGTTTCGGTATTTTACTGAAAAATATTTCAATAAAAATAAATAAACTACTAATACATGCAACAACCTGAACAGATTTCAAGGGGATGAAGCTTACTGAAAAAAAAAATCAATCTCAAAAAATGACATGTATGATGCTATTACTAGACTAGAATATTCTAGAAGTGACCAAATAAATAGAGCTAGCAAACAGATTAACAGTTGCTAGGGGACAGGAATGGGAATAGAATGGGGTGGGGGTAGGTGTTCATACAAAGATGTAGCATGAGAGTGGTCTTTTGTAGTGACCCAATAGTCCTGGATCTTAATTATAGGGATGGTTATACAAATCTATACATGGGATTAACTTGCTTAGAACTATACACACACAAACACATAAATGAATGCAACTTTCTGTTTGTTTATGTGTTTATTTGTTTATTAAAATTTATTTATTTATTTTGAAAGAGAGAGAGAGGAGAGAGAAAAGGAGAAAGTGTGAGCAGGGGAAGGGAAGAGAGAAAGGGACAGAGAGAAAATTCTAAGCAGGCTCCATATTGTCAGCTTGGAGCCCAACAAGGGGCTCGAACTCACAAATTGCAAGATCATGACCTGAGCCAAAATCAAGAGTCAGATGCTTAACTAACTGAGCCACCCAGGCACCCCTGAATGCAAGTTTTTTAAATGGTGAAAACTGAATAAGGTTTGTAGTCTGGTAAACACTAATGTACCAATGTCATTCTGGCTTTGATGTTGTGCTACAGCTATATAAAGTGTCACCACAGGAAGCTGTCCAAAATGTGCACAGGACTATTTGTACCATCTTTGCAACTTCTTAAGGGTCTATAATTGCTTCAAAACAAAACGTTAAAACAAGGGGAAAACTTAAAAAATTGAAAAATAAAAATATTTTTTTATTTTATCTAAAAAATTTTTTTTAATTTCTTTAATGTGTTTATTTTTGAGACAGAGAGAGACAGAGCAGGAGCAGGGGAGGGGCAGAGAGAGAGAGGGAGACACAGAATCCGAAGCAGGCTCCAGGCTCCCAGCTGTCAGCACAGAGCCTGATGCGGAGCTTGAACTCCTGAACTTCGAGGCCATGACCTGAGCTGAAGTCAGGCACTTAACCAGATGAGCCACCCAGGCGCCCATAAAAATATATTTTTAGAAAACAACCTACCTCCTTAACATTTCAAAGGCCTCTTGGTCTGTCAAAGCAGTCTAAAATAACTGTAAGAGAGCCTTTTCCTTATGCTGAAGACAGATGTGGTCATGGCAAGAAAGCCCAACAGGAAAGCAACTACTAAAGCGAACAAAGGTAAGTAGGCCAAATCTCTGGAACCTACAGGAGACAAATTATATGCCTGGAGCAAAGAAGTGAGCTACCGAGTTTAAATTAGAAGGAAGCTGTGTGTTCACTGACACCCAGGCACAGAGAAAGTAACAGTGACAGACGGGCTGGAGCAAATCTGGGTTTGGGAAGCTGGAGGGGGAGGAGAACATCTCTGTGAGGGCAGACGGATGATAACACAGAGTCTATGCTTTGGGTGCAGCGGGCGTGACCGTCCAACCTTGTGAGCGCTGAGACCCAAACCATCCCCTGTCCGTGGACACCTGCAGTCCTGCCTGCCTCCACAGCGGGAGCTCCGCTCGCCTCCTCTCTTCTTCCCTCCACCTAAACCCAAGGCCTGTTAATAATAGTCATCATCACAGCCTACATTTGCATAGAACCTGTTCAGTTTTTCAAAAACGTTCCATATCTTTGACCTCATTTGAGCCTCACTGTTCACTTGTGAGATAGTCAGGAAAGGTGTTTTTTGTTTTTGGGGTTTTGTTTGTTTGTTTGTTTGTTTATTAAGGGAAGACAGTTAAGCAATACAGAGGTTTCACTGACTCACGTGGATACGCTGCTACATTTTGGGTCTCTGGGCCGTGAGAGTCAACTCCACAGTCGTGAATTGTGACCCCTGTTTTCCTACTGGACCATGTCAAGTTCTGGAACGCAGACTATTTTGCAGCGTGCTGTACCGGGAGTGAGAAATTCAGAGAGAAAAGCTACCAGCAAAATTCAGCCTCGTAGAAAGAGCTCTGCTTTTCAAGGAGCCATAATAACAGAAAAAAAACCATCAGTTCGTTTCTTCGTGGGTTTTATTTTTCTTGCAAAAATAAAGGAAATTATGAGAATTCCATCCTGACTGGTTTTATGTTTTCAGGTAATTCCTGAGTCTTAGTCATACGTGGGTCTTGGATTAATCAGAATTTATTTTTATCTTCCAACCTTCCGGCTGACGCTTAGAGTGCTGTTCTTTGCTTGCTGGGTGAGGTTGCCATAGAAACTCTTTCAGGGAAAGCAGTGTTTCTCTTTACAATGTTGTGACTGCAAGCAGGGGCTGAGGCCAACCAACCACTCCCAGATGAAGGAGAGTACTCGGGCTCAGAAAGTGATGCATCCCCTCTACTCCAAGATTCCTGCGCCCTGAGATATGAAGTGCTTCCCCATCAGTGTCCATGCACACAAAAGAAAATATCCTTGGGAATGCAAGCTGGTGCAGCCACTCTGGAAAACAGTATGGAGGTTCCTCAAAAAACTAAAAATAGAACTACCTTACGACCCAGCAATTGCACTACTAGGCATTTATCCAAAGGATACAGGTGTGCTGTTTCGAAGGGACACATGCACCCCCATGTTTATAGCAGCACTATCAACAATGGCCAAAGTATGGAAAGAGTCCAAATGTCCATCGATGGATGAATGGATAAAGAAGATGTGTATATACATACAATGGAGTATTACTCGACAATCAAAAAGAATGAAATCTTGCCATTTGCAACTACGTGGATGGAACTGGAGGGTACTATGCTAAGCGAAATTAGTCACAGAGAGAAAGACAAAAATCATATGACTTCATTCATATGAGGACTTTAAGAGACAAAACAGATGAACACAAGGGAAGGGAAACAAAAAGGATATAAACACAGGGAGGGGTACAAAACAGAAGAGACTCATAAATATGGAGAACAAACTGAGGGTTACTGGAGGGGTTGTGGGAGGGGGGATGCGTAAGGGGCTTAAGGAATCTATTCCTGAAATCATTGTTGCACTATATGCTAACTGATTTGGATGTTAAATAAATAAATAAATAAATAAATAAATAGAAAATGTCTTTTGTCCCCTGAAGCCTGATTAGGAAGCACCACCATGCTGGAGCTGGCTTGCATTGGATCCCAAGCCTGATGTGTGCATTTCTCCCCAACTCCGTGTTCGGGGATGTCATCTTGGTAGCTTGAAAATTAGCCCTGGCGGGAATACTTACACCACAGAAATTGGTAAATCCTGAAGATTAGGGCTTCCAGCTTTTCTGCCAGCCCGCTAGTGAGAACCTGTCTTTCTCAGAAACTCTAAGAAGGTTTGATAATCTGATTCTGAATACTTTGTCTTTCAAATATTCCTTGGTTGTAGGTATCCCTGAGTCCAAAAGAGACAAAGTGATTCAGATTTCCACCGGAGACTAGAACCCAGGTCTCTTCAACTTGCCCCACCCTTATAACTCGTATGTGCCTCGGTTATCACACTGTGCAGTTTTATTTCAAACGCGGTCAGCTTCATTCGACTACTGGAGAGCAAATATTCCTTTTTATACATCTTTATGTCCCTCGTGCCCAGCATAGTGCTTGATATGCAGTAAGTGCTCATCAGATACCTGGTGAATGAGTTACTGAATCAATAAATGTGTGTTAGAGCTGGAGGGGCCACGAACTAATCTAACACAGTCATTATACTGGTAGGAAACCCCTCCCAGGAAAGTAATAGTCAATTGCCCGAAGACGCAATCATGTTGATGGTAGAGACAAGATGGGGATTTATGTGATACCTTTTTATTTTTATTTTTTTATTTTTTTTATGTGATACCTTTTTAAACTCTACCGTGTTGTCCCCTCGTTCCAAACGTCCAGTACTTGTGACAAACACCACATTTGATCCGTAGCCTCAGCTTTTCCTATTACACCCGAACGTTACTTCCTATCATCTTGTTAGACAAGGAGCCCCCTGCACTGGAATTTCTTCATCCTTGTCTAGATGTTTCCACCATCTCTAACACCCCCTGTTCCTGCTCCAGTAAGAGATGTGACAGTAAGGGAAGCAGCTCCAGGGCACTTGCGTCAGACCATGTGCCCTACTGTCTTCTTCTCTTCCCTTCCCTTTTCTCTCCTTCCCTCCCCACCCCTAGTCCTGGATAGGCTTCTTTACTTGAAGGGTAGGAACCTTTCATAAATCATACCTTGAGTTCTTTCCCTACAAATTCTTAATGTACAATTCTAAATCTCATCAATGTTCCAAATATATAGGAGGATGTCACATACAAGGAAGGGTGAGAAAGGAAATCACATCAATAGATGTGTTTTAATGTCATCCCTGCAAATGTCAATATTCCTAAAATGGTGTCTCACTAAATGTTGCTTTTCTCTCCTGCTTCCTTCCTATGATCTTGACCTAAATCTCTTCTTTCTCTCCTCCTCCTCTTGATTGTTCTTCTCTTCCTTCTCATCTTCCACCTCCTTCATCTTCTTCATAAAATAAAATGTAAGTGTTAAAATTATGGAATAATGCACTGAGCACCCAATGAGATCTTAGTTTGTCAAAATGTTAATATGTTTGGGGTAGTTTTTACGAACAAGTACTAAAAACAAAAAGCAAAGCAAAGCAAAGCAAATAAAAGGAAAGAAAAGAAAAGAAAAAGCTTTTGCCAGAACTATAGGTTCTTGATGATATGTTGGTTTGCTCCAGTAAAAAAAAGCACATCTCAAACAGCAACGGCAACTGAAGTCACCACCTGATGGAATGTCCAGTAATCCACTAGCATTCTTCAAGATTCAGCTGTCTTCTGAGGCGCCTGGGTGGCTCAGTCAGTTAAGCCTCTGACTCCCACTCAGGTCATGATCTCATGGTTCATGAGTTCTAGCCCTGTGTCGGGCTCTGTGCTGACTGCTTGGAGCCTGGAGCCTGCTTTGGATTCTGTGTCTCCCTCTCTCTCTGCCCCTCCCCTGCTCACACATACTCTCTCTCTCTCTCTATTTCTCTCTCTTTCTCTCTGTCTGTCTCTCAAAAAAAAATTTAAAAAAAAAAGATTCAACTGTCTTCTGTGCAGGTGAAAAAGTCAGCCATCAAAGCAAACTGTTAGAGCTACTCCCAGTCATTCAGGCTAAAACGCTGAATACAGAATCTCTGGTCCGTGCACCCGTATCAATAAGTTAACCCTGATCCAACCATTCTCATACATATTCCTCAGATTATTTTTCAATGGAAATTGTCAAAATCTTACAACTTGGTTATGTATCTTCTCATTGGTCACACTTGTACCTGATCCCCAGGGTCTGCCAGAACTTGTGCTTTGATCTGTAAACAGAGATTTAGAAGCAATGAGAGGTGGGGAAGGTGAGTCTTGAGGGTGATCAGTGCTCCCCTCCAGGACAGTGACCTCTGGAGTGATCATTAAAGCTTCCTCAGGCAAGGCAGGCTAACTTCCTCAGACAGGGAAGGTGAAGCAATTGCCACAAATAAAACAGGGTCGGCAGAATTTTTGGTTTTACGGACCTCAGTGTTATCAGAATCTGCCCATTTGTTCCCAGCCTGATTTTTAGGGTCCCTGGTCTTCCCTGTCAATACTCCAGCTTTATCAGGAGAGACCCTGTGAGGCTGTAAATGCAATTTGTGTTGTAATTCAGCTTTTGAAGAATTCAATTTTGCATTTGGTTTTCAAATATCTCAATGTCTAGGCTATAGGAGATAAAGGTTTATTTCAGGGGAGTTACAGAAAGTCTCTGGTTCCTTATCTGGACCTTGAGCTGGGAATTTAAGCTCTGATGTCACTAGTTTCTTTCTCCAAGTCCTCCAGTGAACTTGGAAGAATCCATTTAACACCACAGCCCTTTACTTACACTTAATCATTCTATGGCAACATCTTCTTGAACATTCAGAGCCTTTCCTTCTATAAACACTTCAGATAACATCGGGTGATGACCAACTAATAACTTTGCCGTTATTTGTCCTTGACTGCTGGTATCCTATTTACCAGTGACAACGTAGTCATTGATGGCTTTAAATTTAGCCAAATCAGAGAAGCAACTCAAATGTTCATCCTTCAAATTCTTCTCTCGTCTAGAACTACATTTGGTTCCGATAAAGTAGTAGAGAAAGAGAACTACAATGAGTATTACAAATATAAGAGATTTATGGTAAGAATTAGCCCTCTCTCTTTTTTTAACTTTTTAAAAATTTTTTTTTAACCTTTATTTACTTTTGAGACAGAGAGAGACAGAGCATGAACAGGGGAAGGTCAGAGAGAGGGAGACAGAGAATCTGAAACAGGCTCCAGGCTCTGAGCTGTCAGCACAGAGCCCGACGCGGGGCTCGAACTCATGGACCGCGAGATCACGACCTGAGCCGAAGTCGGACACTCAACCAACTGAGCCACCCAGGCGCCCCTCTTTTTTTTAATTTTTAAGAAATCTCTACACCCATCGCGGGGCTCAAACTTACAAGCCCAAGATCAAGAACAATGGAAGCCATTGTCCTTAGTCCCTGCCTCCATGGGTACACAATCAAGCTGAGGGTTGCTGTCTAGAAGACAAGCTGGTTACAGACAGAGGAGGCTAGGAAGGTACCTCTGTGTCTGTTTATGATGAACTTCTGAGAGTAATGGCTACTGCTTCACTTTGGCCTTCTAGATCTCATGTAAGTCTGGCTTTCGGCCAACTCTAAACTAGAGCCATACATGGTAGGTGATTCTGAGAAATACAGTCCCCAGTTGGACCAAGTCAATGCAGCACAGCCTAACACAACCTAACCTTCTAGAGGTGCGCAGGCAGAAGCAAGTGACCTTAAGTGCAAAGCCAGAGCAGAATGTGCAAATACGCAAAGAGCCATAGGACATGCTGAGGGACGAGCAAACTTGTGATGGCAATTGCATTGTGGTCAACTTTATCTATCAGGCTGATGCTGAGATGTGTCAAAAGCTGGGGATTGAAAAGAAGAGAATTATCACTTTGCACCCTTTTTACTCTGACAGACTTTGAAGTTAAATGTTTCCCTCCTCTATATTTTCAATATTTATGAATCAAAAAGCAAGGAGGATGGAAAGTTACAACTCAGCTAATCCTCCAAAGAATCTACTCCTGGGGGGATATATTCACTGAACTTGTCATTCTAATCCTATTGTCTATAAAATTCCACGGTTCTTTTTACTGTAAAAAAACATGTAGTATTAAGAAATTTTCCTGGGGCGCCTGGGTGGCGCAGTCGGTTAAGCGTCCGACTTCAGCCAGGTCACGATCTCGCGGTCCGTGAGTTCGAGCCCCGCATCAGGCTCTGGGCTGATGGCTCGGAGCCTGGAGCCTGTTTCAGATTCTGTGTCTCCCTCTCTCTCTGCCCCTCCCCCGTTCATGTTCTGTCTCTCTCTGTCCCAAAAATAAATAAATGTTGAAAAAAAAAATTAAAAAAAAAAAGAAATTTTCCTCACTTGATTTATTAAAGCATTGTCCTGTTTACATGCTGTTTCCTTTTTTTTTTTTTTAATTTTTTTTTCAACGTTTATTCATTTTTTGGGGGGACAGAGAGAGGCAGAGCATGAACGGGGGAGGGGCAGAGAGAGAGGGAGACACAGAATCGGAAACAGGCTCCAGGCTCCGAGCCATCAGCCCAGAGCCCGACGCGGGGCTCGAACTCACGGACCGCGAGATCGTGACCTGGCTGAAGTCGGACGCTTAACCGACTGCGCCACCCAGGCGCCCCTGCTGTTTCCTTTTTGGATTGGTTTCGGTAAATCTTCACGGAATCATAGAGATAGGTAAACGAAATTATTTGTCATTGTCCCTTCCACGCCTCATTCTGTAATCTTACTAATGCCATGAAACACTTTCATTTCTATTTCCTAATAGGCACACGCAAGGTGACTTTAGGTGATATCTGGAAAATTAGATCGCAGTCCTAACAATTTGTGTCAATAAGGAATTTTGAAAATTATAAGGCACTTTCAAATATTTTCACATTTGAGCCTCAGAACAATCCAGTGAAGTGAAGAAGGCAGATGTCCTATCACCATGTTTACAGATGTGGAAACTTGGTCTCTGGGCTTATAAACAACTCGCTGTTGCCAGGGCTGTTTTGGTTCATCGTGCGTGAGCTAACAGAACTTACACGACTGATTGTGGTTACCGGGCCAGATGCTTTTCTTTTTCCCCAGGAGTGATGATGGATTGCGCTCCGTTTCATCCATAGTGTGTCGCCTGGTAGGTTGTATGATCAATGCACACATTTCAAGGTAGAAGAAAATGTGTTTTGGTAAGAGGACAACCTGGATCTGAAAAATGGCTCCATCCCTTACTAGTTTTTGCGGCTGTGGACAAGCTACTTCATCCCTCTGAGCTTCGGTTTTTCCTTTTTTAAAAACTGAAATAATTGTTGCAAGGGCGTAAAGATGACATAAAATGCACGTTGTCGGGATGCTTGACGAACGCCATTTTTCGTCTACAAATCCTACTTACTCCTCAGGGCTGAGTGCAGTTCCACACAAAGCCCTCCCTCCTTAACCTGTCTGTCATTTCCCCAATTTCACTGTACCCCAAACCACTCAGAGCCCTACTTAATTGTTCTCAAATTGCTTCATAACGTTGTACACACTTTCATTCATTCAACACATCTGTAGTGAGTGCCAACTATTTTCAGACACTGTACTAAACTCTGGATATAAAATAGTGAAGAAAGCAGACGTGTTCCAGCTCTCCGGGAGCTCACAGTCAAGGAGGAAGCAGACCTCTTACCCGTAAACACACAGGTAGATAAATAGTAACAAACAGTGATCAGTGTTGTAAATGCAAACACCAAGTGGCAGTGGGGAAGACTGAGTTTAGCTTGGGTGGTGGACGACCTTCTTGGAGTGACATTTAAGCAGAAACATGAGGGATAAGAAAAAGCCAATCATGTAAAGATGAAAAACTAGAGTCTCATAGAGAAGAGTAGATGTGGATACCCTGAGGAAAACACTTGAAAATCAGCTTGGTTGGAGCAGAGTGGATGAAAGGGGTGTGGCCTGAAACGAAGTCAGGAGGCAGGCAGGGGCCGGACCACACAGAGCCTTTAACTTCAGTTAGCCTCTCCCAGAAGCAAATCCCAAAACCAGATTTTGAGCACCCACAGATTTACTTAGGAGGTTGGGGAGCGGGGAAGTGAGGGGGGGAGAAAAGGAAGGCAATAAGGGGTGCATTAGTGGACGGGTTACCATTGGGTGCCCCTGGATCTCCACTCCCTGAGAAAACTCCAAGAGAGGATATATTGAACACCCACCCAGAAAGCCAGGAAGTTGGGCGCTTTATCAACCAGAGTCCCATGTTCCTTCTGGCATTCATTCTCTGACGCTTCCAGCTGGCCATGTGCAGGCTTACCACGCTCATGGCCAGGGAAGGAAGCCCAGGAACAGAGAGCTTTAGATATCTACTGAAAACAGCCCTCAATGTGTACAGATGCGTGCTGAGTAGCGGGGGTGGGAAATGAAGGAAGCCTTCCCGGACACACTGTTTATAATGAGGAACAATGGAAGGATTTTTAAAAATATTTTTTTATACATTTATTTATTTTTGAGAGACAGAGACAGAGCACAAGTGGGGGAGAGTCAGAGAGAGCAGGAGACACAGAACCCGAAGCAGGCTCCAGGCTCCGAGCTGTCAGCGCAGAGCCCCACGTGGGACTCGAACTCACGGACCGCGAGATCGTGACCTGAGCTGAAGTCGGACGCCCAACGGACTAGCCACCCAGATGCCCCACAACGGAAGGATTTTTGCAGTTTAATATGATAGAGTTTAGGTTGTTAGTTTTGTTTGTCCAGGTACATTGTAAGATCCTTCAGAACAAAGAACGCACTTCACGGTCCTTCAGCACCAGCCACACTGATGCCACCACACTGTTTACGTACCAAGTGCTAAGTCAGTACGTTTGATTCACTGTTCAGGAGTAAAAAGTATTGATGGCTCCAAGGTAACCGGACCACAAAAGATCAGATGAAAAGTTTTTCATAAGCGTGTTTGGCATCACTTTTTACAAAGTCTTTTCAAGTGGCCAAAGGGTACATGGGCCACCTTGGTATCCAGGGAGTTCACTATAGTTTGGACCTTTCATAGGAAATATTCCAGAGAGAGTTCAACCATAAGACGAGAGAAACGAGCCCGCTTGTAACCCTGAGACAGGCGGAGTAGAGTCGTGGTCGAAGGTACTGGTTTTGGAGGTCCACCCAGATCAGATGGGGTCTGTGCTGTAATCCTTACCAACCACGGGCCCGTGAACAAATCCCTTCATCTTGTTAGCCCTCAGCGGCTTCATCTCTAAAATGGACATAGTGAGAGTTACATTACCTCACGGGGTTAGTATAAAGGCAAGACAAGATAATATTCTATGCCCAGAATGTGATGAACATTCAATGAAGGTTATCATTACTAATATTTTGACTTTCCTTAGGGTTATTCTTACAGGTTTTCCGGAACACAGATAAAAATTGACTCTCAAGTTTAAGCCAGACACAGAGTCAGGAGAAGACTCTGGTGTGCTTGCACTTCAAGCCTATACTTTAGGGTGGGGGGAAAATCCCCAAACCCTCATTTCCAGTGGATACTTTTTCCCCAGAAACAGACTCCACCCCCCTCCAGAATTAAAGGACATATTTATAGAATGAACAGAAGTGTGGGGGAGGCCGAGTGTGGACTCACACCCTCCCCTTCCTGGAGAACACAGAGGGTATCCTTTATATATATAGATGTACATATATATAATTTATTTTTGAGAGAGCATGAGTGGGGGAGGGGCAGAGAGAGAAGGGAGCAGAGGATCCTAAGCAGGCTGTGCACTGACAGCAGTGAGCCCGATGTGGAGCTTGAACCCATGAACTGTGAGATCATGACCTGAGCCCAAGTGGGGCACTCTCAACCGACTGAGCTGCCCAGGCGCCCCACGACCTTGAAGTCTATGCCAAAGGCCCGACCAGCTGAGACTGCATTGGCCTGCACCTTAGTATTCATCTTTTCCCATTTGCATTTTTTTTTTCTGATTTCAAAAAGATATGTTCTCCTCCTGGAAATTCTAGAAAATGTAAAAAAGCATAAAACAGTAGGAAATAAGTTCTGTAAAGTTTCTCTAGGATAGGACTATATTCCCACAGGGCATGTTAGCTGAATTTTTTTTAATAACCTTAGAGTCACACGCTTTATTTTATTTTACTTTATTTTTAAATGTGTATTTGTTTTTGAAGGAGAGAGAGACAGAGTGTGAACAGGGGAGGGGCAGAGAGAGAGAGAGAGAGAGAGAGAGCGGGGGACACAGAATCCAAAGCAGGCTCCAGGCTTTGAGCTGTCAGCACAGAGCCTGACGCGGGGCTCGAACCCACGAACCGTCAGATCGTGACCAGAGCCACAGTCGAATGGATGCTCAACTGACTGAGCCACGCAGGCGCCCGAGTCACACGCTTTAAATGGTGCCTGACCTAAAGTGTTTTACAGCTTTCTTCCCTTTCTTCTTGCTCTGGTCTGTGTGAAAACATACATTTCAGAGTCACTGTTCTCTGCCTCTGGGTGCCAGCAATTGTCCACTCTTGTGCCTCCAGCCCCTGGAAGAGCATTGGCCGCCAGGAGTAGCAATGCCCAGATGCATTGCTACTAAAGTCAAAATGACATTAGTGCAGGGGGGCAAACCCAGAGCGGGGCAACGACCAACGGCCAGGCGTGCCGAGCTCAGGTGAGGAGTCCCCACACTGCACGATCTGCTACTGTAGTCTTCCGGCCACACTTTTGAATCCAGCCCCGGGAAAGCGGCTCCGTCTCCGGCCTCATCTCTCCGGAACAGATACCCAAATGGAGAGCAGAAGGTGACTTTTTCAGGGAATCTAAATAAAGCTCTCGGATTCGGCAACTGTTCAGAACACCCGTCTTAACTCACTAGAGGAGAATGACTTTCGTGCTGCCGGCACTGGAATTTCTAGAAAAGTTGTGGATCTGGCACCGCTCATTCCACAGGGGGTGTTGACTCAGTGGGGTCTGGCTGGTGACGAGTGGAAGTTGGGGCTTCTCCAGTCCATGTCATGAAACCAAATAAGTGACAAGCTGTTGCTCTGTCCCTGTCCTGCCAGCCAAGAAAAAGAAAGAAAAAAGAAAAGAAAAAGAGAAAAAAAGAAAGAGAGAGAGAGAGAAAGGAAAATACCTAAATCACCCCAGGAAGATGTCTCTATCCTTGATTCCCACTGTGCGTTAAGCACTCAGGAAGTTCTTCTTGAGCTCAAACCCAAGTTTCTCTTATTGCCATTTAACCTCATCTCACGTTTACTTCCTCTGAGAGATAAAGGAGAGATAAAAGTACCAAGAAAGGAGGTATAGGTGGGACTGGGGTCAGACAAGCGTGGATCTGAGCCCCATGTTCTCTAACCTATTAGCCCTGTGACTTCGCAGACTTTTCTTGGCCATGCTGTACATCAGTCTCCTTCTACGGAAAATGGGCGTAATGATAATACATGCCCATTAGTGTTGTTGTAAGGATTAAATGAGATAATACATGTGATGTTCCACAATGACAAATGCAGTAAGCCTCATTTATAAAGATAATAGTAACAGCAAACACGTGGCATTTGCAACGTCTTTGGTACTGTGATACAATTTTTTAGCTGAGTATGAATTACCTATAGCTCTCTTGGTTTTTTTCTTCCCTTTTTTAAATTTTATTTTAAAGAAAGAGAGAGACCAAATGCACACGAGCAGGGGAGAGGGGCAGAGAGGGAGAGAGAAAGACAGAGACTCCTAAGCAGGCTCCACGCTCAGCATGGAGCTCAACATGGGGCTTGATCCCACGACCCTGGGATCATGACCTGAGTCGAAATCAAGAGTTGGGATACTCAACCAACTGACCCACCCAGGAGCCCCTCTTGCTTTTTTTTTTAAACCAACTTTGTTTCATCCTTGTTTTTTAGAATCACTTGGATTTCTTTTTTTAATTTAAATCCAAGTTAGTTAACATACAGTGTAATAATGATTTCAGGAACAGAATTTAGTGATTCATCTCTTACGTATAACACCCAGTGCTTATCCCACAAGTGCCCAGCTACACATAACAAAGGGCCCAGGGCGTGTCTCTTCCCTCAGGCCCCAATCTAAGAGGCATTTCTCCTCCCTCTGAGATTTGACTCCACCCTCAGGGCCTTCAAGGCCCTTGGAAACTGCTGGCAAAGCATAGTTGCTTATTTATTGGGGTTAGATTTACACATCATACATGCCAGTTGTAGAGGAACTGAGGTGTTCTTAAGAACTCAGCTTTGTCCTTTTATTAACAAATATCCACCCCCTCCATTTGACTTTTATGTTCTTCACTTCTATTAACTGAGTCTATTCTTACCCAACCCTCCCCATCCCAACCGTCAACAATACGAAGTCTTTTATAATCCTTTCAAAGGACTGTATGTTTCCTTCTGATCCCCTGGAAGAGAAGCATTCATTACCCCTGCTCCCCGTTGCCCCATTGCTGTATTGAGACTGTAGTTTTGTCCAGGTGACTCAACTCTTCCTTTACAGAGTTCATAGAAGTCACTGTGTCATGCTTGCTACACCCCTCCTCAAAGTTCTCAACCAACCTCTCTATAATTTGCTCATCTTACCCAATGGCTTCTTCATCTAAAGAACGGTTGTTCTCTCTCTTCGTCCTCATCATCACCTTCGAGAATGCCCACAATCCATGTCGATAATGCTCCTCATATTCTGGCCTCACATTTTCTTTCTTTCTTTTTAATTCCAGAGATGGGCAAACATCCACCAGCTTTTGATCCAGTCCAGAAGAACAGTTACCGAGTTCAGAAAAGAATTGTTGACTTACCGGCCTGCATAAGAGCCTGAAAATTCCCCCCCCTTCCGTTTTATTTCTTTGAATGTTATAAGTTTGTTTTGATTTTACTGTTTAAAAAAAAATTCTGGGAGCAATATTTGCTCATTGGAAACATAATTGCAATTTTTGCAGAAGTGTATGCATGGAAAAATTACATATTGCTGATCACCTCAACTCCAATGTGTTCTTCTGCAATGTATTCAGGCGGCACTTAACAAGACGTCCACAATACAGACTTGCTTATCCCTCAATGGCTCCACACTGGAGATGTAAGTCCCCCAGATATCCCGTGTGATAATAATCTCCTGCTCTTCCCTCTCTCTCAACTACTTTCAGTCCCTAAAATTGCTTCTTAGTCTTCCTGTCACCACCAGGTACTTTATTCTCCTATTCTATCACAACTGTTGGCATTTAATGAACCATTCAGCAACTGCTCCAGGAGGCTTCATCACCTTGAACTTCTCCGGTTCCACGGTTCCATCTTGCCACTCTCCAGCCTTCAGGAATGGTTGGCAATGTTACTGGAGAAAGCCTTGAAGCCATTTGGAATGGATCCACCACAATCCACTCTTTGTTGGGTCTACTGATCCTCCCATCTGCATTCATTCATTTGTACTGATTAATCACTCCACTTCCTAGAGACTGTTCGATCTCTCTCACTCTCCGCAAGGCCTCAGTTCTGTCCAGCTTCCCACTTTTAGCAGATAACTTGATTGCCCATTTTACTGACATACAATCTCTCTCATTTGGGCAACTTCAAGGTCTTTTCTTGCTATGTCCACATCTGTGTATCCTTCCTCTTTTTCCTCCTCCCCTCTCCCCTAAAGCTGAGGTTAACTTCAGCCAGCGCTCTTGGCCCAAACCCCTTCTCATTACCAACCTCACGCATCAATGATTTCCCTTCTCCTGCAAATTTGATCTTTCCTTCTGAGTTGACTTCTAAGCTTTTACCTATACATGCCTTCCCAGAAAAATCTTTACTTATCCTAAAGTTTCCTATCAACACTTTCCTAACCCCATCAACACTCTCACTTCCATCATCAAATGTTTTGAAAATCAAACCAATCAAACCCACTAGTTTTGAACCAGTACTTTTTGCTTCCTTCTTCCATAGTATTTCCTCTTCTTGCTCCTCTGCTGAAACTCCTCATAAGGTCATCAGTGACTTTCTGATCACCCAGTCTCCCAGCCAATTTCTATCTCACTTAAGTCTCTGCTACAGCATTCACTGTAGGTATGGAACATCCCCACCTTTCCTCCCTGATGCAGCACTATCTTGATCTCCTATCCCTTTGATCACTCTTTTTCCAACTCTGTTACTGGCTTGACTGCTTCCTCCTACCCTCCTAAATTTAGGTATCCTTAGATCTCCTAACACTTTATAGTCTCTCTTTCAAATATTATCCATTTCCATTACTTCAATTATCACTCTATAAGAATGACTCTCATATCTTGATCACAGAGGAGAGCCATTATCTCCTCTGAGGACTGTTGCATCCACACGATTCCTGGAATGGAATGCTACGGGCACCAGTGCAGTCACAACAAAGTTTATTGCAATGAGAGGCAAGGCCAACCGATCGGGACTGACACTCTTGATCAGAGTGCAGCCTCGGACAGCTGGGGTACAGAGTTTTTATAGCCGACCAAATCGTCTTATCATCACCTGGGAACAGAACAAAGAAATAGTTCCCAGATGGGGGTGGAAGCAGTTCAGACATGCCCTTGCCCCAATCCAATCAAACTCTAATCCAGTTGATTTTCCTTGAACTTTTGTTCCCTTGATTGATAGGACAAGGCTGTGATCTCTTACCTACAGTGTCAAAACAAAGCTGTTACTTCTCAAGGCTACAGGTTAGCCCTACACTACAATTTAACCCTTACAAGGACAGATTTAAATTTCCAGGCAATCTATCCAAATCTGCAACACAAAATACACCAAATAAAATCCAAAGTGCATTAGTTTTCTCCCCCAAATCAGCAGGGCTGCTATCTTTTCTATAACTTTGAATGACATCAAAGTTGTTCCCTCTACCATGACCAGAGTGAACTTTCCTCCTTTGCCCCACACGTGGTCATTTGCCAAATCCAAAGTATGACACCTTCACATCTTCTTGGGAATCAGGTATCTCCCACTCACACTACCCTACATCAGCTCCTTTCCCCTTCTTACTACAGCTACCACAATCATTTCTCCCATCTTTCCTATTCCATATTTCCAATTCTGCCAGATTAACTTTCCTAAACCCTATTTTATATCACCTCACTCACATGCTTTAAAATCTCCAATGACTTCCAATTATCTCTCAGACTAAGTCTAGACTCCTTAATGGGCATTAAAGACTATTTCCTTAACTTATGTGTCCAGCATTATTTTTCTATCTAATAGAGAAACTTTATCTAATTTATCTAACAGAGGTCTGAAACTTTTCTGCTTCTATGCTTTTGTTCATGTTGATTTACCTGCCAAGGATGTCATGCTTTTCAATCACTTCCTGTCGAAATCCTATCTTTATCTCAGGAAGGTTTTTTAATGTACCTTTTAGGTCTACCTTTTCCTGTTTGAGATGTAGCTGGCCTTTTTATCTGATCCTCTATATCTTATTCTTAATTCTGTTTTGTAACATATCCATTTGTAAGTGTGCCACCTTCTCACCCCTGATGTCTTATCCTCACTATAGATTGTCTTTAATACTATCTTCCAAGAAATTTGCTAATTTCTGCAGATTCAAAGATGAATAAAAATTTTCCTAATTTCCCTGGGAAATTCAGATTTTCCTTACCCAAAGGAAGCCTGTATTTATGTTTTTCATCCTCATTGCCCAATACAGGTTTCTCATTCCTCTGAAAGGTGAGTGAGTTCCTACTGCCGCTCCTTAGAGGCGGGAGAACACAGAGAAGGCGGGACCATGTTTACCTCCATGGCAAGGGAGAGTGTATTCTCAAATCCCCCTCTTGGAATTCAGAATGCAAATCTTTGCCCTAGAGGGGAGAGTGCCCCTAGTGATGGAAACAGACCCCAAAGCACCCAGCTACAAGGTTATTTGACAAACACTGTGTTAGAAATGTGTGCTATGGGACATGTCCATCATAGTGGGGGAGCAACGAAATCTGAGGGCAGGGTGAAAGAACTGGGCAGCTACTCAGCTCAGTAAGGTTTTCTCAGTGTGGCTTCATGAATCATTCTGAGACACAAAGTCCAGAACTGTGCCTTTCCCAAACACTAGGCATAGTCACATTCTCTTCCAAGTATTTACAGAAATGCAATTATTTTTTAAAAGCTATGTTCTTGTTTCGTATGGTCTGGATATCAAGGCTCTTCTCTTTCCTTCTCCAAGTCCTGGAGTTGAGCCCCTCCTGGCAACACACAGCTGCTGGTGGAAATCTGAGTCCTACCACTAGTGGGAGAGGTGCCTGAGGGACATCAGAGAGTAGAAAACAAGGAATTGGTTCCCCACAAAGAAGTTGAATGGCCAAGCCATTGAACTTCTCTTGAATTTAATTTCCTTAAAAACAAAACAAAAAAAAAAGGCAGGGGCACCTGGGTGGCTCAGTCTGTTAAGCAGCTGACTTCAGCTCAGGTCAGGATCTCACGGTTTGTGGGTTTCAGCCCTGAGTCCAGCTCTGTGCTAACAGCCCAGAGCCTGGAGCCTGCTTCAGATTCTGCGTCTCCCTCTCTCTGCTCTCTCCACTTGCACTTTGTCTCTCTCTCTCAAAAATAAATAAACATTAAAAAAAATTTTAAAACCGCATACTCTTTATTTATGAAGAAAGGGGGAAAATAATATTTGTTAAGTTTATGTCAAGGGGCATCTGCCTGGTTCAGTTGGTAGGGCATATGACTCGATCTCAAGATTGTGAGATGAAGCCCCATGTTGGGCATAGAGTTTATTAAAAAAAAAAAAAAAAGTTTATGCTAAGGGCCAGGCATTGCTTCAGGTGATTTATATGTTTAATTTATTCAATCGTTATAAATAGCTACAAAGTAGGTCGTAGTAGTATTATTCTCATTTTATGACAGAAGAAACTAAGGCTCAGGGGAATTAAATAGCCTGCCCAAGATTACAGAAGTAATAAGCATAGTGTCCAGGATAAACTTGTCTGATCCCAAAGATATCATTCTTTTCCATTACTCCATTCAGCCACAACAAATCACGGCCTTACCTGAAAATGGCAGTGTTATTCAGTAATACATGCCCCAGATTAAGAAGTAGGAGAGTGCCTCTACAAGATAAGTCCCTCAGAACACCCCTTAACCCCCAATCTACCATTTCCTTCCTTTGGGGAATTTTACTCATCTACTCAAATATTACTTCTTTCAAAACCTTCCCAGCTGTCTCCCTGCTCCCCAGGCTCAAAGCATAATCTGTGACCCCATCTTCCAGGCTACCTGTGTACAATAACCACACCATTTCACAGGTTTTTTTCTTTTAATTTTTTTAAAATGTCTATTATTTTTGAGAGAGACAGAGTGCGAGCAGGGGAGGGGCAGAGAGAGGGAGACACAGAATCCCAAGCAGTCTCCAGGCTCTGAGCTGTCAACACAGAGCCCGATGTGGGCCTCAAACCCACGAACTCACAGTTGTTTTTTAAAGCCAGACACCAATTCAATACCCAGCATGGAGTAAGCACTCAGTCAGCCCAGAGCCGAACATTGGGCTCGAACTCACAAACCGTGAGATCATGACCTGGGCCAAAGTTGGGGCTTAATCGACTGGGCCACCCAGGTGCCCCTCAGTTAAAGTTTTATAAGTGAATGAATAAGTGAAGTTTAACAGTACACAAGTAATTTAATCTCTCTAGGTATCAATTTTTTCCATCTTTAAAATAGATGACTAGTCTCTCATATGTCACAGGTATATCATGAGAATTCAAAGAAATAAGTTGTGTTCGTAAAATAAAACTATAAGGTGAGGCGAAGCAGTTGTTGCTCTTGCAAATAGAGAAAGAATTCTCCCTCCCCCACCAATACACAAACAGACCAACAACAAGGAGGTTTTCATTCACATTAATCCATGTGAGCTCTCTCTCTCTTTTTTTTTTTAACTTTTTAACGTGCGAGTAGACAAAGGGAGGAGAGAGAGGGAGACACAGAAACAGAAGCAGGCTCCAGGCTCTGAGCTGTCAGCCCAGAGCCTGATGCGGGTCTTGAACTCACAAACTGTGAGATCATGACCTGAGCCAAAGTCAGACACTTAGCCGACTGAGCCACCCAGGTGCCCCAGCCATGTGAGCTCTCTTAAATGATAAGTGATTATAAGCCCTCCCTTACTCTGCAAGAAAGAAAGAACAAAGAAAGAAGGAAGGAAGGATGGAAGAAAGGGAGGGAGAGGGGGAGGTAGGGAGAGAAGGAGGAAGGGAAGGAGAGAGGGAGGGAGGAAGGGTGGGAGGGAGGGAGGGAGGAGGGAGGAAGGAAGGAAGGAAGGAAGGAAGGAAGGAAGGAAGGAAGGGGAGCCTGACTGGCTCAGTCAGTTGGAGGATATGACTCTTGATCTTGGAGTTGTGGGTCCAAGCTCCATGTTGGATGTAAAGATTACTTAAAAGTAAAATCTTAAAAAGGAAAGAAAAGAAAACAAAGAACAAACACAAATTATACTGGTTTATTTGTTGTTGTTGTTGTTGTTGTTGTTGTTGTTGTTTTGTCTACTGGAGAAGAAAAGCTAGTAAAAACAAGACAAAAGGGGCCAGCCAGATGCCTGAGGCTGGATACTCCCCTTGCACACTTTTGGCTTCTGTAATCTTGTTTGCCTCCTGTGTCTACCAACTGCCCGGGAGCACCACTGATAAGAGCCCCCTCCCCTTTTTCTTTTGTCTCTCAACTCCCTCCTATCCCAGCCATAAAAGGAGGCCAATGCCAATGCCTTTGGAGGTGATTCCATGGGGCCAGCACCAATGCACAATAGTCTTTTCCTGATTTCCCGACTGCATGTGGCTTGTCTCTTCCTGGGTGCCGAGTCTTTGCTGTAACATACTTACTTAGATTCCATACTTTTCTATAATACTTGAAGTTTTGTTTGTTAAGGGGTTATACCTAGCTTTTCTCACATATAAATACACACACACACACACACAGAGCACTCATCTTAGAACTTCACACTGCGGGGGCACCTGGCTGGCTCAGCCAAAGGAGTGTGTGGCTCTTGATCTCGGGGTTGTGAGTTCGAGCCCCATGTTGGGTGAGGATTACTTACATAAACTTAAAAAAAAAAACTTTTTAGTAAAAAAATAAAAATTAAAAAAAAAAGAACTTCACATCGCATAAGGAGTCGTTAACTTTCTGACTGATTTGCAGTCTTCACTTTTGATGGTGAAGATCTTATAGGAAGAAGTTAAGTCCTTAAGACTTGAAAGACAAAGAGCTTTGGGTCTGCGTAATAGTTCTGCCATATGCAAGTTGAATGAACAAGTTATTTAACTTCTCTTGTACTTATTTCCTCAAAAAGAGAAAGAGTAATAGTGTCTACTCATTACAATCGGTTTGAGGATTAAATGAGTTAATCTAATCAAACAGCAAAGCACTGTTCTGGGGCCAAAGCAGGCTCTCAAATATGATGATGATGATGATGAAGATAATGATGTTGGCAATGAAAATGATAACAAAGGTGTTGACAAATCATGAAAAGTTGATTATTCCTCGTCATGCAGAAGTTAACAGCTGAGTACATCTCTGGAAAGATTAAAGAAATAATCTAAACAGCAACCTAACACCTCTTGGTTTTATGAGACTTTACAAAGTCCAAAACACATCCACACATTAGTTCATTTGTGCTTCCAGTAACTCTGGGAGGCAGACAACTAGAGAGAGAAAATTGGTTCAGAGTGGTCAAGTGAAAATGTCAGTACTATCTCAGAGTTGAAAGAGGCCTGAGACAGGCTTCCTGTCCCCCACCTGGGGGTCATTTTGTGGTTTCTTTTTTCTCCTTCTTCTCTATCATTTCTGGTGAGCATTTAGGCAACCGGGGCTCAGGTGTTGGCTCCTGCACCACACATCAGAATAATCATTTAGTTCAGCAGCAAAGGCAATAATGACACTTACTTCTCCAAAAGACTTTTTGCATCTGTCCAGCCTAAGAGCCCCAGCCAGAAATGCATAAGAAATTATGCCAGGCTAACAGCAATACTTGAAATATAGCTTTTCTTCTGAGGAGCTTGAAGTACCTTATCACCAATGATATTTTCTTTTTTTCCCCATTCGAATGTTTCGATTATTGTAACTACCTAGTGGCAGCTTTCTCGTGAATGTGTACCAGGGGCTTCCTGAAGACGGGATAGGAACAGTGTGACATTGGCTTCTCTTGCACACAGAGTGTGTTACGGGTGTTTGTGGGGCACTCCTGGGTGTCAGGAAAGTTCTGGCCTTGCTGACCATTCAGATGAAACTCAATTCAATTCAACAAACATTTTTGGCCTCTTTTTACCTGCCAGGCTGTCTGCCATGTGCAGATCCAGGAAGGGATTGCATAGTCTGGTCATCATGTCACTATTTCCTGTCCTAATCCCCAACTTCCCTTGGCTGGTGACAGTAACCACACAGCTGGCAGTCAGGATGAGGGAATGATCTGGAGGAGCCTGAATCTCCCAGTCCCACATGTGCACTTTGGCCATAGTTTAAACATGTTTTTTTACTCTCCTTGTCCCCTGGGTTATGTACTATTTTTCAAAATCCATTTAGAATAGCAAAGCAGGTCACTTGACTTGTCTACCCTGGGCTCTGATTCCTGCATCTTGACTCTTAGCTCAGGTATATGTTGATCTTGAAATGCATCAAGAAGGGGCCCACACCGTCTCTCTTGTCTGTAGCTCCCCTGTTCCTCCCCACCCCCTACTTTCAGTAGATACTCTTGCTTCTTGCTTTGAGAAGATCCAGATGTGTATCTTAAAGTCTCTACTTTATCTTTACTCACAGGGTCACTGCCCCTACTGCTGTCTCTAACTTCCGCCCCCCCCCCCCATAATCTTAGTGAAATGGGTTTCTTTCCTCAGGAAAAGCAGTGTCTCCATCCATATCTCAGATGTCATTCTTCTTATTTACCTATCAGAGTCATCCTTCCCCCTCCACCTCAAAATCTTTAAATACCTTCGGCCCCATACTCTCCTCTCCTTTTTCTCAATCTCTGAGCCCAGTTGGCTGCAGTCCCCTCTAAGGAGCAGTGTCCCTCAAGTCGTGATATTCTCTTTCCTCATCTATTGTGGCATTGTGTCTTTCTGGTCTCCCATTTCTCTGATTATTTTTTGTTTCTATTCCCTCTTGATTATGGCCTGGGCTTGTCACTCTTCCCACACTATTCTCACTCATTCATCCATCCATATACTCATTCATTCAGGATTCATAGAGGATCTAATAATCTGCCTGGTACCAACCCCAGCATAGGAGTACAGCAGCACACAGAATAAACAGGATTGCTTTCATGAAGCTTACATCCCGATAGGAGGAAACAGAAAATAAGCAAGTGTGTTAAATTTCAAATAAAATCATTTTGGAGGGTGAGAGAAGATATAAAGGACAAGAAACTGGATAATGACATAGAGAGTAGCTTCAGGTGGGGAACGTGGGCAGGAAACCAGTTTAGAAAGTGTGACTAGAAGTGCCACTCACAGGAGAAGTCATTTGAGGCAAGACCATAATGATAAGAAACCAGACCTAGGATGAAGAGTATTCTGGGAAGAGAGGACATCTGGCACAAAGACTCTATGATGGGGAAAAGCTTAATACATTTGAAGTACATTTAAAAAACAATAAATGTGGTGGAACATTGTGGACAAGACAGGGAATGGTAGACACGGGTGTGAAGAGATAGCCAGGGTTCAGGGCGTGTCTTGTTAGGCCATGGTGAGGAGTCTAGATTGTATCAAGTGCAATGAAATGCTACTGAAGGGCTTTGAGCAAGGAAGGTACATGACCTTATAAAATATAAAGAGTGCTCTGGCTACTGTTTGTAGACCTTGAATGGCTAGTTTCATCCATCAACTGTAAGGGAAAGAGGACCATCAAATTGGAAAAGATTAAAAAACAAAACAGCAAAATGATTGAAGCCAAAATGGCAGAAAGGAGGAAGGCATAGCTTAAACAATTAAAATGAGTTAGAAACTCTTGGAGAAAGGCAGAATGTGCTTCAGGGAACTTAAGGTACTTATGAAAGTGACTGAGAGCCACTGCCAAAAATCAAAGGAAATGTCAGAAAACTGAGAAGACCACATGCTCCTATTTTCAATAGAGGAAAGACAAGGGAAACATCATATGCCTACTAGAGGCAAATACATTGTTCCTAAAATCTCATGTAAAATCCTCAGAGTGACTAAAATGGTATTGGTAAGCATTTAGAAAAGAACATTGTGATTATTTCCTAATAGCACAAATGGATGTGACAAAAATGTAAAATTAAGCCAATTCCCACTGTGGTAGTGGTGGTGTTGGGGGGGGGGAGGGTGGTGGTTGACAGATTTATCAGACTGAAAGTATCTCAGTTGCTCTATGTATTTGGGTGGGGCTTTCAGAAAAATTATAGAATCTCAAAGGCTGCTGGAACTTTATCAATAATCTATTCCAAACTTCAAATCTAGAAGATATTTTTTCCCCTACAACATCCCAGTAATTCTTTGGATAACAACTGCTTGAACATAACAAAAGGTAATTCATTCCACTTTGGAATGGTTTGAAACATATTGCAGAAAATCTATTTCCATGGAGAGATGAATAGGTCAAGCCTATTCATCAGGAATGTTCTTGGGGGATTCATGAATTCAAAGATTGAATTAAGTCAACTTTAACTTCTCTTCCAAGTATAATGCACTGCGCTTCAAGGGTTGGCCTTCAAAAACAACATAGAGTTTATGGCCTGGTGGCTCCCTGCCCAGGAAGAAGATCCTATCTCGGGGACCTTCTGTTGTTCTGTCATATGTTAGGGAAGAGAATTTCCTGCCTATGGTTCGTTTACAGTCAGCTGTCACTCTGCGGTTCTTTTTTGGAATATCAGTGTCAAGTTTCCCCTTTTGGAAAGGGAATAGGAGGGGATAAGAGGGGGAGGGGCAGATTTTTGTGTTCATCTTTCATTTCAGCTCCAGGCATTCCTAATCTGTTACGTCAATTTAAGTTTATAACAAATCTGAGTTTGAATTTAAAGTTTCAGGTTTCCCTTTCAGAGATGGGGCGGGGGCACTGACACAGCTGAGAAGCCTAGGGAGTGGCTAATAGAAGAGGCCAAACCACAATCTGCTTTTAAACTAAACTAAATAAATCATAATCATAATGATAATAAAGAAAATAAAGAAAGAACAGGGAAAAAAGCGATTAGAGCAAGAGGGAGCTGCCCCCACCCCCAGTGCTACTCTTGCGCTGACATTTGGATCGCCTCACTGGATGAGGAGGTGACCATGGGAACAGGTGCGCCTCACTCCTACCCCATGTCTCCTAAGCAGGGATTATCTTGCTGGGTTTGGTGTGCCCGGAACTAATTAATCAACGATAGACAAAGAAGAGTCTAGAAGAAGAGAAGGGGATGGGGTCGGGGAAGAGAAGCCGCGAGCTTCTCGTGTACAGTGTGCATGGCAGATGACATCATTGCCTGAAAGAGATTTGGCCCTCCCCTTCCCGAAGCTGGAGGCTAGCTTGCCTGTGCTGTAGCAGGAATGGGGTTGCCTGGAGGGTGTGAATTGGTGGGAGGAAGTGTGCCCGCGCTGGGAGAGGTGTGGAGATGTGAAAGGGAGACCTGGAGACAGCCAGCGAGAGCAGAAACCGCGGGGTCTGGAGGTGTTTGCGCAGCTCCAAGCTCCGCCCCGCGCTGGGCAGCCTCGCTCGGCCACGGGAGGGACACGCCTGTTTGGGGGTGGGGAGTGTGTGCACGAGGGGTGGGTCCGTGGTGGCGGTGGGGGTGGACAGCCGCCTGCGCATGTCAAGGCTGACTGAACACACACGGTCAAGAAGGACCTGGAGAAGGGCAGTTGGTCACCCGCCACCCAGAATCGGGGCCCCGGCACTATCTGGGGGCGAGCTCCTGGGAAGCGGCCCACCCTCCCTGCCCCTCCCCAGAGATCTGCGGCCGACAGGAGCTCCCGCCTCTTGCCCCGCCCCTCCGGACCTTCCCGCGGAGCAGAGGGCGGGCGTGGACGGGACCGAGGTGGAACGAATTTTGGAGCTCAGACGGGAGGCCCCGGTGGCTTTGGGTGTGGGGGGCACGCCCAGCTGGAGAAGCCGGTGCAGGCTGATGAAGCCGAAGCTCCCGGGTCTTGGTGGATCCTGGTCGGAGCGTAGCTGTTCCCAGGGGAGGTGAGAGGTGGATCAACATGGACCCCTTCGACAGCCCAGCTGCCTAGAGCCAGCCGCCTAGAGCCAGCCGTGCTGCTCGCCTCGGAGCTGAGCTGTCACCGAGGCGCAAACCCGAGAAGCAGCTGAGCAACTGGAATTTGTGAAGTTCCGGGGTGGGCGGGGAAGGTACTGTCCGTGGTGCTGAGCCGGATCCCAGCAACGGGCTCCGGGGAGAGCGCGCGAAGCTGCTGATCGGCTCCCTCGAACTGGGGCGGTGCACTAGGGTGGTTTGGAGCTGAAACCCCCGCCCGGCTCGAAAAGCCCTGAAAGCCTCCCCAGTCGCCGGCGCTTGGCCCTTATTTCAGTCCGAAAGTCGCCCCCTTGGGGCAGTTCGTCCCAAAGGGTTTCCTCGAAAGTATCTGAGAGGGCGAGTTCTTGACCGAGGGAATCTCTCTGTTTAGCCCGGAAGCCACCCGCCAGAGAAAAGATGCCTGCCTTCAACAGATTGTTTCCCCTGGCTTCCCTCGTGCTCATCTTCTGGGGTAAGTACCAGCACCCTGCCATGTGAGATGCAGATAACAGTAATAATGCCAACAATAATAACACTAATTGATGTCGTTTGTAACAAAAGGAGCCTTGGTTGGCTTCTCTCTATGCATGTCTGCCAGACATGGAGATCCATAAGGGTTACATGAGAGCTGGGATTTTGAGATTGGAAAAACACCTCACTCCCCTGCTGTTATATTCCAGAACCACCCTAGTGGGTTTTCCACCCCTCCTCCTGTTTCTGATTAATTCCAAAGTATTTTTTCCCTTTTCCTTTTGTTGAAAGGGAATGCAGTCACGTTCATTATGAAAAATCTCGGTTGCATTTACCTTTCATTTTTCAATGAAAAATCATTGGGTCTTCAAATTAATTCCCATGTATTTTTTTAAAAAGCTAAATGCATGCATTTTGAGAATGAAAACACGTTGTTGAGCCATTTATTTAATTTTAATAAGGAAAATAGGCTTCAGCCATTTGCAGCTACGTCTTTGATAAATAGGCACCTGGGCATTGCATCTTTATTCTTTTTCATGAACATGTGAAGCTAAGGTGCTTTGGTGTTTGGGGAGCTATGTTTTTTGCTTTCAAAAACGAATAGGTTCTTGTTTGCTGTGAGGAAATAAGGTGACCTTCTCCCTCCAAATAAGGAAGACCTTCACTTGCAACACTAAGGCTAAGCAGAGTGGTGTCAGAGTAGGGTACCTGCATCTGTGTAGAGAGAGTTAATGAGTCTACGTGATAACATCTGTATATGTGATTGAGAGAATGCTTTACTGTGTCGTTTATGCCTCAGTGTTTGAATGTGTGTTAGTGTATGTCTGAGCATGTTAGTATGGGCATCTGAATGGATTGGTGAAGACGTGTGTGTGTGTGTGTGTGTGTGTGTGTGTGTATGTGTGTGTGCGTGCACGTGTGTGTGATTGCTGTATAGTTCTAGGCATCTCTCTCTTGGTGACTCTGATTAGATCCTCAGGTCAAATACAGGTGCTGTTCAGTTGATATATTGCTTCACATGATCATCTACATTTCTACTTTTTACATGCTTTTACCTTCCTCTATGCTAAAAGTCAATAACCAGGATAATTGTGCCCACTTGCTTTATTGAAACTAGGCGTGGGGGATTTATTCTCCCATGGTTGGCATGAAACTCATTCTCCCTGTGCAGTGGCAAATATGCTGATGGGAATTGCCTCTTTGCCTTAGTATCACTTTATTAAACCTCCAGGACTTATTGGCTGCCAGCATTATCTGGATTTTACATGTGACCAAAAGCAGAGCCAAGCTTCATGTTGAACAAAATGCCTGATGAGACAGTCTGGGAAGGACAAAGAGGGAGAGTAATGCCAGTCCCAAGGGCAGACTCATCACCATCCATCCCCAGTAGAGTGACTAGACCTGAAGATGAAGCAGACATAATGGGTTGCCAATGATCTCACCTACCTTGACGATTTAAGGCTAGGATTTCCTCAGGGGAGGCTAAGACTAGGGAAATGAGCCTTAGGAGAGGTTAGTCTGGCTGGAAAAGAAAGAGTATTGATAAATCAATGGAAAATAAAGTTGCAGAGAAGGACTGGGGTGAGATTCTACAGAGCTTTTCTTCCCAAACCTTAATTTAAATTTTTAGCATCCCTGCCTGAATTCCAGTGGAAGGGGTGAGGGTGCCCCATGCTAAGCCCTTTTTAGGACTTATAAAGCCTGGCTTGGAGTCTTAGCTGTGCCATTAACTTGCTATGTAACAACCTTAGAGTATCTGGTTCCTCACATGGAAGTTCGGAAGTTGGGGCAGATAACATCTAAGACTGAAAAGTAAGGAAATATTTACAAAATATTGCTCAACTTGGTAGCATCCACCCTTCTCCTCACCTCCACTTTCCACCCCATCCCCAAAATAAAACCTTTGGAAGAAGCATGCACATCACACCCATCATTTGCTCACTCTCAGCTTCTTTGGCTCATGAAGCTTAAAAGCTGCAGAAGGAAAGAGGGATGGTTCAGGAAACCTGGCCATCAGATGTAAGAGAAGGGCCTCATTTCACAAATGCAATTTCATTTTATTTGAATGTAATTCTAGGACTGGAAACCACTTTGACTAGATGCATTCTCCCTTCCCAAGTTGCTTTATCACATGATGCAAATATAAATGGAAAGAATATTTTCCATTGTATTATTTTCTGCATATATTGAAAAAAGTTCCCTTATTTCCTTTAATAAAGTATATAATAATAATTTTTAAAAAAACCTACACTTCCCTGGTGCTTTATGGTTTGCAAAGCACTTTTCAATCTGTTACTTCTTTTTGGTCACCATATCAATCCTTGGGGGTAGCTAGGGAAAGTAGTATTACTTCCAGTTTAGATGTGAGAAAATGAGCTCAGGGAGGGGGAAGGACTTGCCAGAGAGCTCTTGTCTCCTGATTTCAGTCTTCCAGTGCTTGTTCTAGCACTTCTAATGAACACATGTGCTGCTATGCAGGATTGCCAGATGGGCTCTGTCCTCACATCCCTCTTCAGAGCCACCACCCTCACACCCCTCCCGCCATGCCTTTCCTTTGCCCTCCCCGTCCAGGCCCTAGTGTCTTCTCTGCTCTTCCTCTCTGGGTCTACTCCCCCACATGTCTGCTCTGTTGGGGATGCTTTCCTCTCGTCCCCCAGAAGCTCATCATGCACCCCATTCTTTTCAAGGCTCTGCTAAGTGACTGGCTAACCTGATAGACAAATCATTTCAGGTTGTTAATGCCTACAGATAACTTCATTTATTACCCCTTTTGGCAAATATTTACATTCTAATAAAAGCCTTCATTATCTTAGCACAAAGGAATGCATTCTAGAGCAAGCTCAGGAGGGGCAAGCTAGTAATGTCCAAAGAAGAAAAAGATTTGAGGGTATTAGAGGAGTTGGTTCAACACACATTACTCTCCACCTCATGATAGATTGATACTATTCCTTAGTTAAATATAATCATTAGTAATATATCTACCTAGCCTACCTTCTCATAAGTTTCCTCATTATTACTATAGAAATTGGAGAAGAGACCAGAAGTCAAATGATTTGGCCAAGATTATTCCAGGAGTTTATCATTTACAGTCAGCAATGTGGATTGAATATCTACCATATGGACGACCTTTTCTTGGATATCTAGAGGATTTCACAGAGAGGCAGTGGTGTACTAGAGACTCATGGGGTGGGGAAACAGACTTCACCTCTTGATGGAAGAAACAGCATGACATATTGCAAAGGGCAAGCAAAGAGGCATGAGAGAATTTTGTGACCATTTTGCAATGTACTATCCAGGACTTCATGAGCAGAATTCTTATGCCTTGAAACTGGACTTTGGCCATGAGAAGGGAATCAGTAGTGCTTGTTCTCTGATGGTACACTGGATTGCTGTCATCTCAGGAGCAACTCAGGAAAAAGAGAGATTGCTGTGCAAGCCACAGCCATTCTCCTGATTGCATAGATTTTGCCCTCCCTCCTTTAACTATAAATGAACTAACTGTGCTCCTATTTAAGACCAATTCATCTACTTGCTCACTAAAGCACATCACCTGGCACGTATTGGAGGATGTTGGTCCAACAAATTGTTCTTTTTCAAAGCCCAGCAGCTCTGCTATCACCTTCATCCAAGCCAAACCACTGAGCCATCTCTCAATGTGATCAGTGTACCAGCCTCTTAACTATCCTGTTTGCTTCCACATTGTCCTTCGCCACCTCTTCCGTTTATTCTCAACATAGCCAGGTCATGTCAGTTTGTACCAATCGTGTTATTCTTCCACTCAGAACACTCCAATGGTCCCCATGTCACTCCAAGCAGAAGTCCAAGTTCTAATCAAGACCAGCCATGATCTGGCCCTGGCTTATGTCTCCTTTCTCACTTTGTTCCCTGGGCTTCATTGTGCTCTGCTTTCGACAGACACTCCCACCCTAGGACCCTTGAAATGCTATTTCCTCTGTTTGCACACTTCCATGGAGATATTCATATATCTCCTTTCTTTCCCTCATTTCTTTCCTTCAGTGCCTGCTCGATGTCACCGTCTCAGTGAGGCTGTCTCCGATGTTCCCATGCGCCTCTACTCTGTTTTACTTTTTCTCATTAGTACATACTACAATGTCATGTTTCTTATTTTTATTACCCTCCTCTGGAATGCAGGCTCCATGAGAGCAGGAATGGTTTCTGTTTTGTCCCCTGTTGCATTGTCAGTGCCTAGAACAGTGCCTGGCATACAATAAGCACGCAATATATTTGTTGAATAAGTGGGCAGATAAATGAAGGAGAAAATACATTAACAGGTGATATATGTCCAAAGCACATTCATATAGATCATTCCATAGAATTCCCATGATGACGCTATTAGATGTTATTTTCAGCATTCTGTTGATGAATAAACTGAGTCTCAGAGGTTAAAGAGTAGATACACACAGGCCTTCAGTTGCCAAATTCATTTTCTTCCTGCCTCTGTATTTGTAACTGTGCATTCCTTGATACATCTTCCTATGCTACTTTTGAAGTCATCATCACTGAACTAACTTATCTTTACCATGTCTCATTAAATATGAATGTGCCTCAAAGCTGCCTGCCACACAGATTTCTCAGTACACATTCTCTGCACCTGTATTCGTTCCCAAACTTTTGCACAGACCACACCTTCTTTTCTTTTTTTTTCAACCAGGCTTACAATCAAGACTTCAAACACATCACATATTGAAAGTGTTTCTGATCAGTTCTCTCTAGATACAGATCCTCTCTCCATGAAAGTGATGGTCCATATACAGAAGCGGGAGACTCTTTTGCAGACTGCCTGATAAGACCAGCCCCAGCTAGCTTGAGAGTTTTTTTTTAAAAACTTTTTTTTCAACGTTTATTTATTTTTGGGACAGAGAGAGACAGAGCATGAACGGGCGAGGGGCAGAGAGAGAGGGAGACACAGAATCGGAAACAGGCTCCAGGCTCTGAGCCATCAGCCCAGAGCCTGACACGGGGCTCGAACTCCCGGACCGCGAGATCGTGACCTGGCTGAAGTCGGACGCTTAACCGACTGCGCCACCCAGGCGCCCCAAGACAGTTTTAAAACCAATTAGTTTTATTTCCCCTTGATGTTTTAAACTCATCATAGTGCCACTTGTGTGTTTGTTTAAAAAATTTTTAATGTTTATTTATTTTTGAGAGAGAATGTATGAGCAGGAGAGGAGCAGAGAAAGAGAGAGACACAGACTCAGAAGCAGGTTGTCAGCTGTCAGCTGTCAGCTGGCTCTGAGCCAGACATGGGGCTCGAACTCATGAACGGTGAAATCATGACCTGAGCTAAAGTCAGACTGAGCTACCCAGGCACCCCAGCATACTGGTTTTTAAATATCAATGTGTATTGTTTCATTTTTTTTAGGAGTTTTGTTTTTATTATTAATTCATGGGAAGGTAGCACTAGAAGGGGACTTAGAAGTCCTGATATAAGATCATCCCATTTTTGAATCTTCCATACAATAAACTCTTACCAAATAGTTTTTTGTATTTGTAATCAGCTTCAGCACCAGATAGTTCTTTTTTTTTTTTTTTTTTTAATGAGCCAAATTTACTTTCTTGTAACTTTTGGAATTAGACAGAATCGAATTTCTCTTCCACAGGCCTTCAAATACTTGAAGGCAGATAAGTTCCGTGTCCAAGCCAGACACCCCCAATTCTCCCATCTGTTTCTCCCCAGACGATGTCTCCAGACCGTTCTCCATCTTGCTCCTTGCTGGGCATGCACTCACTGAACAACTTCCTGTTGTCAAGTGTGACAGCTGAACTGATCGGAACGGTCCAGATTTGTTCTGCACGGTGCACAGGCACTGTCTCTCCCTCGTTGTGCACATTGTGCATCTGTTAATGCAGCCCACATTTGCACTCGCTTTGTTGGCGGCCTCATCCCACTTTTGACTCATCCTGAACGTGCAGTCTGATGTACTCACCCTATTTTTATGGGCCACAAGTTTCTAGAGGGCAGAGACCATAAGTCCAGACCTCCATGTGGCAGGCAAGCTATCGCCCCAATCTGACCTCTCTCCAGATTTTTAACTTTGTCTCTCTCTACTCCTCTGCAAAAAAGCATTGCTCTAGCCCAGTGGCCAGCTCACCGTCTTCCTCATCTGCTGTTCCAGCCTCCACCAGGCGTCGGAATTACCTACTTTTTAAAATAAAATTCAGATGCAACGATTATCTCTCCATGGCTTGCAAACATCTGACCCCTCATGTTGTGAAGGCCACACAAAGGTCTTCACAACGTGGTCCCCGCTCCCTTTCTAGACCCCTGCCTCATCTTCCTTCTCTTCCTCTCTCCCCAGCCCAACCAGGAATAACTGGCCCTCCTCTGGGAACAGAACACGTCACCAGCATGGCACTCGCCATGGTCCCGTTTAATGATACTTAGAAGTATGCGTTCCCTGCTAGATTATAAATGCCTTCAGGGTGTGGTTGGTGTTTTATTCATCTTTGTGTCAGCCTCGCATCAGGCCTGGCACAGAGTAGATTTCAGTGAATGGTGGTTGAATGAAGGGTGCATGGATGGGTGGGTATGTGTGCCCCCGGTTTCCCACCGAGACTCTAAGTCTTTGAGGGCAGGGCTCAGGGCTGCACCCCGGGAGGCTTTCAGTCAACTCAGAGTCATCCGTGGCTCCTGCAGCCCACGCCCTGCCTGTTCTGAGCGCGCATCCTGGGGGAGCCCAGGTGAAGACGTACACGCAGATACATGCGATCTTCAGGTTTGTCTCATGATTCTTCCTTCTCTGTCTCTTCTCCCTCCCTCTTGTTCTCCAATGCCGCTCTCCTGGTGCCCTCCTCCCCAACACCTCCTGTCCCTTCCCTGTCACTGGGCCTCTCTCCAGTCAGTGTCTGCTTCCCTGTGTGTGTGGAAGTGCCCTCGGAGACGGAGGCCGTTCAGGGCAACCCCATGAAGCTGCGCTGCATCTCCTGCATGAAGAGAGAGGAGGTGGAGGCCACCACGGTGGTGGAGTGGTTCTACAGGCCCGAGGGCGGTAAAGATTTCCTTGTATGTCTGGCTGCTGACTCCGGCCTTTCTTTTGCTTGCCTCTGCTGTTATGTGCCTGGCTCCCGAGAGTCTGGGGAACGAGGCTCTGACAAACCCTGGCTCTTTCTTTTCAAAGCGTTGACAGCTCCCCAGCAGATAACTGACGGCCTTAGTGTAGCCCAGCCTCTGTGATGGGAAGGGCACTTGGCCAGCCACAGGCATTCCTGGTTACCAGTGGGGGAAGGGGGAGAAGAGAGAAATAGCATGTAGAGTCTACCGTGTGCTAGCCACCCCACAAGGCACTTTGCAGGTGCTTTCACGGGCTCTTGTGCACCATCATGTTGGACGGATTAAATTAGTAGAAAGATGGAAATAACACTCAGCCTCATTCTATGGGAGAGCATAGGTTAGCTCATTTAAATCTCGCAATCCCAGTGAAAAAAGAATGGCAGGGATGACCCAGGCTGATGTTCAACTGGTATACCCAGTACAGCCGCATCTGTGAGTGAACTATTTGAATAGGTCTATAATGGGCACTCGCTGTGCTAAGCTTCCCAAGCAGCCTCACCATCATCGGTCCCACTGGGAACCTCCAGACCTCCCCCACGCAACTAAAGGATCATCCTGACAGAACGGGGAGCCTCCGGGACTCCGCTCTGTGCTATGGCTGGTGTCAGCTCGGCCTGGTTCGTGCCACGGCCAGTACCGTTACATGCTTTGAATATCACCTTGGGGATGACCCTTATTCACACTTTCACGGACTCTGGAACCCACGCTGCCTGGGTTTGATTCTCTACTCTACAACTTGTTAGTTCTGTGCCGTAAGACAACTGGCTTCACCTCTCTGTGCCTCTGTTTCCTCATCTCTAAAATGGGGATGCAAACCATAGCTACCTCATAGAATTGTTACCTTCAAAGTTGTTAGCTTTCATTTTTAAGGCATTTAGAATAGCCCTGGAACATAGGAAGCATGATACAAGTGTTTGCTAGAGAAAAGGTATACGTACGTGAGGTACACAGAGGCCCAAAGAAGTTAATAAGAGACCTTAGATTCGAAACAGGTTGTCTGACAGCAGATACAAAGCCCTTTTTACTGAGCTAACTCACCTTCTTGAAGGCGAGTTTCTTCTGTACAAAGACTTAATGGAGACGATAGCAGGGTGAAATTGAGTGCTCCAATCAAGTGTTCGTTCCAGAACGGGAACCAGTAAATTTCCCTGAAATCTCGGGCTTCCCTCAGAGTTGACTGTGACTGAGGCCGGTCCCCAGCGGACAGGAATCTGGATGTCTAGGCCCGATGCGAAGGCCCCCATTGGCCTCAGGCCTGGTTGTGTGCCAGCCACCTACTCTGCTTCCGCGTCTGCCCAGAAGGAGTAGAAGCTGACTCAGAAGGAGGAAAAGAAACTTTAAAAATTGTAGTGGACAGACAAAGCGATGCTGTCTGCTAGAAATTCCTGTGAAAATGGAAATGTTCCATATTTGTGCTGTCCAATACAGTAGCCACTAGCCACGTGTGGCCACTGAACCCTTGAAATGTGGCTAGTGCAAATGAGGAAGTGAATTTTACATTTTCACTCCTAGTCATTTAAGTTTTTTTTAATTTTGTTAATGCTTATTTATTTATTTATTTTTTTTTTTATTTTATTTTTGAGACAGAGAGAGACAGAGCATGAACGGGGTTGGGGCAGAGAGAGAGGGAGACACAGAATCGGAAGCAGGCTCCAGGCTCTGGGCCATCAGCCCAGAGCCTGACGCGGGGCTCGAACTCCCGGACCGCGAGATCGTGACCTGGCTGAAGTCGGACGCTCAACCGACTGAGCCATCCAGGTGCCCCAATGCTTATTTATTTTTGAGAGAGAAAGACACACAGACAGACAGAGTGCAAGTAGGGGAGGGGCAGAGAGAGAGGGAGACACAGAATCCAAAGCAGGCTCCAGGCTCTGAGCTGTCAGCACAGACGCGGGGATCAAACTCACAAACCGTGAGATCGTGACCCGAGCTGAGGTCAGATGCCCAACCGAATGAGCCACCCAAGCACCCCATCTAGTCATTTAATTGTTAGTGTAAGTAGTCTCCATACGGCAAGTGGAGACTAGAATGGGCAGCACAGCTGTAGAGAATAAAAAGGTGTGTCAGAAGGTGGAAGTGCTTGAGAAAAGAAATTTCGAGACCACCTTTCAGTTATAATTCAGCCCAAAGCGAAAAACCTGAAGTGTGCCTATCTTTTGGCAGCTCTCTGCTCAACCATGACACGTTGGCGTCCAGGGTCCCCTTCCTGTGGCCTGGCCCAGTCTGACCACATCCCCTCAGTGGCAACCAGATCAGAGAGTCCAGTCTTGAGGCCAAGGCTTTACGATGTCTTCGTGACTCGTGAAGCTGCCACTCTTGGTCTCTATGCTCTGTTCTCCCACTGGCTGCCCTCGTGACACAGCTTACTCTCTTGCTCTGTCTCCTTCCAATTCTTTCGTTCAGTTTCCCCCTCCTGGTCTATCTGCTTTACTCACCTTCTTTTGTTCTCTTTCTCTGTACCTTTTTTCCTGCCAGCCTTCTTCCTGTCTACTCCTGTCTGCGTCTTCCTTTGCTGTGCCCATTCGCCCTGATACCTGTTTACCTTCGCTCATCTTTCCCTGCCTCTCTCTCTCTCTTCCTTGCCCTCCCCTGAGCCTCCTCATCACACTCCCAAACTTGGGATCTCCTTGTAACGTTGTCTGCTCCCTCCCCTGTCCATGCACGACTCTGCTCCTTTTCTCTGCCCTGTTCCCATCCCGGCCCCCCTACCCTGTTTTCTCTCCTGGCCCTACTCTCTTCTGCTTCTCTACCTGCAGATCTACGAGTATCGAAATGGCCAGCAGGAGGTGGAGAGCCCCTTCCAGGGGCGCCTGCAGTGGAATGGGAGCAAGGACTTGCAGGATGTGTCCATCACCGTGCTGAACGTCACCCTGAATGACTCTGGCCTCTATACCTGCAACGTGTCCCGGGAGTTCGCCTTTGAGGCACATCGCCCCTTTGTGAAGACTACACGGCTGATCCCCCTCCGAGTCACCGAAGAGGGTGAGGCTGGGGCGCAGGGTCGCGGGGGTGCCCTCCTCTTAGGGGAGGGAGGACAGTGGGTTTCCACACAAATGAGACCTCTGCAGAGTGCAAAGCCCATATATCTGGAGGGGTGACATCTAAAAATGTCACCATTGATTTAACTTCCTTGAGTGGCCAGCTTCCTGCAAACTGCCTGACAGCTTGCCTGTCTGTGCCTTTCCTCAAAGCAGAAAGGCTCAGAGATGACGGGAGAAATACCTGTTCCCTGATCCCCTGACTTCTCATCCTTAGAGAAAGAAGTCAGCCTCCATGAAGCCTAAAACTGTCAACTCAGCTACACCTTCTTCTCTGATCTGTGTTGAATCCCTCACTCAATGGGCACAGGGAAATCTCATGAGCTTATCTAGAAGTCTTCTAACCCTCCTGTGTGGAAGCCATACATACCTCTGAACCAGTGGTGCTCAAATTTCAGCAAGCCTCAAAATCCTCTGCAGGACTTAAAATGCAGACTTCCTGCTTCTGTGGATAGAGTCTGAGAGTTTACATGTCTAACAAATTGCCTGGAGATGCCCATGCTGCCTGGGACCGCACTTTGAGAACCACTGCTCTAAACCAAGTCTTCTGTCTTCCCCAAAATGACCACACAAGCAATCCCTTTCCCATCCCCTGGCATCTATCAGTGCAAAACCTCATTCAACTGGAAGAAAAAAACTTTCTAGTCTTTAGCTTAAAATCTTCAGATTTCCCACAGCCAATTTCTTATGAGGGTGGGAGGTGGGGGGATCCTTCCATCAACCCAATTCAAATGTTTCTGTTTTAATCCAGTCCAGAATCTTGACGGTAAAGTTAGAATGTGCTCACACACTGCTCTGTTCTGGTTTCAAGGGACTCAGAAAACTGTGGTTTCCAGCCGCTTGCAAACACTCCCTCATGTGTCAAAAGACCAATATATGCATCTCCTTTTGTGTCTTCTCATCCAGGCTACGTGATGGCTCCGTTTTTCTTAGCCTGTTCCCAGGCAATCTATTTCCAGCATACTCTTAGCATTATCACTGCCCCAAGAGGCAGGATGGTGAGCAGGTAAAAGGTGTGGGGCATGAAATAAGAAGTCAAATTCATGATAGCGTTCTTCCTAGGATTCCCAAGAATCCCGACTTCCAGGCCACAAATTTCCTCATTTTTTCCTCCTGTTATTGTGATAGAATTCATGAAGCAAACTTGAGAGTGCACGGCAGGGCAAGAGATGTCATGATTTTGTCCTGATGTGGACAACATGACTAAAACGAAAGGTAGGTCAATTTTTTTGAACGTGCAGAAGCACTCTCAGACCACTGGCATTTAGACCTGATAAGCCATTCTCCCTCTCTGAACCCATCACCTCTTGTGTACAGCGCGTGCGTTGGGCTAGAAGCTCTCTAAGGTATTCTTCTGTTTCGAAGTTCCATTATCCCTTCTGTTTACACACCTCTCCTCCCCGGGGAAGAGGCTGGCGCCCTCTACTGGTCACTGCCGGAACTGTTGGCTGGTGACGCCGATACTAGGAAGGCGCCGCCGGTCTCTCTCAGGCTCTCGCCTCCAGAGTCCCTGGCGCAGCCCGTGGAAAGTGCGGCAAGGCTGAACCTGTCCGCCTCCGGGGCACCAGAGCCAGGCTTGGGTAAGAATAGAAGGAAGACGAGTTTGTTATCAGAACCACAAAGCCTCTTGGGATGTTAGGGCTGGAAGGAAGCTTGGCTCTCATTTCCTGCAGAGGTTCTGAACAAAGAGCAGGCGGGCCTCAGAATTGCCCAGGGGGCTTTCCTCGTGTAGCAGTCTCCCTACCGCTCTTATGAGCATGAGCTCTGTGGCCTGGAGTGAGGTCTCGCGTATGTAAGTAGAAATGACTCCCCAGGTGATTGATTGGAGGGTGCAGCTCTGGTGCCCCTCATTTTGCGGCGGGGAGATCGGTGAGGCGCTTGCCCAGAGATAGGAAGCAAGTTAGCGCCAGACGCGGGCCTACGGACCAGATCTTTTGGCTACCCGGCTAGCTCTATTTCCAGTACATCTTTCCCTTCGACCGCCATCCCTCTTTCTGCTACTCTTTCTTTCTTTTCATATCTTTTCCTTTCTCCGCCCCCCTTCTTTTCCCTCCCCTTTTTTCCTTCCTTCTTTCCTTCCTCTCTTTCTTTCTCTCTTTTCCTCTGTGACCCGTGGCAGCCTCTGAGAATACCCCCCCCCTCCCCGCAGCCAAGATCTGCTTTCATAAGGCTCAGAGCGACAGGCGCGCCACCACAGCGCAACGAGCTACATCTCCTCCAGTCCTGTGGTCCCACAGAATTTCCCTAGTTCTTGGCTCAAGCTGAACGTATCCTGTCCTAAGCTCTGACCTCCTGGCTCTAAGACAGAAATCTGAGATCTAGAAGTGACTAAAAATACTGAGCATGGATAGCTTCCTGTGTTCCTACTTCTGGGCTATTGCATTTAAAAAGAGCGTGCTTTAAGCCAAGAACATCACAAATCAGGTATTACCAAGCCCACAAAAAAGATTTTATGTGCATGGCGTTCTTCTGTGCCGCACGCTATATTTATGACCTCCAGCTCCAGTCAGGAAACCTGGATGATCGTGGAAGCTTTGGATTGCTTCTCTGAGCTGAAGGTCATGGCTATGGCTATTCTGTGCTTTTAAGGAGTGAGGCCTGATGGATGACTGGGGCCTATGAATAACCAAGGACCATGAATCTAATTTGCTGGAGGAGTTAGCAACAGGAAATGTGGCTACAAACTTCTTTCCCACTAGAAAGGACGATGTGGACCAGGACCTTTGCCTTATATCATCTTTTAATTGTCATTCTGGTTGGCTGTGAAACAAAGATCAATATTTATTTGCATTCATTCACTCAACAAATACTTACTGAGTACTGCAAATATTCCAGGATTAGACAACAGGCTGATAATGTAAAAATAAGTGAAATATGTTCTTAATAAGCACACCGTCAGTGGAGAAGAGAGAGAAACACATCACAGCACAACCCGAGAGGTATTACAATGGGCGGATGAGAAAAGTGCACAGAGAAGTACATGAATAGCTCTGCATGAGAGGCCGAAGAAGGTTCCACAGAGGAAGGGACTTTGGTGGAGTCTGGAAGAATGGTCGGGACACTGAAAAGCAGGAGGGGATGTTGGGACAGAGGTAGCTGAGGGGGTGTGCAATACAATTGAGGAAGAGGAAAGGGGATGAATAAATGTCTACAGATCCCCAAAGACCCCACCGTGTAAATGAGAAGTGAAGTTTTGCTGGTCCACTGAATGGAAATGAGGAGAAAAGGGCTGGATTGTGAATCTTGCTTGCCACGTTCGTGGTTTGGTCTTTATCCTGAGGGTGGGATGGAACACGGAAAGGTTTAAAGCGTGAAAATAGCAGGGTCAGATTTGTGTTTCAGAAAACCTGGGTAATATGTGGAATGCTCCAATACTCATTTCTGTTTGGGTTTGGGATGGCCTGGAAGGAAGATAAACCGGGAAGGACCCTGTTTCCAGTCCAGACTTGTAGAGGCTACGCCCAGATCACTGGGTGCGCTGACCGCACTGGCCCCTTACATGTTTCCCATGCTCACTCGCTCTGCCACTCTATGCTCAGTGGTTGAACCAGACCTGTCCCTCACATGTGTGTAGACTTTCACATCTCACCGGATATTCCTGAATACACTAGGTAAGGGTGTGAACTATCACCCTTACCTTACAAGTTAAGAAAGAGAGTTTCCAATAAGGGAAGTGACTGTCCACACAAAATTGGGACCCGGTTCTTCCATCTCACCCCATTCCAGGATTCCTTCCACGGCTCCCTTTTTCCCTCCACTCCTCATTCTTTCTCACCCCCATCCCCGCCCCCACTCCCACTCCTGAAAAAAGTCAGCGAGGAAGCTGACAGACAGGAGAGTCAGAGTCATTGAATCTCTTTGACGCCTTCTCAAGTTCCTTAGAGCCAGGGCTAATTTAAGCCGTACTTAAAAAAAAAAAAAAGGTCTCATATATCTCCGACCCAATGACAGTTCTGGGTTTGTGGCACATGCACGTTCTGAGCCTCACTGTCCCCCTTGCAGCTGGAGAGGACTTCACCTCTGTGGTCTCAGAGATCATGATGTACATCCTCCTGGTCTTCCTCACCTTGTGGCTGCTCGTTGAAATGATCTATTGCTACAGGAAGGTCTCAAAGGCCGAAGAGGCAGCTCAAGAAAACGCGTAAGTCCCAAGATGCCAAAGTGATGGTAGCTAGCACCTTCAGAGTGTTCGCCCTCACGGACGAGGTGCTAAGCAATTGACACACTCCTCCACTTGCCTCACAACCACCTTTGAGGTAGGCAGCATTCATATACCCATTTTATGGATAAGAAAACCGAACCTGGGAGAGTGTGCCCGGGACCATAAGAGGCAAAGCAAGGTCTGGATTCATGCCTGCTAACTCTTACCCTGTACTCTTAACCACTGATGGAAAGCCCATAGCTACCATCACAATCCCATGAAATTAGCATTATTATGACCATTTTATGAAGCAGGCTTACAGAGGGTTGTGTGGCTTGCTGAGGCCATGCGGATGATGAAAGGAGAGGCTGGGATTTACCTCTCTGTTCCGAAAGTCCGTGCCCTCTCTGTCGCACTCAGCTGTTTGTTGTACACTGTGGAGCTCATCAGGCCATCTGGGCCCTGCCTTTTATCAGCTAAGGAGCTCCGAGCCACATGTTCTTGCCCCTGGAGCCTGGCAGCAATTGGATACGCGGAGTAGAGGCTCTCATCCTCCAATGTCCAGACTGCACCTTGGCCATTTTCACCAAGGCCCTAGTCACTCGGAGTGAGCACATCTGAGAAAAAGATGGGGTCTGAGGGCCCAGGGGGCCCCTCTGGCCTGTTATTTGGGGAGAAGAAGAAAAAACAGAACTCTCATAGATTTACAAGGCTGGCAACATGGCTGAGGGGATAACCTAAAAGCTGTAGACTATTATCACCTAAAAATGTTTGATATTTTGCATGATATCTATGATCCCAGGCAAGTAAAAATTACAACTGATACAAGGATAGAAAGTATTGATATACAAGAGAGGCTGTCATTCCTGGCGGAACCTAGGGTGCTTGGGTTTTAGTGCTCTGACAGGAAGTGCCCACACTTGGACAGGAAGTGTCTACAATGGGGCCTGCACAGAAAACAGAGTCATATACCCATTTTATGGATGAGAAAACTGAACCTGGGAGAGTGTGCCCGGGACCATGTGGCCCGAGGCCCCCAGCAGAGCCCGGATCCTCAAAGAGCTACAACACATGCAAAGGACAGATCAGAAAATCAGTCCACCCGTCTGGGGCAAAGCCAAGGAAACATATCCATCTTGGCCTGACTCCCAAGTAGAAACCTAAAAGATTCTTGAGAATTAGTAACCGCAAGCCCACTCTCACAATGTTTGGGATTTAAATTTTATACTACTTACATGATCCAGAAAGCTTCAAGCTGAGAAAGTCAATTAAAAGATTAATCCTCAGACAGCGATCACCACGTAGAAGCAAATGAAAAACCATTCTGAAGGGACCTACCCCACAGCTGAGGCTTAACAGGATTCCCTACATAAAGCATTGCTGAATCTGATTTCACAATCTGATCCAAAGCTAAAAGACACAGCAGCAAACAATCCAGCACAAGCAAGAGAAGTAACAAATGGCAAGATTACATCCCAGGAACTTCAGACACAAAAAGGACCTGGTAGAAGTTAGAAAATAAGTTTATTTAAAAGAGTGAAAGCAAGGGGCACCTGGGTGGTTCAGTTGGTTAAGTGTCTGACTTTGGCTGAGGTCATGATCTCACAGTCCATGAGCTCGAGCCCCACACTGGGCTCTGCGTTGACAGCTCAGAGCCTAGAGCCTGCTTTGGATTCTGTGTCTCCCTCTCTCTCCACTCTCCCCCACTCACGCTCTGCACTCTCTCTCTTTCTCTCTCAAAAATAAATAAACATTAAAAAAAAATTTTTTTAAAAGAGTGAAAGCAATTAAAAGAGGAACCAAAAGCCCAAGAATAGAATAATTTGCGAAGAAAAAAGAACAGGCAGATTTTAAATAGGAAGCTTAAAATCTGGAAATGAAAAATAAAGTCAATAAATTTTAAAACTTAATGGATTGGTTCACCAGAACAGTAGATAACAGACACACTGGAAACAAATGTAAGGAAGTTATAGAGAATGAAGCACAGAGATATAAAAGGCTGGAATATCAGACTGAAACATGAAGAAAGAAAATGTGAATATCTCTTAGAATAGAACAGAGAAGGGGGAGAGGAGCCAAGATGGCGGAACAGCATGGAAGTTTTTTGTGTGCCTCACGTCCCTGAGATACAGTCAGACCAACACTAACCCATCCTGCACACCTAGAAAACTGATCTGAGGATTAACACAACAGTTTGCACAACCTGAACCACAGAATTCAGCAGGTACCCGGCGCGGAGAGGTGAACTGGGGGAGACAAGCCACGGAGGGCAGGGGGCCGCTTTTGCATGCGGAGGGAGGACGGAGGCGAGACAGGGCGGCAGGGGGGAGAATACGGGAAAAGCATCCCCCCCACCCAAAAGCAGCTGGAGAGAAAACGGAAGAGTGGAAACAGCTGCAGAGATTGAACTAAAAAGGGAGAAAGGAGAAAGGAGAGGGTTTAAATTCCGTTAAGACTGTAGACAGGGGAGCGCAGAGGCTGCAACTCCGCAGCTCCATACCTGGCGGTGCTCTGGTGAGAAGGGTGAATCCCCAGGAGCAGAGTGGAGTCCGGGGTTCTTCAGGCCACACGGGGAGAGGCAGTTCACCTGCTGGGAGGACACCCGGTAGAGGCTATGTGGGTCCTCCAAAGGCAAGGCCCCAGCGGAGCCGGGAGAACAACTACGTTCGCTGGCGCTGGAACAACGTCGTTGGGGGTGAAGCCTGGTGCCAGGTGTGTGTTGTGATTTTCCACAGTCCCTGAAACACTGCTGCTACACTATCTCGCGAAGTTTTTCTGGGGCGGGCTGGCCCCGGGCGCAGTCTCTGGGCGTCAGCAGCAGCACGGTCCCGCAAATGTTCCTGGGTGCGGCCGGCACCTGGCCATTGCTTGGTGAGACCCTCCAGCAGACGGGCAGAACGGGTCAAAGCCGCAGCTTCTCAGGAGTTGGGAAACACAGCTGCATCTGAGACAAAACTCAGGAGGGAGGTGCTGCCTGGGGCTTGGTCACGAACCGTGTAAAAGCGGGAAGTAGATGGAATCCAAAGACAAAGGACGGGTGCGTGATTGCTGATCGGGGAGAACAGAATTCAGATACTAGAGACCGGGTGTCTGGGTGACGCCATGGCATCGCTCCCGCGCATGCGCATACGCACCTACAAGCGCCACAACGATCTGCCCCAGTAAGCTAAGCAGCGCCATCTAGTGGAGAACGGAGCCGTTACACTAAGCCCCGCCCAACTGGGCCAAACTCGAGCTTCAGGAACACAAATCTCTCCGCCTGCTTAGTTTATGGACTATAAAGGGCTTCATAGTTTGACTTCTAAGGGAAAACGAGGTAATTTCAGTCGTATTTTTGTTCGACTGACCGTTCGCCAGTCCATCTATTCAGTTTTCTTTTTTTTTCTTTTTCGTTTCTTTTTTCTTGAATACAGAAAGAGAAAAAAATTCATCTTTATTTTCAATTTTTATTAAAAATATTTTTCAATCTTTTTCTACTATATTTTTTACTTTTTTTTTGGTGTGAAAAAGATGATTTTATTAAAGCATGGAGACAGGACCCGTGGGCAGGAAGAGCTGCCTATATTTTTTACTTTTGTGCAAATTTTTTCAAATTCTATTTTACTTCCATCATTTCATTTTAGTCTACTTCAGTGTATTTTTTCAAATTTTCAAACGATTTCCTTTTTTTTTCTTTCCCCTTTTTTCTCTAATCTGTCAAGCCCCTTTCAACACCCAGACCAAAACACACCTAGGATCTAGATCTAGCATCATTTACTCGATTTTGTGTGTGTGTTTGTTTTTAATTTTTAAATTTTTTTAATTTTAATTTTTTTACCTCATTAATTCCTTTTCTCCCTTCAAAATGATGAAATGAAGGAATTCACCCCAAAAGAAAGAGCAGGAAGAAACAACAGCCAGGGAATTAACCAACATAGATACAAGCAAGATGTCTGAACCAGAATTTAGAATCAGGATAATAAGAATACTAGCAGGAGTCGAAAATAGATTAGAATCCCTTTATGCTGAGATAAAAGAAGTAAAAGCTAGTCAGGATGAAATAAAAAATGTTATAACTGAGCTGCAGTTGTGAATGGAGGCCACGGCAGCAAGAATGGATGAGGCAGAACAGAGAATCAGCAATATAGAGGACAAACTTATGGAGAATAATGAAGCAGAAAAAAAGAGGGAGATTAAGGCAAAAGAGCACAATTTAAGAATTAGAGAAATCAGTGACTCATTAAAAAGGAACATCATCAAAATCATAGAGGTCCCAGAAGAGGAAGAGAGAGAAATAGGGGTAGAAGGATTATGTGAGCAAATCATAGAGAAAAACTTTCCTAACCTGGGGAAAGACACAAACATTAAAATTCAGGAAGCACAGAGGACTCCCATTAGATTCAACAAAAACCAACCATCAACAAGGCATATCATAGTCAAATTCACAAAATATTCAGGCAAGGAGAGAATCATGAAAGCAGCAAGGGAAAAAAAGTCCTTAACCTACAAAGGAAGACAGATCAGGTTTGCAGCAGACCTATCCACAGAAACTTGGCAGGCCAGAAAGGAGTAGCAGGATATATTCCATGTGCTGAATCAGAAAAATATGCAGCCAAGAATTCTTTATCCAGCAAGGCCGTCATTCAAAATAGAAGGAGAGGTAAAATGTTTCCCAGACAAACAAAAATTAAAGGAGTTTGTGATCACTAAACCAGCCCTGCAAGAAATTAAAAAACATTTTTTAACATTTATTCATTTTTGAAAGGCAGAGACAGACAGTGTGAATGGGGGAGGGGCAGAGAGAGAGGGAGACACAGAATTCTAAGCAGGCTCCAGGCTCCAAGCTGTCAGCACGGAGCCCGATGTGGGGGCTTCATCTCATGGACTGCAAGATCATGACCTGAGTTGAAATCAGCCGCCCAACTGGCTGAGCCACCGAGGTGCCACCCAGGTGCCCCATCTACAAGAAATTTTAAGGGGAACTCTCTGAGGGGAGAAAAGATGAAAAAAATAATAATAATAAAGACCAAAAGCAACAAAGACTAGAAAGGACCAGCGAACACCACCAGAAACTCCAACTCTACAAGCAACATAATGGCAATAAATTCATATCTTTCAGTACTCACTCTAAACATCAATGAGTCCATGCTCCAATCAAAAGACCTAGGTAACAGAATGGATAAGAAAACAAGATCTATCTATATGCTGTTTGTAAGAGACCCACTTCAGACCTAATGACACCTTCAGATTGAAAGTAAGGGGATAGATGGAGAACCATCTATCATGCTAACGGTCAACAAAAGAAAGCCAGAGTAGCCATACTTACATCGGGCAATCTAGACTTTAAAATAAGGACTGTATAAAGAGATGAAGAAGGGCATTATATCATTATGATAATTAATTATAATTTATATTATTGTTAATTATCATAATTAAGAATTATGATAATTGTATCATAATTAAAGGGTCTATCCACCAAGAAGACCTAACAATTGTTAACATTTATGCACCAAATGTGGAAACACCCAAATATATAAATCAATTAATCACAAACATAAAGAAACTCATTGATAGTAATATCATAATAGTAGGGGACTTCAATACCCCACTCACAGCAGTAGACAGATCATCTAATCAAAAAAATCAACAAAGAAACAATGGCTTTGAATGACACACTGGACCAGATGGATTTAACAGATATATTCAGAACATTTCATCCTAAAGCAGCAGAATATACATTCTTCTCCTGTGCACATGGAGCGTTCTCCAGAAAAGACCACATACTGGGTCTCAACAGCCCTCAACAAGTACAGAAAGACTGAGATCATACCATGCATATTTTCAGACCACAATGCTATGAAACTTGAAATGAACCACAAGAAAAAATTTGGAAAGGTAAGAAACACTTGGAGACTAAAGAACATCCTACTAAAGAATGAATGGGCTAACCAAGAAGTTAAAGAGGAAATTAAAAAGTTCATGAAACCAATGAAAATGATAACACCACAACCCAAAACCTCTGGGACGCAGCAAAGGCAGTCATAAGAGGAAAGTATATAGCAATCCAGGCCTTCCTAAAGAAGGAAGAAAGATCTCAGATATACAACCTAACCTTACACCTTAAAGAGCTGGAAAAAGAACAGCAAATAAAACCCCAAAACAGCAGAAGGCAGGAAATAATAAAGATCAGAGCAGAAATTAATGCTATCGAAACCAAAAAACAGTAGAACAGATCAATGAAACCAGAAGCTGGTTCTTTGAAAGAATTAACAAAATTGATAAACCATTAGCCAATTTGATCAAAAAGAAAAAGGAAAGGGCCAAATAAATAAAATCAAGAATGAAAGAGGAGATTGGGGCGCCTGGGTGTCTCAGTTGGTTGAGCGTCCGACTTTGGCTCAGGTCATGATCTTGCGGTCCATCCGTGAGTTCAAGCCCCGCGTTGGGCTCTGTGCTGACAGTTCGGAGCCTGGAGTCTGCTTCACATTCTGTGTCTCCCTCACTCTCTGCCCCTCCCCCACTCATGCTCTGTCTCTCTCTCAAAAATGAATAAACATTAAAAGAAAAAAAAAAGAGTGAAAGAGGAGAGATTGCAACCAACACAGCAGAAATAAAAATAATAAGAGAATATTATGAGCAATTATATGCCAATAAAATGGGCAATATGGAAGAAATGGACAAACTCCTAGAAACATATACACTACCAAAACTGAAACAGGAAGAAATAGAAAATTTGAACAGACCCATAACCAGTAAGGAAATTGAATTAGTAATAAAAAAATCTCCCAAAAAAGAAGAGTCCAGGGCCAGATGACTTTCCAGGGGAATTCTACCAAACATTTAAGGAAGAGTTAACACCCATTCTCTTGAAGCTGTTCCAAAAAATAGAAATGGAAGGAAAACTTCCAAACTCTTTCTATGAAGCCAGCATTACCTTGATTCCAAAACCAGAGACCCCGCTAAAAGGGTGAACTACAGACCAATTTCCCTGATGAACATGGATGCAAAAATCCTCAACAAGATATTCGCCAACCAGATCCACCAATACATTAAAAAAATTATTCACCACATCCAAGTGGGTTTTATACCCGGGATGCAGGGCTGGTTCAATATCCACAAAACAATCAATGTGATTCATCACATCAATAAAAGAAAGGACAAGAACCATATGATCCTCTCAATAGATGCAGAGAAAGCATTTGACAAAATACAGCATCCTTTCTTGATAAAAACCCTCAAGAAAGTAGGGATAGAAGGATCATACCTCAAGATCATAAAAACCATATAAGAAAGATTCAACACTAATGTCATCCTCAATGGGGAAAAACTGAGAGCTTTCCCCTTAAGGTGAGGAACAAGACAGGGATGTCCACTCTTGTCCCTGTTATTCAACATAGTACTGGCAGTCTTAGCCTCTGCAATAAGACAACACAAAGAAATAAAAGGTATCCAAACCAGCCAGGAGGAGGTCAAACTTTCAGTCTTCACAGATGACATGATACTCTATATGGAAAACCCAAAAGATTCCACCAAAAACCTGCTAGAACTGATCGATGAATTCAGCAAAGTTGCAAGATATAAAATCAATGCACAGAAATCAGTTGCATTCCTATACACCAACAATGAAGCAACAGAAAGAGAAATGAAGGAATTGATCCCATTTATACTTGCACCAAAAACCATAAAATACCTAGGAATAAATCTAACCAAAGAGGTGAAAAATCTATACACTGAAAACTATAGAAAGCTTATGAAAGAAATTGAAGAAGACATACAAAAAAATGGAAAAAGATTCCATGCTCCTGGATAGGAAGAACAAATATTGTTAAAATGTCAATACTACCCAAAGCAATCTACATATTCAATGCGATCCCTATCAAAATAACACCAGCATTCTTCACAGAGCTAGAACAAATAACCCTAAGATTTGTTTGGAATCAGAAAAAAACCCGAATAGCCAAAGCAATCTTGAAAAAGAAAACCAAAGCAGGAGGCATCACAATCCCGGACTTCAAGCTATACTACAAAGCTGTAATCATCAAGACAGGATGGTACTGGCACAAAAACAGACACGCAGATCAATGGAACAGAACAGAGAACCCAGAAATGGACCCACAAACGTATGGCCAACTAATCTTTGACAAAGCAGGAAAGAATATCCAATGGAAAAAAGACAGTCTCCTCAGTAAGTAGTGCTGGGAAAACTGGACAGCGACATGTAGAAAAATGAACCTGGCCCACTTTCTTACACCATGCACAAAAATAAACGCGAAATGGATGAAAGACCTAAATGTAAGACAGGAAGCCTTCAAAATCCGAGGAGAAAGCAGGCAAAAACCTCTTTGATCTTGGCCGCAGCAACTTCTTATTCAACATGTCTCCGGAGGCAAGGGAAACAAAAGCAAAAATGAACTACTGGAACCTCATCAAAATAAAAAGCTTCTGCACAGCGAAGGAAACAATCAGCAAAACTAAAAGCAACTGACAGAATGGGAGAAGATGTTTGCAAATGACATATCAGATAAAGGGTTAGTATCCAAAATCTATAAAGTACATACCAACTCAACACCCAAAACAATAATCCAGTGAAGAAATGGGCAAAAGTCACGAATAGACACTTCTCCAAAAAAGACATCCAGATGGCGAACCGACACAGGAAAAAATGCTCAACATCACTCATCACCAGGGAAATACAAATCAAAACCACAATGAGATACCACTTCACACCTGTCCAAATGGCTAACATTAACAACTCAGGCAACAACAGATGTTGGTGAGGATGTGGAGAAAGAGGATCTCTTTTGCATTGTTGGTGGCAATGCAAGCTGGTGCAGCCACTCTGGAAAACATGTGGAGGTTCCTCAAAAAACTAAAATTAGAACTACCCTACGACCCAGCAATTGCACTACTAGGTATTTATCCAAGGGATACGGGTGTGCTGTTTCGAAGGGACACATGCACCCCAATGTTTATAACAGCACTATCCACAATAGCCAAAGTGTGGAAGGAGCCCAAATGTCTATAAATGGATGAATGGATAAAGAAGATGTGGTATATATATACAATGGAGTATTACTCGGCAATCAAAAAGAATGAAATCTTGCCATTTGCAATTACGTGGATGGAACTGGAGGGTATTATGCTAAGCGAAATTAGTCAGAGAAAGACAAATATCATATGACTTCACTCATATGAGGACTTTAAGACACAGAACAGTCAGGCTCTGGGCTGATGGCTCAGAGCCTGGAGCCTGTTTCCGATTCTGTGTCTCCCTCTCTCTCTGCCCCTCCCCCGTTCATGCTCTGTCTCTCTCTGTCCCAAAAATAAATAAACGTTGAAAAAAAAAATTAAAAAAAAAAAAAAAAGACACAGAACAGATGAACACAAGGGAAGGGAAGCAAAAATAATATTAAAACAGAGAGGGGGACAAAACATAAGAGACTCAAATATGGAGAACAAACAGAGGGCTATTGGAGGGGGGATGGGCTAAATGGGTAACACCTAACAGAGGGTGTGTGTGTGGGGGGGGGGGGGGCTAAATGGGTAAGGGGCATTAAGGAATCTACTCCTGAAATCACTGTTGCACTATATGCTAACTAATTTGGATGTAAATTTAAAAAAAATAAAATTAAAGATTAAAAAAAAAAAGAATAGAATAGAGAAAATGGAGGAGAAACAATATTCGGAGATACAATGGCTAAACAGAGCATGACTTCTCAGATTCAGGAAGCACGCATGTCCTGAGCAGGATAAATATTAAATGTAAATACCAATCAGGGTTGCTTGGGTGGCTCAGTTGGTTGAGTTTCCAACTTCAGCTCAGGTCATGATCTCACGGTTTGTGAGTTCGAGCCCTGCATTGGGCTCTGTGCTGACAGCTCAGAGCCTGGAACATGCTTTGGATAATGTGTCTCCCCCTCTCTCTGCCCCTCACCTGCTCACGCTCTGTCTCTCTCTCTCAAAAATAAACATTAAAAAAAAAATCAAACACCAATCATCTTTAAAGTGATAAATGGCAGCCACTGAGATAACCTCCAGCAAATACCATCTGTGTTATAATATTAGACACGTCTCCCTGCTTCTATTAATATTATATTGCAGTTTGTAGGTAGTGTACTAAGTAAATACAAAAGGGGAAAAAAGAGTAAAAATTGTAAGGGAAGAAACTAAAGAATCATGATTCACACCCAGTATAATTATATACTATTGGTTTGAAACCTCCTATGGAGCTTCCCGGGTGTCACCTGAAACCTGCCCCCATACACGGAAGGCAGGGAGAGACTGAAGGAAGACGCAGGCCACCCCGATTGGGAGCTGGCAGGTTGAGTGAGCCAGGGTGCGAACGGAAGGCTTTTCGAGGGCAGCCACAAGATAAGCCTGCCAGAATCTTAAAGGTTTATGTAGAGAGGCCTTAGCTGGGTTCGGACATGTATATTGTCCAGATAGTCTTAACACCACATCCGTGTCCTAAGATGTGGCCTTGGGGCAGCTTCTGGAAGTGGGGAAGGCAACTGGAAGGGACACCCCAAGGAAAGTGGAAGGGGGAGCCCCTGATTGCTGGGGTCTGGCTTACAGGTCACCTGGCAGCCACATCCTTTCCATGACCCCCTCTACCACCTACATAGAAAATACAATGGAATCTACAGACAAACCGTTAGAGTGAGTGAGAATGTTCCACAAGACTGTTGATACAAATCACAACATAAAAGTATAAAAACCACCTATGGTTCCAGCCACAAAAATTTAGAAAAACATTTAAATATTGAAAACATTGGAAAACATTTCCGTTACAGTAGCAACAGTCTCCAGTACCTGGGAATACATTTGATAAAAACGTGCAAGACCTTTGAGGAGAAAAGCACAAAACTTTACTGAAAGACTTAAGACCTAACTAAATGGAGAATAAAAGCTCGCTGTTGTAAACATGGCAATTGTCTCCTAAATTAGTCTGCAAATTCAATGACATTTCAATCAAAATACCCATTAGATTGTTCAAGGAACTCAATTAGCTTGATCTTAAAAGTCACATGGAAGAGCAAAGAGCCAAAACTAGTCTAAACCAAGCGATGGCCAGATAGTGAATATTTTAGGCTTTGCAGGCTACACAGGGTCTCTGTTGTATATTGTTCTTTGGTTTTTCTTCTTTGTTTGTAACCCTTACAACTGTTCTTAGTTCACGAGCCATAGTTTGTCTATTTCAAAAAAAGAACAATACTTAAGGAAGGTGGCTGGTAGGACTTTTCCTATCAGATATGAAGATTTCTTATAGAGAAATTAAAGAATTTGTTGATACTGTCTTAAGCATACAGCACAAAGAGAATAAAACAGAGAGCCCCCAAATAGATAAATGTGTACATACAATTTTATATAATATATGACAGAAGTGGCACCACAATCACTTAGGGAAGAATGAACTCTCCAATATATGGTAGAAGGACGATTCCTTATGCATATGGAAAAGAAAGTAAGAGTCCCCATCTCTCACAGTAAACAAAAATAAGTTGTAAGTGGATGTAGAGATGAGATAAAACGTAAAACTTGAAAATTCTATTAAGGGAATATAAGACAGTATCTTCATTACACACAGAGAGGAAAAATGGATAATTTTCATGACACTATATCTAAAAATCTTTTGTTCATTACAAGAATCCATAAACAAAGTTTAGAGAGAAACCACAGACTGGGAGAAGATATTTTCAAGACACAAAACCATCAAAGAAAAATCCATGAGAGAGACATCTCAGAAGGAAAGCTGCCAAAGCAAATGAACAGTCTAATTACAGAAGCAGTAATCCAAATAGCCTATAATCTTATGAAAAATGTACATCAGCAGTGATCAGGGAAATAAATATTAAAGCAACTAAATAAATATTAAAAATGGATGTAATTTCACATCCATCAGTTTGGCCAACATTTTAATCTAACAATAAGAAGTCCTGAAATCCATGTGGATAAATGGGAAGATTCACACACTGCTAGTGGAGGGAAAAAATAAAAACACCTATTATTCTAGTTCCCTATGAAAGGACCATTCTAGTTTTCTCTTGGGACACACAGGAAGAAGGAAACGCAGAGCTATTCTATAGATGTCCTTGTTCCTGTGCCCTTGTTCTTTCCCTTTTCTTGTGTTCCCACCCCTGGGTACTAAAGTATTGATTCTCTCCCCCCATATGCCCTCCTCCAGGTCTGACTACCTTGCCATCCCATCAGAGAACAAAGAGAACTCTGCGGTACCAGTGGAAGAATAGAAGGGTGTGACTGAGGTGATGTACAGGGAAGGGCAGGCGAAGGTGGATAAGGATGGCAGCTTGTACAAGTGACTTGGTCACCCACACCCAAGTGACTTTAAATTTGACCCCGTAGATTTCTACCCTACCCAGAGTTCCCACCCTCGGGGTACTTCTTAAAGTCGATATCCAGGTCACAAAGCTCTGTGTGACGTCAAGCCCTTCAGAAAGTGAATTGCTTTGGCCTGAGCAATGTGAACTTCTTACCCACAGTGACAAAAAGTAGTCCCCCCACTCCCTCCTTTGTAAGGATTGTGGATTTGGTCAGTGTCTTTGGCTGGCCTGGACTGGGCCAGGCTGGAAATTCTCAGTGAGTTGTTTTATTGTTGGTAGGTGGGATGAACACTGAGGGACTGGATATTCCAGGTTCAGCGATGTTAACAGCATCAGGAGGGTGCCCCAGGGGCCAGATCACTTCCCTTCACGCATCCATCCTTCTATTCATTCATCATGCATCCGCTCACCTCTGAACTTTCACCCCTGACTTCTAACTCCATCAGACCTCTACACACCATAAGACTTGGCCAGTACTAAGGAGTAAATATTTCTACACGGACTCAACCTCACCCTGTTGCAGCTTTCAAGCAAGGAGCTCCCATGCCAACTGGACTTCCCTGTGCTCCCAATGACTTTGTACAAATGCTGAAGATGTCACACCCCTCTGTCCCTAACTGGTTGGAACTGGCTCATTCTTCTTTGTTGCAAGTGAATGGATGTCTTAATGGAAGGAAGTAAGAATGATTAATTTGGTTAAAGCAGGAGCATCATGAAGTGGGATTCCTTGAAATCAGTCCCTCCACCCCCACCCCCCGCCAAGTTCCTGGCCCACTTGACTAGAGCATCAGAGCAAAGCATGCCTTTTTAAGATCTTCAGTGATAGAAAGTTTAAGCATGGACCAAGATGTTCTCTGGAACTTGGTACTCTGGGGCTAGATCCCAATAGGTCTCTAAGGACTAGGTTGGCCTTGGCCCTTCACGAAGCCAAAGACAGAAGTGGCCCTTAAAAGTCATACAACATGTTCATCACCCTATTAGGGTAATGTATGTGTGCCCTCCAAGTGGAGCACACCATCTGAGATGGCTGGGAAGCATTATATTCTTGTGGGCATTGAAACTGAAATTTCTAAATTCTTTCCCTCAAAATTCCTGTAGGTCAGTATTATCCCTCCTTTTACAGGAGGCAACTGAGACTCGGGGCTCAACTAAGAGATTTCAGAGGATAAACTGGAACATAGTAAGCCTTAGGCGCTTCCCACTTGACACTTTCAGAGATGGGATAATTTTGGTTTTAAAAAGACCTTGAAACTGAGTTTGGCTACAGCCATCCCTCTTTCACAAGCACACGGGTGGACTGTCTGGCTGAGGTTAACTCTGATAGACCCACACACCTGGAAACTAGCCAAAAGGCAGAGAGGAGGACATGGGGTGGACATGAAGAGTTTCCTTAGTGAAAAGATTTGTGACTCTGAAAAATCCTCCAGAGACTGCATCTGGGAATATTTAAACTAAGAAACGTGCTTTTTAGTCTGAGAAGGATGATGAGAGAATGAGTGAAGTGATAGGGGCAGGATGGGCTAGGTGAATCCATGATGTCTAGTTGTTGAGGGTTTCTTTCCTTTCTAGATTTTGGGAGAGCACAGGGACACTGGAAAACTTTCAGTCAGTATCTTGTTTCGTTTTGAGTGACTGGTCCAAATGTGATGTCCTTCAGCACCTAGTGACCGAGGGGAAGGCTGCTTCATGGGTTCTGAAAACATGCAAGTGGCTGGGACTCAATGACAGGTGTCCCTCAGATCTGGGGGAATTCATGGGGAAAGATCACACTCCTCTGTCTTTGGGCCTCACCCGACGAATTCATTTTTTTTCCAACTCTTCCATTCTTGGGGAAGTACTTGACACAAGTCCTTGTTCACACGTTCAAGAGTCCAATTTTATTGAAGAAAATACTTGCAGTAAACTTACGGCCTTTCTCATTGGTAACTTTGCACATGATTCCTCCGAAACCGGGGACAGAATATAGATCATTTTTCGCACTTTATAGAGAATAGGCGTGGATTACTGTGCTGTTCTCCTGATCCCGTGGCTGGTGGATGGCTGAGCTTTCAGTAGGAGCGAGCTACTTCCTATCACCCCACCTTCCTCTTGCTTCCAGTAGACAATGCATCTAAGCATCGAACTCAAAATCAAGTCATATGCATGATGGCTGCCTTTTTGTTTTCTTTTTAAAAAGCCCACCCCAGATATTTCCTGAGTGGTTTTTAATGAACTGAATGGCACCTCCCATCTCCCCCCACCCCCCGCCCTTATTTACGTTTTACAGGTAATCTTTTTTTTTTTCTTAACTTCTCATTCTCAATTCTGTCATTAGAGCAATATGGTTTACAAAGTGCTTTCGTTTCTGTTACCTTAGCTCTCCACAGCTAGCCCTGTGGGGTGGGTATTACTGATACCCACATCACAAGTGAGCAAGCACACTGAGGCTGCTGGAGGCTAAGAAGCTTTACCACATGCTAAGGTCATACAGCCGGTAAGTGGAGAGCTCGGTTCCTTTTTCCACTTCGATCACAGCCGCATCGTTTCCTCTCATTGATGAGTTTTGCCTCATCTTTGCCTCTCCTGCTTGTCCTGAGATGTCTGACGTCTTCTCTCACCCCTAGTGCCACCCGACGGCTCCTCTACCACTTTGCTTCTTAGCCAGTGCTCCTAATGTGCTTTGAGAGTCTATCTCGTTTTGGTTTTCTCTTTCTAGTTGGTTTACACGTCACTCTTTCTCCCTTAGCGTAATTCAACTCCTTCTTGGGAGACTTGATCAGGACTACAGAACTAAGGGTAGTGTGACCCCCAACCTGCTTCAAATCCTCCCTGCTCCCCATATTCCTAGAGGACCCAGACCAAATGTGCATTGCTCTGGAAACTTCATCTGGCATGCTGTTCCTATAAAGGGCTTAGAAATGTTCTCAAGGGCTATTATCACTTTAGGAACCCCATCTGTTATCTTGGTGCTGGATATTTTCCATGACCAATCCTCAATAACACAATTCACTACAGACCAGGCCAGGCTTAGGTCTTATTTTCCTTTTCCTACTGCTTAACAGCCAAGAACTTGACCCTGCTCAAATCAGTTGGCACTGTATACACCCTGTCCTACTGACCTTTACTGCTAGCTCAGTCTTATATCACAGCCCTGACTCCTATGTGGACGTACTGTGACAGACACTGCCTGTACCTACTGCCACCTTTATTTTGTTTGTTTAAAAGCATTTTCCCTTATTTTCTCCATCCCCCAAAATCCACACACCCAGATTTCTCTTTGAGTTTCTGGTTTCTCCTTCGATGCCCGACTAGATGTTAGTAGGAAAGGAATTTTTCAAAGCAGGAACATGCTGGATACATGTGTATAGCAACGAATGGTTAAGACAAGAGACAGTAGCTCCCTCCTCTTCCTAGGAAACTACTAGATCAAAAAGGAAAGTACACCCAACTCAGAATCTGTGAACCTGACATCAGTCAGAGGGGAAAGGCTGTGTAACTGGCATCTTTGTAGGAAAAAGCAAAAGTTAGACACATTTCAGAATAGATCTTGGTTCTCCTTTCCCAAATTAACAAAGAAATAGAAAAGTACAGTAAAATGAAGCCTTCCTCACCCCTCCTTTTGTAAATGAAAGATCCCGAAGTCAGTGAATTCACCTAGTCACTGTGAGTGTATCTGAGTAGTACTGTGTTCATCCTCCAATCATCCATCCATTCTGCATTTCAGCACCACTCTGCCTGGAGCACCAATCTAGGGCCTCAGTGTGCCCCGTGGTCTTAGGTCTGAAAAATACCATCATCCAAACTTGTCCTAATCTCTGAAACTCCACCATAGCAGAGAACTCATGTTGAGTTATCTTACTTGAGTTTAGTAGGACCCAGTAGATAAGTACGTGCAGCAAGTCTGAGTCGTAGTAATCAAACTCAATCCCGATCACAGGCCAGATAAGCCTCAACGCTGGTAATACGTCTCCCTTACAGACCCCGAGTCACCATCAGGCAAGAGCTGCATCTGATGTCAGCGTGTGTGATGGGGAGGGAGGCCACGGAAGCACCGTGCTTGTAGGTTTGGGAAACACCATCAGATACCATTAGTAAACTCCTGAGGTCTTTCAGCTGATGGATCTCCTTGCCACATTGTCACCTTCATAGTGCTTTTTCTTCATTTTCCACAGCCAATCTTTTTCTGAACTCTAGCAATGTTGTTCCTGATCACCCAAGCTCTCGACAACCTAATGGCAGTATGTAGTGTTTTTCAGGAAATACCCTGTTCGTGTCAATAAAGTGTCTCTACACACAGCTTGCTCTGGTTTTGCTCTACAATGTGCGTCTGCCACGAATACTATGGCCTCGACCTCCCCCTCCAGCCTGCATCAATTCCTGAACTCACCATCAGTGGACATTTTCCCAGGCGGTGAAAAATGCATTTAACAGTCTGAATTAAACACCATAAATGTGTGATCTAGCTGCTCTTTCCCTCTTCTCCTGCCCCCCCCCGCCCAAATAAAAGAGTCAATAGTCTTCTCCTGCCTGACACCAAGAAAGTTTCCCACCAGGTGGCAAGGGGCTAACTCCCTTACTGGTCTAGGTTAAGGAAATAGAGCAAAGCTGTCTCTCAATGTCCACCTTCCTGGAAATGCCAAGGCACAAAAGGGAAAAGTTACATAAGAAGTTGTTGTTGGGATTCAGTCTACCATATGCTCCTATAATAATAGTACTGGTTAATAATGGAAGAAAAATTATCTCAGTATGGTACCAGGCACTATACTAAGAAACACACACACACACACACACACACACACATACACACACACAGTTTTATATTATCTCTAAACAACTGAGGCTTGGAATAATGGCTGGGGACCAAGGTCACACAGCTGATAAACAGTGATGCTAAAATCTCTACTCAGGTATGATTCCAAAACTCATCCATTCAACTTTATCAGGCTGCCTCCCTCCCCAGGAAAGGGTGTCCTAGATGTTGGGTGGATGGCTGTGCATATATGTATCAGCATGCCTACACTAACACGTCTTTGGACCTTGCCCTCATCACATCTGGGAGAACTGAAAACATTTGGGACAATGAGTGCTGATGAGTCCAGCAATAAACACACACACCATTTATTATTTGTAGTTCAATACTTTTTCTTTTAATTCATACTGTACTTCCATGGCTCTAGCTACTTTACATTAAGATTTGGCTGGGAAGCCGTGTATGGTTTCTAGGTAATAGCAGTTAAGTTTTCAGACCTTGCGCACAGCGCCAGGCAAAGTACAGTTATAGATCCAAATACAGATGGCCAGACAACTCGACTGCAATCAACCTGTATTCTTTCCCATATATGGCCCAGTGCAGGTGTTGGGGGCTGCTCCCTCTGCCTCACCCCACTCCACCCCTTGTCAGGATTATCCAGGGGCCACTATGGCCTCTGACCCATCCTCCCCACCTTGAAGTCTAGGCTGAGTGGGGGGAAAAGCACCATGGGTTTGGGAAGATGATCTGGTCCATGCAGAGAGTGGTCTGGCCCTAGAGTGCAGGATAGGGAAATGTGGGGAGCCACACACTACTGTTGGCAAATATGGTTGCTTTTGTTACGCGATCTCAGCACGTGGCATCCAAGCCCAGGGCCAACTCCCCAGACAGCCAGCTGTCTTGCCTGGAGCAGAGGCCGCCATTTTGCTTCTGCAGCGTCTCACTGTGTCGAGAGAAGCAAGGGGGCCAAGGGGCAGAGATGACAATATTCTTTATGCTTTCACATGTCGGGTAGATCGTCTGGCATCAGCTCCTCTTGGCAGGCAAGGTGCTTCTCGCCAGCAGCCAAGGCTCCAATCCAGGCTCCCAGGCCTGCTGAGGACCTCAAGTCACAACAGAAAACAATGCCCAAGACCCCTGAGCTGTCGTACAGAACACCAAGACAGGGAGCTGGCTGGGCCCATTGCAGCCATGGCTGGAGCAGGAGTGAGGTAACAAGGCTGGGCAGAGAGGTGGGGAGGGAGCTCTCTACACCTTGTGCAAATCCCTACTCCACATCAGGGAAGCAGGGGCGTTAAAAAGACGGCCTTCCAGAAAATCGCTCCATTCGGACCCAAAACGCATCTTCTGGAAGAAAACATAGAGGTGGAGGGAGTGGGGATAGCCTGCTGGAGGCTGGGGGACGAGGGTCAAGGATGTCAAGTGGTGGATGGGATGATTGTCCCACAGCCTAGAGACAAAGGGTGGGGGAGGAGAGAGTCAGGAAGCCAGGTTCTCAAGTTTCCGACTGGAGTGGGGAGGTGGGGCCCGGGGGTGTGGGGAGGGAGACCACAGCCCTGCCACCTGGGGGCCCTAGAGAGGAAGGGCTGGCTTTGGCTGCCCTGCAGAGCTAAAGCAACAGCACAGTATGGCACAGAAAGCATCCTTCTGGGACCACAAATAGTCTAGAAAGAGTCTTCCCCTAGTCCTTTCTGCAAGATTTCACCCTAGAAATGCTGTCCACAAATGATTTAGACATGGATCAAGCATGGATCAGGGAGAGGGACACAGAGGGAAGCCATTTCTAGCAAAGCATTCCTCTTTGAGGTTTCTTGATCCCCCTCCCCCTTCCTAAAATCCCAGATTCTTAGGGTCAGTGCTCTAAAGCAACCCAAGGATTTTAGCCAAAGGTTCACAATTAATCTAAAACCCAACAAGGTTTGAATTGAGCCAAAAGAGAAGTGCTAGGGCCAGGAATGGCTTCTCTCCAGTGTTTCTTCTAGCAAGGAGGAGGAAGGATGGACAGATGAAAGGCTTTATAGCCTAGAGACGAAAGATGAGCTCAATCCAAGATGGTGCCATTCTTGCCATTATCCTCCTCCCAACTTAGAGAAAGTCCCTTCCCAAACAAAGACTAAGCCAACAAAGGAAGAACCACCCTCCTAGGTTAATACTGGGAAATACGACAAACCTGATCTCCCCTTCCCTACCTCACTAGGCCTCCCTAGTCCTGCCAGCCCATAAAGAAGAAAGTTAACTACCCTGGATTTCTTGGGAGCCCTGATGCTGTCCTACTACCCCTCTAAACACCAGGGAAGCTCTAGCCCAGACGCTTGTTCTCTTCTGGCAGAGCACCTTCCACGTTTGAGAAAGCCCTGCCTTGCCAGTCTCTGACCCAGCCTCCAAGACAATGCTCAGCTAGAACCTATCTTCGAGACAGTCTAGCCTACCCCCCTTCCTGTTACAAACGAGGATACTGATGTTCAGAAAGGGGAAGGGACTTGTCTAAGAGCAGAGCTAGGCCTCGGGCCCAGGTCTCCTGACTCTGCCCAGTGCCCTTACAGACAGCTTCAGGTTGCCGGTCTTGTTGCCCCTGTGCCAGGGAGGTGGACGGGGGACGGACGAGTTGTAGACACGAGTGGATTCTCCAAGGCCAATCTTAATCCCTTCAAGTACACTGCAGTTGGAAGTATAGACCCAGTAGTTGTTTGCCACCTGGTTAGAAACTTTGCAAAATCTTTGAGCGCAAGCTCTCAATTGTTACGACAGAAATCCTCACATAAAGACTCCTATGTGACCAGAATTCTTACATGAACAAAAACAAAGCACTGGCTGGAAGATGAATCCCTTTTCTTTGACAGGCTATTGAATAAGGAGGAGGGGGGGGAAGCTTTTGTTTGGGAGTCCACAGAGGTGCTGAGCTTTCTCCTGGTTTGAAGGTTTAAAACGTTATTATATCAGAGAGTGCCCACCCGAGAGATCATGATTCCTAGGAAAGAGGCAGGTGGAGGGACGTTCCCTGTGTGTAGACCCTGTCTCCCAGGCTCACACCCCCAGAAACCATGATGATTCCTTGGACATACTAAATGCGTCCCTCCCTGTTACCTACTCCTCCCTGGAATGGCTGAAGAGGTAAAGCAAAAGCTGAGCAACTCTGCGTAGCCAGGCCCACTTGTATTACTTTACTGCCGGCAGAGAACCCTTTGTAAGTCACCCCAAAGGTCCCACCATGGGACCTTCAACAATTGAATGGATTTAGATAAATAATGGTACATGGATTAAGTTAGAGAATTTGCCATTTTTGCTTTCAAAAGTTTCTGAGACTAATTTTGGCTTCTGGCCACTGCACCAGGAAAATTTCTAGCAGTCTGCACTATTCCTCCTTTGGCCCAGGGCCCATGAGCCCTGACCCTCACCAAGGTGTCTCCCATTCAAAGCCCCGGACAAGAGTGAGTGGTGACCCACTGACCCGTGGGCCTATGCACCCTTCCCAAGGATTATGTTCAACTCCATCCCTCACATCTCCTTTTCTAGAGGAGGGATATCAATTCTAGCTGATTCTGTGGAGCCTTCTCAGCCTACTCCCCTGGGGCATGTATTCCTGCTCTTAGGGCAATAATAAGGCCATATTCTCAGACTAAAAAGTCAAAAACTTGTCTTTGATTATAAAAGTGGGATGCTCCGGCCATTCCAAGAGAAGAACACAACTTGCCCTTCTTTTGGGCCACATCAGTGAGAAGCCCTGAGTTTCTTCTGTCCCTCGCATCAAGAGGCCCACTAGAATAATGAGCAATCTAAAAGAACTTTCCTTGCCAAACTGGTACAATCCTTTCCTGACTGAGCACTGTGAGCTCTGCCTGGGGCTGGCAGGATCCCTCTGGTCATTATATGTTAGAATAGCAGTTAGTGAATAAAAAATGGTAATCGTGGCTACAAGGGCCTGACGAGGTCAGACAGAGGTCAGATAAGTGCACGAATCCTAGTGAACCAACTCCAAAATGGATCTGGATGACTCACTTTCTCCTCCTTAGTGCTCTCATACCTCCCTGGGGCCAGAGACCAGAGAAGGCTTTGCCCCCTTTACCAGAATTCTCCTAAGTCTTAGAAACAGGATTTGGAATGGCCTCCAAAGGGCAGAGACTCAATCAGGCCTTTTCCTTCACAAATGCACGCACGTTTCCCAAATGTATTCCTTCCAAAAGCCTAGGTCTCCTTCCTTGTGTAGAAGGTCTCCAGTGTCTCCCTTGACTAAAGTTGGCTCTTCTCTTAGAGTCAATGATGCTGGCAGCCAAGTGAGCACTCACCAAGTTGCTCACTACTTACACAGCGTTCCGTGTGAACCCACAATATGTACAATGTGAGGGCACTCACTCTCCCAAACCCCGGACGTCCCTAGGGCACCCTGGATCGTCCCGGAAATCAAATGGACAGCTCAAAACGAAGGAATTAGAGCCACAGGCCCTCCTTGCTTATAACCACTTAAAAAGGGGTTTAACAAGATCAAAAATGCTCCATCCTGGCTAATAAACAATGTGTGCTCTTAGGGCACAGAGAAAAAATAGGGCTTTAGGCACTAAAAAGTGACACTTCACCCAGATCCAGCCTGGGAGAAGACCAGAGAGAAGGGGGGTGGGAAGGTCAGAAATTCCCAGCCCTTATTGGGTCCACACCCTACACGGGTTAAGGGAAGGTGCAGGGGTGATGGAGGAGAACACCGTTAGGTACACAAGTCCCCAGGGGAGCCTTCAGCTACAAAGCCCAATCACGCAGGCACAGCCTTCCCAGCCCTCCAACCCCCAACCGGGCTGGGGGCGTGGCGTCCACAGAAAGGGACGTGGCCTCAGGTGGCAGACTTTTGATTGGGCTCCCGCCCTGGATACTTCCTGTTCACAAGAGAGCACCTGGGGAAGCGCGGGGGGGGGGGGGGGGGGATTCTCTTTTATTTTGGAGACAAATCAAAAGAGGATTGGGGAATGAAGCACCTTAAGCAATGCCCCCTTGAGACTTCGAGACCCCAGGGTCTTCACAGGCATAACTTTGGCTCAACAACATTTCCCTTCTCAGAGCCAAGGACGGCCAGTGAGGGAAAGGGTTGGGGCTGGGGGAAGGGATGGGGAGGAGGAGGATCAGGGGAGGTCGGTGCTGAGAGGTGGTCCCTGCCCTCCTCGGCCCCTCGGCCCGGCCAGCACAGGAGGCCGTCCGGCTCCTTCTCCCTGGTACATAGGCATTATTTCTTTTTAAAATCTGTATATAATATATATATATTTATATTCTGTATATATATATATATATATTTATATATATATATTTATATGGTCTATGTACATGTATTGCACAGGCCTCTTGCAGCCACCCCTGCTCCTGCCTGGTCAGTGATAGCGGTTCCTCTTCTCTTCATTTCCTGATGTGTAGTCGCGGGACCTGATGCCGTTCTGAAGATTGATGAGAGAGTCCTTCATCTGGAAGACAGGGAACCCCACCCAGCTATGGGTTTGCACCCCCAGTGGGCTTCTTTGTCCAGCAGCACCCACCACGCCCACCTAGGAGCAAGTCCCCTATTATGCCAGCAAGTTCAAGGGAGCCGGGCTCCTAAGACAAGGTAGGACATAGTCTCAGGCAGAAAGGGGACAGCCGGTCAGTGATTTGTAGTCCTTGTGTTGCTGAATGAAGAATTCTCTCAGGGTTAGGGCATGTTGGTGGCTCAGTCAGTTAAGCATCCGACTAATTGGTTTCAGCTCAGGTCATGATCTCATGGTTTGTGGGTTCGAGCCCTTTCCGTACTGACAGTGTGGAGCCTGCTTGGGATTCTCTCTCTCCTTCTCTCTCTCTGCCCCTCCCCTGCTCGCTTTGTCGCTCTCTCTCAAAAAATAAATTAAAAAAAAAGAATTCCCTCAAGGTGCCTGGGTGGCTCAGTGGGTTAAGCATCTGACTTTGGCTCAGGTCGTGATCTCACAGTTCGTGAGTTCGAGCCCCGCGGGCTCTTGTGCTGACAGCTTGGAGCCTGCAGCCTGCTTCAGATTCTGGGTCTCCTTCTCTCTCTACTCCTCATGCTCTGTCTCTCTCCCTCCTCTCTCAAAAATAAACATTAAAAAAATTAAAAAAAAAAAGTTCCCTCAAAACATTCAATTGCTATAAGGAACCACACTAGGCGGTCTTCTACTCATTGGATTTGGTTTCCCCATTGACCCTAACACTCGGTATTTCTAACTTTGTACATTTTGCCACGTTGTTCCCCCCGCCTAGGACTCGTCTCTCTTGCCCATTCCAGTCTCACCCATTGTAAGACCCAGAACAAATCCAAACTTTCTCTGGCGCATAATCCTCTTTCTTATTCCTGGCCACCTGGAAAGCACTCACTAGGACTCTGCAGTGGACTCCTCTGTAATCGCTTTGTTTCATGTGTGTCTAGACAGCATATACACCCCGCATGTCAAGCAGAGAATGGACAGCTGAGTAGGCTTCTAGTTGTACCCATATCACGGAATTAACCTTGACTGAATTTCTTCCTCTTAACCTCCTTTAAGAAACAGGCACACTAGGGGCGCCTGGGTGGCGCAGTCGGTTAAGCGTCCGACTTCAGCCAGGTCACGATCTCGCGGTCCGGGAGTTAGAGCCCCGCGTCAGGCTCTGGGCTGATGGCTCAGAGCCTGGAGCCTGTTTCCGATTCTGTGTCTCCCTCTCTCTCTGCTCCTCCCCCGTTCATGCTCTGTCTCTCTCTGTCCCAAAAATAAATAAACGTTGAAAAAAAAAATTAAAAAAAAAAAAAGAAACAGGCACACTAATATGGTTAGCTCAGTGGCAGAACCCAACTGGCTTGTCCTACCACGACACATTTCGATACGGTCCCTGAATAAGCCGCTCTGTGACAACACAATGCAATTAACATTTCGTGGCACATGGTCATGGATTTTCAGATCCTCTGATCTCTGCCTAATCTACAGCTTTCTTCTCTCCGGTTCTTCTGTACCCCCCTCTGCTCCTTGGGGATAGGGGGTTTGTTATTAATTCTTTTAGAAGCTACTCTTAAAGGGAATGAAACAAAACACCTATCCTGTTTTCCTCACCCCCGTCTTTCCTTCTCCTGGGCATATCTTTAATTCTATCAACCCTTCTTGATGGGACAGGTCTTTTGAAACGCCTGCTATGCTGTTTACCCTTAAAAAAAAAAAAAAAAATCCATGCTTTAAAGCTAAACATGATATCCTGAAACACCTTCAACTGGATCCTGACAGCTGCATTGAAACTCTCTCTCCTTAATTTAGAGCCAAGACCACACCATGAAGGGGAAATAAGATTTACTATTAAGGAGTGTCTCCCATGGGCCATCAAATCCCGACAGCAATTTCATGAAGTTACAATTATAATCATTTTATAAATGAAGAAACTGTAAGTCAGTAATATTATGTCCCTTGCTCAAGGTCTAGTTGGTGGCAAGGTCGGGATTCCACCTCAAGTCTGGCTGGTCACCAAACATAAGGAACGCCTTAGGAACAGAAATTTTAATGGGAACAAGACAAAGCCTTAGTCTCTTATCTTCTTAACTGTCTTTAGAGCAAAGGTAGCTTCTTGCTGTCTTGGCAACTACATGGCAGTTTTGTATAAGATGTTAACTTCTTCTGGGGGAAGTCAGACGCTCCCGCCCTTGATAAAACTAAACTTATTATTGGTTTTGCCCCAGGATTTTCTGAAACAGATGCATCTAGTTTTTGGAAGGAATACAGGCACCCGTACTAGAAGATGTTATGGAAAGATGACTTAGTTCAACAACCATTTTCCCAGACTAGCAGCGCAGCCTCAGGGGAAGAATGACGTATTAGGGGTTGTGTGTTGGCTCTGTGGTGTTCAGGGCGGGGGAGGGGGGATGGCATACATCAAAAGGAACTAGAAAATTAGGCCCTCTGGGAAGACAAATCGCTGTGAAATGGAGGTTCTCTCTTTGAATGCCTGTCAGATGGCTGTGAGTTGCCAAAAAAGAAAAAAGATTGGTCCTTCCGTGCAACCTACAACTTTCCCGCAAACCTCATTGTTATTATTTGGGGGAGTGCAACTGTGTTTCCAACAGCCCATCCCAGGATGGCTTTAAAATCAGAACATCGGATGGCCCAGGGTAAGAATGAAATGGGAGAGTGAGGTCCGGTGGGTGGGGATGGGGATGGTGATCCTTCCCAGAGCGCAGGGAAGGAGCTCCATCTCCGGAAGACGGGGGCAAGGAGAGAAGGTGGGGACATCTCACCTGGTCAAGAAGCATCACTGAGGATTTGATGATCTCCCTCCATTTTTGGAGCTCAGTATCGTGGTACTTTTGTTGGGACTCCAAGAGCTGGGCCCATTCTGTCTGAGACTGGGGTAACCTGTGGGGTAGAAGAAGGGGTACCCTGGCAGCTGGAGTTATGCTCAGTGGACTCTCCTGTGCTCCCAGACCCCTAGAGGACAGAGAGTCACATCAGACTGCTTTGTCCTCCACTCAATGCCCCCCGGTTCCACTGTGCCCCCGATCTGAAGCAGACTAAAGCTACGCGGACAGTTTTCATAGCTTGCCAACGGATGCATCCCCAAGGGTTACCCACTGGTCAAGGGCAGCAGGGCAGTCCCAAGGAGACTGGGCGGCAGGAGCTGGGGCACGGTACCGGGTGGGGTGAACGTGGTGGCAAAGGGAAGAGGCGAGGATTACCTTTCTTGGAGCCTCAGACCCTGCCAGGCAGTGAGGGTCTGGGTGGTGTATTCCAACATCCAGAGTTTATAGAAGAGCATCATGTTAAGGATGACCAGCAGCACCAGACTAGGGAAGAGACGAGGGGGGAGGGGGAAGCAACGGCCATGAGACGTCATCGAGAATTGCTCCCTCTAAAAGCCAGGGATGCCCCCACCCCAGAGGCAGCTGCTGTCCTTAACCACTGGTCACCTGAAGCATTGCAGTGAGTGAGGTGGAAGGATGCAGCAAGGGAGAGGAAGGGGGGGTGGAGAGAGAGAGAGAGAGAGAGAGAGACTCTCATCTGGAGGGGCCGGGACACAGCAGGAGAGCCATGGGGAGGTAGGTGGGTGAAGGCATTGGGAAAGAGAGACACGCAAGAGCCACCCAGAGTCTGGGTGCCTGGGGGAGGAGGTAAGATGGAGAGGAAAAGAGATGAAGGGTAAAGGAAGCGATCAGAGAGCCAGTACCTGAAACAGATCCTAATGGGAGCAAGGAGGAAAAACAGGGAGGAGGCAGAGGTTAGAACAGACCAGTGCAGGGGTGGGGCGGGGAGAGCTGCACTGTAACCAAGCCAGAGAGCAACTGAGAGGCTGGGGGAAGGAAACACCAGAAGCAAGCATCCATGGATGAGGAGACCCAGCAAGCAAGGAGCCAGAGAGAGCAGCTGCAAACAGATCTTCGGTGACAAATCGAGGCAAGTCCTCCCACCCACCCAACTTGAGGCACAACAGAAGGTCAAACTGTGGAGCATCTGCCTGATCCACGTCACAGGTGTTAGCGGGATGCCTTAAAAAGGGCAGTCTCCTCCTGGTACCTGCCCAGTCCCAGCTGGGGTCACGAGGCTCCCCGGTCTGGGCCGGAACTGGTCAGAGACAGGGAGGTGGTAAGGAATGGATCCGGGGGGACAGAGAGCCACCGAAAGAATGGGGACATTCTCTTCTTCCCTCGGTGTCATTGGCTGCCATTAAGATCATCTTAGGACACAAGTCACGGAATAGAGAGATGAAGACCTGGGTAGCAAGGGGACTGAGAGACACACGGAACTGGGAACGATCCCGGCTTGCCGCTTCAAGGTTCTTAACTTCTGATGAAGTTCCCTAGCTTCTCCGAACCCCCTTCCTCAACAGGGACGGGTGCCTACCGTGCTAGAGCTGTGACATGCATGGGTCGAAGTGGACATAAAGCACCCTGCACCCAGGAAGCCCTCGACGAAGGGCGGTTTTATCGTTAGAGGAGGTACAGGCCCAGATCAGGATACACACAGGAAATGGGAAGATGGCATCCCGGGAAGACAGAGTGAAAGATGGAAAAGGACCAACAAAGAAAATCTGACACTATGCCTTTGACCTTTTGAATGTGTGTGTGTGTGTGTGCACGTGCGTGAGAGAGAGAGAGAGAGAGAGATACTGTGCTGTTCTCTGCATGGAAGGTAGTATTCCTGGAGCTGGCAGCTGCAAATGCCTGACCCTACCGGGCCGTGTTCTCGGGGCTCTGTGAGTTCTCCAGAAGAATCTCTAAATATTGCGTTGACTTTCAACCGATACCGTCTTTAACTGTATCAGCACACGCCAGAGGAGATCGGAATGCCCACCTCTTCGGCATGTGCCGCACACAATCTCAGCTCCTGCATTTGGGTCTGTGTTTAGTATAATCCTGCCTGTGCTCAGTGAAGGTCCAGGGACACCCCTGCATGCTGAGGGAGGGTCCTGCAGTGGTCTACACGGAGAAAAGAGGAGGGAGAGCCGAGTTGCCTCGAGGCAGGCGGACGGCGGTGCGGGCCTGCCAGACGCAGGGCGGTCTGTGCTACACAGGTCCATTCCACATGCACATTGTCAGCAGATCCCTCGCCTGAGCCCCCTGGTGTTGAAAGGTGAGGTCTGATTATCCCAAACTAATAAAGCCCCAAAGTTAGTTAATGCCATGCTATACCACTGACTCAGGAGAGCAGGCCTACTTAAATAAGTACTTAATTAAGAGCAGGCCTACTTAAATAAGTCAACATGCAGAAAAAGCTCAGGGAACTTACCTGAAGTTAAAGTTTTCTATCTCCCAAACCCAACCAGGAGAGACTTTACAGAACAGTACGAATCACGTCAAATGGATGCTGCTAAATGTGAATTTTACTGGTCTTACAGCTGTCTTTGCATTTGACTTTTTCTAGGATTCATTTATTTATTTTGAGAGAGAGAGAGAGAACACGAACAAGCAGGGAGGGACAGAGACAGATGGAGAGAGAATCCCAAGCAGGTTCCGCATTGTCAGTGCAGAGCCTGACATGGGGCTCGAACTCATAAACCACGAGACCATGTCCTGAGCCGAAACCAACGGACGGCTGCGTAACTGATCTGAGCCACCCGGACACATCCCTGCATTTGATTTTGTGAAAATAACTTGGCTTCTTAGGCCACTCACAGAAGAACTACGTTTGTTTGTTTGTTTGTTTGTTGTTCTTACGTATGTAAACACCTACGTTTGTTACATACTCAGTTAAGGTTAGCAGAGAGCCTGCCTCACGTTCCTCACAGGGGCCTTGTCTGCAGCCCTGCTCTTTCTCGCCCCCACCCACCCCGCTGTCCTCGGAGGATGGTCTCATCCGCACCCACGGTTTTCATGCTACTGCTGACTAAACCAGCATCCGTGACCCATGCTTCTCTGCCTCGCTCCAGGTCCGCATCAGCAAGTACCTGTCACCTCCGCCTGGATATAACCTTCGGCAGTTCAAGACACACGCGGACACTCAAGACACACAGAGCAGCTTCTCTGACAACCCTGTGCCTGTTCTGTTAATGACACAACCATCTACGGGTGCTCGCTGCGGTCATTCCTCTTCTGCGGCTACCCAACCGCGTGGCTAACGGGTCTTCCCCCTGCAGGACCTGTCAGCCCCAATCGCTCGCCTGCCGGACAGTCACGCTCACCTACATCACTGCCACTTACTCTGACTGGTCTGCCCGCCTCCAGCCCTTCCTTCTCTAGGCTTCCGCACATGGCTGTCACAGTGACTTTTTTATATAATGCAAAAGTGGGGCGTCTGGGTGGCTCAGTCGGTTAGCGTCTGACTCTCGATTTTAGCTCAGGTCATGATCTCACGGTTGTGGGACTGATCCCCACGTCGGGCTCTGCGCTGACAGTGCGGTGGCTGCTTGGGATTCTCTCTCCTGCTCTCTCTGCCCCTCCCCTGCTTGTTCTCTCTCTGTCTCTCTCTCTCAAATAAATAAATAAACATTTTGGAAAAAAAAAAAAAAAAAGGCAAAACAAACCATGTCACTCCAGGGCCTCCTTCAGTGCTCCCTCATGGCTGGGCTGTGCCCCTGCTTCTGCCTCTCTGAAAACACTTTGGTGGGGGTTGAAGGAGGGAGGAGGAGGTGTCACAAAAGGAAGATCTGGAGGCAGGCTAGTGCCTGGTGCACGACTGGCAGGGCCTGCGTCTAGGCAGCCCCCACACCCATCACCAGCTGTGTCCCCATAAGCTCACGGCACAGCCCAACCCCCAGGAAAGGCGGGGGTAGAGGCACCAGGTGAACAGAGCGCGAGCGGTCAGCACTCGGCTGTCTCAGACACCCCGCGCTCACAGGGATGCAGGGGCGTCCGGGGCGGGCTGCGGGCTTACTAAACTGCAGACAGCTGTGCTCTCCCCACCCTACACCCGCATTGTTTCCATGCCCTCTCCCCCTGCCCAGCATCCTTCTGTGAATGGCACCGAGCCTACCGTTTTATAACATTATGGCACTATTATAAATTATTTACATGAATATAAGCATATGCCTTTCTGGACTGTAGTCATTGATTTTGTCTGGCTCTCCCGCCAAAGTGGGGGCCCAGGAGTGCATGGTCCTTGCACCTGGCACACAGCAGAGCCACAGAACATCCCTCCCAAATGAACGAATGGGCTCCGAAGATGCTGTGTAGCATCTCTACGTTAGCATTTTCCCAACGGTGCGGTAATTCTGAATTTGCTGCCTGTCCTATCCCCTTGAAACTGAGTTCCTAAGGGCATGGATGCAGAGAATCCCCTTCTCAATCCCGAAGGCCTAGCTTACAGCAAATGCTAAATAAAACAGAGAAAAAGAAGCAAAGAGGCAAGGAGTGACGGACAGAGCGACTGATCTGAAGGAAGAAGCCTAGAGGACAAAGAAGAAGCAGGGCTGTGGTGTGGGGGTGCTCATACGCCTGAGGGGCCAGCAGGCAGGGAGGGCAGGTTGGGGAAGAGCCTGGAATCCCTTACACACAGCTGATAACCAGCAGCAGCTTGGACACACTCTGCAGGTGGAAGCCATTAGGGGTGTCCTCGGGGACATGCCGTGTCTGCGTGGAACCTGTGGGGGAGAGGAAAGACGCCGTCACCATTGTGGCGCTCAAATCCGCTGGCTGCTCTGACGGCGGTCACGCACAGAGCCTCAGGGGATGAAGGACAACCGTCCGTGGCGCTGTCACGATGACAGGATAGATACACCCGGCCTCCACAAAAGTACAAGGGAAACTCCTCGAGGGCAAGGTCTGGGGTGGGCCCAGCAACGCGGACATTAAAGTCACCAAACGCACGGGAAACTCAACAGCCTTATGTAACTGGGACACGCAGGGGCGGGACAAAGTGCCCACAGCTTAGCCATGGCTCAGGCAACAGCCCGCGGCGAGGACTAGAGACCGCTCTCCCCCCTCGCTTTATTTATAACCCGCTACGAGATGCTGAGCAAGTCTCAATGCCTGAGACTCAGTTTATTCAAACGCCGTGCTGGTCAGAAATCCCACGTATAAAACACCTAAGGCGGGGTGCTCCGGTTGAGACTGAGGGGAGGGACGTGGAAGGCTGGCTCTTTCCTCCTCTCCTGTCCCCATCCTGAGGAACGCCCACGTTCCTCAGTGCCGGGTTAGCCGTCTCTAAGGCTTCTTACGGCTGCATGTTGCCATGACTGAGAAGACATGAGGTTGTGCACGCTGGATGCAAGGGGGAGACAGGTCAAGGGAGTCCACTGTCCGGTAGGGCAGGTCCTCAGTGGGCCTGTGGGGGCCAGGGGAGGGGGGCTGCCTTGGGCTCTCTGACATTCAGGTTATGAGGCCATCTCTGGCGTCTGCACTGGGGCTTGTCCCCGGTGCATTTGCCCCAAGTTTGGAAGCTGCACAGTTGAGTCTATCCACAGGGACACGGAGTTCAGGTCACGTCTATTCAGCAGACCCCACACGTGGGTTCAGCAGGGACTGAGGACATTAAAGGGCAAAGGGAAATAGGTAGAGGATCCGGAGGCTGAAATTTAAGGAGTCGTGTGCAAATCATACACAATCTATACCCGAGGATGCAAAATGAGTGTGTGCACGCATACACCTCGGCCTGGGCACACGGCGCTGGGTCAAAGCCCTGAGCCACGCCCCCACTCCCACCTGGCACGCACCTGCCACGTGTTTGATCCTGTGGCCCACATCTTCATCAGTGGGTGTGGTGACGGGGCTCATCACCTCTTCCAGGTGAGGCACCCGCAGGTGAGCATGGGGGCGCTTCCTCCTCCGTACCGTTGGGGGCTTGCTGGCCTTCTCTTTGGGAGACTGTCTGTGCATCTCAGCCAGGTAGGTGCTCTCCGTTTTGGTCAGCTCGCTCTCTGTCACAGACGAAAGGCCATCTGCCTATACCTCCAGCTCGACACGCTGGCCTCCAGAAACAGGTGCCTGCTCCTAGCTGAGAGAGCCATCTTCCCATACTGTACTCTGGGACACTGACTGCGAGGGCAGGGGTCCCTCGGGGATGGCCACGGGCCTCAGGAAGCTGGGATTCAGCCCCACCCCAACCCCTCTTCAGGGTTGCTCAACATTTTGTAGACCTAGGTCCCCAGGATCTGCACCCTCATGCGCACAACTTGGGGCATACCCCATTTCCTAATGGAAGCATTCACAGGCTTTTATTTCCTCTCCGTAACTGAATTACCACCGGTGTGATCAGATGGAAAAGTCACAGATCCCGTAAAAGTTACAGGCAGAACCTCTTGGAAAATGCACACATTCCCATACATGCCCAATTCTGTACCCATTTCTGGGTGGACTTAGGGACCCCATGATACTCCTTCCCCATCTCGGTCTGCCCTCCCTCCACTCTCCATGTCTCCTGGTCCCCTGGATGGTGGCGGCCGGATGCAGTTCAAGCAGCACCGATGGCTACAGCGCATGCTCACCCAGGTGGCGGAAGTAGTCCTCCAGCCCACTCCAGAAGTTCTTCTCGATGAAGGTCTTCACTAACCCCCAGGGCTGTTTTCGATAGCGCAGCTCTGTGGAGACCCTGAGGGAAAAGCCAGAAACGCGATCAGCCATTTCCTGGGCAGACCCTCCCCTGCCGCGCAAAAAGAAATTCAGGTTTAAGTCCACACTTGATCTTAGCCAAAAGGCCGAGAAGCGATTTCAGGTTTAAGTCCAAAGCGGCTTTGCATTTGTGCCGCACTTTACGAGGTGAAAAGTCCCTTCACACCACACCCACCACGCCATCTGGTCTCCCTGGCCGCCTTTGGAGATCAGTGGAACTGGTGGCTTTATCCTCACTTTGCAGGTGAGACAATGGGAGTTCTAGACTAGTCTAGCGGACCGAAGGCTAACAACAGGGCTCTCGACTCCAAGCCCATAGCTCTATTGTGACACCACGCTGCCTCCTCCAGATGGTGCCAGCCAGCCATGGGGGTCCTTTTTGCCTTCTGTAGACACTTTCAAGTCCAAATCAGGCTCTAGGGTTCCATCATTCCCACCTTTCAGAGCATGATCTGCTACCAGCCCTGGCTCTTGCCTCCCCACCTTGACCTTGCCAGCTCTTGCTTTTTTCTAAGTGTTCTCTCTCCCAGTCACGGATCTCTCTGCTTGCATACTATCCCCTTCCACTCCTACACAGCGGCTCTGAAACAGGGCTCCCGTCTTTTTAATGTTTATTTATCTTGAGAGAGAGAGCGCGCGCGCACGGGAGGGGCGGAGAGGGAGAGGGAGAGAGAGAATCTCAAGCAGGCTCCAGGCTGTCAGCACAGAGCCCGACACGGCAGGGCTTGATCCCACAAACTGTGAAATCATGACCTGAGCTGAAATCAAGAGTTGGACGCTTAACTGACTGAGCCACCTGGGCACCCCTATGCTCCCATTTTTACGGCTGCCTGCCCTGCTCTCCCCCCAACTGTCCTCAGGGACTCCCTGGCCTGACGTCAGCATGCCTACGCTTGCGAGCCACCTCACCCTGTCCCCCGAGAAGTGTTCAGGGGGTTACAGGCGGGTGCCTTTCTACAGAGGTTTATCTGAGGTCAACAAGCTGCCTCTGTGTGAACTGAATAGAAAGAACGTCTAGTCAGGAAACTCTCCAAAGAAGCTGGAAGGGAGAAGCCTAGACACTGTGCGGGGGCGAAGGATGGGGGGGACAGGAGGTACGAGGGGGCGGCGGGGGGGGGGTAATAAAGGAAGGAAGGAGGGAGGGAGGTTTAGATAAACGCAGACAGCAGCACAGACACCACCCCAAAAACTGTTTTTTAAAGAGGAGGATGAGAAAGGTGCAGGCCCCTTTGAGACGTGGGTGTGCAGAACATCCTGATTCCCAAGAGGGCTCCCTGTAGCCTTTCACCAAACACCCGTTTTATTGCCACTGCATGAGCGAGGACATCCGTGCACACCAGGGACTTCCTGTGAACCCGCTCAGGCCCTCCAGACGCCACACCTGAGTCGACTCTTGTTCCGAGCCACGCGGGTGAGGGTGTAGCGATTGATGGTGTAGAAGTAGTCGTGGTAGGGCACGTCGTGTGTGAGGACCTCGGCGTCTATCACGTAACATTCACTCTCCTGGCTCGCCTTGTACATGGTCTGTGGGGAGAAGCGTCCACCGGACATCGCTAAAGAGAAGCAAGGAAGGGAAGCATCTCCCCTGCCCACCGCACACTTCTAGGCGGAGGACCCAGAAACACTGGGAATGGGAGGACGTTAGGTGCTCCCACCTCAGGGCTAGATGATGCTTGCAACCCGGGAACTTCTTCCTGGCGTACGAGCCCTGATCCTTCTTCCTGCCGCTCTTCGGTGCCCCTGCCCTCAACTCACCTGTGTCTCCCTGACAGTGGCAGTTTTAGGAGCCAGAGGGTTGGTGAGGGTGATGGTATAGAGAATCACTCGGCTCTGGTTGCCATTCTCTTCCTTCTTCCATGGATGGAAGATGATATCTGAGGGTGGAGAAGAGCCCTGGGATGAGGGAGGGAAAGAGGCATGCCCTCACCATATCCGAATTTCCCCTCCAAGTGAACTCTTGACTGTACTGACTGCCGACTGACCCCCAAAAGGAAGCCAGTGGGAGCCTGAGGGCCCGGAGAGGAGGAGGGGAGGAGGGGGAGTCGAAGCAGAAAGAGGCTCATTGTAGCATTGCCGAAATTCTGCACAGGGCTCCAGAATGCTGATTGTTCCTGGGGCTGGGACAGGCAGTCTCGGGGCCACCTGCGGGGGTGCGGGCAACACTGGAGCTACTGTGACGAGGGCCGGGGATCCTTGGGAACAAGCCCTCTCCTCTAAGGCGTGTCCTTCCCGTGCCCGCAGCATGCCCTCTCCTCCTGGCAGAGGGCTACGCTCTAGATGCTCTTTCACAGACTCAGATGCCTAGTAGCTCTGCTGGGCCAGAGCCACACGCCTGCTGGGGAGCAGAACAGGGGCAAGGGGAGGAGACAGGAGCACGCAGGTACAAAGCAGGAACGCAGAGAGTCCTAGGTTTGAATCCTGGCTCGGGCTCTACTTGGCTGCGTGGCCCCGGGCAAGCAAGAACAGTCTGAATTCTGGTTTCCTCCTCGGTACCCTGGGGATCGCAGTGCTCGCACACGTGGCAGATCCGAGGGTCACACGAGGTAACGTCATGTGCCTGGCACACCACAGGTGCCCACTGAGAAAGGGTCGCGGCTACTCTTTGTTAGATGGTGGCCTCCGGGAGGTCTTGCCCGCTGGTGAGCCTCTGGGGCCTGGCACTGAGTGCTGGGGTGGGGGAGGAGCAACCAGCAGGGCCCTGGGGGAGCCGGAAAGGGGGTGCCCCGGGCCATGGGGTGGCCTGGAACACGAGGGAGCTTGGGGAGAAAAGGAAGAAGTATGGCCAAGAGGGAAGGGACGGGAGGCACCGGCCCCGGAAGGACTGACCGGAGAACCGCCGTTGCTCCATGAAGTCCCGCTGGAAGGGCGAGTCGGTGAACAGCAGGTCATAGAGCTTGTCCACACTGAAGTTGAAGACTTCATTCACGTACTGCCGGCCACTCAGGTCCTCGTAGAAGGCCTGGACCTCCCCTGCACCGAAGAGCCACGGAGAGTGAAGGCAGAGGGGTGGACGGCCCCAGGGACGCCCCCAGAGCAGTTACGTCTCTGTGGCTTATGTGGCCTTACCAAGGGTCAAGGGCGGCCGGGGTGGGTAGTGGTTAATGACCTCACCTCTGCCCTGTCTCCTCCTTCGCCCGCGTGCACAAACTTACTCTAACTGGCATTCTATTCGGCCTCGCTTGACAAAGAGTATGGAAATGTGCTATCGGCTCTTCTGTTTTCAAGGCTTCCTACCTAATCAAGGTGATCTTAGACTAAAACTCAGATCTCACTTCCTGAGCTGAACTGGTAACCTCAAAGTTATCAGTTATCCAGAGCCTGTAAGTTAACCACGACAGACGACAAAAGGCATTGCAACCATGGCACAAGTGCGTTAAAGGGACATGGATTCATCTGGAATAACCTGTTTATATAAAAGCTTCTAAGGCTGGGCTGGTCTGCAGGGCCGTGATCCCTTAACCATACAAGCCCTGCTCCGCTTCCATAAGGCACTGCGATGTTTCCCCCAGGATTTCCACACCCTCCACCTTTCTCCGGTCTCTATTTGCTCTGGGAGAACGTTCCTGAGGGTACAGGCATGCTGCTAAAGCCCCAGCGCTCCTCCCAAGCCCTCAGCACCCCACAGTCCCTAACTGCCGCACCTACGGAGGCTGGTATGTGATCTCAGGCACGATGCTGCCATTGCTGGCACCCCTGTGGCTCAGAAGCGTCACACAGGGCCCATGACTGCACAAGACAAGCACTATGGGAGCGGTCATGTCTGAGTTTATGTGACTGGTGCCCTTGCTGCTATGCGGTACCCAACCCGTGCAGTCATTTGCACTGGCCCTGCATCCTAGATGGAGTAGGGAAACCAGGCAGGGGGGAGAAAGACACTCGAGGTGACCACAGGAGGGACTGTCCACAGATGTTCAAATGAGCACCGTCCACATACACTTACTAGTCAAGCCTACCACCAGTTCAGTGGATCAGCCAATTTCATGAAGACTGACAGTTTGGCTTCCAGCCCTGGAATGTCAGAAGCAAAACATTCCCAAGCTAGGTCCTAGAAGCTAACCCTGTGCAGGAATGAGGTACGAAATACTACCTAGAAGTACTGGAGAGAAAGGCAGACTCTGGAGTCCGAGTGACCCAGCAATACCTTTCCTTGTAGCCTGGTCTGAAAGCCCAATGCTGGAGTCACTAAAGCAAGGTTCTATTAAAATCTGATTATGTCCAGGGGCACCTGGGTGGCTCAGTCGGTTAAGCGTCCGACTTCAGCTCAGGTCACGATCTCATGGTTTGTGAGTTCGAGGTCGAGCACCGCATCGGGGTCTATGCCGACAGCTCGGAGCCTGGAGCCTGCTTCGGATTCTGTGTCTCCCTTTCTCTCTGCCCTCCCCCGCTCGTGTTCTGTCTCGCTCAAAAATAAACAAACATTAAAAAAAAAAAAATCTGATTATTTCCAGGAAGCAGCTGACTGGCACTTTCCTGTGGCATATACACTGCCCTGCATCGCATCTCTATGGGCAACGAACAAGGCAACGGGGGGTACACTTAGTGACAAGACGGGATGGCACGACAAAGCATTATCCATCGAGTGAAGAAAGACAAATATGGCATAACATGGGTCCTGCAGTGACTACCCTGAAAAACGTATGTTAATAACAAATGAAATTAAAAAAAAAGGCTCTGTTACCCACCCGCCCTTCCACTGGAAGCCCAGACACGGACTCCAGCCTTCCTACACGACATCCCATTAGCCTTCAAAATGGAGAGAGGAAGGGCCACGCTGCACACCCATTTTCCAATGCCCACCTTCATCATGGGTGTCGGAAGAGTCACTGAGCTCGGTGGGGATGTCCTCGTTGTCATTGAAGTCCAGCGAAGGGGAGGTCACGGGTGCGATGATCTCCATCTTCTCCCCGATGATGTTGTCAATGGCAAGCTCCTTCTCCAGGGACCCATCGCCATCCAGCACCTCCTCCTCCAGGGGCAAGCCATCAAACTAGAGTGGGGACGAAGCCGTCACCCGACAGGGGCAACCTGCTGGGGGGTCTCCAAAGGGAGATTTCCCCAGCCTGGGGAGCGCTCACGTTCACAACACAGCTGCTCAGGAGCTGGGCTGGAGTCACACTCCAGGGGTTTTCCCCAGCTCCACCGTGGAAGATGGGAGAACACAGAAGAAGGTTCTGCCCTTGTCTCGCTCACCATGGAAGAGCACACCAAGCCCCGGCAGTGAGCAGAGTTAGTGCCTTCAGGCACAGCTCTGTCCCTGGAGCCAGGTGACAACACGTCAGCCTGCCTCTGGCTATGACCCGTCTGCTCAGAAGCTCAAAAGCTTCATCGGCGTTTTTAAATTTATTCTCCCCTTAGCCTTGGAAGGGAAGAGATACAGGTCTTTCCGTTTTTGAGATAACCCCAGAGACAGAAAATGGAGATTCGGCACCAAACGGATAACGTTTTCATTCCAAGGCCAGGTGGTCTGCCTGACCCCTACGCCAGTGGAACAGGAGGCCCCCCTCTCGGGGAATCCTTTCCAAGAAACCCCACCCATTCTTCTACCTGCCAGCCACCTGACACTTCCTTCATCAGGTTTCCATCCCCTCTGTAACCAAGTCTCAGAGAATAAAGGTCTTTCTTCTGAACACATTTTTCTCTCTTTCACAAAGTCTAGCTACAGTGGGAAAATAAATCGGAGTGTATATACACTAGGAACTCAAAAACTAATTATTGAATGAACAGGAAAGAGGTATACAGTCCCAGATTCATACATGATTTTGACCTCAGATCAAGGCAGTAAACACACACACACACACACACACACACACACACACACACACACACACAACCCTGGGATAATTCTCCACAGAGGGGCTGATCTGGAACACTCCACCGGGAGCGAAGCCCACATCAGTGAACTTGGAATGGTTTTTATCCACTCAGAAAGCAAACAAAATCTTATATTCAAGGCACTGAGAACCCGGCTCTGGGTCCTGGGACTATGCTGTTAGAACAGAGAGCCCACCGGCTCTAGGATGCCTCCGTGAATAAACTGACCACAGGGTAACCAACCTCCCTTCTGCCCACTCCCCAGGCTGGGGTCCTGTGAAGTTAGCTCGGCTGGGAAACACTGGCCACTGGATTGGGGGAGGAAGAAAGGTCTTACTGCCCGTACCGACACGGGGGCTTCGCTGCTCCCTGTGGATGTCAGCGTGCTGTTGGTGATGGATTTCTTGGGTAGCTGAGGACTGGCATCTGGCTTGGTCTCGATGCTGCTTTTCGACGAGCTGTCATTCACTTCATTCTCTTCCACGGGGATCTCCTCACAGTAGCTGAGAGAGGACACCATACGTTCCTGTTAACCTTGCTGCCAAGACCACCAACTATTCTAAGAGCCCCAGATCTGTCCACCCCATCTCAAACTATCGGCTTTCTTGCTTCTTTGCTTTGTGAATGATCTTCCTCAAAACACCACCCCCCTGCTACACTGTTCTCCTGGCGCCTTCTCCCCACCCTGCACCCCCAGCCCCATGTACAATGTCTGGCTCCAAAGTCACCTTTTCTTAGATTCAACCATGCCTAAATACGACTATTATGTGTCTTAAACTATCTTTCGCCCACTGGCATCCCATCCCATCCCAACCTGACCCTTTGAATGAAATAACCGGTCTCTGAACACACATTTTATTTCCCACACAGTGATGAGGATGAGATCCCAGACACGAGGGCCTTTTGTTGATAATGCCCAGATTCTGTATCCTAACTAGTGAACTTCTTTGCCTTGGACGCCTGAAGGGAAACCCTCCTTGAGGTAGAGGTGGGTGTCCTTGTAGGGACACTTCAGGGACGTCACTGTAGCCTTTCCCAAGGGAGCAATCATCACCGTCACCAACATCTTAAACTTTACCAATCGCCCCATTTGGATGCATGACAACTCTTGAGTAATCTATTATGTGCTTCCTAAAGATAATCAAACAGACGGATGTTCACAGAGATTAAGTGATAACTACCACTAAATGTCGGAAATCCTACCTGAGCCCAGGTCTACCTACGACACATTCGGTGCTCTTTCCTGGCCTTCTACTGCTCTGTGCCTCACACACCACCACTGGGTCCCCACCTACCCACATTCCCATCTTTCTCAATCCATCGACAGCATGAGATACAACGATGCTTCCTTCTCCCTAGAGCCTCCTTCCCTTGGCCTCTAGGATGCCAGGTCTCCCAGTCTTCCTCCTGCCTGGCTGGCTGTTCTTCTAGGATTTCTTTTGTTGCTTCTCCTTCTTGTTGAGTGTCCCCAAGCTGAGTCCCTGAACTTCTTTTCTTATGTTCATTCAGCCACTTGGTGGCTTCAGCCAATCTCACGGCTATCCACTCATAATTCCCTAATTTATGTCCCTCGCCCAGACTTCCCTCGTGAACTCCACACTCACAAACACAAATGTCTATGTGACATCTCCACCTGGCTAACAGTCCTCTGAGACCCAACTTGCCTGATCTTCTCCCCCAAATCTGGTCTATAGTATTGTCCATCTCGGTTCGGACCTTCTCTAGTCTTCCAGTTGGTAAATCCAAGAAAACCTTAAAGCCATTTTTGGTTCCTTTCCAATCTGTCAGCAAATCCTTCAAAATGTATCCGGTTCTACTTTCAAAAATATATTCAGAAACTAACCACTTGCTGCATTTTTACTGCTACCCTCCTGGTCCAAACCACCTTCACCTCTCATCTAAATGATCTAAATTATTCAAGCCTCTTAGCCTGTCTGCTCTTGCTCCTCCCTGATCTATTTTCAACCCAGGAACCAGAGTGATCCTATTAAAATGTTAAGTCAGTTATCAATTACCTACTCAAAGCCTTCCTAGGGCTTCCTGTCCCACTCTGAGTGAGAGCCAATCATCATGTTGGCCAAAAGGCCTTCAGAATCTGGCCCCTGGCCTCACCTCTTCCCGCTTGTGCTTTGTCCATTCCACCCACCCACCCACCCGCTTGCTTTTCTCTCTGCCTGGGAAAGTCTCCCACAGGTAAGCTCATGGTTGACCCCCTCACTTCCTTCAGGACCTCACTTAGACATCACTCCCCGGGAAGGCTGTCCCTACCATCCCAGTCCCTCTTTGGAGAAGCTGCCCTCTGCCTTCTCACCCCATAGTGTTGAAGTCGTCATCGGGGGGCACGTAGTCCTCGTCATCACTGGTAAGGCCCAATTCATTCCCATAGCACTGGTGAACAAAGTGCCAGAGCTCCTTGGGACACAGGGGCTGCAGGAGACAACAGAGTGACTGTGACCCTTCCTTCCTCAGGACCCCACTCTACATGGAGGCACTGAGTTGAGCTGGACTCCCTTGAGGGAAGGAGAAGCTGGCCTCCATGCTCCTTTGCTGGACGAAGAGGAGGGTAACACCTCTGTGACAGCTTCCTCCACCTCTTCTTCCCTTTTCCAAGCCCATCGTCAGATACCTATCTTCTGCCAAAAATATGGCTTTCAGTAGAGCCAGGAACTTGACCTGTCCCCACAACTCAGGTTTGCATAATGGAATCAACTGGCCCCTTAAGGACGGTAACTATCCATCTTTTGCTCCTATGGATGAGGTCGAGCATTAGGCGTCATAAGCCAGTGTTACTCTGGGGTCAAGGCGATCACAGAGCGTCTGATTCGGACTCGGTCCCTTGAGCCAGTCTACCCAACACCTCAGATATCTCTTTATACTAATGCTGGCCACGTAGGCCCTACTGCTTCATGTTCAAGGATGAGGTGTGACCTCAGAGGCCCATTCCATAGTTGGACAGTTCTTGTGATTGGAAAGAAGCCTATATTCTCATAGTTCAAGGGACCTCAAAGGTCATCACATCCAACCCTCTCTTGGCTACCTGAACACGTCCTTCTTTATTCTCACGCAGAATCAGTTTGCCTACAGTTCTATGTATTAGTTCTAGTTTCTTATTTCACTGGGTGTCTACAGGTCCTCCTCAAAAGTACTGCCCTCAGAAAAGTGAGCTCGCATGGGGTTCAGATTTTTGGGAAAGAGGCAACAGAACGTGGAAGAACTAAGACTGGAGAGACCATGAATGAGTCTTAAACTGGAAGGAGGGGGAGCAGGTGGTAAGGGAAGTATGTGAAAAAGAGAGCAAGAGAATTAAGAAAAAGAGAAGCAGTGAAAATACAAAGATAGATTTTTAAGTGAAACATAAAGAATGTTTCCCATCAATAGATTCGATGAAGAATCTGAGAATTCTCCGAGTCCATCCTTTCAAGGTTATGGTTTAAGAAGCAGGTGCTGGGGCGCCTGGGTGGTTCTGTCGGTTGAGCGTCTGACTCTTGATTTTGGCTCAGGTCATGATCCCAGGGTCATGGGATCGAGTCCCACATCGGGCTCCATGCTATCAGCACAGAGCCTGCTTGAAATTCTCTCTCCCCCTTTCTCTGCCACTCCCCCCCAAATAAAATTAAAAATTAAGGGGGGAAAAAAAAAAAACCAGCAGGTGCTGGCAGATTGCCATGAGCCAGGGTTCTGGGTTTCCACCTAAGGAGAAATGCCTAGAATAGCATAGTCAGGGCTCTCCCTGAGCTGGCGGGTGCTGGCCCTCACAGAGCCAGAGGGAGACATCTCCTTTTCCTTTATCTGGACCTCCTGCCTCCTATCTTTGGCCCTTATGCATAGCATTCATCCCACCTGGGACGCCTTTGCCATTCTATGTTCTCCCCTTCTTCATACACCCTTCCCTGACCATTCCATTTGGCTTGGCTTGATTGACCACAACCAGGTCAAGGACAATCGGCACACATCTATTTTGTGAGAGATCCTGTGAACCGTATGGATGTCCCTCTGTCTTGTCCAGCAATGACAGTGGTTGTGAACTGAAGATCCAAACAGGCCAGTGGACGTTAAAACACATTATCATGTTACTATTATTGATAGCTACTTAAGGCAGAAGATCTCAGCTAAAATAAGTTACCTAGATTTATGCCAGGGTTGTAGATCTTCAGGTTAGAAGAAATTTTAAATTTTTTTTTTTTAACGTTTATTTTATTTTTGAGACAGAGAGAGACAGAGCATGAACAGGGGAGGGGCAGAGAGAGAGGGAGACACAGAATCTGAAACAGGCTCCAGGCTCTGAGCCGTCAGCCCAGAACCTGACGCGGGGCTCAAACTCATGGACCGCGAGATCGTGACCTGAGTTGAAGTCAGGACACTTAACCGACTGAGCCACCCAAGCGCCCCATGAAATTCTAAATAATAAATCTACCCAGTTTTCTTCAGATTGTTCAGGATAGAATCAGGGTAGATACATACATGTCATATATATAATAACTAATTATAACCATGTAACTTCTTCCTACGTCTCTTTCCCTGGCTTGGGGGCTATTTATCAACACACCCTCTGCCCTGACATCTGAGTGTGAGTTTTCTAAGGAATGTGGCCATGATATCACATTTATCTGTGTCCCCTCAGTGTCCTTCAGACACTCAAGCAGTCAAACTTGTGGCTGTATTAACTCTATTTCCCTATTTTCTGTATTTTTTTTTTAACGTTTATTTATTTTTGAGACAGAGAGAGACAAAGCATGAACGGGGGAGGGTCAGAGAGAGGGAGACACAGAATCTGAAACAGGCTCCAGGCTCTGAGCTGTCAGCACAGAGCCCGACACGGGGTTCGAACTCACGGACCGTGAGATCATGACCTGAGCCGAAGTCGGCCACTTAACCGACTGAGCCACCCAGGCGCCCCCTATTTTCTGTATTTTTGATGCTCCGGGATCTGAGGCCTTGCTCACTGGGGAGGGACTGCCCCTCCTGGGGTTAGGTAATTCCCGCAGATAGAAAACCACGTGCCTGAAGTGCATCTTTCACACGCGACTGACCAATCCGAGGTGGATACCACCTTCTTTTCCAGCTCTTACAGTCCAGGTCCCTAGTATGCAGCTTTACGTACCCCAGGGACAGGTACCAGGCACCCAGAGACAGTCTCTGTGCCCTGAAGCCAGATGGAATTATTCAAAGTAGCTGATCCTCAACCTGTCCGCCTGCTTACCCTGCCTCACCTATTGCTTCCTGCAAAAAAAAAAAATCACAATAAAAGCTCTGGCATGCTTTCCCCCTCGCTCTCTCTGCCTCCTGGCTGATGCCGGCTGGCACTTCCCCGTGTGTTTCTGCATGGTGGGATGGCACCTCTGCCTCTAGGCACCCGTAAGCCTGAAAACTGATCCTTTCCTAACAGTCACCTCCACCTCTGTGTGTCTCACCATTCCTGACTAAAACAAATGCTGGCACATTTTACAACAGTGGGACTGAAGTGTCTGAGGTCCAGGAAGGCCTCGGTGCAGACAGCAACGAGGCTGCTCACACAGCACCACGTGTGGGAGAAGACGTAACTCACCCCAAGTCTGGGGGGCTTTCCCGAACCACGTGGGCGGCTTTGGAGCAAGCCAATGTCCCAGTAAGAGCAATCTCTCCGTGGGGCCCCCACCTCAGGGGAAAGAGCATTCCAGATGGATGTGCATGCTGAGCCTGAAGGAAGGAGCTGGGCGGCACTTACCTTTTCGAGGAGTGCATTCTGCCAGAGCCGGAACATCATCATGTACGTCCTATCCCGGGCTCCAAATGAAGTGAAAAAGTGCTAGATTTGGGGAAAACAGCAAGAAATATCTGGTAAGACTCACGATATAACGAATGGAGGAGACAGGGTGCTTCATCCTTTAAAAAAAAAAAAAAAAAAAAAGAAGCTGCTGGGGCACCTGGGTGGCTTAGTCGGTTAAGTGTCCGACCGTTCAGCTCAGGTCACGATCTGATGGTTGCTGAGTTCAAGCCCCGCGTCAGGCTCTGTGCTGACAGCTCAAAGCTGGAGGGTGTTTCAGATTCTGTGTCTCCCCCTCTCTCTCTCTGCCCCTCCCCCATTCACACTCTATCTGTCTCTCTCAAAAACAAACATTAAAATTAATTAATTAATTAAAATAAAACAAAAATAAACAAAGAAGCTGCTGAATTCATCCCCAAATGCTACAGTTATCTGTGACCACGACACCAGGGTATTCTCGCGATGGGGATGAATCCTCGGGGTCTGTGTACCTGGGACCCCCTAAGTCCTCACTGTCACCAAGTCCTTCACTCACCCATGTTTCCTCGGTGCTTCTCTCTCTGGGTGGAGGTTTTCACCTCCGTAAAACAGCTTCGTTCACCTACTGGCTAGAACTGGGTTATTAAGTGCTGATCTGTGAACTGGCCCTTGAGAAGACAAACCCACTAACCCACTCACCCTTTCAATATTAAGTCAACAAATAACTGAATGTAGTACATGCTGGGTATGATTTTACATGTTTGGGATACAACAGCAATCAGGACAGGGAGGGACTCCTGCTCTTTGTGCTTACACATTAGTGGGGACCCTGTATAACATGCGGAAGGGAAATGATGGGAAACCAGATGGTACTGAACACGATCCAGGCGCTTCCCAAATGCTGCTGCTTCATTTTAATCACACAAAAGCCTTGGAAAATAAACATAACTGCTAATACCTAATAAACAGGCTGGTGGGGATCAGGTGACGTCTGTAATCACAAAGCTGATTCGTGAGAAAAAACAGAATTCAAACCAAACACCATCTGACCCCAAAGTCTCATGGTTGTTGCCACTGAACTGCCTCAGTCCAAGGGCATGGCGGACCTGTGTTCAGCAGAAGCCTGGTCCACCCCTAGCCCTGAAGCGATCAGTCTTCAGGCTCTGGTTAAAGATCAAAGATCACAGTGTTTTCTCTGCCCTAAATGTTACCGACCACATTTTCCCCATCCTGATGTGCCGAATCCATTTCCTACCAGACTCTCATCCCTTTTTATTTATTTTTAAAATCTTTTTTTTTTAATGTTTATATTTATTTTTGAGACAGAGAGAGACACAGCATGAGCAGGGGAGGGGCAGACAGAGAGGGAGACACAGAATCCGAAGCAGGTTCCAGGCTCTGAGCTGTCAGCACAGAGCCCGACGCGGGGCTCGAACTCGCCAACGGCGAGATCGTGACCTGAGCCGAAGTCAGACGCTCAACCGACTGGGCCACCCAAGCGCCCCTGACTCTCATCCCTTTTGATGAGCTCTACACAGATATATAACAACATCTTACATGTGTACAACGCTTCACGATTTAGTGTTTCCAAATATGTGATGTCATTTCAAGAGTGTTATAGGAATGGCTGGCTCCATTTTATACATGGGAAAACTTAGGTTGAGAGAGGCAATGGAACACACCTACAGTTACGGGACTCAAATTTAAGTGTTCCGGCTCCAAGTGCAACGTTCAGCCGTTCCATCTTCACCCCTGCTCAGAATCCAAACACCCTGACCCAGTGGAGGCGACCCCCACGATCTGCATCACCTGACCATCCGTCGCTGCCATCCTACTGGCTTCCATATTCATGCAACTGAGGGACAGAAGTGGGAGGCTTGGGGACAGGGGCAGCGGGGAGCAGAAAGTCCAAGGTCGGACTCCACTTACCTTTTCTGAGTCAGTGCAAACTTGGATGGCATTGGGAATGAGGCGAGCTGTTTTTTCTTTAGTCATGGAGCAGATGTCTTTCAAACGGACAGTCAGCTGGCACCCCACAGGGAAGGGAGGGTGGATAAGGAGAGGAGACATTAACTGAGTCAGCAGTGAGCATTCGCACGGCCCCAGTTCAGAGAGGGGAGATCACGTGTCAGTCTACGTATTTCTAAACCTAGAAGGGACCTCCTCAGAGATCATCTGGTTTAGCCCCCTACTTCACGGAGGCCACAGGGCGACGTGGTAGCTGAGCCTCGCCTAGAGCCCAAGGGTGCCTCAGCTCCTGGTGCAGGGAGCCTTCTTTCTCAAGTCTACACAGTCCGATTAACGTGCAGAGGCCCCGTGCTACTTGCCACTTACAGAAACACAGAACACCGGCACTGGATGCAACCATAAAAGTCACCCAGTTTACCTCTTCCCACTTTATCTCCTAAGATAAGGAAATAGAGAAAGAGCAAAGGACCAGCCTAGTAGCACACAGCTCACTAGGTGGAGAACGCAGATAACGTACAAGCCAGTTCTGAGGCCAATGTTCCTTTTACTCAACTATCCTACGCCTTGCAGAATACTTAACTGCATTTGCCGAAAGCAAATGCTCCCACGCTCTCTTCCACACCCAAGAGGGAGGGAGGGAGGGAGGGAGGGGAAGACGTGGTAGAGGAGGTCTATCCCTCAAGACTTGGCCTGTACATTTAGGAATTGTGCAAAGGTGTGGGTGGAGCATGAAGTCAACAAAAAGGGGCAGGTGGGGGCAGCTTGTTCAGTCACAGCCAAGGGGACAACCCCGGAGGCAAGCCCCAGGTCTTTACCAGAGTTTCCCAGCGGAAGATGTTGCTGTAGAAGCAGATCCAATTTTCAGAGAGGTAGAGTCGGCCCTGAAGAAGAATGTCTCTTTGGAGTGCACATGAGTAATCTGTGGTAGGATGGGGGGCAGAGAGCTCAGAGACGGGATGCATCTTCAGCGAACCACTACAAGTTAAGCATGCCCGCCCTGCACCAGCACTGGGGGAGCCCAACTGCCTCCCACTCACTAGGCTCACTAGGTGGGTGAGACCCTTGAACTAGTGGCCAAGGGAGTCCCTGGTGTCTCATGTGATTTGAAAGATCACAGTGCTTCCACCTGGAGGCAGAGGAATGGATGAGATGGCAGAGGCGGGGCAAAGACGTCGGAGGTAGAAAAGGCCACGGGGCGCCTGGGTGGCTCAGTTGGTTAAGTGTCCGACTCTTGATTTCAGCTCAGGTCATGACCTCACGCTTTATGAGATTGAGCCCTGCATGGGGCTCTGCACTGACAGCATGGAGCTTTCTTGGGATTCTCTTGCTCTGCCCCTCCCTTCTCGTGCTCTCTCTCTCTCAAAATAAACACTAAAAAAAAATTTTTTTTTAAAAGTCAACGAACACCCCTCCCCTACACAGTTACCCCAACCCTTCACCGCTGGGCCATCTACAGAGGTTAAGAATGGCAGAGACTCCTTCCAGGTTGGGCTTTCTGTCAAGGCCACCACACACATGGTACTTAGCCCTGAGCCACAACCACCGGGGTCGGCGCTCTGGACATCTTCTCTCCCTGCTCCCGGACAGATGTTCTCGCTTGGGCTGGCTTTTATGTGGGCAACCTCGAGACAGAAGCAGCCTGAGTGCTGTCCTTGGGATCCCAGACTTCCTTCTTGCCCCCTGCCCTCCATCCCCAGGTCTCCCAGCTCACCAACAATGAGGCGCTCCGTGTCTGGAAGTTGCTTAAAGAGCTTTCTGAAGTCTTCATTTCTCTGCTTGTAAGTTGGGCTTAATACCTGCACGACAACGACCAAGGTTAGCAGGATGCTTCCAGGTTCTGTGGGGCTGGGGAGGCAGATGCAGGAAAAGCACCTGCTTGCGTGTTTAAAAGGCAAAGATGAGGCCCTGTTATCCCACAGACCCTAAGCGGCCAGGTTAGGCAAAGGGAGCTTCGGTATTATGGAAAAACACCGCGGAGAGAATCTGCCACTGAAAAAGTGGCCATCGACGCAAAAACGTCAAACAGACGAAGCAGGGCCCACATTACATCCCAAGAAGAGAAAAGAAGGAGGGACACGTCCAGGGAGCTTCCTGGGACCCACCATGAGAGCTATTGCTGTCCTGCCTTCTGCCAGCAGGAAGTACCACCTTGACAGTGAAACAGGGGCCCAGAAGGGCTCCCTCAGCCCCCCGGGAGGACCCAGAATATGACGGTACTCAGTGCATCCCTCAGAAGTGGTTATCATGACTAATACAGTAAGTACTTGGCCGTGTATGAAATTCACAACAAGAAAAAAAAAGAAATCAAAATGGAAGACTATATCAATGTGACATCTCAATTATATCTCAGGAAAACGGGGCAGGGAGAAGACCTGCACTTTACCAAGACTGGATTTTAAAAAACCCGTAAGGCTAGTACCAGGGTAAGCACACAGGTAGAGAATTTAAAAGCACACCTGGCAACTAGAGGCACGCAGCCTTCATTCCCTCCCCACCCTTTATAAGACTATCCACTCCAACACTTCCATTACTGATGAGGAAACAAAGGCCAGAGAGGAGACCCCTCCCCAAGGTTTCTCCAGCTGGTCAGGGGCAGCTTTCTGGATTCCTGGTCCTGAGCTCACCTCCCATCACTGGTGCCACCAGGTGACCCTGTGCCCACCTAGCTTTTTGGGTGCCTCCGTGCAGACTCGTACCCATAAACTACCTTAGCAAAATCCTCCATGGAAATTCCATCAGCCAGTTGAATAGACAGGAATCCTGATCTTTCCAAACTTACAATCTTAAAATTAAAATGAAAAATTTAAAAAAAAAGGTACCCGAGGATGATACAAGACGACAGGTGCACAACCCAGGAAGAGCCATGCATTGCGACAGAGAAACATGTGTACTCCACCCAGGAGGTTCACTGACCTACTTATGCCAGGAGTGCACGGGTGCACACAGATTATCCTGATGATGGCGACAGATAGATCTTGGCCATTTACACTCTCTCAGCCACTTCCCTGGGAATCCACTGACATACAGCTGGGTGCAATGAATTGCAATGAAATGCACCTTAGACTGTTCGTTTTTGGCTTTCTGTGAAGCTCGCTGGCCTGTGAGCAAACTCAGGCTGTGGCCCGACCACATTCAAAGCCTGCAGCTGACTACCTGAGCTAAGTGGCTCAACGGCTTTTGTGCCAGAGGGAAGAGGAATATCACAGGAAGCTGAAGGAGACTTAATGACAGGACTTCAGTTTGGGGAGGATTTCTGGAAGAGATTCCCAGTGGATGCCGTGCTACCTCCCTCCCCCCAGGCAATGCTGTGCTGCAGAAGCCCAAACTGCAAAAATCACCTGCCATGTGTTTGAACCAAGTATCAGGGCCATTGGGAGTGAGTATCTAGAAGCCAACCTCTCCTGTGGCTAGAAAAGACCTCCCAATATAACACTCCTCTGGCCTATATGATAGCTCCAAACCGATACTGAGATATCCAATCTAACTGGCTGCCTGGCCTTGCAGAACAGAGCCTGCACAATGAAAACCCCTGCTTGACCAACTGATCATCAGTAAGTTCCTAATTATGTCTGACCTTCTTTTTTTTTTTTTAAGTGTATTCATCTATTTTGAGAGAGAGAACGCACAAGCTCATGCATGAGTGTGGGAGGGGCAGAGAGAGAGAGAGAGAGAGAGAGAGGGAAGAGAGAATCCCCATCAGGCTCCAGCTGTCAGTGTGGGGCCGGGCGCAGGGCTTGAACCAAAAACTGAGTCAGATGCTTCACCGACTGAGCCACCCAGGCGCCCCTTCTAGAGCTATAGTTAAGCTAATACAAAATGAGTTATTACCATGTACCAAGCATTGTCATTATTAGCCCTTCATATACATCATTTCATTTGGCCACAGATTGTTTTCATTACCCCATTTTACACACTAGGAAGTTGAGGCACAGAGAGGTTAAGCAACTTGTCCAAAGTATGTGGTTACCAAGCGGGAGAGGAGAGCACGAACCAAGGTGGTCTGAACCAGAGCCCCCGGTCGCTGTCACGGCTCCATGTTGCCTCAGGATCTCGGTGCCAAGAAGGAAACGACAGGATGCTCCAGCAGAGCACGCTCTCTTGCGGACGAAATGTTCACCTGCTTTGGGGCCCCCGCTAGCCTTTCAGGCCCACGAGTGGGTCTTTTTGTCCAGGGGTGTGGTAGTAAAGTTTCAGTTTTTCAAGGGGAAGAAGTTCTGGAAATTTGTGGCAGCACAGTGCGAATGCACTTAATGCTACTGAACTGAGAAATACTTAAGATGGAACGTTTTATGTTCCTTACCACGATTAATTGTTTTTAAATGAATGCAACGATCAAGCGGGTCTTCATTACCACACTCCGGTTATCAGCCTGAGGACCAGCCACCGGATGGCCCCGAGCCCCCTGCAGGTGAAAGCGGGCATCAGGCATCCAGTTACCTGAAGCCCAGAAGTGTTCCTCTTCCTAATGGGCTTTCCATAGTGCTCCCTCACCCGGATTTCCCTCACATCCACTGGGAACTCGGGCATTTTACAGAGGTGCACAGTGCACGGTGTCTGGCCATAATCTCCACACCAAACCTCTGGCAAAGGGAGGGAGCCACTCCTCCCCTCTCCTCAGAACAAAGCTGCAGCTGTAGGGAGGGGGAGGGCAAATCCCGCCTTGACCTCTGACCTCGGCCAGTTCTACAACAAGTGGCTTGGGTGTAGGGACTCCTCAACTTGGTCTTGCATATAAATGCTCCGATTTCTTCCCGGCTGGCTGCCGGTGTGGACAGAGGCCGCCTTTGCCTCCTAGACTCTAAGTAAATACACGGTAGGACGACCTGCCACCATAGATCCTTGTGACACAAGAGACCTGACCCTCTGCTCCCCGCCACCCCCCCAGCCCGCTCTTAAAACAATCTTCTCCAAGAGTGAGCCATGGCTCACCTATTTTAATTTAAAATCGTCAAAGAACTTTGGCTCAAGGATTATCAAGATCTGGGGCCCTTGGGTGATCTGGGGCCAAGTGACGAATTACAAAGGCCCAGCGGAATGTCACTCAGGCCCGGAGGGGTTGGGAGGCACACTCACGGCTGGGATTTCCTCAGATCCGTGCCCAAAGCAGAGCTCTGCACCAGCAGGCGTATCTGGAAACTTCTTCAGGTACCACTGCAAAGGCTGGCTGTCCTGCTCCAGCAGGAGGCTCCAGAGGACCCCAGACTCCGTCAGAGATTCCATTGCTCCCCACGGCTCCGCCTCCCAGTGGAGCCCCGCTCCTTGAGCTCTGATTCCCTCAGGATGAAAACAGTCCGTCTTGTCTGGGCTGGACACAGATGGGCAACCTCTGGTGGCTTGGCAGAGAGCCTTCGTGACCCTGCCCGGCCTCCTTTTCCCTCCTAGAGCTCTGCTCTCAGCACGGAACCTCACGAGTGGGAGGGTGTAGTCCGCATGGTTCCTGGGACAGGCTGGCCAGCCAGTCTCCCATGGCCAGGTTTTGCTTTGTCCCACTTTGGCTCCCACAGTGTGGCCGGCTGTTGGGCTGAGGGTGACCCAGAGGGGATGTGGGGAAGCCCCTCCTCTAGTCAGTGTGGACAGCCACTTCAAGAGGCAGGCAGGGGCCAGACGACGCAGACACACGGCAGGTGCACAGGGCCAGCTGAGGGCTCTGAACAAGCAGGCTCCTGGAGGACAGACAGACTGCACAGGAAGAGGATGACCCCACAGCCAGGTGCACAGGTGCACCCCGCCGGTTACTCACACACAGCTCATAGTTGGTCAGAAACTCCCAGGAGAGAATGAACTCCCAGCTTCCCAGCTCTGTCTGGCCTGTCCCATAAGGCGGGCTGTTCACCGTGCAATCTCTTCCCTGGGCGGGCGCCGGTCCCTATGACTCACGGCCCTCTCCCAGGCAGAGCGGCCACCACTGGCTGTGGCAACAAGGCCTGCTCTCACCCCCACCCCTACACACACCCCTTTCCTCCCAGACCGTGCTCTGCTTAGCTGCCCAGCAAACGACTTCTTTGTTAGAGTCGCCCGCCCGTGGCAGGAGGGAGGCAGGGTGGGTGGGCGGGCAGGGCCAGAGCCCTCCACATGCTTCAAGTTACAGGATCTGGGTGACGGTACTGGCCAACGTCCTCCAGTAACCCCCCGGCCTAGCCTGGCCTCCCCAGCAGATGTTTCCTGCAATGGAAAGTAGCTGGCCGGGGCTCCTGGTGGGGGAGGGGGTGGCGGAGGTGCCAGGAGCACTGCTGCTGTGGTGAAATCTGAAATCGGAGACTCTAACGGCCAGGGACTCTGGGAGCACACTCTCCCCTCACTGACCCACCGGTCCACCAACTACCCTGTGCGCAGGGGCAGCAGGAGGTCGGGAAGCTGGACTCTTCGCACTGTAGATACGCCGGGAGGGAGAAGTCGGGCAGATCGCCTGGAGAAGCTGACGTCACCAGCTCCGGGGACCCTGCCCTGCCTCCAGCACTGGCAGGAGGGGGACCGAAGGCCAAAAGGATTCCCAGGCAGCTCCTCAGACCTTGAGGGCCAAGTAGCAATGCTAAGAGCAGAGAATCTAACCCCGGGGTCAAAAGGAGACATGGCTCACCTATTTTAATTTAAAAGAGTCAAAGAAATTTGGCTCAAGGATTATCAAGATCCTTGGGATCTTGGGAGCTGAAGCCAATGGGGCCAGGAAGGGGTCCAGGCAGAAGCGGGGGCAGCGAAGAGATAGCCCTGGGACTGGGAAGACTTGACTTGGGACCCCAGGAAAAGTCAGACCTCTGAAACAAATGGGGCACCTGCCCCACGCCCACAGCTATGCCCACTGTGTCTGCCTCAGGGGTCCCAAGTCTGCACATGATGAAGGGGGGCCCTCTGGCCTAGGAGTTTCCGAGGTTAGAGCCAGCGGCACTCAAACATGAGCATGCTTTAGAAGGACTACAGGAATGCATTAAAGATGGAGATGCTTGACTCCCAAACCGAAGATTCTGACTCTGAGGAGCCCAGGGTTTCCCGGTTAAAAGGTTTTAGAGAAAGTAGAGCTTGACTCCTTTCCCAAACTCCGATCTCCCTGTCTTTAGCATCTGCACACCGGACACAGCCCCACGGCCTCCACCTGTCACAAGCGCAGGCAGGTAGCTTCATCAAAGCGCTGTCCTCCCCAGGAGGGGTCTAAACCTCAAACAGCCCTCTATCTTCTACAGCACTGAGCGTGACGCGTTCCAGATGTCTGCTGCTCCAAATCTGTTTACCGAACGATCGCATTCCTCATACACTTCTAGAACTGTTCCTGTTTACGTCGCATCTTCTGTGTGCACAGCCACACAGATCCAGAAATACGTGCATCGCTTCCTGGTGCCCAGTCCCCGTCTACGCTCTTCAAACCATACACCCGAGCTTCTCTCTGGCCTGTGTGTGTCAGCCCTACCCTCTGCGGTGTAGCAGGAGAACCGAGTAGTTCCATTTTGCAGGGTGACCAGAATGCCTCTCTCCTGGGCCATACCAGACCCCAAGATCTAAGCAGTACCTACACCCACGAAAGCTGCATCCTTACAGTAATTGCCCAGAAACGTTTGTTTATGGCTGCAGGCCAAACAAAGGGATGACCTCGGTCAGTCGGTCAGTCGGGTGAGGCATAGGCAGGATACACCCAGAGAGATAACTCTTAGGAGACAAGTCTCAGCGCTCAGCCTTTGTCTCCTACACCCCCGACAATGGGCTGGGCTGGGCAAGGCAGGACGTCAGGCAGCTTGGGCCTGAGACGAGGGAAATGACCTCGAGCTAAACATTAACTCTATGGCAAACACTGGGAGCTGGGACCGAGTGGTACCCCCTCCCTGGGTATGACACGGGGAGGGAAGGGGTGGAGGAGCCCAGGAAAAAAAACAGGTGGATTTTGGAGGAGTCTTGGCCTCACCTGGGAAGAATTCAATTAAGACCCTCAAAGGAAATCCCGGCCCTTCAGCCAAGTGCAGGTAGGGAGAAACCAGATGTAGGAGACAGGGGGAGGCAATGAACAGAGAGGAGAGAGATGGGGGCAGGACAGCATCGTGCAGAAAGTCAAGGAGGGGGTAGGACTGGGAGGGGTTCTCATCAGGAGAGACGGGACCATTCTAGAGAAGGTGAAGGGTGGGGGTCGGGGGCAGAGGTCAGGAAGACTCTTGGAGACCATGGGTAAACAGGTGCGGACAGACGGGCAGAGCTGAAGGAAGGACAGGTGGCCCCACCTGGAAAGAACAGGCTGCCGAGGCTGTCAGCAGGTCATCTCTCAGACCCTCCATTTTCTACACTGTCCCCCTAACATCCCCGTTTCATGCCCACAGAGCTTTGTTCTCTTGCTCTCAATCTCGTGCCTGCCAGGCCTCCTTGGTCAGTCATTCTGTAGGATTGGCGCGATCACTTTCCTGGTCACCAAAGAGCCAGCATCCCCGACCAGGGGCATGGGGCAACTTGGGCACTGAGTCTCTCCCAGCCACCAGGGTCTAGGCTCCTGACCTCTGACCTCAGACAAGCTCCTTCCCTGGGTTGCCATGACGACTGACCCCCACGAAAGGGGTGACGCAGAAGAGGACGGTACCTGTGCCCACGCGAGGCACCGGACAGGAGAGCTGTGACTGCTTCCTCCAAGATGCGAGCCGACTGTACCCAGCAGGCGCCATCTTTTGGGGGGCAGACCACACCCCTTCCACCCCCAACTCTGCCCTTGGCTCCCTCCAGAAACTAAAGCCCTGTTTCTGCTCATCCCTCTGGTTCAGGTCTGCCAGGGGCTGTGCCTCCCAGGCTGGGGGACTTGGTGAATAAAGCTGGTATGGTCAAGTAAGTAGAGGGGGAAGGGTTGAGGGGAAGAAGCGTAGATATAAACAGGCCTGGGAGGGCCTTAGGGCAGTTGTGGATTGCACTGCCTTCATATTCCACTCTTGACCTTCATGTCATATCCCTGGCTAGAGACCAGAAGCCCTCACACCTCAGCCTTTCCACGTGTCTCAGGGCCTAGCCACCTCTTGCCATGGGCCCACTCTTTAGGCCCGGTTGGTCTACCATCATGATGACCGCTCTTCCCTGGCTAGACAGTAAAATGCGGAAGGGAGGCAGGTAAGGAGGGAGCTGGGAGCTGCACACCCAAGCTACTCCGACAACCTGAGATGTTCTCTCGGTGGTCAGCAGCTCTGCGATGACCGCCACCCCCCCCCCCCACTCCTGAATCTGACCAGGACACTTGTGACTGTCCCCAGAGCTGGGATTACAGAGCCTTTGCCCATCCCGTCAATGATGGCACATCAGCCACCACCACGAGTGTCAGGGGACAGATTACAAAGAGAGTTGTCAGTAGAGATAAGCAGGGGGGATGGGGCAACACAGTAGGTGTCTTCTGGAAAACCATGAATGGACTATCAGGGGGCAGTGCAGAGGAGGGGAGCGGTTTGAACTGAAGTTTCCTGATGGGGCCTCTGCACGCGAGAGCACAGGCACATGCGTGGCGCACAGCAGGGGGGTGTCCAGCCACCCAAGGACGCAGGCACTGGGGGTATGAGGGCACCCCACACCTGTGTGCATCGATCCAGGTGGCTCTGGGGAAACACCCAGGTGGTGCCTTCTTCCTGATGGAGGCAGGGCAACGGTGACTCGGGAATGGTCACGCTCAAGTCCGTGCTACAGATAATGAGCACACTGGTACCATCAGAGCGGGCAGAGACGGGGTGGGGGCAGGGGGGGCAGGGGATGACACCTGCTGTGTGGAACAGGCAGCATCTGGCTTCCCCCACAGACACCCAGAAGTGGGCCAGGCACCAGCCTCGGCCTCAGAAGGAAAGCAGGGTTTTCACCCCAGGTTATCTGAAGCCAGCCTTTCCAGGGCTCTGCCCACTATGCTAGCCGCTGATCTCCCTCCTGATGTAAAAACACACGGAGGCAAAGTGGAAAGGTCACCTAGATACAGCGCCCCACACCTCTGGCTCAGGCCGGCTGGAGGTCCCTCGTCACCTCTCCGCGTCCGAGCCTTTGCTCGGCTCTGCCTCGTCCTCCCAGCGTCCACCTAGCCCTTCTCTGTCCTTCTGACACATCATCCCATTCTGTGGCCTGTCCCCGCCCCGTGTCAGACCTCCACAGAGGAAGCCGGGGAGGAAGGCAGACAAGGAACCGCATCTGCCTGGCAATGCTGGATCAGGGGGGAGAGGAAAGGGGAGCCACAGGAAAACATTTCTGGAGGGGCCTCGTGGGGTCTGGAAGAAGCCCCAGAGGGGAAGCATGCGTCCAGGAGAGCGGTCATCAGGAGGAACGCTAAATGCTGCTCCGCAAAGAGTCCCCCTGTGCACTTGGCCTCTGTGAGCTAATGACTCGTGCCAAGGGGAGAGTCGATAGATAATGTTTCTGGGATTCATGCGGGGTGAGGGGTGGAGGCCGGAGGAGACACGGGCCATCTGTGAGTCCCAGGAAGGCCCGGGAGACGAGATGGAGTGGAGGCCCGTTTTAGAGGGAGACGTGCGGTCAGCGAGGGTCTCCAGCCGCAGGGCATCGGTCAGGAAGCAGGGCTCTGGCGGCCCGGCTCCTCTACCATCTCCCACTTATCTGTCGCCGGAACGCCTGAGTTCTGGGCCTCACGCGGTGGCTGGCCTTTCCAGCTGGCCTGCGAGAGGCAGCGTCCACTTCCGTCCTTCCCTCAGCCGCCAGCAGTGATGTGCGGGGCCGGGGGAGGCGCCGAGGGGAGAGTGTGGGGAACCTGCCGGTGGCAGACAGGAAGGGAGAGCCGGCCAGAGAATGGGAGTCAGAGGGGAGGGGGAGGAGGAGCCAGATGGAAGAGCCAAGGCGAGGAAAAGTGAGGTGGAACAGAGAAGCCTGACTGAAAGAGCATGAGAGCGAGAGGGACAGAGAGAGAAGAGGCGAGGGTGGGGGCCGGCAACCAAGACGGGGACTCGCGTGTCCAGATTTGGAAGTTTCGACGGTCTGGCACGTCTGCAGCCGCCTGCTTCCCGTTCCTTTCGGGGATGCGACTTTTTGGGGCGGAGGTTTCGTCAGGCAAGGGGCGCTGGAGCCCCTGCACAGCTCGCAGGAAAGCGGCCCCCACCCTCCTCCCTCACAGAAGCGGCGTCTCTCTCCTCCAGGAGGTGAGCTCTAAGCAGCGCCGGGGTAAAGACCAAGGTGGGTCCACAGGGAAGGGCTGGGGGATGAGAGGGGACAGTCCGGCTTTTCCCTGACACAGGCCGCCTCAGTCAGCGAGGCCCCCCAACCTCTGCCTTGTCTGTGCCAGGCTAGAGGGGCACAGCTCCCCACGGAGCAGCAAGAGGTACCTGACCTGGGGGACTCACTGAGCCCTGTGGGAACACAGCCCGCACGTACACACAAGCGATCCTGACCCAAGTCCCTACGTGAAACCCAAGCCTCCCCACTCCCACCCCCACCCCCGTGTCCACAAGCTCTGTCACTCATGGCCACCTTCTCCCACACTTGCTGCCCCCCCCCCCCCGAAGCCTGCTGAGGCCCGGCCCAATGCTGGGGAAGGTGGTACCTGCATGATCAATCAGACTCGAGTGTGGGGAACAGCAGACTCGGAGCAGGAAAGACAGCTGACCTGAGGCCAGGCTCTCCACTATGCAGTTCCAGAGGGCAGAGTACAATTTGGTGGCAGGGGCCAGCTGAGAGAATTCAACCGGCTGCTCTCCGGGGGAAAAAGTTCAAACTGCTGCAGCCCAGTCTATGAGATGGGGGTTGGGGTCTTGGAAGGGACTGTTTACCCCACCAAACAGTTTCTGGGTCTGCAGCAGCTGGCTGAGCCACCACCGTGGACGACCTCAGGCTACGCCTCCATCACAGACCCAGGAGCAGTGGGCGTCTTCTAGAAGGAAGACGCCCCTCGGGACTACTGAGGTGTGCCTTGAGGCAGAAGTCAAATTCTCCTAGATGGGACAGCCTCTCTACTTAACGGGGGAAAGTTTTCTGGCTGCACTGCCCCCAAAATGTCTCGGCTGAAGGAAGGAAACCTTGCCCCTGAGTTCAGGCCCCGGGGCTGTCCGAGTCCCAGAATTCTGTCTGGTCTCTGGATGCCTCCCCCAGCTGGGCCCCTCCACTGGGGCTGGAAGAGCCCCGTCCAGGAGTCTAGGGGAGGGCCATCCTTCCCAGGTGTCTCTGAATCAAATCCTCCCTCACCAGCAGGCCTGTCCTCCTGCACAGGAAAACCAGTCTATCTGGTGTTTCAGGGAGGGGGCTGGTCAGGGGCCCCTGAGCTTGCTCAAGCCCACGGGGCGGCCAAACCTCTCCTCGCCACCTCTCCGTTCCCCAACCACCTCCATCCACCACCCGCTTCCCACGTGCCCGGACGAGAAGAGAAACAGGGATACTTACGTTATACCAACTCTGGCTTTTCTGAAAGGACAAAATAAGAGAAAACACAATTAGTCTGGGAAGAGATGGTGGCAATGGCCAGGGTATTCCTGGCTCTAGAGGGAAGGTTACACAGACAGCAGAGGGCGGGCAGGGAGGAGGAATCCAAATGCAGCCGGATGCTTCCCATGTGGCTGCTCGAGAGGGGTCCTCCTTTCTCAAGACAGCTCCAGAAAGGAGGCCCAGGGAGCAGTCCATGCTGGAAACCTCACCGAGGTCGGGGCGGCAGGCAGCGGCAGCACCAGCCAGAGCTCAGCTGGAAGGGAGTCGGAGCCCCATCACGAGGTTTTCTGATGGGGGTGAGGGGTGCGCTGCAGGCATCCGAGACCCAGTCCCCAAATGGGCCCTGACCAGAAGCAAAGTGCAGAGAGAGACCAACCCAGCCTTCCGCTCCAAGACAGCCCCTCTGTGGAAGGCAAGATGGGACCTTCGGGTAAAGGAAGAAAAGGGGCTGCCTGGAAACTTCCTCCGACTACGCTCTCGGCGAGCAGAGGCGTGAATTCCTCCTTCTGCTCAATAGCTGGCTGATGACCCAGGTGGCAAAGGGGTCCTGGGGAGGTTCTGCGCTGAGAAGAGAGTTGAAGTACATGATTGCTGTACTTGCTCCCCACTCTGTGCTGCTGTAACTCGGTTCCCAACAAAATCAAGACTCCGTCCCAGCTCCAGACTTCAGGAGCTGGTTCATTTCCTGCCCTGGGCAAAGGTTACTCGTTTTCATGGCCACCGAAAGTTCTTTAGAGCAAGAGGGATGGCTAACATTGTGCTTTGTCTACCTCCAGTCTCTAATCCCACCTGAAAGCTAGACAGGTGGACAGGAACACGCACGCATACCTGCCTGGGCCCCAAAACCGTGAGGTGCTGATCCAATGGTTTTAGATTGGGGATGGGGTATTTCAGGTTGTAAAAAACTTGTCAAGGATGTAATTCCAGCCAAGAATCACTGCATCAGGGAAACTGCTGGTCAACAACTGTACACACAGGTGTGGATCCTGGGCACAAGTGGCAACTTTTGCCCTCCCACCTCGTTGAAGGGGCCCCCGACTCATAAGGGGAGGAAGAGGGCAGCCACTGTCTCAGAATGTCCACCGGGAGCAGGTCTGGCTGGGAGGAGGGTGGTCATGTGACCAACCCCCCCCCCCCCAGCTCCCCCGTTCCACCAGAACTCTCTAGATGCTCTCTGTAGTCATTTCCCAACAAAGGCTATCACTATGGCCCATCTGGAAGCCACACACTCGAACCACGGTCTTACCTTCTCCTCTATTCCAGAGGTCTTAGCAGGTAAAGGGGCCAAATCTGAATATTTAAAACCAACTATTTCACTGTTGAGGGAGCTGTTGCCCCATGGGAATCCTGGACCTCGATCTGAACATGAGCCTGTAAACATTTGGCGAGAGCCACCCATTTCTGGAGGCGAGTGGATGAGGCAAAGAGGCTGTGTCTGACCTTACTTGTACCTTGTGAGGTCTTCATTCCTGGGTCCTGTCTCTGAGATCACAGGGCATGGCATTTCACCAAACCGAAGCCGGGCCCTCAGATACCTGCTTCACAGCTGAGAGAACTCTCCGTCACCCGCCCCCTAGCTTCTCACCCCACTGTCCTGACCTTCGTGTTAGACCCTGGGAGAAAAGGGGACAGCAGGAATGAAATCGGGCTGGGTGCGGGGGACCCAAGATCCTTCATGATTACTCTTACGTGCTGTTCCTACTCCTGCCTTAGGTATTCCTGTACTGCCACACAGATAGATGTCCCTTTGGAATCCGTTCAGAGTGACAAAGAGCCTCAACCAGGGAACCGGTATCCCATCTCTGTGTGATACTTTTGTGTAATACTTGCTCGTTCATAAAGGGGGGGAGGGGATAACTATTTGTGTTCCCAAGTACTGAAATGTGTGAAATGAACCAGCCAGAGCGAGGGCTTCTGTCCTGTCCCTCAGCATGACACTCTACCCTCATCAGCCATCTCCAGGCAGCTTCTCATCTGTCACCGCTAAGAAAAACGCCCCGCACCCCACCCTCCTGTCAAACCCATAGTAGCTCCTAGGAATACCCACTGCGGGCACGAGTCCCTCAACTCTGACCAGCTTCCTGGAGGCAAATTTCATCCTCTGGCTTCACTCTCCCAGGGCTGAGTCCCCAGCTCATGGGGGCAGGGAAACCAGAGGGGCCACGGACCTGGGAAGGGAGGAGGGAGGAAGAGCAGAGGCGTCCAGGGACACAAGTTAGGGTGTCTGCTATTGCAGCTTCTCTAAAATGCCCCTCCTTCGCAGAGAGGGCCAGAGGCATGGAAAAAACAGAACTAGGTGGTGGGGGTCAAGGCTTCTCTGACAGGTTATGAATGGATTCGGCTAAAAGGGGAGGGGGGGAGTCAGGAAAAGTACTCAGAGCTGCCCAGGACAGGGAACTGAGCAGAGGACAGTTCCACTGCCTCCTAGAAGGGGTCTAAAGAACAAGCACTAAAGGAATACGAGGCCTCTGGAAACAGACCCACCTTCCCTAGACACATCTCCCCAGTGCAAAGGCTCCTGGGGTCGGGAAGGTGGGGGCTGGGGGGCCAGAGGAGGGGAAGAGAGGAGCTCTACTTATAGGAGGTACGAAATAAAAGAGACTTCTTACTTTGATCAGGTTAAGTCTGTCATACTGGAAAGAAAAAAACCACAAAAATTAGGGTTGGAAAACAAGGAGAAAGGTCAAGGGGAAAAGCTGCAGCGAAGCCACAGGCCGGGTGACAGAGCACACCCAACGCAGGAGGACTCCCCTACTGGGGTCATCGCAGCGGCTGTCCTAGAGCAGGAGCTGGCGGGAGTGGGGGAACGGCCGCTGGCTCCCCCTAGTGGCCGCAAGCCAGTACTACAGAGCAGAAGCTGGGTGGCCGCACAAACTCCAGGGGTCTGGGGAAGAGGAAGGAAAGGATGCCTTGACATCTTCTAGCTCGCTGCTCTGGGCGGGGCTGCACCCAGAAGGGTCAGCCTCAGCAGTACAGTTACACACTCACAGGAGAGGGGCCTTACGGATCACCTGGCCTGTCCCCTCCATATTAATATGAGTAAATGGAGGCCCTGAGAAGGCAAGGCAGACACCGCCCATGCCTGGCTCCAGGGAGAAGTGGAAGTACTTTCCAGGGGGCCTGGAAAATATACGAGGTCATCTCCTCTAGGAGATGGATGGGAGACAGGGGGAGGTGGCCTGGTGGCCATAATAGCAACAATAGCTCTGGCGACCAGAGCCCTTTGCCACGGATACGTCTGGTCAACCTGAGACCACGTTCCAACCGGGGGAGGGGGTATCCTAACCACAGGAGCACGCTCTCCACCTCTCCTCACCTCACCTCTGCAGCTCTCCCTCGCTTTCCGCTCCAGGCCCCTGACCTGTGTAGCACCTAATTCCTGAAGTCTGTGTGTCCCTCACACACACTCGTTTCCCACACCAACCTCAGCTGCCACCATTTCCCGCTGAGCTGGCAAGGCACCCCCGTCACCCACAAGTCAGTCCTGTTCTAATGGCGTTTGGAGGATGGTGGTGGCAGTGGTGACAGCTGTGACTGGTGGGAGAATGGGGCCGAGGGGAGGCATCCACCCAAACCAGGGACTCGAGGACTATGTGTCTGCCTCACCGAAGCCCATCAAAGGGAAAGAAAACCTAGACACCCCCCCCCCCTTTCCCAGCACCTCCCTCTTCAGCTCATGAGAGGGGGACCAAGGCTAACTTTGAATTCAGCTCTTGATCCCTTCACAACGCCTCATTCTGACTCTCAGAGTCCCAGCCTGGCTCAGCAGACCAGTTCCGTGAAACATGCCCGTCACCCCACTCATTTATGAGTCCTCCAGCCTCTGACGTGTAACATCCCCAACTACACACGAGCCTCTACGAGTCAGGTCTGGCTTCCGGACAATCTAGGCACGTTTCTTAAGGTTTTTTATTTCCCTTCCTAGCCTGTAGGCTGCCGGGGGGCAGGCACGGGCCCGTTACTCGTTTCCCGAGGAAGACCTACCATTTAGGAGATTTTTTAAAAATCCTCCTTACGGACTACTCGCCTCAACCCAGCACCCGACTAAGAGAGGCTGCTCTGTGGGTGGTGGCTGACAGCCATCAGTAACGTGCTCACCGAGCGCCCTGCTGGCATAGGAGTGAGAGGAGACGAAGCCCGCAGCTTCCGCTCAGACACAAGCCAGAGAGAGAGACGGCATAACCCGATGCCTGGGTCTAGCGACACGTGTCCTCTCGCCAGCCAGAGCTGTGAGGGGCTGGGAGCGGGTGCTGACCCCACGGAGCACTCCTCACTCCCCACAGGTAGAGCTCCTCCTTCCCCACCCACCGCGAGCAACCACCATGTGAAGTCTTCAGAGCCAAGATGTGCTTTGAGCCTGAAGGGTCACAGACTCTGGGCTCAGCCCCGTGTCTCTTGCTCTTCCCTCAGGAATGAGAACAGCTGTTCGCCCTCCTCCTCCCCAAGACACTTACAGAGGCTCAAGACTATTATTAAGCCATCCCTCTCTTTTTCTTCTCCAGGCGACATCCCACCTCCTTTTCCCCTGTGGGGGTTATTTCCTGAGCCCTGCCGTTCTAAAATACCTACTGCTCACGCTGGACTCCCTCCAAGTTCTCTTCGGACCTCTGAGATCCTGGGGGCCAGGGCAGACTCTGGAACTGCCCCCTGACCTCGTCGCATTTCTACAGGGCCTGGCAGGGGCTACTATCGATGTCCATCGACCTCCAGATCCTGGTACCACGCCCTTCTGGAAGAATAGCTCCAATCTGATCACACTTCAGGATCCTAAGAATACCACAAGCCCCCGGGCTGGGCAGTGGGTGGAAGCCGTGAGGGATGCCCAGGCTGAGCAGCTGTCAGTGGGCAGGCAGAGGGAAGAAGGTGCCAGGTAGAGCTCCTGAGGTCACTTTCCCACACCGGGGAACTCACCTATGGGAATCTGTGACCCTCTATCATCTCATCCGGGGACTCTGGTCTCACCCACTAAAGCAGGTGTAAGCGGGTATATCAGGACCCAAAGCCCAGCTGGATGGGGCTTCCCTTCCCCCAGAGCAATGAAACTAAGCCCCGGCAGGACTCTGCTTCTAGATGGCTCCATGTAAGGAGGGAACAGATTCCCAACCCAAGGCGGTATTTGGGGAGCAGGCAGAGACAGGGGAGGATGGGGGGCGGGTCTGTTCTCCGACTTTGGGTGCAACAGGAATGGTCCCTCTGTAACTTCAAGCCAGCCTGCCAGGGGGCAGTGGGGCCGGCCCTTCTGGGAAAGGGACCAAGCAAGACATGGGCCAGAGTGGGCGGGGGCAGAGGGAGGGGTGCGGAGCGCTACAGACAATTCAACACCGGAGGGGAGACCAAAGACAGAGACAAAAGATGGCTTACTTTTGAGAGGCGCTTGTGAGACTAAGACCATGCATGCAAAGGAGGTATTTGGGAAATGGTGGGGAAGAAGAGGAAGAACAAGAAAATCAAAAGACAAATCAGGTGGGAAGCCAGCTCCCGTGCCTCCCAGGGGCCCCTTCCCCTCCCCGGGGCCTAGGAGTCCAGCAGTAAAGAGAAGCTTTCTGAAGGAGCATCTAGGCAAAGACCACCTCCTGCTTCCCAAAGGACTGAGGAGGGGACAAGAAAATCTCTGGGGACCCATAAGTAGTCCGGGCCCCCCTGGGGCTCATTTTATGCCTTTCCTTAGGCAAAGGCCCAGGCCCTCGGCAGGTGGCACTGACACTTGCAGGGGATGGAGAGGCCCTGTCACCGTCCTCCTGGCCAAATGAGTACCAAGTGGGTTATTACCAAAGGTGAGGCAGAGTGATAGCCAGGGCGGAGGTTAAAAACCCCTCTCTTCCCTGAGGACTCTCTCTTCCCGGCACTACGCTCCTCCCAGATAATGCTCCCCTCTACCCCGAATTTGAAAAAAGGAAGCAGGACTAAACGGATGACCCCCTCCTGGTCCCCAGAGCACCCTTTCTCCAAATCTCAAGGCACGTGAGGCTCCCTACCCCAAAGGGAGACAACAGTCACCGTGGAACCATTTAACTAGCGCTTGGGGCACTCTGAGTGCTCCGCTGAGAAGATAAACTAGGGTCTCCCCCGCCTGTCCTACCCTCGCCTCACTGACACAAGGGCCCTCGAGGAAGGGGTTGTCTACCTCGCTGACCCCCAACACTGGCTTCCCCGCAGCCAGCTGACGAGCAAGTACAGAGTCCCGGCAGCGCCCGACTCACCTTGGAATTTTTGCCGCCACTCCGGCCAGACTGCGAGGAGCAGCTGCGCTGGACGCCCTGCTCCGGCGTGGACGGGGACTTGTCCGAGGAGTGGTCTGAGCCCTTCTCCACCATGGTGTCTCCGTCCGGGCTCTGTGGGGTTGGCGAGCGAGACCGTTTCCGGAGGATGGGGGAGCAGGCCGGCGTGCTGCGGTTTGAGTTACTGGCAGTGCTGCAGGGGCAGATGGAGAGAGGGAGTGGGGTGGAAAGGGGGGGAGGAGGAGGAAAGACAGGCAGTCAGTGATTGAAGGCCAAAGACGGGTCCCAAGGAGCCAGCTCAGGGAGCCAGGGTCAGGGGCTGGGGAGAAACAGGGAGAAAAGGGCCCAGCTATGAACTCACTGCACCGTAATACTGCTGCTGGCCAGGAGGGGGCGGTGGTGCCGATGTGAAATGGAAGCAATGTGAAATGACATAGAAGGGGCAAGTAGGGCAGTTAGACATTTAGATATTCATCCATCCATCCGACCATCTGTCCATCCATCCAAATATCGTTCGAGCCCCTATTACATGCCAAGAACTGTCTAGGGAAAACAGAATTTAAGAGCTGAAAGGCTCATTACAGACCATCCAATAGCACGAGCTCCTTTTATGCACACTGCATAACTAGTTCCGACATTTTGTTTTGCAGATATGTGCCCATAAAAATAGTTAAGAATAATCCTACTTTCAAAGCAGTCACATGCATATTATTTCACTAAGGCATTATTTCTTAAGGCATTCCTAACGGCAAGTGCCATAATCCCTATTTTTAAGGTCTTCTGACTTGCAACTCAAGCACAGCACAGTATTTCCTTGTAAGCCATGTTACTCTCTGCTTCCCCTGCCCAGGGGAAAGATGAACACAGCAGAAGTTCTCACATTCCATAGTCCCCTCCACCCAAATTCGTCTCCAACAGGCACCGTATACATCCCACAGTACCAAATCCACTCACGCCAAGGCTTACAGGCTGTAATTATTTACTACTGGACACTTAGCTTGTGCTCTTGATGGAACAGGATAGGCGTAAAGAAAGAGGGGAGGGGAAATGAAGTTAAGTTCTACCAAGTGTTTGCTTTGCCCTGAGAGAATGGAAGGACAAACATGGAAAAGGACATGGTTAAGTGGGAAAGAGACAGGGGGAATGGGAAGGGAAGCATGGACGAAACTGCAAAGGCAAAGAAGCACAAGGGTGGGGGGATGAGAAGCCGAGGGCCCCCTCACCCACTCCGGTCAGAGAGCAGGGTCAGGCTTCAGGGACAGCCCAGATCTGAGGCTGTGAGGGCCCCTCCATCCCAGCCTTCCCTAAGTGAGTGGCACGCAGGGTAGGGAACACCGTCATTTGCATGAAGATCCAGCTGTGACCTCAGACGCCCCATCGGACCCATTTGCAATGAAAACCATGCCCCTCTCAGCAGAACCTTGCACCTGGGGATCCTCAGCAGAGAAGGAAGGAAGCCCAAAGCCCAAACCAGCAAGTGGGGGAGGAGGGCAGCAGGGGGTGAGTGCAATGCTCTAACTTTTGAAGGAAACTGATGGAGAGAAGAAAAAAAGGAGGCCAGACAGAGAAAAGGAAGACAAACGTGACCAGAGGACATATGGAGACACGTTAAGACCCAACGTTTTGCTTCCCCCTAAAACAGAATTCAGATAGATATTGCTTACAAAACTAACGATAACTGTGATTTTGAAAAAGGAGCTCTTGGAGCACCTGGATGGCTCAGTCAGTTGAGCGTCTGACTCTTGATTTTGGCTCAGGTCATGATCCCAGGGTCGTGGGCTCAAGCCCCACATCAGGCTGCAGGCTCAGTGTGGAGCCTGCTTAAGATTCTCTCTTTTTCCCTCTGCCCCTCTCCCTCTCTCATTCTCTCTAAGATAAATTAAAAAAAGAAGAAGTATTTCTTCTTCAAGTTCTCACTCTGCCATTTTATCCTCTGACCACCGCCCCCCCCCCCCAACTCATTCACTACTGCACATCGAGGAGAGGGGAAACTATGTTCCTTTTCTTCACTTGGAAAAGCAGAGTCTTGGAATGGTGGTGAGGAGATTCTCGGGATATGGTCTCTGGGGGGAAGCCTCTGAAAGCTCCTGAAGGGTAAACTCGGGTGCTCATCGTTCTGGGGTAGCTGCCTCTCACTCAGGCCAACTTCAACCCACAGCCAAGTACTCCAAGGATTAAACTGTCTTCTAGGATTACTTTGCTGGAAGAACGGTCAGGAACTCTACCCCTAACCTCAACTAGTTTGCTCACAGACATACCAGAGTGTGGACGACGCCTAGCACACGTCCATCTCAGTCACGACAGCTCGGCTCCTGTCTTTCCCTTCAATCAGGGACATCTTGACACATGGCGAGTCCAGGTGCGAGAATGGAAAGGAGGTCTCCTTATCCTTCTCCAAACTCTCCATCCCCACTGGTAACAGGCTGTTGAGGAGGGCTTCATTCAGCAAGGGCTGGGCACAAAATTCTAACCTGGAGGAAACTCACTCCAACTACCCAAAACCACATGAATCTCCCACTCAGTGATCAAAATGCCCATGAGATTCCCTCAACCACTGAGTGGCCCCATATCAGCTGACCTGACTGACACGTGCCACCCAACAGATACCTAAATTCCTACTTTCAACACATCCGTAAGCTTATCCTGTCATTTGTCGTGTTAGTCTCTGTGCTTTGAAGGCCACTGATGATCCGTGTTGTTCCTGAAGCGCTCTTCTCCGCTCCCTGAAGCCACACAACTCTTTCTATTCCTCTTCTGGCCTCAAACGCTGGTTTCTCTCTTGCTGACTCCGCCTGAAGTCTGGTCCTTCCCCACGGCCCGAACCATCTCCTGCATACCTTCAACTGTACCTTGAAGCAGAAGACTCACTCCCCTGTCTGTTTCTGGCTCCGATCGCACTTGCCCCCTTCAGCTCAACAGTCTGCGGCCGAGTGGACAACCCCTCCAAAGAGAGGTCTCAGTTCAGACTGAGAACCGAGCTCACCATCCTTCCTCCCGAAACTCCTCCCACTACCACCCCACGTCAGCGGCATTACCATTCCTCGTCTCCCAGCCTGCAAATCCAGGTCTTCTGTGTCACTCCGCAAAAAGTGAGTCACCGGCTCACATCGATTCTATCTGCGGAAAGCTTCTTAACCCATCCTTCCTTCCCTCCCCTCCCCCACCCAGGGTCTCTTGCCTAGATGCTTCCACTAGTCGTTTAAGTGGTCTCTTTCATCTCCTTTCCCTGTCTCGTACTCATTCCCATCTCTGTCATTCGATCTATTTTTTTAAATTAATTAACTAATTAATTTAAATTATTTATTTTTGAGAAAAAGAGACAGGGACAGAGTGCAAGCAGGGCAAGGGCAGAAAGAGAGGGAGAGACAGAATCTGAAGCAGGCTCCAGGTTCAAGCTGTCAGCACAGAGCCCAACAAGGGAGATCACGACCTGAGCCAAAGTCGGACACTTAACCAACGGAGTCACCCAGGTGCCCTTGTCATCAATCTTTCTAAGTACAAGCCTGATACTATCTTTCTGCCCACCACGCCCCCCCCCCAACAGGCATGCATCTTAAAGTCTCAAATCCTCAGAATGGAAGTCAAAGTTCTCTCCCGAAAATGATGTTGACACTTGCCTGTATTCCAATACTTTATCTCTCCTTATACAGTCTTTGAGGGTTTCCGTATCTTAGTCCCATGTATCTTCCACTGGTGTTAATACGCACTTGCTTCCTCCTGTCTCCAGGCTTCCATACCTACCACTACTTGTACGTGAAGGGCTCTTCCCGCCCTGTATCTATCTATCTACTGGAGTCCTATTCAGCTTTTAAGAGCCATCTCAAACCTCACCTTCCCCACAAATCTTTTTAAAATCTCCACCACTGAGACACCTGGATGGCTCAGTCAGTTAAGCGTCCAACTTCAGTTCAGGTCATGATCTCACGGTTCGTGAGTTCGAGCCCCGCGCCGGGCTCTGTGCTGACAGCTCAGAGCCTGAAGCCTGCTTCGGTTTCTGGGTCTTCCTCTCTCTTTGCCCCTCCCCTGCTCATGTGCTCTCTCTCTCTCTCTCTCTCTCTCTCTCTTTCTCTCAAAAATAAACATTAAAAAATTTTTAAAAATAAAATAAAATCTCCACTAATGAACTGACTAGAGCATTTAATATATTCTGCCTGGTACACACACTCTTGGGGGCACCCACCTCTGCACCTCCCACGTGGTTTCATGTGACACCTTATAAGTAGTGTGTGCTCCGGGGATGTCTGCTGAATTACGTATCAACCTAGTGAAGGTTTTCACAATCTCCATGGCTTTAACAATCCCCAGGATCATGACACCTCCCAAACAGGTACCTCCAACCTGTTAATGAAAATAGCTAAAAGTTGGGGCGCCTGGGTGGCTCAGTTGGGTAAGCATCTGACTCTTGATTTCAGCCCAGGTCATGATCTCAAAGTTCCTGAGTTCGAGCCCCACACCAGGCTCCCTGATGACAGTGCAGAGCCTGCTTGGGGTTCGTTCTCTCTCTCTCTCTCTCTCTCTCTCTCTCTCTCTCTCTCTCTCTCTCCCTCTCTCTCTGTCCCTCCCCGACTTCTGCTGTCTTTCTCTCTTGAAATAAATAAACTTAACAGAAATAGCTAAAAGTTTATGAATGTTTATGAGTTCCTGGCATGGTACCAAGCAGTGATGAAGCACTAGTTTATTTTATTTCCCAGCCAACCTATGAAGTGTTGGTGGAGAGTATCATTCTTCCTCTTTTCAGGTGAGAAAACTCAATTACTGACAGATTTAGTAATTTGCCCAAAGTCACACAGACAGGTAAGTGGCAAGAGAGGATGTGACATGCAGGCCTATCTGATGATAGAGCCTATTCTTGGAACCCAGCACTCGGTAACATTTGCTGGGTGAATAGAGAGAAGGATGGATGGGGTGGTTGGGTAGATGGAAAGAAAGAAGGGATCAGCTTCCTGCCTGCAGTTTTTAGTCCATTCCCTATTTTGCTGTTACAATGAACTTTCTAAAAAAAGTGATTTTGCCATTTTGACCATCTTCTCCCTTGCTTGAAGTCCTCTATGGTGCCCGACCTCCTTAGAATGAAATCTGAACTCCAAACTATGGCAGAGAAGCTCCTCAATGATCGTACTTCAAGCTACCTCTGAAAGTTCCATCTTTGCAACCCTTCCCAGGGGACCCTCTGCCTCAGCCATCCGGGACTCCTTACAGATCCTTGTGCCACGTTCTTGCCTTTCCCTATCTTTTCAGTCTCTCTCATGCTGAAAATACCATTTCCCCCTCCAGGCGCCCTCCCAACATTGACCCCTCAAGACTAAGCCCAACTACTCCCTACTCCATTCCCCATTCCACTCTAATCCTTCACTATACAAGAAGACAGCTGGGATTCTAACTCACCAAAATCGCTATTTGATTTGCTACATGCATACCTAACACCCTTCAAAGGTATCCCCTTATCCTATAGATTCGGATGTCCTGCTGAGCAAATAAAACCCAATTCCTCTGCATCTCATAACCCTACACTGTTGTTGTCTTTCCAGCGAACTCTACAATGGGCCGTTAATCCAATCCTGTCACCATTATTAATAATAGTATTACTTTCTATTTCAAAACCTTGGGGATTTAAAGCTAAAAGGGACCTTGGATTTACTACCTAAAGGAAAGGAAGACTGGTATTGTAGGAGCTACTGGACCATGGCCTCCTTCCAGAACTTTGCACATATCCACACATAAGAAATCTAAGAAACACGGAGGCTGCATGGCTGCCAGAGTGATACGCTTTCAGACCTGGATCTTCTGCTCCACACACACACACACACACACACACACACACACACACACTCCGAGCACGCGGCGTTCAAGTCCACAATGGTGAGTGACAAAGGATCCCTGTGCTTGGGACATTATTATAGTCGGGAAGAGCCAGACACGTGTTCTGCTCCTTCCAACATAAGCAATGAGTGGCAAGACAGGGAAGAGTCCAGGAATCTTACGCAGACTGCTTCCTTGAGAATTCAGCACTCGAGACGTGAGCTGGGTCCTAAATAACGTGTCAGGGTCAGCCAGGTGAAGGCATGGCAGTAGGATGGAAGAGAATGTGCCCAAGCAAAACAAAACAAAACAAAAACCCTGTATAAACAAAGGTGTGGAGACCTAGAACAGCTGGGGATACACAGAGCATTGCAATGTGTTACTGAAGCGTAACATGCTTAAGCTGACGCACATGAGACTCCTCAGACTATCAACTCTCCCCAGTAATAGGTCCACTGAGACCCCCACCAGCCACTTTCAACCCACTCACTGCAGGGGGGGGGGGCAGACCTCATTCACTCACTTCCCATCTCTCCTTTTTTAAAGATCTCCAACAACACTTTTTCATTCCTCTCCTGGTTACCCTGCTAACAAACAGTGAGTGCTTCCTTAAGTCTAATACCTCATGTCGCTCCTGGGTGCGGAGCGACAGGCATGTGTCTTGTAATCTCTGTGGCAGAAATGATTACACGGAAGGCAAACAAGTGAACCTGAATGAGGAACACCACCTAAGCTGCTGGGATGGCAGCAGCCCCTTTCCTACACGCTAACACGTTCCACTGGCCTGGCTCATTCCCAGATTCCCACTCACCCTCCGCACACCTGGACACTTCATGTTTCACATCATCCCTTCCCCCAAGCCCAGCCCCGCCATGACCTGTCTGATCAAATGGTTCGGCCATGATAGTTTCGGTGCCAGGACACTGGTAATTTTTCTGACTCCCTGATACATTCCAGGGCAGCCCCAAACTAACAGGAAGAACATTTAATTAGAAATTCAGAAAGCCAGTTTCAAATGAAACATTTGTTTGCTGAGGGCCTGCTTGGGCCGTTATGTCAGGATTAATTGCCGGCCTGTAGAGTTGTGTCAGCAGGCTCAGGCTTGAGTCCCAGCTCTGCCACTTGCTGGGTGACATCGGTCTCTGAGTCTCATTTTTCTGCTTAGACAAATGAGAGGTGTTAATGCGTATCTCATAGGACTGCTATGTCGAATGAAATAACGTGAGTGAAATATTTAGTGCAGGGCCTGATACATAACAAATGCTCAATAAATACTACGGAGCTTCTATTATTGTTCAGAAAACTTTTGTTCTGGGGCACCTGGGTGGCTCCGTCAGTTAAGCGTCTGACTCTCGAAATCCGGCTCAGGTTGTGATCTCTCAGTCATGAGATGGAGCCCCCGTCAGGTTCTGGGCTGAGTCTGGAGGCTGCTTGGGATTCTCTCTCTCTCTCTCTCTCTCTCTCTCTCTCCCCCCCCCCCCCTCGGTCTCTCTGCCCCTCCCCCACTCATGCTCTCTCTCAAAATAAATAAACATTTTATGTTTATTTTTGAGAGAGAGAGAGAGAGAGAGAGAGAGAGAGAGAGAGAGACAGAGTGCAAACAGGGGAGGGGTAGAGAGAGGAGACACAGGATCTGAAGCAGGTTCCAGGCTCTGAGCTGTCGGCCCAGAGCCCGACACAGGGCTCGAACTCACGGACCATGAGATCATGCCCTGAGCTGAAGTCGGACGCTTAACAGACTGAGCCACCCAGGCACCCATCAAAATAAATAAACATTTTACAAAAAGAAGAAGAAGAAGGCTTTTGTTCCTCTTTGTAAAATGTGGAATAATTACCCTTGCCCTCTTTCCTCAGAGGATTATATGGACGTGCTTCAAATGCTCCCAAGCAGGACTTCCGGGGACCACATCCACCAGGATGTGCAGGATCCTTGAAGTGCAGAATCCCAATCCCACCCCCACGCAATAAATGACAATTTCCAGGAGGTGGTGTTAGGAATCTGCATCCTGAACAAGCACCATAGTAGATATTGCACTCTAAAATTTGAGAGGACTCCCAAGGATTCATCAAAGGATAAGTGACCGATCTGTCCCAGATGACAGAAACTCTTACGACTCCTTGAGTGAACCGCCCATTCAGAGTCTACCATGTCACCAACTCGCTGGAACAGAAAATCAGTTGAGTCTGTCATAGAAACTGGCAATGGAGAATCGAGAGCTGATGAGGAGTTGGCTCAGAGATGTAGTTCTCACAGTAAGGCCATGACTCGGCGCTCGATGGGATGTGTCAACTTCGTTTGGTGTGGGAGCCTGACAATTATCATTAGAGTCCATGCCCACAACCATATGACAAACATCGAATCCCTCCCTGCCTTTAGCAGCATCTAGTTAAAACAGATTCTGATCTCTGGCGGTCCCTAATGCCTAGCAGACGACCATTCTGTCATCCAATTCTGTGCCTCCCATCGCCATGCCAATTGTGAGGTTTTGTCAGTAACTCTCCTCAGTTCCTTCTATCAGCACTGCAAACATCCATGTGAATTAGCCAGCTCCACTTTGAATCTCCCCATAGCACAAAGCCCACAGGTATATTTGGGTAGCATTTGCCTGAAATTTACACGCTGCCTGCAAACGCCTCTGTGAGGTCTCTCCACCTAAACTGGTTTCCTAATTCAGTTTAGTAGGGCTCCCTGAAGCTGGCTTTTTTCCCCAATTCCTCTCTATACTCCAGCTTGCCACTTGACAATGTCTCTGTACCCTCTTAAAACCACAGCATACTAGATGGAAAGGGCAGGGTCCAACAGGGACTTTATAGACAGGGGACTATGACCAGAATCACAAATCCCAGTGGAGACCCCAATTCCCCTTGGATCCTCCTCCTTAAGAGAGCAAAACACCAAGTCATTGAGGAAAAAAAAAATCTTCCCAGGCCCCAGGCCTGCTTCACTCCTTGTTATGATGTTCCAGAGTTGCCGACCTTGGTCCCCTGTACCCATGAAGATAAAGCCAGCCTCGGGTCCCCAAGAGATGACAGGTGCAGAGCAAGAGGTGGAAAGTCTCACCCTGTCCGGTCCTCTCACTGACGGATGGGAAGCACAGGCCCAGAGAGGTGCCACGACTGCCCACCAGGGGGATAACAGGGAGCTGGACATCCCAACGCTCAGCGCAGGGGGCTCAACAGTGCAAGTCTCAGTGTCTCCCCAACCCTTCCACTTTTTAAGATACTGGATGGAGAGGAAGTTTGAAAGAATGAGAAATGTACTACGGTTTCTCTTAAGAGGAGCTCCCTGTGACCGTGTATGAAACCCACCCTCTGTGGACCTATTACTTGGAATCTAAACCTGGTGACAACTCTACCATTAGGTCTGGTTCCTTCTTTAAGGAAGAAAGCCAACTTTTGTGTCTAACTGTGATTACCTGGTTGAAAACAAAGGCCAGGCAGCACCTAGGAGACAGAAGCTTTTTTGCTGTTGCTGTGGTTGTTTTTTGTGGGTTTTGGGGAGGCGGGGAGGGTTGTCATTGTTGTTGTTGTTTTTAACATTTTTTTTTAACGTTTATTTATTTTTGAGACAGAGAGAGACAGAGCATGAACGGGGGAGGGGCAGAGAGAGAGGGAGACACAGAATCGGAAGCAGGCTCCAGGCTCTGAGCCATCAGCCCAGAGCCCGACACGGGGCTCGAGCTCACGGACCGTGAGATCGTGACCTGAGCTGAAGTCGGACGCTTAACCGACTGAGCCACCCAGGCGCCCCTGTTGTTGTTGTTTTTAATGGTGCAGAGGTTCTCTTCCCAACTTATGCTACAGCGGAGTCTCGGCCTGGCCCAGCATGCCATGCTTTGGCTGGTTGTGGCAGCACGCTGCATTTCAGCAAGGGGCAGGAAAGGAGAGGGCCCCCAGGACACTGCCTTTCTCCCTATCACAGTTCACAAAATGCCAGCAGCAGAGCCCGAACCAGAATGGGCCTCCCTCAACTGCTTCAAGAGCAACATTTTGACAAAGATGAACATCTCGTTCCCTGTCCTCTGTTTGGGTAACCTGCTGAAATTCCCTGAGGGCTTTCCAGGTTGGGCCTTTAGGTGAAGTATACAGGGTGTTCAGGGACAGGTTCTGTTTGAAATTCAGAACCCAAAAGGTAGAACTACAGGCTGTTGCCACATCAGATCACAGGCAGAGAAAACTGACAAATGGAAGACTGACAATTCTCCAGACTCACTAACAGGCCACTGGTTATCCACACACTGGCCCAGGCCCTGCCCTCTCTCTGCCCTCTGCCTCTCATGAGTCCTCATCTCTGTAGATATTGTATAGATAATTCAGGTCACTTCCTATAGCCAACAAGCTTCACTTACCCAATCTTCCTTTCCTATCTTGCTCAAGTAACTATGGAAAGTTAAAAAAAAAAAAAAATGGTTTTTTTGGGGGGGGGGGGGGAAATTTTACAAAGGAAATAAAGATAGCAGAACCCATTCAGAAACATTTGCAAAACATTTGATACCTAGATGTATCTCATTAGAAACCTACTTAAGCCTGGAGGGAACTACTTGTTGTGGGGGAAAGTCCCAGCAGGGACTTCAGTTGTTGATGAATTTATTAATTGACCTATTAACATAAGGGCCAGGTTCATGGAAAGTCTTTGGCCAAGCAGAGAAAAGCAGACCTTCAATTACCCTTCTACTGGTGTTCTCGGTCCAGGGAGGTGATGCGTGGAGAGACAGCCCTGATCACAATGGCTGGAGCCTCCATCCATCCTACTCCCCCACTCCCTGGCTCTCCTGCAGCTTCTGTTCAGCCAGAGTTTGGAATTCAATCCAGGCACAGGCATGACAAACACTATTTTTCATTTCCATGGAGACCAAGGCCTGCAATAGAACCAGGACTCCATGCCTGAAATGCCAAAAACAGCCTGACCCACTTTTCCCCCTTCCTACAAAAACAAAATAAGTTTGTTTGGGTCCTGCCAGAGCTCCGGTTATCTCTATGGACACTTTGAAGAGGAAGGAATGATAATAACCTTTGAAAACTCTGACGATGCTACAAAAGCTGTCAGAAGGCAGACACGAATTGCTTCACCCAAAAGGCTCTCAGACCAAACCCATCCTGTGTCCTCGTCTTAACCTTCTGGAGGGAGAGGGTCATATCCCCTAAGACAGGTACTTAATGGCTGGCGACACTACTCCCAGAATCCAAAATCGGGGAACTGTTTTCTTCAATGTCCTCTTATGCCACTCTGCCCCTCACTCTCTTCTGGCCTCCCTGGACCCTTCTGTTCCTTGAACACACCAAGTCCACCACCTGCCCCAGTGTATTTCCCTTCTGTCTGGGAACTCTATTGAGTTTTGAATTCTGGTTCCTTTTCAACCTTCAAAGTTCAAAGGCTACCTCCCTAGAGCAGCTGGTCTTGAAGGACCACTGGGTCTAAAGTGCCCTCCCTTGTCTCCCAGGCAATCATGATCATGGCCTGCCTTTCCCCCTTGATGGCATTTAGCAGGAGCTGAAATTGCCTTTGTCGTTGTTTTGCTGAGTTTTCTATCAATAGAGTGAACACTCCGTGGGGGACAGGGCCTTGTCTACTTGTGTGGGTCGCCAGTGCCTCTAACACAATGACTGGCACAAATCTGGGACCACAGATGCACTGCATGAATAAAGGAATGAGCTCTTTTTAAAGCCATTCAATCCACTGTTCGGCCACTCTGTCAGACATTTCTTTCTTAAGCCTGCCCTAAATCTGCCTTGTTGTAACACCAGCCCACTGGTTCTTATTCTGACTTCTGGATCCATGCAAACTGAAATTGGTGACATCACTTCCAGGTTCTATGCTGGCCTGGCCACTTTCTCTAAACATCAGTATGTATGTCTGAGTTTAAATTCTGAGCTGCTTTGTGCTCTTGAGAAAAATGATTTTATCTTTCCGTGAGTCTGTGTTCCTTGTCTGTCAAAGAATCACAACCTACCTTACTGGGGTGAGGGGCAGAATCTTAAAAAGCAAACAAGCAAACAAACAAAGCTATTTGGACAGTACCTCCCCCTAAAATAAAGGTCTTCCTATAATTGCTCACGGAGCAAAAAAAAAAAAAAAAAGTGTTGGAGAAGCAGGAAGTGAATTCCTAGTTAAGAAACTGAATCCTGTTTCTAAATTCTGTCCCTTTCTTCATGGCACAGAGGGTGAGAATATCAGTTGTTGCTATGCACGCCTTCAGCTAGTTCCTCCCTCCATGGGGCTGGGAAGATAAGGACTTAGGATGGAGCAGAAGATGCTGAAATTATTCAAAGGAACTTAACTGGTTTCGTACCGTTTCCTTTCCCTGAGATTATTCGCTCGCTGCAGGACAAACATCTACGTTGGGAGACAGTCGTGCTGGGTTTGCGGGCAGTGCTGGCTGAACTGATCTGTCATAACAGTCTGTTGCTTGGAAAGTGCCTTGGTGGTCATGTAATCCAACCTGTCACCAAGTGCAGGGGTTTTCCCCGCAAGGCCCTGACAACCGCCATCCAGCCTCTGCTTCAGATCTCCAATGAGAGAGTACTCACTGGGTGGCCACATACGTGCCTGGACAGCTCTCAAGGGATTTTTAGGACCATGGTCCTTATTTCTCCATGATTCTTGGAGATCATTATCCATCCAGCTCTCTCTGAGCTTCACAGTCTTTGGAAATTAAGCTAACCCTGCTGATTTGATGTCAGTGAACAAGCATTTACTGAACACCTACTATGCACCTCCAACCCTGAGAAACCTATTCATCCTGAGGCCCCACAGGGCAGTGACTTGTGTCATGGTTCTATGTAGATACACAGAGATGAAATACACAATACTAAACATGATTATGGGCACACAGTAGGGACTTAATGCTTTTAAACTGGACTATCAATCTCAGCCAAATCTAAGTACAATCCCACCCTAAATATTTCAGAAGCCTCAACACTCAGAAGAACGGGACCTTGTAAAAGCAGACAGGTGCTAATAAGCTATCCCAGGAAGCCCCTTCCTTGAAAGAGATTTCCAATCCATTGGGAGGCCAGAAACCACCGGAACAAGGCAGGGCGCAGTTCAACTGAATAGAACTTCCAGCTTCTTCTAACTTTGCCCCCATCCTCAGCATGAGAAATGTTGCTACTAAAACTGAAAAGGAAGTTCACTCTGTCTCTCTCTCTCAAAAATAAACATTACCCCCCCAAAAAATCTTTTTAAGGGGGGAGGGCACCCGGGTGGCTCAGTCGGTTAAGCATCCGACGTCGGCTCGGGTCACGATCTTGCAGTTCATGGGTTTGAGCCCCGCCTCGGGCTCTGTGCTGACAGCTCGGAGCCTGGAGCCTGCTTCAGATTCTGTGTCTCCTCCTCTCTCTGCCCCTCTCCAACTTGCACTCTGTCTGTCTCTCTCTCTCAAAAATAAACATTACCAAACAACAACAACAACAAAAAAAACTGAAAGGAACTTGTGCCGGACCCATCCATCCATCCATCATCCATCCATCCACCCATCCATCAATCCAGTAGCTGAGGAGACCACACTCCATGCCAGGTAATGCTCTAGGCATTAGGGATACAGGCTCTACCTCTAAGGAACTCACAACGGGGTGGGAGAGACAGACATGTAATGAACTAACACCATGCGATAAGAGCTCCTTGGCCTCAATCAAAACAGCTCCCTTCACTACCTGCCAAAGAGTCAGCCAGTCCTGACTCAGCCCCTTCCCTGAGTATAACCTGGGAGCAAACCAGTCCTCTCTGAGATTCAGCATTAATTATGCAACAAGAAGGCGTGTGGATGCCACCTAGTCCCCGCAAAGATGTGACAGGAGGATGACAAAGAGTGTCTCAAGGATACACTGGGAACTAGTGAGAGGAAGCAGCTTCTCTGACATAGAGGGACTCCAATCTGAATTAGGTGAGGGATTCAGAAACGAGATCCTGGGGTCCTTGTTAATTCAGACTCATCAGCCTTCCCTCTCGTTGAGGCTATGCCACATCAGGCACCAGAGGCTGCTGCCATGCTGTCAGAAGAAAATTCTGGGCCAAGCAGTCTCGCAGACTAAGGGGTACGTAGGGTGTAGGTGAATGACGGTTAAGTAACAGCACTCAGTGCACCCTTCTCTCCTCTCACTCCTGCCTAAGCTCATGGTTAAAACCAAGTGCGGCGAATCCTTTCCAGACATCTATGGATTCAAATCCAGTTCTGATTTCCTTTTCTGCTGGAGATCAAACAGAAACAGGCTGAAGAACAACCATTATGTTAAAATTACAGAAAATTTTAGAACAAAGAAGACTGTAAGAGGTCAGCCAATACGTCTGGCTGCAGGCAAACAGAAACACCCAAATCACCCAAGAGGCTTCACCCTACTTTAGCATATATCCGAGGTACAAAATGCCAAGGCTCCCCTTTGTGATCCTTCTCACTGCCCTCTGCGATCATCAGGACGTTCCCTACGATTAAAACAAAAGTCTAGTAAAATGCATTTAATACCACTTTCTCTTATTCCAGCTTTCCGGAACTCGAGGTCAGTTCATTAGCTAGAACCCTTTCTCAGTTCCCATACTCCTTTCTTTGGGTGGAATGATTCCAATTCCTTAACCTATTTTCAGAAGTGAAAAAATCATTTCTCCTACAATCTCTCCAAATCTCTGTTTAGATTATACCTCAAGTGACAGAAAAGTCATTAATTGATCATGCAGTTCATTTCACCTTTGGACAACTCTTTTTATTTTAAGCTCAAACTGTTTCCTGTGGCTTCTTACCAAAGGTCCCATTCTACTCTCCCGGCAGACATAGAATAATCTAATTCCTTTTACACGTGCAATCTGCACACGGCTCGCATGCTCGCTCAGTCTTTTCTCCTCCAGACCTGCCAGTCCCTCCAGCATCCCTTGTACAGCATGGCTATGGACCCCACAGCCACTGGCTGGGCTCATTCCAGTTCATCCTAATCCCCCTTACACTCTGGAGCCCAGGCATTGTAATCCCACAGAGAAGTGCTCTCTGATCAGCTCAGAATAGAGCACAGCCACCACCCCATGGGCTCTGGAAATCAGAATGCAAACGTGTATTTTTGGATTCCTGTTCTGAATCAGGAGACTCTGGAATTAGTCACTGTTCTCTTACGAAGTTTCTGGCTACAGCCTATAGGCTAAGGAGAGGGCCTCCATGTACGCCATACGTATGCATATCCCTACAGGAAACACCCCACCCCCATTTTCCCCCCTAACCTGACAAACCTGAGTTCGGTGAGATGATAAAGTATCCATCCAGTTCTTGCCCCAACTCAGGCTATATCCCAACTCTGAATGTGTTTATATGAATTATCTCCAGGTCAGATGCAAAACCACAGCCCTTAGAGATTCTCTCATCTGAGGATGCCAAATCCTTAGAAAATGTTTTCTCTCCCCCGAGTCCACACACATTTGTTCCTTGGACCCTCACAGCCTGACTCACAGATAAGCTGAAGTTTCCCCTAACTGGCCGAAGCAATACTGTAAGGTTCCGAGGTCGTTAGGAAACCTGAATCTAGCCCTGTCGTGTCCATAACCAAGAACAGAAGGGTGCGTGTGTGCAAACGCATGTATAGGGAAGGCTGTCTGCTCCCTTCACACCTTTCTAAGGCGGTCTCAGGACTTTCCCATCAGGACTGTCTAATTCGGGGTCAGCAAACCATGACCCACAGGCCAAATGCAGCCCACCATCCATTTCTGTATGACCCACGAGACGGTTTTTACATTTTTAAATGATTAGGGGAGAAAAGAAGAGTACCTTGTAACATGTGAAAATTATATGAAATGGAAATTTCAGAGTCCACAAATAAAGTTTTATTGGGAACTCAGCCATCTGTGTTCGTTCATAGGTCGTCTGTGCCTGTGGCTGCTTCTGCTGTACAAAGCAGAGTTGAGTCGTTTCAACAGAGAACAGCACGGGCCCACAAAGCCTAAAGTATTTACCACCTGACCCTTTACAGAAACAGTAGGCCAGCCTTCGGTCTAACAATATATGCCCCCTGGAAAGGTGGTTTCCAGGAGCCTGCTTTTCTGACACATTCCATCAACCCCCGGGGCCCCAACCCGCCCACCCATGTATGAGGACTTCACAAGTTGAGGGAAGGGGTTCCAGGCTTGCTCCCACCTGCAGAGGAAACCTGTAGGGCCAGGAAAGAGAGGAAGCTTTTTGTAGGTAGTAGATAAAAGTTCCTCTCCTTCATTCTCTCCCCATGGGGTACTACTTTCCACGGCCTTGATGGTGACACTCTTCTGTCATGGGCAGCTCCCCAAAACATCCCTTTCTGCATCCCTTCTTTCAAGGCCAGCTTTTTCCACTCTGGGCCTAAACTTCTTAACCCGTGGTGTGCCACTCAAGGATGTCTGGGCAGAGAGGTGGGGCAGTAAGCAGAAGGGCAAGCGGGTGGGTCTACAGGAACACAGTTGGCTTAGCAAGGTGAAGAGGCAAAGTTCCCTGTCTCCAGCCCCGGCTGAGAGCTTGGCTGAGTCCCCAGGAAGACAGGGAGCTTCAAGCCCTCCTCCCCACTCCTCTACTTGCCTAAATCAAGCAAATAACTAACAATGCAAGGAGGTGCGGGGGAGTAAGGACCAGCCACTGGGTATCTATTTTCTGAAAACACATGGCAAATCTCTGAGCCAAATGCCTGCTAAGCCAAAGAATAAACAAATCCCTTTATTTCTCTGAGACAGGAGCTATCAACTTCCCCTCCGGTCCTTTCCTTCCGCTAGCCAGATCCATCGATCCCATGGTCCTCTCCCCGTGGGAGAGGCAGCATCTGTCAGCATCTAGGAGGGGGGCCTGCCTCCTCCCCCTTGCTAACCACTGCTCTGGTCACCTCACCCCCACCAGGGGCACCCCAGAGCTCAGTTGGTGGCTGGAGAGCACATGGCCTGTCCACACCTCCCCCAGAGGCTCCGGCCAGCTCTCCATGACGCATCGCTAATTCAACCCTCTGCCCTCCTTTCTCCAAGCTATAGGACCCTGAATAAGTCTCGGTGGGCCAAGGGGACCCCATCCGCCCAACTCAAGCCCTCCTTTCACCCCACCAGGGCCCACCGCTCAGTGCTCCAAAGGTCTGCTCAAGCTGTTCTACTATGAAGCAGGAGAGGAAGGGGGGGGGGGGGGGAAAAGCTAGGGGGTGAAAAGAATGTGGCATCTCTGCAGGATGATGTCACGCTGGCTGCTTCCAGATCCCCCAACACAGAACAGAAGCAAACAACATGGACTCCGGATTTACTGTCTTGAAAGGTTTGTGTTCTCAGCAGCTCTGAGCAGCCTGCGCCAGCTGGAAAAAGCACACGGCCAGACAGACAGGTCCTCCTCCTTACAGCCCCTGGGGGGGCCCCAACCCGACCCCCGGATGGGGAGGGGCGGGGGGAGGGGGCGCGGGGGGGGGGGGCAGAGCTACCCCTCCAAAACAAATGCCCAGAGGAAAACAAAGATAGACTGACACATACACACACACAAGCGTCAGTTAGCACTAACCTGGAAGCCATTAGGAACGGTAGTGGAGTGCAGTGCAGAGGAACTCATTCATTCATGCATTGGGCAGTGGGGGGCGGGGGCGGGGAGCGGGGGCCCTGAGGACGTCGGAGGGCACTCACCTCCATGCCCACCCCGCAGCCCTGTTTCTAACCGGGGAGGGAGTGGGGGCGGGGTGCTCATAAGCTCGGGGAGCTGCCTTTCTCTGCTGTCTCGCACGGCTCTGGAGTTGTAAGCATGACCCTCCCCCTTTATTTTCTCCCCCTCCCTCCCGCCGCGGCTGTTACTTGGTGTGGTCGGTGTGGTCGCGCGGCTACAGAAGTCCCTCTCTCCCTCGCCCTTGCTCCCTTTCTCTCCCCGACTCCCTCACAGACAGCTGTTCTCCGGCCCCAGCACGCACGCGCACAGGCGCACGCGCGCGCGCGCACACACACACACACACACACACACACACACACACACTCAGACACGCACCCCTCTCGCGCGCCGACACACGCGCGCACACGCACAAGCGCGCGCGCACACACCCTGCCGCCTGCCGCTTTACATAATGCAACTCTTTGGTGCGGTCAGCTTGCCAGCTCTCAATTATTTATGCCAGTTTGGAGGACAGAGCCGCCGGGCGCCCCGCGAGCATGATTTCCCCTCCGTCCCCAAACCGGACCAAACGCCAGATGATGCTCCCGGGAGATCCTGTGCCCTTTGCCGCCACCAATTATTTCCCAGGTGTTGCCTATTAGGTCAACCTGTATCAAGGAGGTGACGCTGAATCAAAACACAGGCGCCTGGCTCAAAATAGAGCCTTGCCTCTTTCAAAGGATGACAGCTGCTCTCATGGCCCCAGCCTTGGGAATACAGGAGAGGAGGAAGGCAGCGCTGGAGACCAGACTCTATGCAAGAAAATGGCTGAGGGCCTCTTCAGGGTAGCCTCTCCCAGACTCCCAAGACAGCCGGGCTGATCTTCACAGACAAGGAAAATAACACTCAAGTAAAGCCCTTGCAGTCATGACAAAGGAGGCTCATCTGAGTTTTTGAACTCCTAAGCTGCGCCTCTTAAAAAGGTTTTTCTGTCCTCTCCATTCACTGAAACGCAGTGATTTCAGTGGTACTGCAAAAGCCCCCAGACAAGTGTTCTTTCAGTCGAGAGGCAGGCAGTCTAGTCAACAAGGGTAGTAATGAATATTTTGAAAGTCATCTACGGCCCGCAAGGCACTTTCTCTCACATTAATTTGCTTTCTACAACAATCATCTATATAGGCCTCATTATGACCACACCAAACGTAAGGATGCTGAGCCCCGAAAGGTGGATGGTCCCGCGGCAAGAAAGGCTGAGCTGGGAATCATCACCAGACTAGAAATCCCATGACAATGAACTGCCTAACACCCCAGGCATGACCTTGAGCCTCTGGAACATCACCATCACCTTTTGACAGAGTAGCAAGGGAAGCCCAAACATGACCCCAAACAAACAAATAACAAAAAGAATGATGGCAGTTAGCTCAGTGTTTCTCAAACCTTAATCCCCCAAGGATCTTGTTAAACCACAGATTCTAACGTCTACGGAAGGGCCCAAGAGTTGGCCTTTCTAACAGACGCTCAGGTGATGCCCATGTTGCCATTCCACAGGCCACACCTGGGGTAGCAAAGGGCTGATTTATGCATTCTTGCTCTCTGGATATTCCTAAAGGACAGAGTTTTGTCTGTCTGCTGCAGCTACACAGGATAACCTGCTGAAGGTGAATAATAATTATAATCTATTGATGTCCCCCCTGTCCTGCTCACCAGACTCATGCTGGAGCTAATACTTCTTGGGCATCTGTTGGCAAAAAGTCTCACTCTGGGACTGTCAAGCCTTATCTATAAGGCTCAGCCTGAAAGGCCTTTCCAGGATTGTTTCTGTCTGCAACCATCGATAGAAGAGTGCTTTCACTGTATCAAGAAGCACACAGGTTTGGGTATCTGGCCTCCACTTCGGTTACCTAGAGGAAGTTCCTTCAACTCCAAAGAAAGGTGTACAAGCAATACCCTAAGACACCAATTCTGCCCCAATTCTACCCACCAGTACCTGTCTGGCTCAAGTCCTGCCCCCTTCTCAAATACCTTCCTCACTCTGGACCTTCCAACTCCCTCCCCTCTTCTCTTCCTCCTTAGAAAGAGCTTGCACTGTGCAGTTGAATCTGCATGCAAAGCTAAGCTTTGCTGCTTTCTGGCTCTCTGACCCTTGTGTAAATCCATCTACCCCCACCCCCACCCCCTCATTTCAGACTCGGCCTCTTCATCTGAAGAAACCAATAGTATCTTTCCTCTCTGATACTGTTGAAAAAATGATGGACTAAAACAAAGGCATGGAACAGCACCCAAGAGAAGTTGGTATCTCCCCCACCCCTGCCCTTATAAACTAGAAGGGACTTAATTGGAGATTCTTTTGTTCACTCCATTACTTTTCTCTTCCTAAGAAGGTTGTAGGCTACTTTTCTCATGTCCTTCCAACATGTAGGAGTTCTGGGTACAGCACAGGTACTCGGTAAATATCTTTGTACTGACTGTCCTGTCCTCTATTAAGAGACTTAACCAAGGGGTTGGTGGAGTCAAACCAGCCACAGCCTTCGTCTCGGCTCACTTACCGTGTGACTAACTTTTCGGAGGCTTTCCTACTTCCACTATAAAATGCACAAATTCGTCTTTCCTCTGAAACACCTCCACATCCCCCTATCGTGTTAGTATCTTCAACAGTTTAGATTAATAGCAGTGGGTTAAAAGGGCAGGCTGAGAGATCGGACCAAGCGGACTTCATACACTGGCTCTCTCAATTCCTAATTTTGTCACCTTTGAAAAAAGTTAGCTTCACTAAGCTTCAGACTTCTTAATCTTTAGTCAAAAAATAACAGAAACTTACTGGACTCTGTGAGGATTAAGTGAGGTAAATACATGTAACAAGCTTTTCACGTTATCGGACACAGAGTATCAGTCCAATGAATCAAAATACCATGATTATCAATATTGGTCAAAAACAATTGCTATTTAAGAAAGAAAGAAAAAAAGAAAGAAAGAACTTCTAGTGGTGAGACAGGTATTCATAAGCCTTCAACTGAGTCTGAGTCTGGACCTAAGAAAAACCTCAGTTCCATAAGCTGCATGTTATGCCCCCTGCCATTGTCAGAATGTTCTTTGCGGCTCCCCAACTAGACCTCACTGAATAGTAGGAAAGTTACAGAGCAAGCAAATCAGAGAATCTGGGTTGTATCTACTGTGTTATAAAATGTAAGCCTTTTCTCCATGATTTGAAGCTCCTCACTTGAGCTACATAAAACCAAAATTAACCTGATAATAAACAGAAATAGAGTACTTTCTGTGTGTGATGCAACTTGCTAAGTCTCTGAAGTGAACGATCTCATCTAATCCTGCCAACAATGTTATGAAACAGGTACTTCTCACCCCCATTTTTTCCGATGGGTTAATAACTTAAGAGGTGGCAGGTTTGCTAACTTTCCTATAGCATACGGTTCATAAACAGTAGAACATGTATCTGAAACCCCGACTGCCTTACCCGAGTCCCACTTTTTTTTTTAATTTTTAATGTTTATTTAATTTTGAGAGAGAGAGAGACAGAGTGCAAGTGGGGGAGGGGCAGAGAGAGGGAGACACAGAACTGGAAGTAGGCTCCCGGCTCTGAGCTGTCAGCACAGAGCCCGACACGGGGCTTGAACTCACGAACCGTGAGATCATGACCTGAGCCGAAGTGGGATGCTTAACCGACTAAGCCACCCAGGCGCCCCCACCTGAGTCCCACTCTTAACCACTGCATCGTGCATGAAAAGAAGTGCTACTGACACATCATGGGGGGGGGGGGGGTTGGTGGGAGGCAGGGGCCTTCTTGTGCTAAGAGGGCTTACTAGATTTGCACTGCTTTCTCGTCGTCCCTGAAAGTCACAGCACAAACTCTGCAGAGGCCGCTGAGTCTAAGAGATCGAAGACCTGTGATCCGGAAAGGAGCAAACCGGCTTTCTGCAGATGCAACTGACACCCCCAGACTCAACCTCCGCCTTTTAACAGCTGAGCTATTTGGCACCTAAATTCCCAAACTGCTTTTCTGTAAATGAATTTAGGAAATGGGAGGTGAAAGTAGGTATCTTTTTCTGAATTAAACCTTTCCCTTAGAGATATGGAAAGCTGACATTAGTTTCTATTTTTGAAGAGGCAAAGAGGTTTTCTGAGTCCTGTGCAATATCAAAAGCACTTTCCAAAGAGCACCCTGGAGGAATCGGGGGAAGAAAGAGAAGTTAAGGTGCACCTGCAAATCCAATCCGGTCCCACTCGACATAGTCCCGGTCAATCACATTCTATAGAAAGAAGGTTGGCGTGCACCTAGTATCTTGTTCACCTCAAGCACTTAGTAATTGTTGTTGACAAAAATGGGAGACAAAGGATAAGGTCCTATTCTGTCGTTGAACTCTACTCCCATCCCAATGAAAACAAAAGACTTTTTTAAGTAGTACTTTCATTTTAACTAAATCTGAATTTCTTGAATTATGGGGAATGATCGACTGAAGTGAACCCGATTACATTACTACCACCATCATCCAAAATACAGGTGCTAATCTAGGAGATCCCTGAAGTATTTGGTAAACCAAAGAAGGAAAAGGAATAGAGATAGGACATTTACTGAGAATCTACCATGTGCTAGGCACATATCTTATTTACTTATAAAACTTCTTTTTAATCTGATGAGAAAACTAAATATAGAAAACTATCCTGGTTCAGTTGGTTGAGTGTCAGACTTCGGCTCAGGTCATGATCTCACGGTTTGCGGGTTTGAGCCCCACACTGGGCTCTGTGCTGGCAGTGCAGAGCCTCCTTGGGATATTCTCATTCTCTCTCTCTCTCTCTCTCCCTCTCAATCTCTCTCTCTCCCTGCCCCTCCCCTGCTCACATGCTCTCTCTCTCTCTCTGAAAATAAATAAAACTTAGAAGAAAAAAAAAAGCCTATCCTTATCCAAGGTCACATAGGTATTTCTAAAACCTATGTTTTCACCACACCATGCTACCTCCATAAACAAACACCTATGAAGTAAAAGGCACTTCAAAAGTTACCGCACTTGGGGCACCTGGGTGGTTCAGTCAGTTAAGCGTCCGACTTCGGCTCAGGTCACGATCTTGTGGTTCGTGGGTTCGAGCCCCGCGTCAGGCTCTGTGCCAACAGCTCAGAGCCTGGAGCCTGCTTCAGATTGTATCTCCCTCTCTCTGCCCCTCTCCCGTTTGTGCTTTGTCTCTGTCTCTGTCTCTCAAAAATAAATAAATCTTAAAAAAACAATTTTTTTTTTAAGTAACCGCACTTAACCAAAAGCAGTTACAATCATGATATTGCATTTAGCCCTTGAAATGACACTGCAAGTCAAGTCCCAGTGCTCCTACTCGGGCCAGTTATCCATTTATTGCCCCTCAGGTCCAAATCCACCCTTCTTTGCCCTGCCTCATGATGCTGGAGCTGTACCTGTTGAACACTCCACTGGCCTAATAAGCCTCACTGGCGCCCCTAGTGGGCACTTGCCTGTTTACCAGCCCCAGCCTGCGGCACCTCAACAACCTTCTGTGCCACACACTGGGCCACCCCCACACTGGGCCACCCCCACACTGTCTCCAGTGAACGTGGATCTCCACCTTTGCATGGGGATCACCCTTGTAGGTGTTTTCCTTCGTTGGGTTCTCTGCCTCAATCCTAAAGGTGGTGGCTGCTCCCTACATCTGTTATTCCTACGTTCTTTAGAGCCTTCTGTTTACCTGTTAATGATTCTCAACGTTATATCATCCCTGTTCAACTCACGGCTGTGCTGTCTCCTGACAGAAGGCTCACTGACACACTGCCACAGCAATGAGCAAAAAGAAGCACCGTCCCCGCCCTCAAGTGACGCAGTAATAATGGCTAAAAGTACCTAAGAGCATTCTATGAGCCAGACGGAGATTTTGTGGATTTAGAATGTGTTCCTTCATTTCCTCTTCCCATCGACCCTACTTTACAGGGAGATAACTCAGAGTTTAAATAATTTCCTCAGGTCACAGAGACAGTGGACCGAGAAGCCAGGATAGGTCTCTCAGCACTCTTGACTCCACAGTCATCCACGCTGAAATGCTGCCTCCATCAACTGGCTGCAAAGAGCGACAAAGGGCCAAGGCAGTGCGAATGGGACGTATAAACACATCAATCTTTCACAAAGATGGAACAGGAGAAGGAAGAAGTTAAACTGTTAGCCAGAGAGGTCCACATATACCCAAAGAAATCAAAATACGACAAGGGGCCACCATGAAGGGTCTTTCAAATTGGTCTCTGTAGTGCACAAGAGCTGGGGTACCCTGGTCGACAGATGCTCCAAAGACCCCACTAAACAACTCGTTCCAGATTTAACGCTCAGGATATTGCCCACGTGTTATGAACCACGCATGCAAGAGAACTGACAATCCGCACGCTTCCGCCCTGCCCTGAGTTCCCCCAGCTCAGACTTTAAACCACGGGAGCTGGGTCGGGGGTGTCCGAAAGGGTATATTGATTGCCTGTGACCCAGCTGTAACCTAAGACATCGCATTAATACTGCATCTCTCACATGAGGAGCAGAGATGTCTATGTAATTAAAACCAGATGCAAGACATGGGGGAAGGCGCTGAGGGTGCGGGCAGCTCTAACACGGCTCTGCTCTCACTCTGTGGAGAGCCTGTGCCCCCACTGAGCCAGTGCCCAGTCTTTAGCGGCTATAAAAGCCGCATAGGCTCTGGGCAGTCGGATAAGAAGACCGAGCCCCTATCCCACTGGGAACAGAACTTTCAGGGCTTAGGGCTCCTTCTATATATTAGTCAAAGAAAGCCCCGTTCGCCATGCCCGCCAACCCCCTTCTCCAAATTTTCTCCTAATCCTACACAAACAGAAGAATTAGCTTTTCTGAGTATCACCTTTTTCTTTTCCAAATGTTCCCAACCATCCATTCTAGATTTTCAGCCTGGATCGACTGTACATCCACTGAGTGGTCTATGCAGGTGGTTCCCAAACTTTGCCATACTTCAGAATCACCTAGACGTTTTTACACATTCCCAGTGCACAGACACACCTCCTACCAATTACATCAGAATGTCTGGGGATGTTTTTAAAGATCTCCAGGTGACTGCAAATGCGGCAAAAATTTAGATACCACTGGTCTGTATGACTTCAACATTAATTCTCTAGTAATGTAATATAGAAATTATTTCTGGGGCGCTTGGGTGGTTCAGCTGGTTAAGCATCCACCTCTTGATTTCGGCTCAGGTCACGATCTCACAGTTCGTAGGATCGAGCCCTGTATCAGGCTCCACAGAGCCCGCTTGGGATGTTCTCTCCTTCTCTCTCTGCCCCTTCCCTGCTCAACATAAATAAATAAACTTTCAAAATATACAGAGAAGTTACTTCTGAAAGTATAGTCTAATAATCTGAATTCCCCAGAAATTAATTATTTTAATCTAAGACATTTTTCCTGTCTTTTAATGATTTTCCAACTAATAATCAGAACTGATACTCATTGAGAACTACATGCCAGGTCTTGTTCTAGGCACATTATGAAGGTTACATTGGGTTATATCTCAGTTAATCTTATTATTCCAATTTCACAGAAGAGAATTTGACCAATTTCACAGAATAGAAAAAAGATTATGAGCACATCTGCAAGTTTATTCGGTACACCTGAGATGTCTCTCATCGAGGACTAGAGACTTAAGCAAGTTTAAGAAAGTCAAAATTGCCCTCTGTTCTTTTCTCTGATATTTGGGTTTTAATTCCACCCAGTTACATTTGCTCTATTCTTCTGGTTTTGAATCACTCTTTTTAAAAAGATGGGGGTGCCTGGGTGGCTAAACCGGTTAAGCATCCAGCTTCCGCTCAGGTCATGATCTGGCGGTCTGTGAGTTCGAGCCCTGCATTGGGCTCTGTGCTGACAGCTTAGAGCCTGGAGCCTGCTTCGTATTCTGTGTCTCCCTCTCTTTGTGCCCCTCCCCCACTCACACGGTCACTGTCTCTCTGTCTCTCAAAAATAAATGAAACATCAAAAAAAAATTTTTAAAAAAAGAGAGAGAGGACAAGTTTGGGTAAGTTGGTGATATTCTTCAATGCAGTGAAAATTTCTCCTCCTAGATTTACAGAATCCGGGCAGGTGCTCAGTGGCCACAGCAAGAATCTATACAAGGTGGCCGGCATCAGACTGTTCTGTCCCCCACCCCCGCTAAGAAAGCACATGATCGGAACACCACACCTTGTGGGCAGAAAGTTCCAGGCAACTAACTGGAGTTGATTCCCGAAGAGGAAAAAAATGGGATTGGGGATAAATGAAATCATCCCTGATCATGACTCTGTGGGAAGCAGGTAGGGGCAGGAATCGACGCGGGGTCCAGAAGCCACAGAGACATCAAAGAAGAAAGGGCGAAGAGGTATCAGGTGGGACTGGAGTCCGAAGGGCCAAATGGAAGGTCACCTAACAGAAAAAAGCAAGTTGTCCTCTTTCCAGGCAATTATAACTGCTCAAGCAAGAAGGTCCTGAACAAGAGACTGCGAGGACGGTGGCCACAAGCAAGGCTGGAGCCCTTTAAAACATGGGCACAGAGCTCATCTAATTACTTAATTATGCAAATTAAGTAGTTTTAAGTTTAACTGAGCCCTCAATCCCCGGGTTAACACAGGTTAGCATGGAAGAGGATTAAACAATGACACAGACCACTCAGTCCAGTGTTCTTTCCGCCACCCAGTCACCGAGTTCTGGATATGGTCTGCCACCAGCTACCCTCAGACCCTCCACATGTGACCCTCTCTGTCAAAGGGAGATAACACCTGTTGTACAAAAGGGCGACTGGGAGGAAGAGAAGATGTAAGTAAGGTCAAGTGCAAGTCCCTGGGTCCGAGACACATGCAGGAATATTATCACGTAGTGGTAATTCTGCCTCCCAGAAACAGGCATTCGCTTTCCCAGTTCCGAACTGCCCTTGACCAAAGAGAACAGCCTCACCGAAGAATAATGCCTTCTCCGTAAAGACAGACCACACCTAATGGACAATCCGTCCCCAAGAGGTCATGAAATCCTGCTCCTTTGCCTCAATTTGGGATAACTCTGCGAGGCCACTCCAGAGCCAGAGCTTTTCACGGAACTGGTCAAAGCCTCCTGCAAGTTCGTTAAAGTTTAACTTCTTCCTCTGTCCAATTCTGATTCGGTCACTTACTTACAGGTCTGTTCCCAAGAGCCATTTCCCAATAAAGCTCCCGCAAGGCAAATTTGTCTGACTGAGTCCTTTCCAGAGTCTCTTTCCAACCTAAGACATACCCCAATTACCATGAAGGAATGTGTGCGAACAGGGAGGTGCTGAGAGACGCGCTGCTCAAGTGTAAGGAAATGGCCAAATCTCAAGACTCAGGAATTCAGTACAAGTCTGGGATGTCTACAGAGTTCTGGCCCCCCCTGGGAAAGGCAGATAACCATGGTAGGCCTTCTACCTCTGTCCACTACAGGATATTAGGGGAGACTAATCACCTCTCTGCAGAGGTAACTGACCTCTCTTTAATCCTGGATTAAGGTCTTTAAGATGGAAACCTGCTTGCCGGTGCCCCAGTTAAGATGTTGACATGTACTTAAGAAGAGAACTTGAGTCCCTCCTGCCACTGGCCAAAGGCATGGGCGACATGACCATCCCTCCATCTCCCTCCACCCCCTACCCACTGTCCGTTTAGCTTAAAGAACCAAGAAGCTTGGGTGGCTAACGGAGCGGACATCATGAAAATCGCATTGCTAGGCACAACACTGGGTGCTAGCGAGAAAGACAGGAAGAGTGCTACGTTAGGGCAGAAGGGGGTGGGGGGATCATGATGAGTTAAGAAGAAATCCTAGTCAAAGCAATGACTGCCCCCAGGTGGGAGGTCTTTGGGCCATGCTAGAGATGCTGCTGTTGCCTCCCGTTCGATATGCACGCGCATGTGTCTTAGAAGCCTGGTTGGCCAGTGGGGCCAGGCAAGACCGAAAAAGCAGGTGGCAAGCAAAGCCCCGCAGCTCAGTTTTCAAGCATTGTGACCTAGCTCCTCCTAAAAATCAACCCTGAGTCTCCAGGAAGTCACTAAAAGGGCACTGGGAGAATTTCCATCCTCTCTCTTGCCATGGGGTGGCACAGAAGTATGGACTCCATTTTCCCCATACATGTCCAGCTGTGGCAGTCAGCCTCCTCAGTCACCCTCCCCGAAGGGTCTCGCTGGGCTGCTAATGCTATTGTTCCCAAGATGGGCCCCCCTCCTAGGCAGGGACCCAATATACACTTGATTCTAGATGAGGACAATGCAGGCTAATGCAGGAGTGACTGACAGATGGCAATCCCAAACTCGTGTTATAAAAGCGTCCACCTTCAGGAGGCTAGGCACCTAGAGGACTCTGGCGTGTGACCCTGGATGGGCCTCTGGGCCTCAGTTTCCCCATCTGGTATATGAAGGCATTGGGTCTAGATGCCCCCCTCATTCTTCACCTCACACATGTCAAAGTGCTAATTAAGAACAAAAAGATGAGCTCTGTGACCACGGGGGGGGGGGGGGGGGGAGGGGCAGAGCAGGAAAAGGCACTAATGCTGACCTATTAAAGCAGACAGGGCCAGTGACCCAAGCCGTGAGCTCCTGGGTCCTAGTCTCTTTCTACTTTCTCCCTTCTGGCCACATCACCGCCTTGAACTAACTAACTGCCTCTCCTCTTCCTACCTCTGCACCTCCAGCCTCTCCAGAGAAGAGCTAAAAAGCTGTGCTGAGCAGCTGGCAGGTGCTCTCTCCGAACTCCAAGCCAATCCTCATTAGAGAGTTTTGGCACTGCCTGACTAGTCAAAACCTCATGGGGGGTGTGGGGGGGGGGGAACAGGTAGGGGCAGAAGAGATGCGAGTAAGGAGGCAGGCAGCCGACTGGCAGGCTGGTGACACTTACCCGCATATGCTAGGACATCCTGGCAGTACAACACCCTCCGACCAAATTAAATCTCACCACAACCAAATTCCCTTCTCACAGTCCACACAGTGTTGACCCTTCAGCCACGCGCCCCGGACACGAGGCTGCCTAAAGCAGGGGGCGGGGTGCAGAATAAGCCACTGGCCTGCTGGCAAGGACCTTTCTTCTCCAAAGCTTGAAGGAGTGTGGAAGGCTAGTTACTGGTGGGCAAAGACCAAAGCTTGGCACGGACCCAAACTACAAGGTGGCTCTGAGAATAATTAAAATAAATTCGCGGGGGCGCCTGGGTGGCTCAGTCAGTTCAAGTGTCCAACTTCAGCTCAGGTCGTGATCTCACGGCTCGTGAGTTCAAGCCCCACAGCTCGGAGCCGGGAGCCTGCTTCGGATTCTGTTTCTGTCTCTCTCTGCCCCTCCCCCCCGAACGTGCACACTCTCTGTCTCAAATATAAATAAACGTCAAAAAAATAAATAAACGTGGGCCTCACCGACAGAAGCAAGTGGAAGAGGTAATCAACTTCCCCCAAATAATACTGGTAGGAGTGTACCTAGAAATACTGCCACACTTTACAAGGTCTACTGGTCAGACAAGATAAATAAGACAGCATGGGTCTGCCCTACACAAAACTGCAGAGTAATTAGATATTTAGACTGTAGGACAGATGCCTCAGAGCAAGCAGGGCGTCCCCTATTTGAAAAGAAGGAGGGAAGAAAGAAAGCCAACGGAGGAGCCTTATTTTTTTTGTTTCTCCAAAGGGAAGTTACCAGGTGGCATAACTGGGTTTGGAATACGAGGGGATATCCTAAGAGTTGTGGCAGCCACACATTGTAAGAGGCTGGCTCACAGAGGGTGAGTTCCTAGTCAGGTTGCTGGTTTCACATCCCCACCTCCTCCAGGAGGGTCCAGATGACCTTCCCAAACCTCCCGACTCATCCGCAGTCAGCATCTGTGGCAAAGCAGGCCCGAGTAGTAGATGATGTCCAGTGAGGCTCCAGCGTGTCAAAGAGCACACGGTCTTCCACTTTTTGTAGGGAAAACCACTGGGGATCTCCATCTGTTTCAATTCTGTACGTTCTTCTTCCCCAGACCGAGAGGTACGGTCTTCCTCTACTGTTAGGGGCCAAAAATAACATCCACAGCCTCTACCCAGCCCCAGCGTAGAAAGGCCTTTTGATCTCACTCAGCTCAGATCCTCACCCAAAGCAGTGATCTCCCCTGCAGCTCCTCTGAAGAGAAGGGGGGGGGGGGGATGGAACTTTTCCATTGGCTTCCAAAATGATGAATCAATATTCTTAAGTGATAGGGCAGGTGGCCAAATCCTTCTCCTGGGGGAGGCTGACAAAATTAGTCTCTCCATCCACTGAGGTCCTGCTCCTGCACATCACTGTGGGTCTCTGAGCCACCAAAGGTATCAAAACCACCTCCCCCCTCCCCCCCGGAACACAAATGGTCCTGTGAAGCTTCCTGGAAATCTTGTAAAATATGCTCCAGTAGGAGTGAGTGGATGTTAGGAAAACTCTGCCCACTGCCGCGTTCCCTGTATGCTGACATTTGCAATCAAGATGGAAAACATCCACGAGACGTGCCCCGGAGGACTGGCTTGTTTTCTTCTAAATAGTCTAGCATTTGAGTCCCCCAAAACCCTTGTATCAGGATCTATAAAATACCACTGCCTGGGTGTATGGCATCAGAACCCTCTAGTCTCCCCGCGGCCTTTTTTCCGGCCTTGATGATTTCACAGCACACCCTGGGGCGGGAGTGGGGGCCAGGTAGGGGCCAGGTAGAAGTAGAAGGGCCCAGTCCTCCCAAGCTGGGTGTCTCTCCCCCGGCCTCCTCGACCTCACGCCATGTCCACAAGCAGCCAGAGAAATCTGACCCCTGAGTGCAAAGAGAAATGACAGAGCGCGGGAAGAAAACGCAGCCCTGAGCTGGATACTTAACGTGGAAAACTCGAGTCCAACAGGATCATTTCCAGAAAAGTAACGGTTTTGCAAAACCAAAAAGTTATAATAAAAACTTGTTTGCATGCTCAACCCTAGTGCCTATTTTGGCTCAGTGGTGCCCCTGAGGGTGGCGCCTCCCATGTACCCTTGGTTACACACCACCCCACCCCACCCCACCCCTGCTGAGCCCACCACGGACACTTCTGTCCATTCTCCTTCCTTGAGGTCAGGAAAGCTGTGCAGACAGTTCAATTTAACTCAGGGGACCGAGTTGGGTGTGGACAGTAATTATAATACCTTGTATTTATGTCTAGCTATTTCTGGCCTGAGTTGTTTTCCCCATCCTTCAATTCCCTCTGAAGAGGGTCAGTCAGCCTTATAGATGTGGCCTCTGGCCTTTCTTGTGATAGCATTCCAATGCTTATCCACATCACCTCTCCTAGAGGTGGAAGCAGGGATTTTTCTCCTTACTCTATAGGGCAGGGCAATGGTAGGCCGGCCTTTTCAGAGCGAGTCACGGAGATGCACCTGAGAACTGCCAGTCATTTACTGAAGACTACAAGGCCAGCTTAGCCAGGGGACTTTGCCACTAAAAGACTATTCAATTCATGATCTCTGACCTGGATGATCAGCTTATAGAAAGAAAGAGAGAAAGAGAGAGAGAGAGAGAGAGAGAAAGAGAGAGAGAAAGAAAGAGAGAAAGAGAGAAAGAGAGAAAGAGAGAAAGAAAGAAGAAAGAAAGGAGGAAGAAAGAAAGAAAGAGAAAAAGAAAGACAAAAAAAAGATTTCACAAAAAACGTATATGGTGCTACTGATGTGTTAATTCTATTGTAAGAACTCTATAAACATCAACTCTGTTAATTCTCATAATCACCCTATGCAGCACATACTAGATTATCCCTATATTCCAGGTTAGAAACCGAGTCACAAGAGAGCTTGAGGAACTTACCCAAGATCATAGAGATAGTAGCTGGTGGGGCCAGGATTCAAACCCAGTGCACCAGCTCCAGGGTATCTGCTCTTAACCACTAAAGAGAGGCTCCCTTGCTCAAATTCATGAGCCCCACCCAGACAGTCTGATTCCACATGTCCCCACATGATTCAGATGGCCAGCCAGGTGTCCAAAGTACTGAGTTAGTGGTTCTCAAGCTGTGGTGTGCTTGTTGCTATTCAGATTCTGGAGCCCCAGAGGTTCTAGAACCAGAACCTAGAACGTATAGTTTTAACAAGCACCTAAGGTGGTTCCAGTGATGGCGGTTCACAAAAGGCACTTTGTAGAAAACCAGTCCTGTTGCTTCACCTGGACAAGTAAACAACTCATGGGGCACCTCACTGCAGCCTGCAGAGACCATTCATTCTCCACTAGAGCGGCTGCCCTGGGGGAGGGGGAGCCGGAGGCTGTGTGAGGGCTAGTCTGTTCTTTAGCCTTGGTGACTGAGGCTGCCTTCTGACTGCGGAGGAGGAGGGGAGGGTGGGTGACTGAAGACAGCTCACCGTCCCTCCACACTTGACAGGCTGCACATCAGAGGGGGACACGCGATTGGTAACGGGAAAAGAAAAAAAGACTGGGCGGTCTGGGCCCCCCATCTTCCACTGCTGGAACAATGGCCTCTTCAAATCCCTGGCATCTGAACTGGCAGCCGGCCACCAGGAAAGAAAAGAGCTCGCTGTCCCTTTAAGGACGCCCTCTCTCCGCAAAGGTCAGAAATGCCAGCTCAGCCTGCCCAGCGGCTGCCGTTTTGCCACTTTGGTGCCCCGGGGCCCTGGGCCATGCTCCCCCCTCCAGCTGGTTCTCTGGGCACCTGCTGTCTTCTGAAAAAGGCAGAGCACCTGGGGGGACAGCTGCCGCTCTAAATGAGGTTCAGCGATCCATCCGGCAGGAACTGCTGATGTGCAGGGAACCCAAGACCTCATTTGCCTCTCAAAATCATTCCCCCCCAGGAGAGTCAGCCCCAAGAAAGTGGGGCTTGGGGGCCAAGGTCAGAAAGATGACTGCAGGAGGGGGGGATGGGGTCAAAAAGAAAACTGACCGAGGAATGGATGCTCCAAGAGAAACATGGTATTTCGTCCAGAAGAGCAAAAGCTGATGAATGAAAGATCCAGAAATCACAAAGAGATGGGGGTAGAGGGTGGAGGTTGGGAGGAAAGGGCGAGGTGTGGGGTGGTGGCAGGCAATGCAGGGGAGGGGTGGGGCAAGGGCTCTCCTCCCACAGACAGGGTTCAATCGCTACCACTTTATGTAACCCGGGCAGCTTCCCTAACTTCCCTGAGCCCCAGTTTCTCTGTAATTTGGCGTTTACTGAACAGCAAATAAATACCAGAAACTAATAATGGCTGCTATATTAGGGTACTAGCCACTCCACGTGGGTCTCCCAGGCAGCTCAGATGGTCAGACTATGTGCTCAAGAAGCCTGAATCCTAGACCACACCACCGGTTCGAAGTCATCTTGCAAACATGTGCCATGAGGAAAAGGGGCACTCATTTAGCAAACGGCATGGGTTGGTGCAAACCAGGATTCTCCTGGAAAAACAGCTCAAAATTAGTTATCTATTCATAATATAAAGCAGGGGTCGGAAACTTTTTCTGTAAAGGGCCAGATAGCAAATATATTGGGCTTTGCAGACCACAGAGTCCGCCATCAGCACTGAACTCTTACTTCCGTAGGGTTAAAACAGCCATGGACAACATGGAAAAGGAAAGAACGTGGCTGTGTCCCAATAAAACTTTATTTACAAGAAGAGGAGGCAGGCTGACAGAGGGCTTTAGTGGAAGAAAGGGTGAAATCCTTACGGGATTTATTCCTTAAGGAATAAAAGATATGGAGGCAGAAACCCATTTCTTGCTCTTCTACGCTGGGATTGTATTGTACCCACTAATTTGATTTCCAAGAAAAGCTTCCGGCCAACACCAGCCGACTGCAATGACTCATGCTGGATTCTTCGGCATCTAGGTCCAGAGTTTGCTTAGCATCTCTTTGCCCTTCCAAGCCCTCTTTTTCTTGTTCTTCTGGACTTCTATTCCTTGAGATTGGAAGCTCAGAAGAGGCAGGGTCTCCTTCCTCGGCAAGGTTAGCGAGGTACTGACCAAATGGCCCACCCTTCGAGGTGTCCTCCTCAGCATCCCTCACCACGAAAACGTCCACCACCCTCCCAGCTTCCCAGGCTGCGGCGGGCCGGGGTCCTTCACGTCTGTCCATCTTCCTGAATGGCTATGCATCTCAGTGCTATGCCTATTTTCACTCATTCAGGGGAATGTCTACTGTATGGTGAGTAAACCTTAGAAAAGGCCAACTTCACCTCCGTCTTGAGTGGAGCTGGAAAAAGGCTGATACGGTACGTCCTCTCAGAGGGCCACCCTCCTGTTCCTTGCGTTCCGTTCCCACTCCCTGGAGTCTTTCTACCCCAGAGCCCAAGCACTTCAAGAATAACTTTCCTCAACTGTACGAACAACGTTTGTCATGACAATTTCTAACTGGCACTAAAAGCAGGGAGCATAAAAAAAGCTGAGAAATGAGGGAAACAGATCAAAAGCAAAGGAGGTGGGGAAAAAAGCAAAAAAAAAAAAAAATCACTACTTCAAATTAAAAAAAAAAAATACTGCTTGCTTACATCATTCTATCTGCATAAAATGATCTCACTCCACGAATCCCTCCTATGCGGCCCCAACCTTCCTTCAAAAGCTCTGCTCTCAAGGGGCGCCTGGTGGCCTCAGTCGGTTGAGCGTCCGACTTCAGCTCAGGTCACGATCTCGCGGTCCGTGAGTTCAAGCCCCGCGTCAGGCTCTGGGCTGATGGCTCAGAGCCTGGAGCCTGCTTCTGATTCTGTGTCTCCCTCTCTCTCTGCCCTCCCCCCGTTCATGCTCTGTCTCTGTCTCAAAAATAAATAAATGTTAAAAAAAAAAAAAAAAAAAAAAGCTCTGCTCTCAATGCACCTTCCCCAGGGCGACTTCCCTGATGAACTCCCCCATATCTCTACAGCATCCCCTGGAATTCTCCAGTGTGCTTCACTGTTGCTTATGTACCTAATGCATGGTGTATGTCAGCCTACGGGTCCTAACCCTTATAATGCCACCTGCTCAAAACCCACATGATAACTTTTCCTTCTTCCACATGTAATTGGCCAGTACTCTCCTGAGACAGTTGCTTTGGCCAAGGCTCTGCTTCAATGGAACAGCTCCTGCTATCTCACGGTATCGTCAGTGACCTGTCACCACTGTTCACACCACCATTCCTTCCTTCATTCATTCGGTCATTCGTGCATTCAATAAAACACACGTGGAATATTCACGTGCCAAGCAGTATCCCATAGATTGTCGTTCATCTCATGTGCAAATTCCATTTAATCCTCAGGCCAGACTATTATTAACACGTAACTGGCACACAACAACAGAGGTGATTTCAGAAGGAATTATGGTAAATGTGGGTACCTGCTGGGAAAGGGTAGACTGTCGTACTCTGGAAAAGAAGTGCTCATCTACCTGGTGCTCTGATGCCAGGAAAATGGATGGGACCTATCACAGTCCCCTCTAGGCCTGTGCTGTGTAATTTAATCACCCGGGTTTTATAAAAGTAGATGCAATTATATGTCAAAATGAACTGATGCATTAAACTTTAAAAAACCAAATCCCAGAAGGACTCAAAGAAAGCAAAAGTGAGTGTGTATATGGTACTGGTTTGGGAGGAACTTTCTGTGAATAATGCCAAACACAGAAACCATAGAGGACAAGAGTGATTAATTAACTGGATCACAAACAAATACACTTCTATGTGCCGAAAACAGCCTGAAGTTAAGACACACCGCCCAGGAAAAATACTTATTACATGTATGACCTAAGGGTGAATATCCTTATTCCAGTCGAGTCCTGAGAGATGAAAAAGACAAACACCTCAACAGGGAGGTGGGCAGAGAACAAAAAGGTATTTCACAGGAGAAATACACATGGGTAATAAGGAAATTAAAAGCATGTCACCAAGGATCAAAGAAAGAGACGCAAATGAATGCAACTCTAAGATATCACTTGTGGATTATCAGATTGGCAAAGACTAAAAAGAATGGTAATGCCGAGGCACGCAAGGACAAGGGGAAGGAACAAACACTCATAACTTGCTGGCGGGTGTGTAAATTGGAACGACCTTTCCGAAAGGGCAACTTGGCACTCTGTATTAAAGCTGCTGACCTAGGGGCACCCCGGCTGGCGCAGTGGGTAGAACATGCGAGTCTTGATCTCAGGGTTGTGACTTAAGCTCCACATTGAGTGTAGAGATTACTTAAAAATAAAAACGGAAAAGAAAAAAAAAGCTGTTGACCTAGAAATCTGGCTTCTAAGGTACTTACCTAAAGAATGTTAGTATGACATTATTTTTAATCTTGAGGAATAAGAAATAACCTAAGTGTCAAACAGGAGGAGAATAGACAAGTACTTGCATATTTGCAATACTGCCCCTTAAATGTAATTATGTAAATCAATATTTATTATTATGGAGAGATCAGACGCTGTTAATTAAAGGATTCCAGAACAGTGTATAGAACGAGTTATAAGTTTCACCTATGTTTATCTATGTATAGTATACATAGAAAAAATAGCTCAAAGGATAAAAACCGAAATATTAACAGTGATTATCACTGAGGGGTGGTATTATGATGGACTTCTTTTTGACTTTATATTTGCTAATGTTTCTACCAACATTAGAATACGCAGAGGCAATCGGTGATGCAAAAAACCATAAATATTCAAACAAGTTAAAACTACTGATAATCTTTTTCTGGAAAAAAGCTCTTTACTTCTGATTTTTGGAAGAGAGAAAATATGTAAAAGAACTCTGAAAAGCAGAAAGGACTATACAAATCCAAGAGGGCCATCAATTATCCAGCAAATCTGTTCTGGGCACCAACTATGTGTAAAGCCTTGTAGAGAGCACCAGAAGATAAAACAAAATTTGGAATGACTCTCTCGTTTCGGAAAAGATTTAATATGTTATAAAAACAGAATGATGCTTTAATCCAAGACTGAAATCATGGGGATCCAACGAAGTGCACAGAGAATGGGAAAGGACGAATTAATTCCTAACTGGAGATGAGATAAACCTGGGGTGGACTTCTTCAAGGTGAGAATGAAGACTAGTCTGAAAGAGAAATGGGATTTCTACAGCCAAAGACCGGAGAACCATAGCAAAGGGGTAACATAACCCAAGACTGCAGTGATAGGACACAGTACGTGGGCGACACGCCCCTCGCTAAGGAAAGGAGTGTTGGGATGGTGGGGACAGTAGAGCCCCATGGAAGTGTGGAGTGACGACGAGGCTGGACAGTCACCATGGAGCCAGAATGGGGAAGGCCTTAAGTGCCATGTCCCAGTGTCTGCTGTATTTTGTAGGTTCCTAGGGGCCAAGTCCAGTTTTGGGGGTTGGAAATCTGACCTGTTTAATAGCTGAATCATTAATGGACCCCAAGAGTTCCAGGAAGAGATGAGGTTATTCAGCCATCAAAGGGGGAAGAAGTGCTGATACATGCTATGACTTAAACGAATCTTGAAAACATTATACTAAGTGAAAGAAGCCAGTTCATGATTCCATTCATGAAAAGTCCAGAACGGGGGACTCTACAGAGACAGGAAATAGATTAGTAGTTGCCAGGTTGTGAGGGTTGGGATGGGGGGGCGGGGAGGGTGGTTACCTGCTAAAATGTACGGACGGGGTTTCTTTCCGAGGTGATGAAAATGTCCTCAAATTACCTGTCGTCTTGTTGCACATATCGTGAATATACTAAAATCCACTGAATTGTACACTTTAAAGGAGTTGTGTGGTATGTGTATTATATCTCAAGAAAGCTTTTAAAAAAAGAAGAAGAAGAAAAAGCGATCAGCCAGGTGGCTACTGCAAAAGGTCAAGCAAGGCATGGAAGGTTGGTTATGAATTAGGACAGTGACAGTAAGTCATGGGAAAGGACAGAGGACAAACCAGAGAGGCTGCAAAGAGAACTAACTATGTGGAGAATGAGGAAGAACAAAGGAAAAAATAGCTCTGAAGCTTCCAACGTGAATGATTAGGGCAAGAGGATGTGAAGAGAAGGCTGGCTGGGAGATTATCATAAATATGCTTTCTACGCAGCCAGGGGCTTGGCCCCTGCAGGCAGCGAGGAAGCAGAGAGAGAGAGGTGAGGGCCTGGAGTTCACAGCCCTCCTCCTGGCAGTGGTGGTGAGAGACGTCTTTTGTGACTGGTGACAATTACCAATTCCGTTTAGCAGGAGGGATCATCTCAAAAGTGGTCCTAACTTAGGCTTGGAATATACTCGGGGGAAGGTGCACAGAGAAAGAAGGTTAGGACGGCAGTAAACAAGAAAAACCAATTGTACGGCTGCACACACAATAGTGTCAGCATTTAACAGAGCGGAGTACTGCTCTAGGTCCAGAGTTTTGTAAAAAGGAGTACCATCACGGCTTCCATAAACGTAATGGCTCATACAAAGACGGCTCAAGAGGTGAATGGCAGCGGTTAGCTCCTCTTACCAATGCGCCTCCCAGGAGTACAGATTTACTCCACTTGTTTGTATCAAAGAAGAAGACAAGAGCATGAAGTAGAAACGCTTGGTTCACGGAATCAGAGATTTAAAAAAAAAAAAAAAAGCCGTTTGAGGGGCGCCTGGGTGCCTCAGTCGGTTAAGCGTCCGACTCTTGATTTCGGCTCAGGCCGTTATCTCACAGTCTCATGAGTTTGAGCCCGATGCGGGGCTCTGTGCTGACAGCACAGAATCTGCTTGGGATTCTCCCCCTCTCTCTGCCTCTCCCCTGCTTGCGCTCTGTCTCTCTCAAGATAAATAAACTTAAAAAAAAAAAAAAGTCATTTGAACAAGCAAGGGTCAACAGAGACTCCATAAATAAGAGTATGCTTTAGACTCAAAAGACGGCTAAAAGATAATAATCATCACGTGCACAGCAGATCACCTCCAAAAGCCCAGTGGTGACAGTTCCCAAAATTTGCATCCTGGGGCTTGTGGAGTTGAGCCTCTGGGAAACAAAGGCGTTTTGCATGTCATAATGCCACCGGATATAAACTCCGACCATTCAGTAAGGCATAAAGAGTTGAGGTCGCTGCAGGGAAGCTATTATGAAACAGTGAGGCTCCCAGTCTCAGGAGAATGGGTCCAAAAAAAGATCTCAACTGGAAGATAAATCTATTTGCACTCCAGCAGGAGAGGGATCTGAGTCCCTCTGTGGAATTTTCCTACAATATGCAGCACTGGGAGTCCAGGTCTGGCTCCCCACTACTTTAGTCAAGCCCCCCACCCCTCCGCCCCAAGGCAAGGACTGGTTGCTCCTGGTCTTCGTGTTTCTACCACGAGCCCAGTGGGCACTCCAGAAATGTTCAAGTAAACAAATGAATAAATGATTAAGAAGAGGACGGCAAGAATCCAGCGGGAACTTGAGACTATTAAAGGGTCCTGTACTCCAGAGAACCTTAGCCTGAAGTCCATGGGCATCCAGAAGAGAGAAAATCTGCTGTTCTAATCTCAACTATCATCTTAGAGATGTGGGCGCTGGTGCCTTGGCGAAGAAGGTCACACGCTCAGTGAGTGGCAGAACATATCCTAGCCTCCAGTTAAGTGACCAAGTGACCATACCCGGAGGGGGCAGCAGACAGAAGAGTTCCAGCAGCGAGACTAAAATACATGATTTGGGAGGCTGTTAACTTCAAAGAAGGAGTAAAACTGACTGAAAGTAAAACTTTCCTGGCTGTTCCAGGAAAGATCATGATCAGAGTTCTCTGTATCCATCCAGGGCGTGAGAGACAACTGTGGATGTTAAGTATGTGGAGAGCCAGGTTATGACCATGCTCTCTTTTTGCACAATGTCAAACGTAAGGCAATGAAAATTTTAACAGCAGCTTAACCTTTGTAAGGTTACAATGGGCCAGGCCTCCCCCTGAGTACATGCTCAGGAATTATCTTCCCAAAGCCCTCCAAGGTCAGGTGGGATTAGCTCCATTTTATAGATGAGAAAAATCAAGGCTTGACAGAGTAGGTAACTTGCCCAGAATCACCCAACCAGAAAGGAACAGAACCACCTACGCCTGTCCCGTAGGGTCCCCCACAGAGCTAAAGGGAGGGAGCCCTGTGCTAGGGGCAGCCATTCGAGTCCAGAGTCCGACAGAACAAAGAGGCACTGCCTGAGAAGTGTAACATACCCGTAACATACCCCCTAGGGGAGGGGGGGCGGGGCAAGAGTACTCGGGCCCCGGTGCAGGTGCGCAGGTACGCAGTCAGTGCTCAGTCCCCAAGACCTGCATTTTCTGGGGCTTATCCTCCCAGCCTTTGAATATTTTCACAAATCTTATACAACAAACAAACAAACAAACTGAATGGCTTTCAAATATTTAGGCATTGTTATAATGCTTAACTGGATGATGAACAATGTTTAGTTTTTCTCCTTTAAGTTGAACAGCTATACATTATATACTTTCTTTTGGATGCATGATACGTTCTACAAATTAAAAACAAAGAACAGGGGCGCCTGGGTGGCTCAGTCGGTTAAGCGTCCGACTTCGGCTCAGGTCATGATCTCACGGTCTGTGAGTTCGAGCCCCGCGTTGGGCTCTGTGCTGACAGCTCAGAGCCTGGAGCCTGCTTCGGATTCTGTGTCTCCCTCTCTCTCTGACTCTCCCCCGTTCATGCTCTGTCTCTCTCTGTCTCAAAAATAAATAAAACATTAAAAAAAATTTAAAAACAAAAGCAATTTTTTTTTTTAAATAAACCCTGACCCAGCCCCAAAGTGAAGCCACCAGATCAGCAATGACAAGGGTCATGGTTCAGCACAGAGGTGAACACTCTGAAAAACTGTTCTACTCTATGATCGCCTGATACAAACGACACCACTCCCCAGAAAGACCACCCCCACCTCCGCACCAAACCCTTCCTAAATTGTTAAGTTTAAAGCTCTAAACTTTGGGGGCACCTGGGTGGCTCAGTCAGCTAAGTGTCTGACTCTTGATTTCAGTTCAGCTCATGATCTCATGGATCGCCAGATCGAACCCCACTTCAGGCTCTGCACGAACAGTAAGGAACTGGCTTGAGATTCTCTCTCCTTGCTCTCTCTGGCCCTCCCCCATGCGCTCTCTCAAAATAAATAGACATTTAAAAATAAATAAATTAAATAAAGCTCCAAATTTCTACCAATAAACACTTTTCCCACTAAGTCAAGTACTTAAGTGTAGAGGTTAAGAGCACAGGCTTTACAGACAGACAATTTCAGTTTTATCCCAGTTCTGCCAATAACCATGGGGTCCTGGCCCTGTTACTTAAACCTCTTTTGAGACACAGTTTCCTTACCTGTAAAAAAGGGATAAATACCACCTTCCCTGTCGAGTTGTGTGAGGGTTACATGAGATAAAAAAGAGAGAAGGGGGGGTAGAGAGAGAGAGGGAGAGAGAAGGGGAGGAAGGGAGAAAGGAAGATGGAAAGGGAGGGAGGGGGAGAAGAGAGAGAGAGAGAGAAAGAGAGAGAGACAAAGAAAGAGAGAGAGAGGAAGGAAGGAAGAAAGAGGTGCACCGGGGCGGCTCAGTCAGTTGAGCTTCGGACTAAACTTCAGCTGAGGTCATGATCCCAGGGTTGTGGGATCAAGCCCTGCGTCCAGCTCCTCACTGAGGGTGGCGTCTGCTTAAGATTCTCTCTCTCTCCCTCTCCTCTCTCCCCCACTCATGCGCTCTCTCTAAAATAAAATAAATTAAAAAAGGAAAGAGACAAATAAAGAAAAGCTCACAGAAGCATTGTTTTTAATTTGCAACACTATTCTTCTTGCCTGCTCTCAAACCACCCACTTACGCGCCAGGCCCCAGAACATCTTGCCCACCAAGTTTGGAAATACATCTCCACCCTCTGTGGTCATCCTGAACCCGAGGGCTTCTCCCGGCTGAGTACAGCAAGCCCGCATGTCTCTGCCTCACCTGTGAGACGATCCTATCTGCAGGTGGAACCTATCTTACCATTTGAGTATCTACCCCCGTGTCCCCACACACCCCTGCATTCTGATCAGGCCACGCAGCTCTTGCTCCCTGCCACCAGGCCCTCACTGTGGTTTCTGTGGTCTAGCTCTTGCTTCTTCCCTGTCTAGTTCTTTCTCTTGAAATTTCGGGCGTCCTCGTCGTTCAAGGCTCAACCCTCAGGAGGGCTGGGTGGCTCAGTCGGTTGAGCATCGGACTGACTCTTGATTTCGGCTAGGGTCACGATCCCAGGGTTGTGGGATCAAGCCCTGCGTCAGCCTCCGCATTGAGCATGAAGCCTGCTTGGGATCCACTCTCTCTGTCTCTCTCTACCCCTCTCCCTGACTCATGGTCTCTCTAAAAAATAATAAAAATAAATAAATACATACATACATACATACATACTAGGCACTCATTCTACCTCCTGTTCAGCCCTTCTCCATTTACTTTGCCCATTACTGCTCTCTCCCTCTCCGTTCTTTCATACCTTTCTAGTTTAATTCGTCTTCATTAAACACCTTCATAGATTACCTTGCCAAATTCTTCTAACTTTTCAAGAGTATCAGTCTTCTCTCTCCTCACGGGCAAAGCCCGTGTTCCAACTGCTTTATAACTGTGGTGGTTAAGAGCACGATCTGAAGTCAGACTGCCAGCTTGAACACTTTAGGGGCTGTGTGACCTTGAGCTGATGACCTAACCTCTCTGTGCTTCGGTTTACTGATTTGTAAAACCTACACCATAATAACATATAGCTCAAAAAAACAGCTCTGGGCTAATACATAGAAAACATTTAAGATACGCGTGATACAGTAAGTTACTGTAGAAGTATTAGCTATTACTATTAATATCCTTATCCTTACTATTATCCTTATCCTTACTACTAATATCCTTATCACGGTCACCGTTACGGTTTTTTGAACACTGTTACAGCGTTTCGAATAAGACCGCTAGCTCTAAAGTATCCAGTGAAAACATACCACTTTGCTGCATTTGAGAGGCGTCTTTATCCGTCTAAACTAGGGGGCAGCAAACTTTGTGTAAAGGGCTAGACAATAAATAGTCTAGCTTTGTGGGCCATAGGTGTCTGTCCTAAGTGCTCAGTTCTTTTTTTTTTTTTTTTTAAATTTTTTTTTCAACGTTTTTTATTTATTTTTGGGACAGAGAGAGACAGAGCATGAACGGGGGAGGGGCAGAGAGAGAGGGAGACACAGAATCGGAAACAGGCTCCAGGCTCCGAGCCATCAGCCCAGAGCCTGACGCGGGGCTCGAACTCACGGACCGCGAGATCGTGACCTGGCTGATGTCGGACGCTTAACCGACTGCGCCACCCAGGCGCCCCTAAGTGCTCAGTTCTGATACTGTACCACGAAAGCAGCCACAGACAATGCCATACGCCAATGAGTGTGGCTGGGTACAAATAAAACTTTATTTATGGACATTAATATCTTAATTTCATATAATTTTCACAGGTCATGAAATACCACTCTTCTCTTGATTTTTTTCAACCATTAAAAAAGTGTAAAAACAAACAAACAAACCCCCAAAACATACTTAGCTGCACGAAAACAGGCAGCAAGTTGAACTTGACCCCTGGCTGTTGGGTGCTGACCCCTGGTCTAAGGTTACACAAGTCCTTCCATGACATTTCAAATCAAGGCCTTTATCCTACAGGCAATAAGAAAGCCATCATCGGGTTTTCAGGAGGGGGGGTGGGCCCATGGATGCACTTCCATAAAAGCAGCTGTGTGGCCATGAGTGGTGCCCAGCAAGACTCCTGGTTCTCCTCCCCTCCTGCCCTTCAGAAGCCTACTGTTTCCCGGCCTTCCTGCGGTCAGGCCACGGATGACCATGGACCATGCTGAAGGGCAAGGGCAGCATGCTCGCTTCCGAGGAGAAGCACCGAAGAGCCAGGCTCTCCTGCCCCCTGACCTCTGCAGTGACTGCGGAGGGGGCGCCAGGAGACTCTACGGCCTAGATCACCGAGCCACCGTATGCCTCACAGAGGACAGCCTCCCTGGGTCTTTTCCAGAGCCTCAGAGGGGCTTGCAGTGCTCAAGAGTTAGCTTATGATGAGTCAAGCTACTGAGTTTGGAGGGGGCGGGGGAGGACAGTGGTTGCTGTCAGAGCAGAACCTAGCCTACCCAGTTTAACTCAACATCTTTGTGCAAATAGGAACCAGAGAACGGCGTTAAGGGTAAGGACACATAACGACATCTAGCAATATCTACTTTACCCAGTCTTTCACCTTAGCTCATTTAGGAAACAAACGTCCAGCCTTCTGGGACAAGGGATCAGAAGTGTTCTATCGCGAGAAGCCCCAAACCATCTCTTCCAAAAATGAAATTCAATGACAAAAAGCCTCCGAATGGCCAGGAGAAAGGGTCTCTAACCAGAACAAAGAAGCCCAAGTGCCCCCTATCCGCGGGGGGGATCCACTCAAAGACCCCCAGCGGACCCCTGAAACCACAGGCGGTACCGAACCCTAAACAGACGACCCTTTTTCCTACAGGTACACACCTGTGATTAAGTTTAATTTACAAATTAGGCACAGTAAGAGATTAACAACAAATAATAATAGAACGATTATAATATACTGTAAAAAAAGTTCTGTGAATGCGCTCTCTCTCATACACACACACACACAAAATGCCTTATTCTTCTATACTTACCCTTGTTGTGATGATGTGAGATGATAAAATGCCTACGTAAAAGAAGATGTGAGGGGAACAGGGGGGTGTCATGGCACTGTGTTGGGCTCCTACTGACCCTCTGAGGACACGACAGGAGGGTCACCTGCTTCCAGACCACAGCTGGCCACGGTAGCTAACACCTCACGAAGCAAAACCACGGATAAGGGGGGACTGCTGCCCTTCCAATCTGATTTGCTTTGACACCATCCCTGCCAACCATCTCCCACTCTAATACAGTACACTTCTTTCTCCTTAGACTAACGATAATGGTGGCAAGAAGAACAATAAATCATGCGGCCTGTCACTCATTTCAAGCCAGCTGCAGTTCCCAACGTAGAAACCTGGGTAAGAGGTGGGAACGGCCTACCCTTTGAAAAAAAAAAAATCTGTAGAGTCAGATCACAGCTGTCCTGATCACTCATGGGATTTAAATGCTTAGGTGACTGGCACTCCGTGCCCTGGATGTGACAGACCATGGGGAAATCCCCGATTCCCGTCCCACCAAATAATAAAGTAAATCTTGCACTGTTAGCTAGAGGGTGTGCCTGCTGGGGGATGTTTGTAAATGAGCATTTAATATTTTCAAATGAAGGGGTTTTTTTTTTTAGTGTTTCCTGCTGGCTAGGGAAGCACACCAGAGTCCACATTACGAGCGACTGCTCTGTAAGAACTGTGGCCTTTTTCTAAACCAGGAGTGAAAAGGAAGCTGACAGACAGACTAATCCTCCCAGCACTGTCATTTAACCCTGCTTTCAAAACAACTACCACCCAAGGCAAACAGAAGTCACCTACCAAGGCCACACAGCAGGCGCGGAGGTGGTTACAAGGTTTGGATTCTTCAGAGTCCAGTCGGCTCTCCAGAATCTCAAGCTACTGAGCGACCCCAACCTTCACTGCAGCTCACCTCCCGGTAAGCATCTGAATGCCTTGGGAAGCCTGGCTCTGAAGGAGGTCACACGCAGGCCTTCCTCCTCGAGAGAGAAAATTTCTCACAGAAAGACCCTCGAATGAGAAAAGTATAACCTGGTCTGGACCCTCCCCAGAGAAAGAAATTCCAAACTTTTTCTTTATGTCTAACTTAAATCCTCCCAGGCACCGTCACCCGTTTCTCCTTTCACGGGTCTACAGCAGGGCTGAAGAAGGAACAGTGTTTGCAGGTCCGAAGGAAAAACACTTGCAAACAGTTGTTTGCAGGTCCGAAGGAAAAAAAGCATACTGGACGGCTGATCTTTGGTATCTAATGAAATACGGATGATCACAAATCTCCATGAAACACGGAGGAAATTGAAAATGAAGTTCGGTCCCCGCTACCTGGGGAGGCCCTAAGTGAGCAGGGTCCCTCACACAGCGCTCACATTCCTCAAGAAACGGGGTGAAAGCTCACTCACCTGCTCAAACACAAACAGGAGCTCAAAACTTCTCTATGTGCGGACCACGGCCTGGCCACAGAAATGCTTCCCCTGCAACGTGTCGAGAACTGTACTCTCGTTCCTCTGTTTTCCCAGAACCACATTCTTGCAGCACATGGGCTTTCCTGAAGGTCTGGCAGAGCCTCCAGGCTCTGTGAAGACTGCACCCACCAACCCCAACAGATGTGAGGACCGGGAACACAAGGACAGCGAATGAAGACAGATGTCACTGCAGTCTGCCAAGTCCTCTGGGGGCCAAATCAATCTGTACATGGGGCACTCCACCACACTGGAGAGCTTCTTGGTGTTGGGACCCTACAGGATTTAGGAATATCTTTTTTTTTTTTTTTTTTTTTTTAAATTTTTTTTTTCAACGTTTCTTTATTTTTGGGACAGAGAGAGACAGAGCATGAACAGGGGAGGGGCAGAGAGAGAGGGAGACACAGAATCGGAAACAGGCTCCAGGCTCTGAGCCAGCAGCCCAGAGCCCGACGCGGGGCTCGAACTCACGGAGCGCGAGATCGTGACCTGGCTGAAGTCGGACGCTTAACCGACTGCGCCACCCAGGCGCCCCAGGCCTAGGAATATCTTTACATATTTCTCTCTCTCTCTCTCTCTCTCTCTCTCTCACACACACACACACACACACACACACACATACATACATAAATAAACAAACAAACAAATAAATAGAAACTCTGTAGAAGCTCAGGACTGGTGAATGCTTCTTTAAAAACATTACATGGCTTCCAAATTGTCTGTGCTCCCAACTCTGCTTTGGCACGGCCCCATGTGTTTGCACGTGCCGTCTCCTCCACCGTTGCCCTTAACCTCGTGCACCAAGTTACCTGAAGGCAGAATCACAGAATCATCTTTGGAGAGAGTCTAAAGACCCTGTCAGGGGACGCTGAAAAAGCAGGATTTCCCTCTCACAATCCAGCCGCTGTCAATCACGGCCACGTGCCTTCATCAGCATCATCCAAAAGCATCCCCTATGATAACCTCCTAACACCATGAGGGGCAGTATTAGTGCTGTACAAAGCACAGCCTCTACTTACCTAACATTGGCCAGCCTTCGAACCCCCCACTCAAATGCCAATTACTCTGGGAAGCTTCCGGGTCACCCCAGCTGAAATGAATCCCAGCCTCCTCTCACCGTCTACAGTGCTTGTTGTCTATTGCATGTATCTGTTCTTTAGCATTTACTGACTTGTTTTGGAGAGAGAGAGAAAGTGTGTGTTTGTGTGGGTGTGTGGGTGCATACAGGGTGGCTGAAACTTATTCTATCTGTGAAGCTACCAGTCCCTAGAAGTCAGAGGCAATGCCCTTACATTTTTGTAGCCCCCACAATGCCTAAGCACAGGACTGTGAAAATAATAATTACTTGGCCAACATTTGTAGAATGAAGGGAAGAATGAATAATGGATGTACAGACCCTGACTCTGCCCTCTGGGAGAGTAGGTCTAATGCAGATACAATTGCTCGCAAAACTGTTGCTCGCTGTTGCTCGCAAAACTGAAATAATAGTCCAGTAACAGGAGTGCACCCTACCTTTTTCACTAACCAGTTGCATGAATTTAGGCACAACTCTTTACTACTCTGTACCTCAGTTTCCCTGGTTCTCAAATGGAGATGTCAGCTGCTTCGTGGGGCTATAATAAGGATCAATTAAGATAATGCATTTCCTTATACTATTTTTTTTTTAAGAAACTTGTTTTTTTAATGTTTATTTTTGAAAGAGCGTGCTGGTGAGGGAGGGGCAGAGAGAGGGAGACAGAGGATCCGAAGCAGGCTCTGTGCTGATAGCAGAGTCCAATGTGGGGCTCAAACTCACGAACCACAAGATCATGACCTCAGCCAAAGTCGGGAGCTTAACCGACTGAGCCACCCAGGCACCTCACTTCCTTACACTTTTAAAAGTCTAACTAAAAAAATAAATATAAGGCAAGGAGACCACAAAGCAGGGAAAAAAAAGCGCCAATATATGGTATTGCTGCATGCAGAGGAAAATGATCTATAGAAAAGCAACCAAGAACAGGTGAATCACTAGGGAAAATTACCCACAAGTCCAAAGCCTGATTCCTATCTGTACACCCTCTCTGTGACTCAGTTTCCTCGCTCTGTAAAATGAGGATCTTAACCACGCTGCCTTTGGCACTATAGGACTTCACGTATGTGAAGTGCTTAATATGGTCCTTGACACCCCCGTAAGCACTCAATAAATGTTAGTTGCCATTTTTATTCTTTTTTTTAATCAGCATTATCATTTTTTAATATCACTAACACATAGTAGGATTCCAGAAATGTTTCTAGAAGTGACTCAAACACCAGGAGGTCAATTAATTCCATCTTCTTCCGTACGCAGATAACGTTACCCAGCACAGGGTAGCCAATATATTTGGTCACCTCGTTCCTACCAAGTCTCCATGTGGACAGAGGAGAACTCAGACAGGGGATACCACCAAAGGGAGCCGCATTTCAAGCCCACACATTCACAATACAACTACAACGTTGGCCCCTCGACCAAAATGGACCAACAGATCTGCACCTAATGAAAGAAAGAGGGAATCATAGGATCTAACACTAGCCAGGCAGACAGAAACGACAAAACTTCCCCATCCTTGTAATACGGTATTTGGCTGAAAAACACAAGGTTACCCCAATTACAGTTCCCAGTATAACAATGATCTCCTGTTGAAATGCATCAAGAGATACTCAAGGCAGATTTTTAAAGGCACATGTCTCTGCATGTCCCTGAGGGACCAATAGGGGCTGAGCAGAGAAGCATTTCTGTGTTAAAGTGATGTCTCATCCTGAGAGACAGCCAGGCACCCCTTCAGTCCCAACCGTGGCTGCTGACAGTAGGGGCATGGAAGGACACGGAGTGATTTCCGAAGATGAGCCCAGCACCCCCACTCTCCCGGCAAGACCTGGATCTTCCTTGGAGGCCTCATCCAAGTTACAGGCCCAGCTTGGCTCTGCTGAGGGACCAAGGGGCGGCTCTGGGTGCTGACTGGGCCTGGCATTCCCAGTGACAACAGATTCTGCTAATGCCTTTCCAATCCTGAAGAACAAGGAACCTGGCCCCAAGAAAGCAGGAATGGCATTGCAGTACCTCTACATCCTTTTCTCAACCTCAGGGGGGTGGGGGTGGGGGTGGGGGGCCTTCAGCACAGGAGCTACAGATAGGAGGGAGTGATACCAAATCTTGAGAAGAGACTACAGGCTGGGGGCGGGGGTCACTGACTATTCACGACCTCAGTTTTTAAGAGTTAAGCTCACAAGAACTAAGCTCCTCCCTTTCCTTTCCGCAAAGTACCTTTTGAAGACCCACTAAAGAGCCCTCTTGCCTAGAGGAAGGCTGGACTAGATTAATCCTGTTAGACTTTAACCTAGAGTAGGAGGTTCTGGAAGGCCAGATGTGAGGTAGAGCCAGGATAGGACGACATGTATTAAACTGCTCAGTACCTACCCCGATTCTGGAAATCACCCTCCCAACCACAGAGATCATTTCCCATGGTCCCACCATGGACTGCGGGTGGACAGCTGGGAGCCGCAAGGAAGGCAGGGCGCATCCCCGCGGGAAGCTTTCCCAAACTCTCCTCCTCCCACCCTCCGCTGTCAAGGAGAAAGGCACCGTCCCCAGCCCAGAGAGCTGGTCCCCGGTAAGCTGCACACACTACCCCGTGGGGAGGGCCAGATCCCTGCTGTGACAAAGTTTCCCAGGCGAAATCTCCAGTTTCTCAACCAGATAAAAAAGCCAATTCACCCACCCACCCACCCGATTCCGAGGAGGAAAGGGAGAGGTGAGGGTTTTATTTTTAAAATGGAAGGTAAAAATATTCTGACTGCTTCTGCGGCTACCAGACAGCTAGCTCACATCCCAAGCAAGAGGAGGCTCTAATATCCCAACATCAGGCTCTGCAAGAGGTGCCTCCAAAGCCCCAAGGTGTGTGCGTGGTAGGCACGGCAGAGGGGCCACCCCACTCTCCTTTGGACGCCAGGCGTGCCAGAGGTCGGGGCCTGGTCCTCCCGACTTCTCAGAGAGAAGCCTCGAAGAGATCAGAGCCTGCCCGCTGGGATGAGGGTACCCTATGGAGCAGGGCGAGCAAGGCCCCTGGGGCTGGCTGTCAGGCTGGGTAGAGTGCCACTGCCCCCACCACCGGCCGGGCGTGACCCAAGGGACCCTTCTTTACCAAGTTCCCTCAGCATGCACCACCCATTAGGTCCCTCAAAGTTGGAGACTCTTTCCAGCTGCACTTGGATTCTCTTCACAGCCCCCCAACTTCCACCAACCCCCTCCCCCAGGGAAGATGCTGGCAGAAAATAACTGCAGCGAGGTAGAAGCTAGGATGAGCCAGGGAGAGTGACCCAACTTTGTAGGGTGTGCGGCCCCCGTCTTGACTCCTTGAGAACCATGGGGGGGGGGGGGACAGGCCTGTGTGAAGGAGACCTCTTGAGGATGCTCAGGTGCTGAGGAGGGACATGGGGTTGAAGAACGATGACGAAGAGGAAGGGGCCGTACCCCTCTCCTCTACTTACCAGGATAGCTTGAATCCTTTCATTAGTACAGGCACGGTAATCCACTGACCGTGTCCTTAGCATCCCCGTGACAGCTCCGGAGGTCCCAGGACATATTGGAAAAGATGACGAAGTCCCCAAAGAACAGAAGCCCATGTAATGTGACTTGAACACAGAGAGAGAAAGATGACAGAGAGAGAGAGAGAGAGAGAGAGAGAGCCAGCAGCACCAGCCAGAAGAACCGCGGCAGGCTGGGCTCGGAGGCCAAGGGCAGCCTCTGCAAATCCAGCCCCAGGGCTGGAGCTGCCTGCCGGAGCCTTTGCTGCTACTGCCAGCTTCTGATGGGGACAGGCAACGGCAAGGCTGCAAAACAAGCCTGGAGTGGCTGTCAACAGGCAGGCCGGCCGGCCACCCGCCCACCCTCGCCTCCTGCCGGCTCAGAGCAGCCTTGGGGGGGAAAGGACCCAAGGAGAGCCCGGCAGGAGAGCAAGAACCGAGCAGAACCTGCACCTCTCTTCCCCCAGGCGGCAGCTCCCGCAGCTCCATATAATCTCCTCATCAATGCAGTACCCAAGCAAAGCACTGCCAGCCACTTCCGCCCATTTAAAGACACAGCACATGTTTTGTCCCGGGATGGGACAGAAAGTCAGGGAGAGGGTGGGTGAACAAGGTGATGCCCAAGGAGGAAGAGGAGAGGGGACAGGAAGAGCGCGAGTCGGGCACTTCCACGAGCATCCATCCAAGGTGTTAAAATGCCACACCCCGGGGCGGGGGGGGGGGGGGGGAGCGCTGACCCCAGGCCCTCTGCAAACGTCCGGAATCCCAAGCGGAGCAGACCTAAAAGCGCCCCCCGCCCCTCCTCCTGCGGTTAGTGCCTAGAGGCCCAAAGGCGAGCTGCTCAAGACCACCTTAAATAGAATCCTCACCGTCTCCCCAGCAAGGCGGGGCCGCGCAGCAATGAGATCCCAAGCAGTTCAAGGCACACGGAACACACATTTCTCTTCCCCTTCTGGGGAAAGTGCCCAGCCCCAGGGCCACCACTTTTGGGGCGCATGGTGAGGCAGCAACTTATGGTGGTCCAGCAGCGCCCCCAGTCACCTGGGGCCTGGAATCCTTTTAAGGTGGCCACGAGGGCCTGGTGTGGGATCTCAACAACATTTTATCACCAACACCGGGCTCTAAGATGATTCAGACCAGACACAGCATCAAAGAGAGGAGGCACTGAGATTTTCAACTCCAACTAGAACATACAATTCGCTCTTAAAATCCTCCAACCTGGGCCCACTGTGTTCCAGCCCCAGCAACTTCCGTGGCTATGTGACTTTTTTTTTTTTTTTTTTTTTGGCCTCCCCTAGATTGCGGACTATCTGGGTCAGTAATGCGGATGGGTGAGAACAAACAAAGAGGAGATTAATTATGAAATAGCAACCTCCAACTGAACCATACTAAGCCTTTACCCTGAAACTTGCCTCAGAGCAATCTACAGACACCCATTCGGGTTGTGTGCACATCATCTATACTTGACCCCCAAAGTGATAGACAGTCTTAAGAAAAACCAGAGCGCAAGATCCCCACTGGTAACGCTCGCTCGCTCGCTCGCCGTACTTGTAATTACTTATTACCTGCCTTTTTAGATGGCAAACTCTAAGTGGGCAGGGACAGTGTGTGAGTCCATCATCTCACTGACTTAGGATGGCTTATATACACTAGATACTATTAGCAAGTGTTTAATTGAAGTGGCCTTATTCGAACCTAACTAAAACACTGCAGTCTCTCTCCAGGGTCCAGATGGTCCAGCAAAAACACCCTTTAAGGGATCCTGAGCTTTTAGAGATGTACTCTCAAAGCAGCCCTGGCCTATGGAATTCTCCTCCGTCCACAGACCCAAGCCAGACAACACTGAAACGCTCTCAAGACCTCAGAATACATCTTTAGTTATGTATCCAGGCCATTCTTTCAACTTAGGTATTGTAGGGCTGCATAAGTTCTCCTTTACAACCTAGGTAATTCACTCCAAGGGCCTCCAGGGACCAATGATGCCAGCCTCTAGGCAAATGGCACCTAGAATACTCTAGGTAGATGAGAATACTCTCATCCTATCCCCCCTGATCACAGATAACACATGAAACCTGAATCAAAGCTTTCCAAGTATTACATTAGACATACATTACTAAATAGTGAAAATTCTATATTTTTCAATAAAAATTTTAAAAGCCGTCAAATAAAAAAGAAACCTCCCTTGCAACTACTAATAAGAATTTTGGGGGAGCTTATTTATGTCAGGCATCGTGCTAATAAGCATTTTACTTGTATTATCTCACTTAACACTCACATCCGTATTATGAAGTTGTGACTATCAGTATTTTTCAGATGATGTTATTGAAAATTAAGACTGTAGCATCTGGATTTGCCTAATGCTAAATAACCAACAAGCTGCAAGCCTGAGACTTGAACTTGGGCATGTTCAAACCCAAAATCCAGTCTCTTAATCAGGATGTATGCTTATTAAAAAAAAAAAAAAAAAGGAAAGAAAGAAAGAAAGAAAATCTGTGAGACAGGCTAATAAGGGCCTACACGCTCCCAGGGCAAAAAGAATCCAGGCAACAGGTAAAAAAAAAAAAAAAAAAAAGATGCTAAATCAAGTTAGCTGCTTCTTTCTTTTACTATTGCTGATAGGTCAGTATATGAATGTGATGGGAGGAACATGAAAAGGAGAATCTAGTTGGTTGCGAGACCATCAACTGCCTCAAATTCCCCTTGGCTCTTTCCTGTTTCTGTAACCTGGGCTCTTCACAGAGCTCGGGAAACTGGCTCCATTTTTGTGGTCCATAAGAAAATCTCAAAATATGACCCAAATAGGGCTTTAAAGAGCCATGGGATTGCCAGCTTTCCTTGAAATATATTTAAAGAATAAGACCAAGCAAAATGAAGAGGTGTTCATCATTTAATGTATCTTCCCTCTTTGATCTTCTCCTAGAGGGCAGACAGTTCAGTAGGTTCGCCAAGTTTCCTGACCGGTAAGGTGTCAGCACTGACATCATTCTAGATTACTGTGGGGGTGAAGTACACAGGTTAACGGTCAGGCAGGTGCTTTCGATGCTCCTGCTTCCGCCTGAACTGCAATCTGCCTGCTCCTTGAGATCTGTATTTCAGGAAGGATAAGAACTTTTACGAAAAAGAAGGAAAGGCCGAAGAGTTCCATTTCCGGCAATATGGCAGACTAGCTATCCTAATGGACCTTCCTGCTAAAAACAACTAAAAATGCTGGATGAAAGAAAACATTTAGAAAGAAAAATAGAGAGGAAATTTTTTAAAAAACACTTGATGATCTATCGAAACAATAAGACAAATTTAGAAACCATAAATTCAGTGAGGGCAGAAACTCAGAAAATTAAAGAAAGCCTTATAGATATGTTTTCTAGAGAAGGCACTTGTGGCACCCGTACAACGGCCTTGGTTTTCTGGACCTCACAGAACACAGTGAGCAGAGACAGTGCACAGGCCCACTAATGGGAGGAGGAAAGAGGAGATCACCTCATAAAGTAGGAGGCCCTACTGGCCTCCCCTAACCCTACAAGTGAGCCTCCAAGAAACTCCCACATGCTGCTGAGGAACTCAAAGACAGGCCTGTCTTCAACCTTGGCAGAGACGAAACAATCTCCCCTGAAAAATCATAATTACCAACTGATCCTCACACAGGCGGCTGCCTGAGGACTTCCTAAACAATTCACACACACACACACACACACACACACACACACACACACAATGTCCAGAAAGCAGAAGGCGGATGAACTCCACCACAGTAAAATGAAGAACATCTGATCCTCAAACTGATTATAGAGAGGGAGAAAAGACCAGGCTTTCCTGGGAGAAGATAATTGCAACAAATGTAGCTGAAAAAGGAATTTTCACAGAATTTATAAATATAAATAAAAATATCTACAAATCAATAGGAAAAAGAAAAACAATTAGATAAAAAGACAAGGGATTTGAATAAGCACTTTCAGAAGAGGAAGTGATCAATCAATGCACATATAAAAAGGTGCTCAACCTCATTAGCACTCAGGAAAATGCAAGCTTAAAATGCCAATGAGATGCTAACTTTGTACCTATCTGATTGGCAAAAGTTAAAAAGTCTAATAATGTAAAGGTTGGAAAGGAACCGGTGGAGGGGGGCCTGGGTGGCTCAGTCGGTTGAGAGTCCAACTTCGGCTCAAGTCATGATCTCGCAGTTTGTGAGCTCAACCCCCACATCAGGCTCCGTGCTGACAGACAGAACCTGGACAGAACCTGGAGGCTGCTTCAAATTCTGTCTCCTTCTCTCTCTCTCTGCCCCTCCCCTATTCATGCTCTGTCTCTCTGTCTCTCTCAAAAATAAACATTAACCAAAAAAAAAAAAAAAAAAAAAACAAACCCATGGACATGTATATAGTGGTTCAACTACGTAAGCAAACCATTTGGTATTTATAGTAGAGTTCGAGAAATGCATCCCCTAACACCTAATGGTTCCATTCTACCAAATGAAGAAGCTCCCATTAGGAAATGTTCGAGAGAGAAACTTCACACAGCACTCACTCTGTGTGGTAACATGGTTTGCGGAAACAAACCCCCAAACCTGGAAACAAATGTCTACCGACAGCAGAAAGGATACACAACTAGGATTTTCTTAAAGTGTGAACAGTCTATAACATTCAGAAAATTTATAAATTACTGTCACGGGCAACCAAGCGCATGAATCTTGGAAACAATGTTGAACACGGAGAGCAAGTCAAAATGAAGAAAGCATGACGTATGATTGCATGCAGATACAGCCACAGGACAAACACGTAACAAGATAGATGCTTCACGTTCATGTATAAAAAGGTACTCAACCTCATCAGTACTCACGAGTTTCCAGATATTCTCTATCTGTATAGCTAGAGAGTGTGTATCCATAAAATGGAAAATCAAGGAAGTGACAAACTCAACATTCTGAAAGGTGGTCAGTGGGCAAGAACATGGAGTCAGCAGGACAGGTAAGAAGTACACTGTTTGTTGTTCCTTCTTTCCGTACGCTTTTTATGTACTTTTTTATAAATAATCTTTGTCTCTGTTCAATATTTAGCAAAAAACAATTTAAAGGTAAACAACGTAACTGGACACATCTGACACCAATCTTCTCCTTCCAATCTCTGTGAACAGAATGGATAAGACAGGAGGTGGGGAATGGCTGACTGGGACAACGATTCGTGTTGCATTTTCACCATGAATTTTCAAAATCTAAGTTCAAAAACCTAGCCTTCCCAGGCTCATGGATATTCATTCCAACGTCTGTTGTGTTTCTAAGGTCTGATTAACAGAAGGTTGAGCTGTGTCCCTCCAAACCTCTTGCCACAACGGTTTCTTCCAAACTTTACTGGGTTTGGAATGCAGGTTAGAAAAAAAGAAAAAAGACACTTTGATTTTAGCTGCTTTGACTTTCTCCTGGTCTCCAAGTCAAGCCTTAAGGTCTCACCACGTGGGTACTGCTCCTTTCCCAAGGCAACAAGAACAGGACTGAAGCTCCTCGCCTCGTCTGTAAGCAGGCACTGGACTGGCAGGAGGTCTTTCCTTCGGAGCATTACCACTCTGCAGACCCCCAAGGCCTCGGCCAAGGGAAACGTGGAGTCCACGAACCCACCACAGGATTCAGTTGCCCTGACTCCCACCCCTCAGTGGCTCTTTCCACCACCAGAAGCTCACGCCTCCTCATGACCTTGGGGAGTCACCGGGAGCCCATCTGGGGCAGAAAACAGATAGTGGACAGGATCCCCGAGGCTCCCCTTCTATCCGGAGTCTCTGGGTTCTGCGCTCGCCTCCCGAGGAGAGGAGAGCCGCAGGACCAGGGCAGTGCCGCATGCCTCCAGGAGCTGGCAAAACTGGGGCAGAGCCGTGCTGCAGTCACACGTTGGGGAATCAAAGCTCCAAGCTCAGGCAGGGGAGTCGGCAGGCGCTGAGAGTGTTATATTTAAGGAGCATTTTGGAGGTCAGGAAGCTGGTGAGAGGAGCAGCGGGGGAGGAGTGGCGTCCTAAACACTGCATTTCAACAAGCCTCCTCGTCCTCCAGCCAGAATCCTCTTCCAAATCCCAAACTGCAGTCAATAGAGCCTGTGTGAGGGGGACGGCAGATGGCCAGAGCGGCACCCGATCAGGTGCTCCCCACCACTTCCCTGTCCCCTCCTCCCCCCCCCCCCCCCCCCACTATTAGTCACTGGCTCTGGGGTGACAGTGTGGGCTGCAGGCATTGGCCTTGCCTTCTGGTCTGTTCATCTGTGTCAGCTCCCAGCCGGGAGCTTCCCGAGCCCGCCCCTCCTCTCCCCTCCCGTGTGGGGGACTCATGTGCACACCCCTGCCCTCCAGCCCCACCAGTCCACTGTAGAGAGGGGAGAGGCAGGGAGGGGAGGGGTGGCCCAGGCCACAGAGCAGCAGAGGTTGAGAGCTTTGTGTGGAAAGCAAGTGGGGGCTCAGTTCACTTCAGGCATGCTTCCTTGGGCCTCCATGACCCCAGGGATTTACTTGGGGGGCTGGAGCGAAATAAAAAAAAAATCAAAATCGAAAATGGACAGACTCACCTCCTCCCCATCCTTCTCTGCCCCTCCTTCACAATCTGCTAATCCAGAATGTTCCAACAGGATGGGCAAGGGCAGAGCCAAACTCCAGCCAGCTTCACCCCGCCCCCAGCTGCTTCACCAGCACAGCTGACTGGAGAGGGAGGAAGACAGGATAGAGGCAGCCTGTCCACTCTAGAGCCTAAAGTGGGCCCCCCTACATTACGTCCTGTGAGTCTCACAACGCCCCGGGGAGGTGTCACTGAGCCACATCTAACGGAGGAAGACACCGAGGCCCGGCGAGGTCTGCTTCTCTTTCTACCGCTGGTGGCTGCTCCTAGAGCCACAAGACGAGGGGGTGCCGCGGTTGGTAAAATCGGGAAAAGCGAAGAGGTGAAGCCCAGTGCCGGCAGCACAAACCCCCTCGCCTCTCCTCAGCCACCTCTCCTGCTCACCTCACTGGCAGAGCCCAGCTAACCTACGTCTCTCCCTCTGTCCCGGCAACTCTGGACATCCCTCCTCCATGGTGACCGCCCGACTTCCTCGTGCCTGCAAGGGCTGGCGACAGAAATCCCAGAGAGGACCCCCTCGCTCTGGCCTACATCTCTATCCCCTTCCTCTCCAGAATCTCTCCCCAGCTTCCTGAACACCTGCCCGCCTGCCTCAGTGCTGGCTTCTCGGGATGTCTTCTTCATTAGCGTGTTCTCGATCACAAGGCTCTCTGCTGCTAGACAGAAGGGCGGGCCCCGGGTGGTAAAGCCCCCCCTGTCAGGAAAGAGGCACACACCTTCCAAAACCCCCCACCCACCAGGAGAGGGGACCTCGCCTGACTTCCCTCATTCTAATTACATGCATAACAAAAGAAAACATCGCTCCTGCCAGATGGAAGAAACAAGGCAGATTTCTAATTACCCACCCTGATCCTCCTGGTTTATCCTCAGGAGAAATTCAGGGTGACTGATGGCATCAGGGACCCAGAAGGGAGCTTATAAACTCAGGTTCTCGCGGGAGGGAGCGCCCAGACGCCCACGGCCAGCTGCTCCCGCTCTCCTCCCACCGAATGGAGACTTCTCCTTTCTCATCTAAGTTACGCTTGAGAAGGACTGTTAACAAACTGATGAACTCATTTCAACAGGGAAAGACTCCTGGCCAAGGACGCAAGACTGCTGGCAGAGAAACCACTCCGTGATGTGACGAGCCTAGGAAAACCACATTCTTGACGGACTCGGGCCGGACACCAGCCCCGGAGGCGTGTGCTGCGGTTTCTTCTGCGCAGCGATTCCGGAATTGGACGGGAGTTCGAATCCATACGTAACAGCTATGTGACCTTGAGCAAGTTACTTCATTTCTCGAAGCCTCAGCTCCATCAGCACACAAAGGTGATAATGGCAACAACCCACACGGCTGTTGGGTGTCAATGACACAACACATGACGTCATATCAAGTGCCCAGCACATTTTACCCATCATCATGACTGTTCCTAACCGGTATCCACAGACGACCAGTACCTCCTGCAGGGACTACAGGGTCCATTTCTGTGCTTCCTTATCTACTTTTTCTCCTTTATGTACAGAAAAATTTCTGATTTTTTTTCTGTTTTGTTGGGGACGTTTTTATGTTTCTATTTCTATATGTGGTATTTCTGTCACATCAGTCAGCCATTTACTTATTCAACAACAACCACACTTACTGAGTGCCTACTATGTTCAGGACCCAGACAAATCATGATGTTATTTCAGTAATAACCCAAATATCCTCCTTGATCTCCGGAAGCTTATAATCTCATAAGGAAGATAATACACGGGCATTAAGTAGTTATATTAAGTAATTCTAACATAAAGTTTAAAGTAGTAAGCCCTGTAAGAGAGGCACAGGTAATCAGGACACAGTATTTCTGTTCACCAAAATGAACACAGGTTTGTAATCGTTATGCCAACTTTTCAATTAATAAGTAATGATGAGTATTCTCAGCCAACCTATGTTAAGTCTGTCTGCGACAATTATTTCTTGATTAGTCTGGTCTTAACACAAAAGAGTCAGCCAGAAAAAGGATCCAATATTTGTGATCATCCTTTATGGAGACAAGAACTTCCTATTTGCATGACAGGTGTCCAGAAATAGTGCCTTCGGAACATACTGCCATCATCACGGCCAATAAATACAGGTTTATTTGGACAGAGCAGACTGCATCTAACGGGCTGGAATCTGAAATTGCATTTCCTACCATTAGGACGTTTTCTCATCAGGGCCTTAAGGCTGGGGGGGAAACAATGTGGAAGATGGTTCAGGCCCCTCTACCTACTATATTCTCTAAACGTCACAACTGACGTGAGATGGCATAATCATGAGTAAACCTCCAGAGAGCTCAGGTTCCGTGTGTCTTAGGACTACTCGGTAAATGCACCTGTGTCCTTCCATACTCTGCCACCAGCTACATCTGATGGTTCAAGGGCACTGTGAAGTATTTAGATGATCTGTGGACAACTGACAAAAACAAGGGCAACATGGTTAAGTTTTGAAAAAGCTAAATACACTGAATTTTTAATTTTTGATAACATGTCCGTTGAAATTTGTATTAAGGGGCACCTGGTGGCTCAGCAGGTGAAGCGTCTGACTCTTGATTTCAGCTCAGGTCATGATCTCACAGTTCATGAGATCAAGCCCCGCGTTGGGCTCTGTGCCTGACAGCTGGGAGCCTGGAGCCTTCTTGGGATTCTGTACCTCCCTCTCTCTCTCTCTCTCTCTCTCTCTCTCTCTCTCTCTCTCTCTCTCTGCCCCTCCCCTGCTTGTGTTCTCCCTCTCTCTCTTGCTCTCTCTCTCAAAATAAATAAACATTAAAAAAAATAAATTTGTATTAAAATATTCTTTAAACAGGGGTGGTGGACGTTTTCTATTTTAGTTTTGTTACCTTCCATAGGTAAGACATGTGGTGATTCTGTGTCGGTCCACCAACTTTTTTCAACTTCTCTACCCGACACACAAGCTCAGACCCCCAGTGTCCCCCACTCCCCGCCCCGAGGAAGGGCTGCTGAGTTCTGGGACCTCACATTCCACTCTAAGGAGAGGCTATGGCTCCTAACTGCTGGGAAGGGGGATCTGAAAGCCTTCTTCAGTCAACTCCCTGTCTTCAGGGAGCCCTGTGGTCTGGGAGCCCTGCAGGGCTGCAGCCTGCACCCTGCAGCCCTGTGGTCACCTGCATCCCAGAGGTTCCTAATCCAGGGGTGCTTAGTGACATATTAATTGGCACGTCACATCCTATTAGTTTCAGGTGTAGAACATAACGGTTCATTATTTGTACACACGGTGAAATGATCACACTAAGCTTCGTCAACATCCATCCCCACGACATTGTAAGACTTTTTTCTTACGATGACCCGATCTAGTCTTGAATGCTCTAACAAAGCCTTGGAGATACGCCTGTGCCTCCCAAGTATACGAGAACAACTACTGCCACTCCCCTGACCTCGGACACCAATTTCCAACTGTTCCGAACACGGTCACCTAGATGTCCCAAGGGCACCTCAAAGCCAGCCTGAATAAAGGCAACTTCTCACTGCCCCTCTAAACTTGCTGCTCCCTCTGACCTCCTGCGCCTGCTTCAGTGAACGGCACCAACTACAAAGTCGCCCAGTCAGACACCTGGAATTCACCCTGTACTCCTCTTCCACCTCCCACTGAACTAGATACAAAGGCCTGTCCGTTCTAGCTCCCTGAACAACTCTGAGTTTGTATCTTGCTTTCAGTTTTATACGTGCCTTTAAATTCTCATCGTTAGGTATGGCGTTATGCCTACCCCTCCTCTCCTATTTGTTCGTTTACCAAATTATTTATTGAGCCCCTATTATATTACTTGGTAATATAATAGGCGTGGGGGGGGGGGCGGGTTGTGGCTTAAAAAGCAAAATCACACTAGCCCTGCCCTTACAAAAAAAAAAGTTTACGGTCTAGTTGGGGAAGACAGACATGTAAAACAAAACAAAGAATCTGAGATGGCACAAAATGAGGAAATGATCAATTATCTGTCTGCCTTGTAGCCAGAGAGTACTTTTTTTTTTTTAAGTTTATTTATTTTGAGAGAGAGAGAGAGAGAGCACACGCACGCACAATGAAGCGGGGTAGGGATGGGGGCGGGGGAGAATCCAAAGCAGGCTCTGTGCTGTCAGCACACAGCCCAATGCAGGGCTTGAACTCACAAACCGTGAGACCATGACCTGAGCCGAATTCAAGAGTAGGACGCTTAGCCGACTGAGCCACCCAGGCACCCCAGAGAGTACTTTTTCAAAAGCAAATCTGATGCTATCCTAAGATATTTCGATTGTTCCCAGTATCTACATAATCTCAGTAATGTGCAAGGTTGTCATGGGATGTCAATCCCTATGTCTAGTTCCATCATCTGCCGCCTGGGGTCCACGTGCTCCTAAGCCCTGATCGTGCCAAACTGTTTGCAGTGACCTGGGCTTTGCCCTGTGCACGCTGTCTCCTCTTGCCTAGCTACCGTTCAGCGAGCAGCTATGGTGAGCCAGGCATTATCTCATCTAATCCTCACGACAATCCTGCAGGGTTGATGGGTATCACCCTCGTTTACAAATAAGGACTCGGGGGACGAGGACAGGCCAAGATAACCCGCTCAAGTTCGCAGAGCCAGAAAGTGGCAGCACCAGCGTATGAAGGCAGATATGTCCAACTCCAGTTTATAATACCACCTCTCTTCTCTTGTCCACCTGCTAAGCTCCCGCTGACACTTCAGGTCTCAGATCAAATGTCGCTTCCTTTAGAAAGCCCTCCTGCCTGCCTAGGCCAACATCAAATAGTTCTTTTGCGCTTCCCTGCTGACTTGAACTTCTGTTACAACCCCTGTTACCTTGTACCGTCATAATGTTTCATAATGTTTACTCATCTGTCTCCCCCAAGAACCCGTGAACAAACTGTTCACCGTGATCATGTGCGATCCAATTACAACCTCCATAGTGAAATCTTTGCTGGCAAATAACTGGCATTTAATAAACATTCCTTGAACGAACCTATTGACGAGTACCTACCAACCTCTTTTCTCACGGTTGAAACGAGAACTCTCAGGGTGCAATTTACTATCTACATATCTTAACACAGTCACGTCAAGACATCAGACGGCCCCGCGCTGAAATTCCAACCTTAAAAAAAAAAAAAAAAATAGTACCATGGCAATGCAATAACAGAGCCTCAAACTCCAGACTCCAGGAGATGAAATCATGCCTCCAACAGCCTTCCTCCAGGAACTGAACATGGTCTAAATAGGCAGTGCTGTCATCCAGAGTGATCACACTTCCAAACCAAAAGCGCTTTCATTCTGGAGTAACTGAACCCAGTATAGTTGGGGCTAAGGGAAATCCTGGGAACAGTACCTGAGAACTGAAGGGGACAGGGTAAGACAGATGCATTTACATGTATTTAGCAATACACACAAGTAAAATGATATATTAAGGAAACAACATCCGAGTCATATATAGATGACGTACCAATGAGTCACGACGTGAATTTTTACTCAACAGCTCCGCTGCATTTAGATAGTATCAGAGATTCAGTACATCTGCCACAATACATAGGCTCTCTTTGTACCTAGGCTGCAAAATGCAAACAGGCTCTTTGCAGGAGCATCTTCATCAGGTTAAGTTTCTTAAACATTTGTGACTTATAATCCTTCTGGGGACCTACGGAGAGCCACAGGTACTCTTCCCAGAAAAATGCAGAGAAATATAAAATTCTGCCTACAAACGATAGAGCTCATGGACCCTCTCCTAAGGACCTCAGCGGTCCGTGGGCCCAAGCTGGAAATACCTGAACTAAACTGCCTCCAAAGGGTCTGGGGTAGAGAAGGTTAAAGAAAGAGAATCACAGCTCTGGGGTTAAAGGCATCTGTCTCCACGGCCAATCAGGTTCATTCTTTGAGGTCCTGAAAGAAGACGCCAGCCTCAGGAATGGTCCGGCTCCCAAGACCTGATTGTCCCCCTGCGTGGACAATCTGCAATCTTGACTAGCGGATGGTAAGAGACTAAGAAAAATGGGCCTGCCTCTGTTTCTACCTCCAGATGCAGCTGCAAACATAAACATACCCTCCTAATTAACCGCAGAATAACTCTCCAATCCCTGCAAACCACACCTTTCCCCCCAGCACAGGCCACCACCCACCCTTGAGGGCCAACTGGTTGATCCCCAACCACTTACAACTTCATGAGCTAGTTGACCGGGAGGTTCGTGAGAGGGAAGCCTGGTGACAGATGACACCTGACATCACCAACAGTAGCATTACAACCACAAAACAAACTGCTTGGAGCAAACCGGGTTTTGGATCCAAACACAGGGCTGCTCCCCCTGGCTGCCTCTGTGCGCGCTGCGAAGGGGGGAGGGCATCTTGCACCAACCGTGCTTAACGTGGGTACCAGGATGTTTGAGGAAGGAGGGGAAAGAGAGGGGAAGCGGGGACAGGGGAGGGAGGCAGTCCAGGGAGGCCTGTTCTCATTTAGTTGTGTGCTCCCCAGCTCCTTTCTTCAAAGAAAACAAAGTATTTGACAAATCTAAGCTGGTTGAAACAACAGCTGTGTGTAATTTTGCAGACTAGAAAATGAAAGCCCAGAGAGGGGAAGTAACTCGGAGCAGATCACACCGCGTGCAGGAGTAGGAGAAAGGCACCAACAGCTCAGATCTGTGATTCGCGGGGACATGTCCTCACCACCAGAACGCATTACTGCCCACAGCACCCTCGCTGCTTGGGCCTCCAACCTCCTTCTCTCTTCCATATACACACGGGGTACCCAACCTGTTCCGAAAGTCTGAATCCTGTTCAGTCTTTCATCTCTGAAACAAAGGAGACCCTGCCATCGAGCCAAAAATGAACCCCTCCACACCAAGCCTGTCCAAGGGCTGAGATATTCTAGAAGGACACTAGGTCTCTCCCTGCATAAAGGTATTGGGGTTGGGGCTTGCAGACTTGGCCTCCTTAGGTTCCCCCATCCACTCCCAATGGCTCAAGTTCCTTCCTCGTCTGGGAAAATGCACAGGCACTGCAAATTCCAAACTGCAAGCAGGATTCAGGAGGGATTAGAAACTCATCTCAGGAACGCCCTCTAGTGAGCCTGCAGGGTCTGGGCGAGAGCACCCGGGCACATTCCCTGGAGGGGCCCAGACCCACACTTCCATTGGGGCATCAGATGAGCGGTGGGAGGGGACAGCAGCAGCACCTGCCACTCAGAGACCAACTCCCCGCCAATCCCAAGGCCATCGTCTGCTGCAGGATGAGAGGCAGTCTCTGCTCTCAAGACTGTCCGGCCCACAACGACCCCACCCATTCCTTATACGACAGACGGAGGGAAAAGGGAAGCAGACAGAAGGTGGGAAGGAAGGGTAGGGAGGCACAAATGGATGAAGAGAGCATTGTGGCGTGAGGAAGAGAGACCATAAAGGAGGGGGTGACTAAAGAGAGACGGGATAAGGATAAAGGAATAAGGAGGGAGAGCTAATGAGAAAGACACAGATCAGCCCAGACAGAGCTAGAGACCAACCCCCGCCCCCCCCCCACCACCACCACCTGCTCAGACCTCTGGGCACGGAAAGGTGAGGAGTGCGCTCTGTCAGACCCAGCCCTCCCTCCCCTCTCCTGAGCTTCATGCTCGGGGGTCATTTCCCTCCGCTCTGACCCAGCCCCCGGACACTTAGGAGTGGTGAGCTGAGGGACAGGAGGGGACAGAAAAGTGAACCAAAGGCAGAACTCGCCAAGCGAAGCCACTTACGCACAGTGCGGCCGGCAGCATTTCCATCCTACCTTTGCTGTCGCCATATCAGCCGGCTCCATGATCTCTGCTTGGCCTAAGGAGCAGTGGCCCCATCCAGAGAAAAAAGGCAGAGTCACAAATGTCCACCCAGAAAGAACAAACCACCCCTCTGGAAGGGCAGGGAAAGTAAGAGACCAATTTCGGTTCTCTGGCCCCCTGGGATGTCCTCTACTGGGGGTGGGGGAAGGGAGGGGAGACAGGAAAGAGGCTCGGGGTCCCCAGCAAGTTGGGGTTGTCGGGGGGGGGGGCTGCCTGGGTTCCCACAGATGCTCACATCAGGCTGAGTCAGGGGGCGTCTCCCCTTGCCTGGTACTTCTTCCCAGGAGGCAAGTGTGGGTCTCCCAGGGCTCCCCCTGCTGGGGGAGAGCGCACAGAGGTGGAGGCCCTGCCCTCCCATCACCCGGCCAACTGGTACCCACAGGTCAGGAAGAGCGGAGCGTGTGGGCAGAGGCCAGCTGGCGGGTGCTGAGCAAGTGCTGGGGGTAGCAGGTAGGGAGGAGGCCGGGGGCCCGTGGGGGCGGGTGTGAGAACCTCAAGGAGGTACAGGCACTCAGATGGAAGCAGGAGGTGCTGTGCAAGGAGGTGCCGGAGGCTCAAGCCGGAGCCCTGCGCGGCAAGGTCGAGAATGCAGAGGGAGAGGAATCTGCCGGGTGAAGCCACTCACCTTGCAATAACATTCAGACTGACTGAGGCCTACACAGGAGCCAGGAGCGGGCGGTTCACACCCCCCCACTCCACTCCCAGAGACTCACAGCCTCTGTCTAAAGGTACATGAGAGCAGCCGGCAGCCCGGCTGGATCTGCAGAGGCCCCTGGCTCTCTCGGAGCAGCCTGATTGGAGGAGCAGGATGACTTCATCCGGCCCCATTCATCACTGTAGGTTTCCTGCCCAGCGGGGACAGGCCGCTCTGCTTGCAGTGACTACAGCTTCCTCTCTGGCCCATTTTACTCCGGCAACCTGGGATAGGCTGTGTCGGCCAGAGGCCGCCAGGGGAAAGGGATCGGAGCACCCCAGGCCCTAGAGGGAAGAAGGGGAAGAGGCCGCTCACGTTTCAAGGAAAGAGCAAAGCCTCTACTTAAATAAAACACGGTGTGGGTATTCACTGTGTGCATTTGCTCGTGCTGGAGCCCAGATAAACACAAAAGAGCAGGGCTCCTCGGAGGCAGCCAAGAAGGGAGGTGTGTGCTCTCCTGAACCACTGACCTTCCCGCCCCGTCTTCAGAGATATTCTCCCAATCAAAGCCAATAACCTATGGAAAGGCAGATCAATATCCTCAGCTCTACCAGATCTTCCAACAGTGCTAACCCGGGCTGGCTGTTAAGCACACTGATTGCTTTATGCTTCTGGTTTCAGACCTGCAAAGTGTTAAGGTGGAAGCTGCGGCTCCATTTTACAGATGAGAAAACAAACAAAGACCCGGAAAAGAGCAAAAGGGCCAAAGAAAGGCCTTCCAACACTCCTTTCCAGATTCCATATAGACTCATCCCTCAGAAAGGGTGAGACCCCCCCCCCAAGATATAAGCCCCTTCATGTACCCCCTCCCAATCCAGCTTCCAGAGCATAGAACAATCCAGCACAGCCAGGGTTAAAGAGAGAGATTAAAATAGAAGAGAATAAAAAAGGCAGGCAAGGAACCTGTGATCACTCATCCATTCCTGCCTCCCTCACCCTTCATTCTTTTCTCTTACCTCTACTGCTGGTCAAGCCTGGCTTCACAACAAAACTGAGCACTCAGGGGGACCCACACAGAGCAGGAAAAGAGTTTCCCGAAAGAACGACAACACCAACCATCCCACAAACAATTCCACTTTAACACAGCCTTTGTGAGTCTGGCTTAATGACAGAACAGTAAGAGTTAACAACTCCCATTTGTAAGGTGCTCTAATGCGTTTCCAAATCTGCTGCCTCATCTGACACTCCGAGGAAGCCTGTGAGGTATTGTTTTCTCCAGTTCAGAGATAATTAAACTAGGATTCAGAGACTTTCCGTGACTTGCCCAAGGTCACACGGCCGGCATAGCAGAGCTGGGCTCCAAACCTGTGTTCACTGACACCAAACATCTTTCCACTAAACACTTAAACGCCATGCTACCCAATTTCCCACCCCTTCATCTTTGCGTCCTCCATCTGTCCCCAACTCTTGCTGCCATTACCACAGACTCAGAGAATATAAAACCTCAATTAATTTAAGATTTCCTTTTGGGACACTCCCTACCCCCAACCCCCCGCCTGTGTTCCCCTGAAGATGGCAAATTGTAAGAAAATGCATTCTCAAACATTAGGGGGAAAAAATCTTGCGCATATCCAGAGGTTGGTGTATACACATTAAGCAAATCTCCTGTGTCCAATGGTACTAGGACAGAAACAGACACTTAGATCAATGGAACTGAATCGTGGTCCAGAACTGGACCCACAACGTATAGCCAACTAATCACTGACACAGCAGAAAAGAATATCCAATGGAATAAAGACAGTCTCTTCAGCAAACGATGTTGAGAAAACTGGACAGCGACATGCAAAAAAATGAACCTGGACCACTTTCTTACACCATACACAAAAAGAAGCTCAAAATGGAGGAAAGATCTAAATGTAAGACAGGAAGCCATCAAAATCCTTGAGGAGAAAGCAGGCAAACACCTCTTCGACTTCGGCTGCAACTTCTTACCCCACAGGTCTCTGGAGGCAAGGGAAACGAAAGCAAAAATCAACTACTGAGACCTCATCAAGATAAAAACTTCTCGGCGCCTGGGTGGCTCAGTCGGTTGAGCGTCCGACTTCGGCTCAGGTCATGATCTCGCGGTCCGTGAGTTCGAGCCCCGCATCGGGCTCTGTGCTGACTGCTCAAAGCCTGGAGCCTGTTTCAGATTCTGTGTCTCCCTCTCTCTCTGACCCTCCCCCGTTCATGCTCTATCTCTCTCTGTCTCAAAAATAAATAAACGTTAAAAAAATTTTTTTTAAAAAAAACTTCTGCACAGGGAGGGAAACAATCAGCAAAACTAAAAGGCAACTGACAGAATGGGAGAAGATATTTGCATAAAGGCTTAGATCCAAAATCTATAAAGAACTTATCAAACTCAACACCCAAAGAAACAAGTAATGCAGTGAAGAAATGGGCAAAAGACATGAATAGACACTTTTCAAAAGAAGACATCCAGATGGCCAACCGACATAGGAAAAAAGTTCAACATCACTCATCATCAGGGAAATACACATCAAAACCACAATGAGATACCACCTCACACCTGTCAGCATGGCTAACGTTAACAACTCAGGCAACAACAGATGTTGGCAAGGATGCGGAGAAAGAGGATCTCTGTTGCATTGCTGGTGGGAATGCAAATTGGTGCAGCCACTCTGGAAAACAGAATGGAAGTACTTCAAAAAATTAAAAATAGAACTACCTACGTCCCAGCAATTGCATTACTAGGTATTTAGCCAAGGGATACAGGTGTGCTGCTTCAAAGCACCCCAATGTTTATAGCAACATTATCAACAATAGTCAAAGTATGGAAAAAGCCCAAATGTCCATCCACTGATGAATGGATAAAGAAGATGTGGTATATATATACAATGGAGTATTTTTCTTAAGTTTATTTATTTATTGTTTAGAGAGAGCACAAGCAGGGGAGGGACAGAGAGAGAAGAGGGGAGAGAGAGGAAGAGGGGGAAAGAGACAGAGAGAGAGACAAAGAGAGAAAGAGAGAGAGAGAGCATCCTAAGCAGGATCCACGCTGTCAGCGTAGAACCCAATGCAGGCCTCGAACCCACATACCATGAGATCATGACCTGAGCTGAAATCAAGAGTCAGACATTTAACTGACTGAGCCATCCAGGCGCCCCATATATACAGTGGAGTATTACTCGGCAATCAAAAACAATGAAATCTTTCTATTTGCAACAATGTGGATGGAACTAGAGGGTATTATGCTAAGTGAAATTAGTCAGAGAAAGACAAAAATCATACGACTTCACTCATATGTGACATTTAAGGCACAAAACAGATGAACATAAGGGAAGAGAAGCAAAAATAATATAGAAACAGGGAGGGGGACAAAACATAAGAGACTCTTAAATACAGAAAACAGAGGGTTGCTGAAGGGATTGTGCAGGGGGGCTGGGCTAAATGGGTAAGGAGCATTAAGAAAGACACTTGGGATGAGCACTGAGTGTTACATGTAGGGGATGAATCACTGGATTCTACTCCTGAAATCATTACACTATGTGCTAACTAACTTGGATGTAAATTAAAAAAAAAAAAAAAAAGCTCCTGTGTCCAGTGGAAATTGCCTTTAAAAAGAATCAGTTACTCACGTTCACTTTATTTAGGTAGCAGAGTAGACTAAGCCATCTGACCAAACTGGTCAATTACCAAGATTAAAATGAAGGTGGGGGGATATGTTCCTGGTTCCAGTCACCATAAACACTGAATATATCACGTATCCCTTGCCTATCCCATCCCATCTCACTCTATTAGCCAAGGGGCATGAAAGTTCCATACAGCGAAATGAAAAAGGACAGGAGTAAAAGTGGTGGGACACCATCTGGGCCGATGGATTGGTTTTCTTTAGCTCACTGCCCCATGGTCATAGATACAATCAACTTGGAAAGGGTACGGGGTGCTGCTAGGACAGCACTAAAGTATTCTATCATAACCTGCACAAAAAAGCCAAAAGCGTGCGGGCTGCGCTGGTTCCACACGAATCATCTCTGCTCAGAGGCCTGTAATGTTCCTTCTGGCTATCGCTCTGGCCTGCGGTCCTCTCTGTTCCTGGGCTGACAGTCAAATGCACAGACAGATGGAGAGCAGAAGGCTAGTGCCCACGAAGGAGGATGTTCTGTTTCATCAAAATCATGCAGAAATCAGACCCGTGTTAACAGGACCCCGCCCAGTGTCCCAAATGACCAAACACACGTACCTCCTCGGTTCTTAATGGCAACCAACCGTCACACAGTCCTGGATGCTGAACACAGCAGACAGCATTTCAGAGGGCTGCTCAGCCAGAAGCAGCCATGTTTTTAGAAAGCAATTTATATGTCCTGGACTCAAAGCAGCAGGAAGAGAGCTGTTAGCTATAGAACAGATAATGCAGGAGATGGGGCACAGAAGGAGGTAGGGGATAATGCTTGGTTTCAATGAGAAAGGAGGGAAGAAGTATGTCCCAGAGTCCAAAGATAATTCCAGGAGGGAAGAAAGAAAAGAAAATGACACTGAAAGGGGAAAAAGAAAGGAAAACTGACGCAGTGGATCAATTAACAAGCCACTGCATCCACACTTCTGCTAACCAGAAAGGAATCCATCTAATAATTTCTTCTGGAAGAAGTAACTCCTCTAGTCTATCCGTTTGCTCTTTGAGCTAGAGACCAGAAGCTCCCTCTTCTGCAAGTTCATTGCTCTCCATTTGACCTCATATTTAGTAAAAAGACAGAAAGATGGAGAGAGAGAGAGAGACAGAGAGACAGAGAGAGAGACAGAGAGATGGATGGGAAGCTCTTTACCATATCATTACATCATTTTCTCTCCAGGGGAATTATTTGTACTAATGACTTTACCCTAGGTATTATATTCTAACTCCTTAATCACTATACTTGTGTAACAAACTAAGGAAGAAAAACAAATAACAACAACAACAAAAAAAACCCAGATACCTGAAAAGAGGCTAGAGTGAGTTTTGGTGGAGGATGGGTAGGGTGTCCTGGGAAGAACAGGCACCCAGTTCCCTAAAGACAGCTCAGAGGCTGGACACTGCACCTGCTTCTTTAGGAAGAGCCTCCTCTAAAGCAGCTGCCTATTGGTGGGCAGGGCACAAGGAAGCCAAGCAAGCCAGTTTCAAACCCTGGTCAGACCAGTGTCCTCCTGCTGCACCATGGGATATGTAGTTCTCTGAGCAATGGGCAGTGGTGCGGCCATATTTGCACTGCTTATCCAATGTGCAGCTTGACCACAAACGTGGGTCAGACACCTTAGCCAAAAAGGTACAACTCCTCCCTGCAGTCTGACTTTATTTTTTATTTTTAATATTTATTTGAGAGAGACAGAGTGTGAGTGGGGGAGGGGCAGAGAGAGAGGGAGACACAGAATCCGAAGCAGGTTCCAGGCTCTGAGCTGTCAGCACAGAGCCCAATGCGGGGCTCGAACCCACGGGCTGTGAGATCATGACCCGGGCTGAAGTCCGACGCTTAACCAACTGAGCCACCCAGGTGCCCCCCTGCAGTCTGACTTTAAACAGAAAAGACGGTGAGGAAACAGGGAGAGGTTCACAAACTACAGGAGATCACAAACATGAGGACCTTGAGAGGTCACTTGATGTCTTTGCTCTGTGAGCACAGAAAATGACAGCTTCTCTCAAGAGAAGAGACAGAAAAAGAAAGAGGAAGGGAGAAAGAGAGGCAGATGAAGGAGAAAAGGGCAGCGTGTGTGTCCCCATGACTGTGCATGTTGGATTCAGGGCCCAGAAGGTGACTTCTCATCTTTTGCTGGTTAACCATCAACTCTGGAGAGAGGCAGTCGAGTGTGCTGACGAGCATGCCTCTCCAGCTATTCTGCGCAGTTTGGAATTCTGACTCAACTGCCCACCATCTGTGTGACCCTCAGGCTGGTTACTTAGCCTCTGCGCCCCCATTCCTCATCTGTAAGGCAGAGATGATGTTACTCAACTCATAGACTATATGCAGATAACATGCTAGAGGGCTTAAAACTGTGTCTTAAGTGTTAGATTTTTTTTTTCAGTATTATTCAGTGGTTTGCCCCTTCCCCTAATCCATGTGACCTTTCCCCCCACCCAGAACATGAAATTTTAAGTCCTCAGAGCTGGCGATGGCAGAGGTAGACTGGACAGAAAACAATCCCACCTGCGTTTTTAGATGAATAAAGACGGGGGGGGGGGGGGGGCGGTGAGACAGTCATTAGAATAAGAAAAAGGGCAGAAAAGGAACAAGGACAAGAACTACAACCAGAGACACTTGCAAGTAATACTGAATGGCAGCGGACATTAAGGGGGACATGCGGGGGAGTCTGGGGAAAAAAGTCATCAAAGGACAGTAAAAAAGAGTCCGAACAAAAATAAAGAAGGGGAGGAAAGACTGACAAAGAAAATCAGGGAAGCTGATCAGGTTGGAGGTGGGAGGAGAAAGGAGACCGAGAAATTAAAAACCCAAAGTGGGAAGTTCCGAGAGGATATGACTAAAGCATCTGTGAGGAGCTATGGATGGACAGAACTGCCCAGCATGAGGAAACTAGAGAGACGGCAGCTAACACTGCAAAGTTCAAGTCTAGAATGGTCTTGCCAAGCGGGCCTGATCCCTGGCGATGGCCCCGGTGTTGTCGGGGTCTGGGCTGGAGGAGGTTGCTCAAGCAGGCAGGACTGGAGCGAGTGAGGTGGGTGGTAAGGGTTAAGGTTCAGGTTCCAGGAGGAAAGGAAGTAGACGTAGCTTTGGGACCAGTCACCTAGAAGACAGCGCGCCCTCAGCTCTGAAGTCAAGAGGAGAGGGGTGGGTACCTGGGCGGCCCAGGTGGTTAAGCATGCAGCTCAGGTCATGGTCTCACAGTTCCTGAGTTCAAGCTCTGCATCGGGCTCTGCGGTGATGGCGCGGAGCCTGCTTGGGATTCTGTCTCTCTTCTCTCTGCCCCGTCCCCTGCTTGTGCTTGCTCGCTCTCTCTCTCTCAAAATAAATAAATTAAAAAAAAAAAAAAAATGAAGTCAAGAGGAGAGAAACAGGCGTATTTGAGTGCAAGTACTCCGGGCGGGACAAAGGGACGATGCCAGCTTAGGGAAACTTGTACTCTGTGCAACACTGAGTATCTTTGCCGGTATCGGTGCCCTTCTGCATCTGAGTTCCTCAGGGTAAAACAAGATAGACAAAGGGGAATTGCCACTAGCAATTCCTGAGGCCTCACAAGCAACAGGAATATAAATGCCACCCCCTCAACATTAGCCTCTAGAGCTGGACAGGGCAGCATTGCATAGCGGTTGAACTCTACAGTCAAGTTGCCTAGATTCAGATTCCAGCCCATCGTATAAGGGTTGTGTGATCTCAGAGTGCCTGGGTGGCTCAGCCAGTTGAGCGTCAGACTCTCGGTTTCAGCTTAGGTCATGATCTCCTGGTTTGTGGGTTCGAGCCCCAAGTCAGGCGCGCAGAGCCTGTTTGGGATTCTCTCTCTCTCTCTCTCTCCCCCTCTCTGCTCCCCCCGCACTCACATGCATGGACGCCCTCTCTCAAAATAAACATTTTTTGAAAACAGCTGTGTGATCTTATGCGAATTACAAAACCTCTCTAAGCCTCAGTTTTGTAAACTCTAAAATGGAGATAAGAGGACTACTGTTTCATAGCAAAATGGAGACATTTTTAAAATGTTTTTCAATGTTTGTTTATTTTTGAGAGAGAGAGAGAAAGACAGAGTATGAGCGGGGGAGGGACACAGGGAGAGGGAGACCAGAATCCAAAGCAGGCTCCAGGCTCTGAGCTGTCAGCATAGAGCTCAACGTGAGGCTGGAACCCACAAACCGTGAGATCATGACCTGAGTTGAAATCGGACACTCAACTGACTGAGCCATCCGGGCGCACCAAAATGGTGAAATTTAAATGTGAGCCCAGTGACTGACACATACCGGGAAGAGTCACTAAATGTTAACTGAAATAATGCTGTCTTCACAATTACTGTCTTAAGGGCAGTCAGGGGTTGGGAACAATGGGAACTCCACGAGTTCCCCTAATGTCCCTCTGTCTTCACTTGGTGTCCACGTGAAGCTCGCAGCGCTCTGATTACACAAGCCCTTCCCTGCCACCTCCAGGCCTCATGATATGGCCTCCAGCCAGCAGCTGGTCCCCAAACTGGACTTTCACATGACAACTTTGTGCAAGTGCTTTGAAAATGAAAAGAGTTGGGGCGCCTGGGTGGCTCGGTCGGTTGAGCATCTGACTCTTGATTTCAGCTCAGGTCACCATCTCACAGTTCGTGAGTTTGAGCCCCGCGTCGGGCTCTGCGCTGACAGTGCAGAGCCTGCATGGGATTCTCTCTCTCTCTCTCTCTCTCTCTCTCTCTCTCTCTCTCTCTCTCTGCCCCTCCATGCTCACTCTCTCTCTCTCTCTCTCTCAAAAATAAACAAAAACATTTTTAAAAAGAAAATAAAAGAAAATGAGAAGGGTCACCAAAGCATAAGGCAGATCAGTGCTTGCACCTCCTGCTTTGGGGGTTTCCTTCTGCACCTGCACCAATTTTCACAAAAGACCTACAGCAGGCTGCCAAGCCCTCTGGAGCCTTTCCTACAGCCATTCAGGGTGAGAGCATATAAGAGGCCACAGGATTAACTGAGCCGGGGGCCAAAAGACACAGCTGTAGACCCCCGCCAATTCTCAGGCCAGAGGCAGGGGAAAAGATGCAAAGCCGGCACAAAAAAGGGCAATGTGGAGGGGAATGCTTCCAGGGACTACTGTCCCCTCCAGACTGCTGTTAGGTAACCCCCTCCCCATCCAACGTCCCCGAGGGATACAGGCTCCACCATGGAGGCTGTCGCAATCACATCAGAAAACAAAACACAGGGGTGCCTGGGTGGCTCAGTCGGTTATGCGTCCAACTTCAGCTCAGGTCATGATCTCACAGCTCGTGGGTTTGAGCCCTACATCGGGCTCTGTGCTGATAGCTCGGAGCCTGGAGCCTGCTTTAGATTCTGTCTGTCTGTCTGTCTCTCTCTCTCTCAGAAATGAAAAAAACATTAAAAAAATTAAAAACAAAAAACAGACCATTAAGCTACAGAAGCTGGGTGGGGTGGGGAAGAAAAGAAGGACCAAGGAAAATAGATGTCCAAGGAAGAACTCCACTGGCCCCAGAGGAATCTGAGTAGAGGGTCTAAGAAGAACGGACAAACCCATTTCCACAGCTCCTCTGCCTTTGCAATGGCAGGTCCCTTCTCCTAGTGTCCTCGTCCTAAGAGGCGGGAGTTGTTGGGCTTAGACAGTCCTACCCTCCAGGGTAGAAGAAGTGGGGTCCAGGGCACTCCCCTTACCTCCTGCCTGCTGACTCACACTGATCTCACTACTGAGGAGGGCTCAGGTGGCCCCGCTCTCTCCTCTCCGGCAAAGCCACTGCCAGCAGAGGGTGCTGGTGAGCCCAGCGGAGAGACCCCAAAGGAAGGTGAACTTTTTGCAGCTCAGGCTGGTACCCATAGGGGCTTCTTCACCTGGTACCCGCAGAGAGGTCAGAGTGACCCATTTTATTCTGCAGTTTAGGCATAATAGTGAAACTGAAAGAAAGCATCAGAAATGTACTAGAACTTTCCTATAAATAACTTGCTGGTGAAAAGTCTACAGCACTTCTCAGTATCCACAAGGCATAAGGAACATACTCAAAACAACCCCAACTGTTTGGCTCTCAGGCATATTTAACATGTATCATTCAAAATCACCGGGGTCTATTCTCTCCTTGTCGATCTGTCTCCTGTTCCGTCCAGCTTGAAGCTTCAAAAGAGATAACTTTCACTAACAAACTCATTTATACACTCCACATTTGGAGCTTTAGGTCCAGGAAGCTGGTGAAGGAAGATCCATCCGATATAAGGAAAAGAAGAAGGTTCAGCACTGGGCCCCAAGTGTCCTGATAGCCACATGGATGCTGTCTCGAGGGGGAAGTCATAAAACGTTGCAAATAAAAATCTCTGGAGTCAGGGGCACCTGGGTGGCACAGTCGGTTGAGCGTCCAACTTCGGCTCAGATCATGATCTCACGGTTCGTGGGTCCGAGCCTCGCGTCGAGCTCTGTGCTGACAGCTCAGAGCCTGGAGCCTGCTTTGGATTCTGTGTCCCCCTCTCTCTCCGCCCCACCCATGCTTGTGCTCTGTCTCTATCTTTCAAAAATGAATAAACATATTTTTTAAATCTCTGGAGTTGAATTTCAGCTTGATCACTTACAAAGAATGCCACTGGGCAATTTAAGCCTCCATTTCCTTCTCTAGACAATGAATAAAACAGCAACTATCCTTATAGGCCTGCTATTACGGTTGAATTCTTAATCATGCTTTCTTAAGCACATGTAAAGTGCAGTGCTGAACACATAATAAACTCTCAAAACAGCAGATATTAGTAGTAATGACAATTAATACCTCACATGCCCACAAACTAAGTACACAGGCACTTTTCATAGTCTTGGATTTATTCATCACATGCGTAGATTCTCTGTAGTTTCCTATAATTCTAAGTTTCTTTACTGAGAGAAACCCCAGTTTATCTCCTGACTATGGAAGTTATTCACCGAGAGGCAGATAACCATTTGATGTAGGTACTGAAGAAGAAATTCACGAATCAGGAAGGAGTAGAGGGTATTAGCCTCCTTAAATCTCTTCTTTAGGGCCACTTCAGGCCACTTGGTAAGGACAAGTGATACATACACACTCCTGGCCAGATTCAAGTCCACCCACTGTTTAAGATGCCAAGAAAAGGAAACATGGGTGTTTTACTTCTAGGGAGAAAGGAGTTCAACAGGTAAGACTGGTCGCTCTGTGGATCCCCAAACAGACCTGTTGTGGTGCCATGTTCATAAACTCAAGAGTTTTGAGTCTGGCGTTGAATTCTACTTCATGAATCACCCAGCCAGTTCACATACAAAAGACACAAGGGAGGGGCGCCAGGGTGGCTCAGCTAAGTGTCCGACTCTTGATTTCGCCTCAGGTCACGATCTCGTGGTTTGTGAGATCGAGTCCCACATCAGGCTCTGCGCTGACAGCACGGAACCTCTGGGGAGGTACTCAGACACGGTCCACTCCCTCAGCCCCTCTCCCAATCCTGGGACCATCTGAACCAGGGTTACAATGCTTTCCTCTGCATTTTGATGGGAGACCTTCACCTTCAGACTAGGAAATAGCAAAGAGAAGGAGGGAGCCCAGCTGTGAACTGTTTGTTGCTCACCCGTCAGAGGATAAGAAGAAAAGAAGCATTGAGCAGTCCGGAAAGTTGGTGACAGATAAGATGTAATGATTATTTTAATTACATATCCCCTCGCACAAGCACACACACCCCGCCCACCTTTCTCCTTGCTGCAGAATGGGGATTCTTGGTCTATGGAGCAACCAATAAGGGAAAACAGGAGCTAGGCACGACACCAGTGTCCCTGAGGGAGCCACGGGTCTGCCAGGGGCTCCCTGAAAAAAGATGCCACAGGCCAGGAACAGGGCACTGGGCTCTCCCTGTCCTGTTACTATTCACTGTTAAATTGCGTATTTGATGCTAGCTAGCTCAGGGATAACAGGAGGCTTTCGGCAACGGGGCACATTTCTCAAAGCCAGGTTCAAGACCACTCAAGTCAGAATCACTTTGGGGTATGTGTTCACTGTGCAAATTCCTAGGCCCACCCCAGGCCACACGACTCAGAAGAGCCCAGGAAATCTGCACAGTGAACAAGTTATGCACACGATTCTGAAACCCATGCGATGCGGCCTCCCTGGTCTCCCAAGTAGGCTGTTCATCATCAAGGGACAGGAACACTTACTCATGCAAAATATTATAACTTATATATATTATGTTTCTTTTTATCTAACCCTTTTAAAACGTCTGTAATAAGCAAAACATTTAGTACAGCAGTGCACGCATATAATTTATATAAATATACACTGGTGGAGATAGCTCAGAAAATTTTCACTGAGACAGGGGTTTGCAACAAGGCTGGAGTATCGACTTCCGGTACGACGGCTTCTCGCCTCGCGGGGAAAGCAGGGAGTGGTCTCGGCAAACAGGTGCTCTGAGCTCACAGGATTCATCAGTAACAAGCTGAGAAGAGAACTCTGGATTTTGACCTCCAACTGCGTCTCAACCCTGGAGTAAGAGGGAGGCAAAAAAATGCAGAGCAGGGCAAGCCGGAAGTGGAGTCCCTGCTTGAGCCCCCAGAACTGTCACCCACTCACATTCCTTCTTCACCCTGGCTATAGGAGGATGGGATTTCACCCGGCAGGAGGGGGGGGAAGTGAGGGAATGAGGTTTACCATCTGCCTGCCAGTTGTCCCAATCTAAATCCCAACTATGGCATCAGCAGAGTGAGCGTCGTTTGCTGAGCTATAATTAATATCCCCCTTTCTCGGGCAGGAAAGGAGAAACGCTGGGGTAGGAGAAACACTGAGCAGGTGACGGTTACACCTGCAGACAGTTCTGCTGACAGCGACGGAAGCAGCCAGGACTGCCAGCGAGGAACTACAAACTGGGAACTAGAGAAGGGAGGGGAAAGCAGGAACACCCACTTGCTTCCCTGCCCAGACCTAAAATAAGGTCCTTCTCCCTCCTATTCAAATGCCATGTGTGCTGTCTGTCCAAGACCAGGCCACCCCCCAAGGGTAGGAGTACGTGGATCCAAGAAAGGAGAACAACAGGTGAGGGGCGGTCACTAACCACAGACCACGAGCATGAAAACGTCACACAATTAACAGATACAGAGGGGCTAGTCCGTGGCCCTCCGTCTGGAGCATAGTCACAGAATCCCAAGATTACAGAACGTGAGAGGCTGGCAAAAACGTCTTAGATAGTTACTCATGCGCCCATTTACTCATTTAACAAATCTTTTCTTTTTTTTTTTTTAAGGTTTATTTACTTATTTTTGAGAGAGAGAGCGAGAGCACACACACACGTGGGGGAGGGGCAGAGAGAAGAGAGGGAAAGAGAGAGTCCTAAGCAGGCTCTTCACGGTCAGCACAGAACCCAGTGCAGGGCTCGAACCCAGGAACCTTAAGATCATGACTTGAGCCAAAATCAAGAGTCGGGTGGACACTTAACCAACTGAGCCACCAGGCACCCCTCCTTTAACCGATCTTTCCTGAGCACCTCCCATGTGTCAGGCACACACTAGTGAATGAAGCAAAGACAGTCCCCTGCTCTCATGGAGCTTAGTTAGGGCCCTAGTGGAGGAGACAGACGACAACCAGGTCAACAGATAAATACAGCGACAAGATGGGTTAGCGCCAAAATGGAAAATAAGCTGGGCAAGTGAAGGCCGGGGTTAACGTTGACTGACTTCTCCTGGCCACTGAGGACTTGTTCGTGGCTTACCCGAACCAAGTTCTCCAACCTACACACAGCTCTCCAGCAGCTCAAAACTCATCTTCCGCTCTCCTCACAGGTTTAGCCCGAGTCTGCTGTTGGCTGGCAGTCACAACGACATCTACTGTGTCCCACACACAGGGCCAAGACCTTCTTCCATTTTGTGTCATTTTGATTCTCACAGCCTCCGCGAAAGAGGTACAGCTATCTCTATTCTTAAGGAAGGAAACATTCAGAGAGGGCAGGATTTTGCGAGAGCCCCAGAGCCAGTAAGTGGTAGAGCCAGAGCTTAATCGAAGGTTGTTCGGTTTTCAAAGCGTTCCTGAGTTCCACAAGACGACCGCTGAGGGATCGTGTCTCTGCCCCCAGCACCATACCACAGGGTCGGAGAATCTCTTCTTCTGCCATTATCCCTTGGATTTTTGCTGTGTGCAGGGTACTGGGTGGTCAGTACCTGAGGAGTCATCTCGTAAGAGGAAGGACTCAGTCTCTGTTCACTGCCCTCAAAACTTCTGCCATGAGAACACCTCAGGGGAGACAACTCTTACCAACAGTTGGCTAAACACTTATGGGCATCCATGCCTACGTGTGTGCGAGAGAATAAGAGAGAGAGAGAGAGAATCAAGATCATCTACTGCACCTCCATCCCCAATCTACCTCCATTCAGTCTCTCTCACTACCTTTCCTCCATTTGTTCCACCTTTCCTTCCACTTACTGCTGTATTTCTCTTCACAAAAAAAAAAAAACACCCGGAAGCCTGCCCATAGGCTTACGTGCCCCTCTCTCTCCAACGCCCCTCAGGCTCTGAGTTTAACTCAGATGCTAGGGGCTGGAACCTCTCTCTCCTCCAGGACACCTCCTCCCCTCTACTTGTCACAAAGGGACATATTCACCAGCGAGCCACCGCACCACAGTTCCGGTACAGCACCCCCCCACCAGGAAAAAGCGCCCCACACCCGGTTTATCCTCAGGTCTCCCCAGCAGTCTGCTCGAGTGGCCCTGGAGTCAGAGCAAAGTCCCAAGTGACTACACCTTGTAAGAAGTGAACGCACAGAGTCCGCACCCCCCAAATACCCCACTCACAGGTTCTCTCTCGCTGGAATGGAACTGTCGACACCCCAAAGGCACCGGACAGAATATTCCATTCTCTAGAGCACCTTTCTCTTGGGACCTCCAAGTTCTTTACCAACCTAAGTGATGTACCATGAGGGAGGAAAATTAACAAGCCCTGGCCAGTTACGAAGAGCGGGGAGAGCTGGACACATCCTTGGCAGACAGTAAGGCCCAGTCACGCGTTCCATCCATTCCGACCAAAGGCCACACAGCCTCGCCTGGCTGCACCCCTCTATCCCTTACCTTCAGCCTCTTGCGACAGCCCACTCCTCCCTCCTGAGGGGCTGTCACTTGGCAAAGAACTACAACAGCCCCCGAACACGGGGGCCAGCCCCCCAAAGCCCTCCTGCCTCTGTGAAGAGCCCCGGGTCAACCCCGACCAGGCCAAGGGCCGAGTCCTCGTGTCCCATTTTCCAGGGGCCCCCTGCCACCTACTTGGCTCGTAGAAAGAACAGCTTCTTCCTCAGGGAGGAGACGTGGTAGTGACAGGCCTGCTTCACGGCCGTGCTGCAGGAGACCGTCTCGGAGCGCAGATTCTGTACCATGCTGGGCTCAGGGGAGGGCCCGCCACATGGCAGCTGGGACCCTCAAGGGCTCGGGGCTCACTCCGGAGCTGCATGGACGTGCTGCTTTCGCGGCTCCTTCAGCTGTCCGCCGCAGCTCCTGCACGGGAGCCCTCCCGGCCCTGGTGTTCAGTCCCAGTCACAGGCAGGTGGAGGGCCCCGGGGAGGGAGAGCCTGAGGCTCCCTGTTGCCAGGATCCCCTCTGGCTGCGGCCCAAGCCACAGCTCCGAACAGAGCCCCGCTCCGTCTTTCAACATCTGGCAAGGCTCTGGGCACTCGGTGAGTTTCCTCCTCTCCTTCGTCCTCCGCCAGGGAGGATGGGGCTGTACCTACATGTGATGTCAGCTGCTGGTGCCAGAGGGAGGGGGAGGGCCCGCGGGCACCGCTCCCAGAGGGTTTGCGACTGGGCTCCTTCTTCGTGGTGAGGGAGCTGGCCGAGAGGTCACCTGAGTGTCCACGGGGCCACGGGGAATTCAGTGCCCGGGCGGGTAGATGGAACTCCACGGTGCTCTTGGAAATATGCTATTTGGGGCCAATTTCTGGGATCGGATCAACAGAACTGAAAGCATCTTTCCTTCTACTCGGAGGCTATGGATTCTGGCGGCTAGACCTGAGGTGAAATTCCTGAGCCTGCACTCTGGCCTTTCCTTCCACCCCGGAGGCTTGCCCTGTGGCCTCAAATTCCATTACCTTGGTTCCTCCATTTGTTCGTTCACGAATTCCACAAGCATCTGCCGAGCACTTACGCTATGCCAGACAGAAGAGATACCGTTTCTGTCCTCCGGGGTCTCCTGGGCTAGGGGGAGACAGAGAAGGGAACCACACAGCACACACCAGGAGGCCAGTGCTGGACAGAACGAACCACAGCCTCTCAGACAGGGGTGAAAAAACACGCTCTCCCTTCCCCAACCGGAAGAAACAAGGGTGAGTTCTGGTGAGACACGGAAGACGTGGGCATCTTTTCAGCCCGTCAGAGAAAAGGTGACACAGGCAACCCCCAAAGTGATTATACCCAAAGCTCACACTTATTCTCCGTCCACCTTCCTTGATCTTGGGAAATAATCTCTGTTCCTATTACATGGAGAAAATAGATCCTGCTGCTATCAGCCTCCTCGCCTTCCCACCACATGGCGTGTGAACCCACCTGCATCCACAGCCATTATGGTCTGTCCAAGGCCAATCTGTTCACCTGTGCTCTAGATCTATCTTTCCTTGCCTCCTCCGAAACCTTGCTTCCTTATCTTCAGTAGGTGGTACCAGCCAGGCTGACCAAGTCGGAATCCCAGAACTAACTGTGAGGACCTCCCTGCTCTCTCACACTCTAAATCCAATCCATCACCAAATCCTGGACATTTTAATCCTCTAAATGTATCCTGAATCCATCTACTTCCCCCCCCTCCCCACCACACACACACACACACACCCCTACGACCACCATCTCAAGCCACCAACATCCCTTAATTGGACTATTGTAACTGCCCCAGCTGATCTCCCTGCACCCGCCAGGGCCGCCTCCACCCTTTCTCCACACTGCAATCTTTCCAGGATGCAAATGTGATGCTGTCGTCTCCCTTCTTAAAGACTCTCAATTGCTTCCTGATGCTCTTGGCATAAAGACTCAAGTCCTGGTCATGGCCAACCAAGCTCCTGCCCCATTTCATCTCATCTCATCCCAATGCTTCCTGCTCACCTGTTGTGAACTCAACCACTCCACCCTGGCCCCGCCCCCTCTGTCTGGGGCCAGTTTCTTCGATATACTCTCTCCCGGGACCCTTCCTTTAATGCACACACCCAAGTTTGTACTTTCTAAGCCATACCCTGAGGTGTGTTAATACTGTCTCCTCGACAAGCCTGGAAACTCGGTGAATACCTACTGCACAACTGGTAAGTGTTTGTTGAGTGCATCAATGGATGATGTCCTCTCCGAAATTCACATCCTTGACCTGTGGGTTTCCACTTCATAGATTTAAAGCATGCTTGTGTCTCCCTATATTAAAACAAAAATTCTCCCCAATCACCCCCGCTTTCTCCTCTAGCTTCCATCTCTATTTCTCTTCCTCCCAGGGAAACTCCTGGAGTAAATTCTCCATGTTCAGTCTCTTCTCCCTTCCTTCCCATACACCCTTCTAAAACTAATTGGTGGTTCCCAGTGACATCCTAACGGCCACTGCAGAAGATCCTGTTTAGTGCTTACCTTCCCTATCTCTTTCCTCTTGGAGTCTTCCTTCTCACATCTATATTTCTGTCTTCTCTACTTACTGGGCAATCTTTTGCAAATTCCGTCTTCCTTTGCCTTCTGCTTACACTCTGCTGATCCTGACTCTTGCCTCGACTACAATCTCATTGCCAAACAAGTAGTTTTAGTCCTGTCTCCTGAGCTTCAAACAGGTGCAGGCCACTGGCTAGTGTATCTACCTCTCCACCAACACGCTCGATGTGTCTAAATTAAACCCACTATCACTTCCACACTTCAAATTCTTCCCCCTCTACTCAGTATTTTAATAACAATAATATATTAATAATCAGAGCAAGCACCTGTAAAATACCAGCCATGTACCAGGCACTATTCAAATTGTTGTAGACGACACACACATACGCACGCTCCTTCCAATAACTCATGAAGTATGAACTATTATTATACCCATTTCATAGATGAGGAGACTGAGGCACAGAGGTGAAGTGGTTTGCCCAAGGTCACACAGCACGCAGTTGGAAGCATAATCAGAACCCAGGTAGGCATTAAACCTGTGGACTATGCTACCTTTTATTTGCTGCCCCACTAGAAACCTTAGGCTCACACTAGGTACCCTTCCTCAACCCAGATGTAGATAAGCTTTGCCAAACCTACTTAACAAACTTCTTCAATTAGTTCCTCCTTTTCCGTTCTCACTACCATTAATTCAGAAATGTGCCCATCTGGTCTTGGCTTAAACATCACCAGGTCAATAAGGTGACCCCTCCCGCTTAAGAGGTGTCCTAAAAAGCCTTGGTCCGCTGTATCACTCTTTTTCATTTTCTTTATAGCCCTTGTTACCATTTGGTGCTTTCTTATTCACTTGTTTGTTTATATCTGTGTCCACTGGCTATAACATAAGCATCAAGAGATGGGGGACAAGTTACCTGTTCATGGCTGCAGCCCCCAACATTTACAAGAGTAGCTAGCTGATAGTATGTGCTCAATAAATGCTTGTTAAATGAGGGAACGATTAGGTAAATCATTGTCAGTTTCCTTCCTTGTCTGTCTGCTTTCAACGAAGCCCCTTAAATCCATCTCTCCCACTAGGACCAAAGTGACTTTTGTCACAAGAGTATCTGTAAGTGATCTGGGCACCCCCTTCATCAAAACCTCTCCCTCATTTCTCCTCCCCTATAAGGAAGCCCACTCTGTCACAGCGGGCTGTGGCAGGACCGGCACCTGTCTACCTGTGCAAAGATGATTGCTAGCCACTCACTAGCCACTCTCCTCCTGGGACATGATTGGCAGCGATACCGAAGTATCTGAAGTCCCTGAACATGCCTGGCTTTCTCACGCCTCCCTGCTTATGTTCATCTTGTTCTGTCGCCTGCGAATGCAGCCCGTGTGACAGATTCCTACTCATCTTGTAGCTCTCAGCGAGGCACATCTCCTTCTGTGGAGTCTTTCTGGATCCCTCAGGCTCCTCCTCCCTCTTCCCTGCTCTCGCCCCAAGCACAGTAGCTGTGCTACTCTGGGGCAAATTTGGTAGCTCCACTGAGCCTCCGTTTCTTACACTCTAATGTGCAGGTAATAACAGCATCTATTTGACGGGGCTGTTGAGAGGACTGCATTTCAAAGTCTGTGCAAGACGCATGGCACAGGGTTAGACACGTTAAGTGAACAAATTCTTCCGTGTTATTACTGTATATAGAATTCCGAGTCCATTATAAAACATGACGTTATAAGTGTGTCTCACCATGAGACAACAAGGTGCCCAAGGGGAACTACCAGGCTTTCATCTATTTATTCTTAGTGTCCACATCTGACATTTTACGGGCGATCAATATCCTACGTGTTCTTTCTGTCTCTGCTTCTTCAAGGACAGCAGAGTACATACAGATCCGCTAGGAAACAGAGTGAAATCTCACATCATCAGCTACCACTCACTAAGCACATGCTAAGTACCGAGCACCTTACACATATTATCTCATTTATTTCTTTCAAGGAAAGACTTTCATAGATGAGTAAATGAGGGTGAGTAAAGCTAAGTAAGGTGCTTTTAAATGCAGTTAATAAGGAAGAAGGTTAGTCGAACACCTAAGTGGGTCTGACTTCAAGGTCTGGGTCTGTCTTTCTAGGACACCACACAGCCCGCCAGCGAGGAAACCTCTCTATCCATCTCACAGCCTGGACTCTAGCAGGCTCCCCAGTATCTTAACAAGGGTTTGGGGCGCACGTGTCTACACGCAGAAATGGATACGTGAACGCACACAGCCTGGCCTCAGCCTTAGTCCCCTGCCCTGTCTGGGTCTCAACCTTCCTACCACTGAAAGGCTTCCTGGTCGACCGAGACCACGTTTTGTTGAAACTAACATTGTGTACATAAAACGTCCTTAGTAAAATAGCTCCTTTTTCTACAGCCCTGGCTGTTTGACAGTTCCTGCCATTCTGTGAATGTACCAAATAAAGATCTGGCAACATGAGGAACCCTGACAATTGGTCCAGTTTGGGCTGAACCAGGGAACCAATTTTTTTTAAGTGTACCCCTGGCTTTACCCTAGAAGCATGAAAATGGATCTATGCCCCACATTCAATGACACACACACACATACAGACTTTGGGAGAGCTGGATCTATTCTGCTTTCTTTCCACTAGAAACCTGAGGGCATTATTCCTATCTCTGAGACAACCCTCATTTCCAAAAAGCTGATTCTCTTCCTCAAATCAACTTTTCTTGATGCACACCTGCCCAGGAAATGACTTCTTCCCTGTACCCACCCACCCTCTGCCCCTATCACAGTTCCAAAGGCTTTTTTCTTCAGGAATCAACACTGATGTGGATGAGAAGAAAAATTCTCAGAAGCCCTAGGACTTGGACAGCACACCGAGGCATTTCCCCCTTTGCTGTCATGTAGACATTTGTTAAGCTAAGTAGGACAGCTAGCTTATCTCTAAATATTGTATCTATTCTGAACCCCATACAAGAAAAAGGAAAAGTGATGTTTTATTTAACCAGTTGAAAGTATACCTCACCCAGACTTCAAGCTATACTACAAAGCTGTAATCATCAAGACAGTATGGTACTGGCACAAGAACAGACACTCAGATCAATGGAACAGAATAGAGAACCCAGAAAGGGACCCACAAACGTATGGCCAACTAATCTTTGACAAAGCAGGAGAGAATATCCAATGGAATCAAGACAGTCTCTTCAGCAAGTGGTGCTGGGAAAACTGGACAGAGACATGCAGAAGAATGAACCCGGACCACTTTCTTACACCATACACAAAAATAAACTCAAAATGGGTGAAAGACCTAAATGTAAGACAGGAAGCCATCAGAATCCTCGAGGAGAAAGCAGGCAAAAACCTCTTTGATCTTGCCCACTGCAACTTCTTACTCAACACGTCTCTGGAGACAAGGGAAAACAAAAGCAAAAATGAACTATTGGGAACTCATCAAAATAAAAAGCTTCTGCACAGCGAAGGAAACCATCAGCAAAACTAAAAGGCAACCGACAGAATGGGAGAAGATATTTGCAAACGACATATCAGATAAAGGGTTAGTATCCCAAGTCTATAAAGAACTTATCAAACTCAACACCCAAAAAACAAATAATCCAGTGAAGAAATGGGCAAAAGACATGAATAGACACTTTTCAAAAGAAGACATCCAGATGGCCAACCGACACAGGAAAAAATGCTCCACATCACTCATCATCAGGGAAATACAAATCAAACCCACAATGAGATACCACCTCACACCTGTCAGAATGGCTAACGTGAACAACTCAGGCAACAACAGATGTTGACGAGGATGCGGAGAAAGAGGGTCTCTTTTGCGCTGCTGGTGGGAATGCAAACTGGTGCAGCCACTCTGGAAAACGGTATGGAGGTTCCTCAAAAAATTAAAATAAAACTACCCTAGGACCCAGCAATTGCATTACTAGGTATTTATCTAAGGGATACAGGTATGCTGTTTTGAAGGGACACATGCAACCCCGTGTTTATAGCAGCACTATCAACAATAGCCAAAGTATGGAAAGAGCCCAAACATCCATCGATGGATGAATGGATAAAGAAGATGTGGTATATATATACAATGGAGTATTACTCGGCAATCAAAAAGAATGAAATCTTGCCATTTGCAACTATGTGGATGGAACTACGTGGAGGGTATTATGCTAAGTGAAATTAGTCAGAGAAAGACAAAAATCATATGACTTCACTCATATGAGGACTTTAAGAGACAAAACAGATGAACATATGGGAAGGGAAACAAAAATAATATAAAAACGGGGAGGGAGACAAAACATAAGAGACTCTTAAATACGGAGGGCAAACAGAGGGTTACTGGAGGGGTTGTGGGATAGGGGAGGGGCTAAATGAGGAAGGGGCATTAAGGAATCTACTCCTGAAATCACTGTTGCACTATATGCTAACTAATTTGGATGTAAATTAAAAAAAACTTAAATTAAAAAAAGAAAAAAGAAATATAATTCTGTAAAAGAAAAAAGAAAGAAAGAAAGAAAGAAAGAAAGAAAGAAAGAAAGAAAGAAAGAAAGAAAACCTCATACTTAAGGATTAGAATTTTCATCTGTGAGGCAGAAGCAATCAATGTTAATTTTTTTTTTTTTTTTTGCCTGCTCTATGAAACTATCCTTCATCTGATAATTGACCACGTGGTTTGGAGAATTAGGAGCAGCCACAGAAAAGGGTCCATATTTCCCACCAACTTGACCATTTTCAATCCATAATACCTGCTCTGTGGCCTCCCATGGAAATTCTCAAGGGTAAATGACATTCCACTAAGGCTTGCCCTCTGTAGGAAATGCCGCCATACCCAGCAGGGGGCACTGTCCATTCAATGGGGCCCAGAGTGAGGAGCAGGAAGTGGGATCCCCACCACAGCTGAAAATCTCCCCAGGGTCTGGATCTCACGCTTGCCCCAGGCCAGGATAACTGCAGACCAACATCCAAAACACCCCAGAGAGTCTCTTAATTGGGTAAAAACTCATTATAGGAAGGATTAGGGGCAGGGCATAAGGGTTTGTTCTGAACTGAGACTGGTGATTAATTAGCACTCTGGGGACTTGTTCTCTCCAGGAGAACCAACTGGATGAGAAGAAAGGAAAAAGACTTCCTTCAGAATGGCCATCGTGGAACACATACCAGTCCCGAGCTTCTGGGAGGAGGGGGTCCGCAGAGATCACCATGGGAGCATACTTCTGATCAGAGCTTTGTTTCCTGTACTGCCCAAGGGGAACTGAAGAGTGTAGGGGCCTTTCAGGGGGCCAGGGATGGGAAGGCCCAGGGAAGACATCCGAGGACTTTTCTGGGCAGAGGTTCAGACTGGAGAACCTTTGCAACATTTCATTTGGTTGAGGAAGTGGGTAGAGAAGGAGCTAGAATATGATTCATGTCAACGTACAGCCCCAAAGAGCAAACGAAAGACAGAGCTCTCTCTAATGCTCAGGTAATCACGTCCTGGAGTAAGAGATGAAGTTTGCCTCGGGAGAAATGTTTTAGAGCCTGCAACTCATGGCCTATTCCTCTCTCCCAGGACGGGACGGGACACTTCAGGAGATGTGCGATGTCCAAGCACAAGGGAAGGGAGTTGAGCCAGGGGGACTCCACGGCCCCCTTTTTCAATTTTTTTTTCTTTAACATTTATTTATTATTGACAGAGAGACACAGAGCGTGAGCAGGGAAGGGGTAGAGAGAGGGGGAGACAGAATCTGAAGCAGGCTCCAGGCTCTGAGCTGTCAGCACAGAGCCCGAGATGGGGCTCGAACTCACAAACCGCGAGATCATGACCTGAGCCCAAGTCGGTCACCTAACTGACTGAGCCACCCAGGTGCCCCCACAGCCCTCTTTCTGTAAATTTTTTAATTTTTTGTTAATTTTGAGAGTATGGTTGATGAAACCCAGAAAGCACTGACAAGAGAGTGTATGGGCCACTGGAGAGACAGAGGGAACTGCCATCAGATGGCAACTGAGGAAGCATCTTAACAAGATTGATTAGTCTTTACCCCTGGGGGCCCCCTGCCTCCTATCCCCTCAGTTTGAATTGATGAGCTAAACTGATACTTGAGGACTAGGGCAGAACCCATACACCTTTATAATGCAAAGAGATCTATGAAAGGATTAGCAAGGCCCCACCCTCTCCCCAGGAGACAGTCCCCTTTTGATCCACTACGAGCTGTAGCCTGAACACTTCTATTGAGGGATAGTACCTATCTCTGCAAGGCCTATATTACAGTCCAGCTGTAACCACAGAATTCTTCCTTACCCAGAGCTGAAATGCTTCTCGCTATGACCTCTCCCGCTCTAGCTCTATTTCTTAGGCTTCCAGGTATTTAAAGAGCAGTTGTTAGAGTCACTGAAACCCTTCTCTTTTCCAGGCTAAGCCATTTTCCTTCAACTGGTCCTTATCATACTACGTTATAATCGCAATCCTTCCTTCCAGATTCTTAATTTATCAATACATGTATTTCCAAAGAACTAGACACGATACACCAGATATGGTCAAACCAGTACAGACCAGGAAGATCTTTTTCTCTTTCTAATCCACGCTCCACACTTCCATGAATGAATTCGGACTTTCAATGATCATCTGGTCCCTGTGTCATCCTATTGGTTCGTAATTTTGCTGGTAAATAAAACCCCCAGGTTCTTTTTCACATGAAATCCTGTCAAGGTAGGCTCCCTGTGGCAATCCTATAGGTAAGCAACTACTCTAGGGGCGCCTGGGCGGCTCAATCGGTTAAGCGCCCAACTCTTGACTTCAGCTCAGGCCATGATTTCATGGTTTTTGAGGGCTCAGTGACAGTACAGAGCCTGCTTGGGATACCTCGCTCTCTGCCCCTTCCCTGCTTGCTCTCTCTCTCTCTCTCTCAAAATAAATAAACTTAAAAAAAAAACTATTCTACTATAGATTTATAAGCACATAATATAAATATAATGGCACATTTCCTTCCAAAAAAATCTTGTCATTGGCGCCCACGGTTCCATCTGAAATACTAAATCCTGAGCCTGTCATCCTTGGTCTTCCCTCTCTATTCCCTCTCAGCTGACTGTCTGCCAGAAGTCTGATAAATGACATAGAAGTACCTTCTCCTTTCTCATTCAGTTTGTGGACAAAAACCAGAGCTGGACCAAAAGCAGAGCCCCGCGGCATGCCAACCGAAACCCCCCTCTCGTCAGCATCAGTGCGGTCAACGTGCCCTGGCACAGTTTCACCCGCTACGCGGACCCCTCTCCGCCGCGCACGGGCACTACAGGACGACGTAGATGCCGGCTGGTGCTCCCATCCTCAGGGTTTAACGAGTCAGACCCCAAGAGCCTCTCCCTCCTCCCTGCCCCCTGCCTGTCCACCCTCATTCACCTCTGACATCACAGTCCACCCTTACCCCGGTGCTCTGCCACCACCTGATGCCACACACGGCACGCCAGGCCACGCGGCTCTTCTTCAGGCACCATCCACCCGGCAACCCAGCCGCTAAGATGTGCCTCAGGCCAAGTCCACGCTGAGGTCCTCCCGGGATCTCTGATTGGCCACCTACTGGCTTTGCTCCTTGCCGAACATCAAAAGCCTTTAGAGCCAGTCCCTTGGTGCTACACCCTCTCACTTCCCGGGCGAATGTCCTGTCTTCCTGGCCAGTCTGAGCACAGACGTCTGGAAGCCTCCTCCCACCCTGCCTTTGCCCACGGTTCTCCAGGCACCGGAAGGACGATCATGCGCAAACATTTCAGCCCACCGCTCCCCCCACTCTTGGCCTTACCCTTCTTCCCTCGCTCGAGGACTCAGGAACCTGCTGGAATCATCGTCGTGGCTGCTCTGCTGGCTACTCTGCTGGCTGCTGCAGAAAGACACAGGATGTGAGCCGTTAACTTCTTTCTCAACCCTGGGGGAGGTCAGCTCAACTCCACAGCTTGACAAAGAAACGGGGTTACAAAATTTTAAAGACACAAGTTCCCCCATGTAACTCTGTACACAGAGAGTGTACTGACAGGCAATAGATAGGAGAAAGGATACAAATGTGATGCAAACTCCACCCAGCTCATTTGAGGCAGAAGTGGAAAATCTCGACCTGTTGCCTTATTCTTCCTTGGGGACCTAATCTCAGTGAGCAAATCCCTCCAGTACTTTTTATACGTGGGCTTCTTAATCCATATGCGGGGGGGGGGGGGGGGGGGGGGGGGGGAGTTCCAGTAGGGAGAAAGACCTGATGGGGGCAGGGGTCACCAGGCCTGCTTCTCTTCCTCCTGGGAAGGCCAAGGAGGGATTAGAGGGCAGAGTCCCTCCACCCCAGCCCAAGATGATTCAAGTTCACAGAGCTCTTTAAAATGCTTACGCTGAAGTTATAGTAGATGGAATTCGGCCACCTTTCATTTCACTTGAGAGAGAAAAGCTGTTCACACATCTTATGACACTAACTGAACATATGAACAAATAATTTTTATTTTTTTTAACTAATCCAAACATCTGATCAGCAGTCCAGAAACTACAGCCCCCCCCACCCCCCAGGCCAAATCTGAAGTTGCCTGTTGTTTTTTTCTTTTACGGTCCCTTGAGAATGGTGTTTAAAAAAAAATGATTGGGGGGGAAAACTCAAAACAAGAATACTATTTCATGACACATGATGATTATATGAAATTCAAATGTCATAATCATTAATAAAGTTTTATTGGCACATAGCCATACCTATGCATTTACATATTATCTATGGCTGCTGTTTACCTACAAGGGCAAACTGAATAGTTAAGGCACCACTGTAAGTTATGCAGTGAGCTCATTAGACCCACAAAACCTAAAATATTTTATCTGTCCCCTAACCAAAAAAATTAGCAAACCCTGTGCTTTGCATAGATTTTATTAATGGTAAATTCCTATTACCATAAATGTCGCTATAACTCAGGCTCCAGTATAACCAAAATTGTTTTCTTGTTCTGATGGATTGCTCACCACTGAAAAATTCATTGATCTCCACAGAGCATATTCCTTCCACTAGATCCCCAGGACGCTGAGCCTCTGAACAGTCTTGTAGGGTAAGGGCTTGTTCACTCCCAACCAAAGAAGCACATAATTTCATGTGTGTGTGTGAGGGAAGTTATAACCATGCTCTTATATTCCATTCTTTCAACAAGAAGTAAATGAACTTAGAAGCAATTGATATCAAGTTTTCAAACACATACACCCCCTAGAAATCAAAACAGCACCAAACACAGAGCCTCCACTTGCCTGGCAGAACTGAAGTGTGTATACCAGCCTTTCCTCTCTCATTTACTCTACACCTAGCACTTTTTTGCCACTTACTTGTTCACTGTGGAGTGGCTACTCATCACACCCCCTTCCCAAGGTCTCAGAGACTTGCCTGTTAAAAACTCCTCATCGCAAAACTGTGCTACAATGTTGTTGACCGTGGGATTTCTTACGTTGGGACTAACTTGCTATAATGCATCACGTACCGTCTCCTACGTAACCTGGAATGTGGTCTGCACTCCAGCAGGCAACTCACAGATGGTCACAACAGAGCAGACAGCTCCAAAGGCAAGGATTAAGAGAGGAATACCAGCCTATACCACTAGCAGCACACATGAGGAGAAGCAGAAGGGAGGGGGTCTGGAGCCCAGTGTTGGGCACTAACAGCCAATGGGGCTCAACCAACCCAAAGGACCACGATCAGCATCGCAGCCTCTTCAAGGAAGAGACTGTGCTTGGCTCCATTTAAGCTAGTCTTCCTTCTCACCCTACCCGCTCTCTGGCAATCGAAACTTAAAGTTAAGCTAATATTGGGGCTCCCAGAATAAAAGGATGATGTACCGGGGTGTCAGAAAAAGGATTCGGAGCTGTTATTAGCAAGCTGTCTCACTAGATGGCACTGTTGCCTTTGAAGTCAGAACTTCATCCATCCAACGCTTCTGAAATTCAAACTAGAACCAACATTCTGGTGCCCCCTCTTGGCCTTGCCGTGGCTCAGGAAGCAGTTCGGACGGTGGAGATGAAAGCGACAATGGATCACCTTCAACCTGTCTGTTGGTTCTAAATAACCAAGAAATAACCTACATGCGCTAGACAAGTATTGACGTAAATGGCCTCCATGTGCACATGTGCCGACAAGAGGCGGCATCAAGGCAGCGATGAAGGTCTAGACTCTGGAATATGCTGTCGGGGACGGAATCCAAGCTCCTCGCTTCCTAGTTATATGACCCTGAGCAAATTACTTAATGTCATTCTCCTTACCTACAAAATGGAGATAGACCTTGATGATAGATCTTATCTCATAAAGCTGTTGTGAAGATTAAAGAATGAACATATGTGAAGTATGGGGAACAGTGAGTGCCTGGCGCACATTAAATGCTGTATATAACTGCTATTATTACTATGTGTTAAGGCATCGTTTTGTGGGTCACGGACAATGAAGACATCAATCGGGTTAAGGATCCTGCTCTCAAGGTGTTTAGAATCTGGAACGTAAGAGTCGACGTAAGCAACTACCTTTAAAAGCAAACATCGTAACTCTTGGAAGTAAATACTAAATGCTACAGAAACATAAACTACTTGGGGCCAGGAAGAGAAGGAATGGCTGGACGACAAGGGTTTCAGCGCGGACACTTGAAATTCAGATAGATCCAGGACAGACAGAACTGAAGAGAAGGACGTTCTATTTTCGTTCCATTTACCACACACTTATCATGTACCAGGCACTGTGCTAGGAGACAAGGACACAGAGGCACAGATAGTCACCATGCACTGCGGTGTGGCCACTCTACAAAGATGGACGAAGGGCAGATGGCAGACACTTCTGTTGGGGGCAGGCGGGGACCACGTCAGACAGGTGGACGCTGAACAAGAGGGACTGCACATAAATCCATGGCGGCGGCAGCCACAGGGTGCACAGGGTGCTTCCTCCTTTACAGCTCCCAGGAGGGGACTAGTCCTGTCTCCTCCCGTTCGTTCTTGGAACTTGTTTTTCGATAGTCTTAAGTAAGTGAGATGGATGCCAAGCACTCCTCTGCTCAATCCCCATGAAATAATATTGTTGGGCAGAATCTCCAGAGATTGAGATGTTGCCTCACCCTCTCACATAAACTCTTTCCATTCTTCTCTTAAATGAACCTGATTCAAATGAAAACAGAGCTCCTGGAAGAGGGGCAGCTCATCTTGCTCCCTGAATGAAATCTAGCAGTATCCTGAGGTCACGGGAAAAGCGACCACCAGAGTAGGGTGTTTCCGGAGTTATGGAATGCCAGAGGTCAAGGGCCACATCCCCAACCTCTCCATTTTAAGGGAAGGCCTTGGTGACACTGAGTGCCCCATCTGGGCTCTACAGCTTAAAGTGAAGAACTTGGAAGAAGTCCAGCAGGGGGCACTAACAGATAAAAATGTTAGAAAACCTTAAAAAAAAAACCAAAAACCAACTCTGAACACAGATTTGGATCTAGGCTCTAGGTGACTGAATATAGGCTTACCATGGAAAGGAAAGAAATTTGTACAAGCAACTGTTTGCTATTCCCCCAAGACGGCTAAAGAAGTAAATCCCTCCTGTTGTAAATTCAAGCTTTAGATGAAAACCACTGTATAAATTAAATTTTGAAACACTAGAGTGTGTTACTAAATCAGGTGAGGAAGCGGCTTCTTTAAATTCCAGAATATTCCGAAGGGACACCAGCTGAAACAAATCAGATCCGTAATCCTGCTTTTATTCTCCACCAGCAAACTAGTGCTTGGAGCTTATCCTCGAAGGTCATATCAAACCAGTAACATTAGCACAAGCTGGGAAAAATACGTTGTAATCTGAGCCAAAGCACACCTCAAAAGACAGAAGATCATAGACAATGGCCAGGAAGCTCCGCGGTGCAGGCTGGGTAAATCCCATGATTCCACTGATCTCCCTTCCTCCCTCCCCCAACCCAGAACACCTGCAGAAAGTACAGGCTAAACCCACAAGCCACCAGGAAGGTGTCCTTTTGCCCTCTGGAAAGTACAGCTTCCCTGATAGGGAGACTCAATTTGCCATCTTTCCTGAGTGGGTGCTTCATATGCAAAAACAGCTTTCTCTCCCAGACAATACTAAAGGGGTCATGGCCTCCTAAGCCCAGAGTGGGTTTTGAGAGACTGGGGGGATTCCAAGCAGGTACAGGGATGGGCAAGCTGTTATTTCCAGAGCCTAATGGAAACCATCCATTTACCCACACTATGGCTGTACAGACTATTTATCAAATTTCTTTGCTTTCGGCTGTAACCAGAGCAATCTAGAGTGTTACCTCATGCTAACTGGAAGCTTCAAGACTCAGAGTGGCTTTGATTGATATATGTCTTTGATATGGGGAGAGAAATTATTTTCAGCAGTGGATGTAGTAGGAATAGCACAGAGAAAGACCAACCTAGGTTTGCCCTGGCTTTATTGGCCCTCTGCTTTGGCCAAGTCCCTTACCCTCTTTTAGCCTATTTCCCCCCAAATTAGAGAATGGTGTTGAGGATTAAGCGGTGAGTCATCCAATCACAATATCTGAGTTCAGGATTTAGAGTCAGCGGGACACAAGTTCTAGTCCTGACTTTGCCACTTAGCAGGACGACATTGGGTAAGTTATTTAACTTTTCTAAGTGTCAGATGTGGGTATACCACATACCTTAAATGATTGCAGTGAGGATTAGACACAGGAGAAATCATGTATATAAAAAGTGTCTAGGGCAGTATCTGAGCTTTGGTGGGTGTACCGTCAATGGTGGACGTCAACTGTATTCAATATTCAGTTAGTTTGGCAGGTAAATTTTTTGAAGCATCCGATGCATAGGAGGAAGAGAGGAAGAAAGACACTGATGGTCAAACTTTTGAGAGCCACTGACCTGAAAAGTAGGGTCACCTGACAAAAGAGAAGGCTGCATTTTCATGCTGAATTCTATTCACCTGTGTAATGGCTCTGGCATTTTCCATTTTGGTGTGAGTAGGAAAGGTGCACGGGGGAAGAAAAGCAGGTGGCAAAGAAGTAGAGAATGCAGGGGAATAGTCTGTCATTTGGCAAATGAATACGGGCAAGTCTAATAATAGAAAATAAGTAAACAGATGTGATTTGGGGCACTGCCAATGACTGCCAGCTTCTTACACAGCATACCTGAATGTTCTCAAAAATTACTTAGAAAATAACACACTGGGGGCGCCTGGGTGGCTCAGTCAGTTGGGCGGCCGACTTCGGCTCAGGCCATGATCTCACGGTCCGTGGGTTCGAGCCCCGCGTCGGGCTCTGTGCTGACAGCTCGGAGCCTGGAGCCTGTATCGGATTCTGTGTCTCCCTCTTTCTCTGACCCTCCCCTGTTCATGCTCTCTCTCTGTCTCAAAAATAAATAAATGTTTAAAAAATTAAAAAAAAAAAAAAGAAAGAAAATAACACACTCTGCGTGAAGACTGACAATTTGTCCACAAAGTTAGCAGGAAGGGATCTGTGTAATGGCTCCCATGGAAATTCGCAGCTGGGTGGGGTGGATGGTCAAAGATTCAGGGATTCAGAATTTAGCTAAATATCTTTCAACTCATTACAACTCATTCCTTGGCCCTTCTCCAAACTTGCCAGGTTAGAGTCTGAACACGTCCAGGAATGTGTGGTTTTTTTAAATTTATCTTTATTTAGTTTTTAATATTCTCTACACCCAATATGGGGCTCAAACTCATGACTCCCAGATTGAGTTGCACGCTCTTCCGGCTGAGCCAGCCAGGAACCCAGAGGAATGTGGATCTTTCAAGTGCTTCCCGGTGATTCTGATGGGCAACCTAGATGGAGAACGCAATGGACTCCACACTCACTGCCTCTACTTCCTCACCATTGCCTCGTGAATTAGTCCACTAAATCTGGACAGCACCCCCACCCTTCCATGCTTTCATCCACCAGGATCTCCATTACTGCCCTGCCAATGACAGCTGTTATGTCCTAATCTTACTTGACTACCCAGGCAGGTCTGCACTGTTGTTCCCATTCTTCAAACTTCACCCTTCTGCCTCCTATGGTACCACCCTCTCCTGGTTCTTGGCTTTTGTCCTACTTCTGCTTTTCTCTTCTTTTTTCGGGAGCTTCATGGACTCTTAGTTTCTGTTTCAGCCACTCGTTTAATAAATTATCAAATACCAACTGTAGCAGGCATTGTTTGGCAATCTCGATCCCGAGTGTAGAGTAGAAAGCAGATGAGATCCCCATTCTCAATGAGTTTACATTCTGTTTGGGTTCCTTCCTCTCCCAGCTTTATGCCAGGGGACCCTGAGTTTTGTGAAACTGTTATTACCAAAATACTGTGCAATAATATTATACATTCATGGGGGATGATTTATAGCTCCCACTGATTCTCAGATAGGCCTGTGACCCGCAGAAGAATCCACCACAATACCTCTCTGGGGAATCGTATCCACACCAAACTTTCAGTTATGATGGATATACTGATGATTCCCAGAGACAGCAGGGCAGAGGACTGAGCCGTCACTAGTCACGTGTGGCTATTTAAATCTACATTCATTAAAAATTGAGTTCCTGGGGCGCCTAGGTGGCACAGTCGGTTGGGCGTCCGACTTCAGCCAGGTCACGATCTCGCGGTCCGTGAGTTCAAGCCCCGCGTCGGGCTCTGGGCTGATGGCTCAGAGCCTGGAGCCTGTTTCCGATTCTGTGTCTCCCTCTCTCTCTGCCCCTCCCCCGTTCATGCTCTGTCTCTCTCTGTCCCAAAAATAAATAAACGTTCAAAAAAAGAAAATTAAAAAAAAAAAAATTGAGTTCCTTAGTCATACTAGTTATATTTCAAGTACTCAACAACTACACGTGGCCACGTGCTTCTGTATTAGATAGTGCAGACATAGAACAAGTCCATCATTGCAGAAAGCTTCATTAGACAGCACAGAGGTTCCCCAATCAAACCCAGGATCTGAGCTCCAGCTCTGTCACTTCTCATCAGAGTCACTGAGACCCGCCTATTTCTCTCTACATTCCTATCACCTCACCTGTTAAGATGTAACTCCATACAACTGTTTTGAGGATGGAGCAAGTTAACTAATATAAAGCGCTAAACAGAAGGCTTCCACAAAGAATAAAGCACCCAAGAACTGTCACGAACACTTATTGTCATTCATTTGCATGGGTACTGAACTCTCTGGAGTCCAACATGAATCTCAAACTGATCACGGCCAATCCTGAATGCACCATCTTTTTTGTCTTTCCCTTGCATTCCACAAGGATTCATTCAAACTAGTGTGAAAAAGAAAAAAAACCACAGGTCCAAAATGGCGTCACACAGGCCAAGCTCCAACCTCCCCCGGAAATGGAGTCTGGAGTCCTAAGGGCTCAGTCAGAAATTCTCCACTCTGCACCAGCGAGGTAATCTGTCACCTGGACCTCTCCAAGGGCCAAAATCTGCACAAAATCTGCAGGATAAGAAGACTCCCTCCCCTTTCCCCTAAGGGAAGGTGACCTTGCCTCAAATAATCCTTTCTTTTCTTTTGCTAATGTTTTACCTCGCCCTCCTTCCTACAGAAACCTCCTCAGAGCTCCCTCTACTTGCTAGATAGAAGGCTGCTTGATTCATGACTGGATTAATAAAGCCAATTAGATTTTCAAGCTTTCGTTCATGTTTCTTAACACTAGACAGGCACCTCCATCTGGATTTAACGGCAAGGGCTGTAAATTCTACCTCCTTGTATTCCTCAAGTCAGTCCAGGCCTCCATTCATCACTCCTTTGGCCACTGCCTTAGGCCAAGCTCTCATCACTCCTCACAGGGATTACTTTAATAGGCTCCCAACTGCTTTTCCTGTTGCCAATCTGGCCCCACTCCAGTCTATCCTGGACACTTGATGGCCTTCCTGAAATTCAGATTCGATCCTGTCTCTTTAGGCTTAAAAGTCCTGCAGACTTCCCATAATTTCATGAGCCAAGTTCAAACTCCTTAGTTTAGCAATTAAAACCCTAATAAGCTAACTGCTATCTATCTTCCAGCTCCCACGTGGCCCACACCCCCTCCAGTGATCCTCCCTGTCCCAGGTTCAGGCACTTCCCCCAGGGCCTGGTATATCCTTTCCTCCACTCACCCCATCCTGGATTAAGCCTGAGGGCTCTAGTTTGGGACTGCTGGGGTTCCAGTCTTGACTCTTCTACCTACTCAATTTTGACCTCTATTAAATGGGGATGACAATAGTTATCTTCTTCATTGGGGTGTTGTGAATAATAGTACCCATGGAATACTTGCAAAGGGATCTGGCATTGGGTACTCACTATTATAGCTATCATTATCCTTCAAAAGCAGCACCTTCGGGAAATCTTCCTTGGTGGCCCCTGCCGACACTATGGTCCTACATCGCTCTATCTTACCCTTTACCATAAAAATTAGCATATTCCTTGGGATACAGTAATTAATGATTCAGTCCCCTATGCCTTCTGCCACACTATAAAGTTATTTAAGAGCAAAGATCCGGGGCGCCTGGGTGGCTCAGTCGGTTAAGCAGCCGACTTTGGCTCAGGTCATGATCTCGTGGTCCGTGAGTTCAAGCCCCACACTGGGCTCTGTGCTGACAGCTCAGAGCCTGGAGCCTGTTTCGGATTCTGTGTCTCCCTCTCTCTGACCCTCCCCTGTTCATGCTCTGTCTATCCCTGTCTCAAAAATAAATAAAACGTTAAAAAAAAATTTTTTTTTTAAAAGAGCAAAGATCCTATTTTATGTTTCATTTCCACTTACCACTCCTGGCCCCTCCAGAGAGACACTTTGCTGAGTAAGTACTATCAAATCCGCACAGATGACACTCTCTCCAGATGACCACACACTTCCAAACGTTCATCAGCATTCCCAGATGCCTGTGTTGAGAGTACCCTAGGCCTTATTCAGTGTGTAAAGCATCGTTTGTGACCTCAAGAAGTTTCCAACACACTACATTCCAGGCATGGGTGCTCTAGAGATACCAACTTGAATTAGACACATGCGAGCCTTCCGAAGAAAGCAGCTACTGTTAAGAAAACCTTCGTCGGGGCGCCTGGGTGGCTGAGTCGGTTAAATGTCTGACTTCAGCTCAGGTCATGATCTCGCGCGGTCCGTGAGTTCAAGCCCCACGTCGGGCTCTGTGCTGACAGCTCGGAGCCTGGAGCCTGTTTCATATTCTGTGTCTCCCTCTCTCTCTGCCCCTCCCCTGTTCATGCTCTGTCTCTCTCTGTCTCAAAAATAAATAAAAACGTTAAAAAAAAATTTTAAAAAGAAAAAGAAGAAAACCTTCCTTGGGACGTCTGGGTGGCTCAGTCGGTTAAACGTCCGACTTCAGCTCAGGTCATGATCTCGCGGTCTGGTCCGTGAGTTCCAGTTGTGAGTTCGAGCCCCGCATCGGGCTCTGTGCTGACAGCTCAGAGCCTGGAGCCTGTTTCAGATTATGTGTCTCTCTCTCTCACTCTGACCCTCCCCCATTCATGCTCTGTCTCTCTCTGTCTCAAAATTAAAAATAAAAAAACGTTAAAAAATTAAAAAAAAAAAAAGAAAACCTTCCTAAGGCCTGCCCTCCTGTGCCCCACCCCCCTCTGCCCCACCCCCCTGCCAAAGGTATGCTCCAACTTTTGATGACTGGCTTCATGCCTGACAGAGCCTCCACCGGAGGGGAGGTAGGAAAGAATGTGCTTCTCCAATTAGACACCAGAGGGAAAAAGTTAATAGAAAAAGATTTTGAAGCCCAAGGCTACAACTTTTTTGTTTCTTTCTTTCTGAATTGTCTAGGAGTTTCAAATGTCACCAATCCTTGGCTCTCAGGTATACAGATACTTAAGCGTCAGATGAGGAGGGGAAAAAAAAATCATCATGTTCTCTTATGCCCTGTTCTGAGATATTTTTCCCAAAGCGTAAAGGTTCCCTGACCTACGGTGAAATTCTAGGCCCTTCCCCGCACACAATTAAAAGAACTATACTTACCCCATTATATTCCTCAAATGGCTTCTGAAGAAAGGGGGCAAGCGAACTCGTGTCCGCTTAAACTCTCTCTTCAAGCACTCTTAAGGAACGTACCACTCTTCTCTGGTTCCCACGCCCTGGTAGCTTCCTTGGCCTTGACCACTACTTCCCCTTCACTGTGAAATCTTAAGCCCTCGTAAGACAGCACAGAGGCATTAACCAGGTCACTTAGTGGTAAACCTTTAATCAGTGATAACTGTGACCAACCAAGATGCTTCCCAGAACTTGAAGTCTCTGACAAGTTGTCGAGACCCTAGGCAGTGGCGTCTCATTGGCCAGCCTCCCCACCCTCTCAGCTAGCTCCCAGTGCCCCTCCCAGCCTTTAAGACATCCTTTACTTTTTTTTTTTTTTAACGTTTATTTATTTTTGAGACAGAGAGAGACAGAGTATGAATGGGGGAGGGTCAGAGAGAGAGGGAGACACAGAATCCAAAACAGGCTCCAGGCTCTGAGCTGTCAGCACAGAGCCCGACGCGGGGCTCGAACTCACGGACTGTGAGATCGTGACGTGAGCTGAAGCCGGTGCTCAACCGACTGAGCCACCCAGGCGCCCCAAGACATCCTTTGCTTCTTAATCCAGAGCGTTCTGGACTAAGTGGTAGGAAGATGCGTAGATTTCTCAAAGCCAATGCCAGCCAGAATCATTCTGTCCACAGATAACCCCAAAACATTTCATTTTTATTTTCTGAATAATCTCTACACCCAGCGTGGGGCTCGAACTCATGCCCCTAAAGTCAGGAGTCGCATGCCCTACCAACTGAGCTAGCCAGGCATCTCCCCCACGCCCCCACCCCCTGCAAAACTTTATGTTTGACAATCATCTTGATCCTGGTTCCTTCATCTAAACTATTCAAAACAAGAAGTTCAAGTCCTTTCTCTACCAATTTCCTCTCACAGGGGCGAGTCCAGAGACAGTCCCAGGACTCACAGAGAGCCCCACACCAAGAACCTTTAAACCATATCCCCAACTATGATATTTTGTTTTATTTATTTTTTATTTTTTTAATATTTATTTTTGAGAGAGAAAGACAGAGTGCGAGCATGGGAGGGGCAGAGAGAGGGAGGCACAGAATCTGAAGCAGGCTCCAGGCTCTGAACTGTCAGCCCAGAGCCCGATGCCAGGCTCGAACTCACAAACCAGGAGATCATGCTGGCAAAAATTGGCCACTTAACCGACTAAGCCATCCAGGCACCGCCCCCCATTATGATATTTTAAAAGATATCTTTCTGATATGTGACCAAACACTATTTGCCTCCTACTTAATTTGTGTGTGTGTTTTTAATCAAAGATACATAACCACCATTCAAAACTTCAGGTCAGCATCTAATAACATGCCTCACACCACAGTTCAAACGCTCTTTGGTCACTCTTATTACAAAAAAACGCAGGGGCACCTGGGTGGCTGAGTTGGTTAAACGTCTGACTCTTGCTTTGGGCTCAGGTCATGATCTCACGGTCCGTGAGTTTGAGCCCCTCGACCAGCTCTGTGCTGACAGCACAGGGCCTGCTTGGGATTCTCTCTCTGCCTCTTTCTCTCTACTTTCAAAATAAATACATAAACTTAAAAAAAAAAAAAGCATATGCGGCTTCTATTAGACTTTTGGAAATGCTGGAAAGAAGGAACTCCTCCCTCCATGGAACCACCGACTTCAGTAATAAGCAAACTGCTGTTTGCTGGACCTCTTGGCTTCTCTTCTACCACTCTCTGAAAAGTTGTTGCTGGAGTCCTGCCCACCATCCCCTTCTCTTCTCTACACATTCTCCCCCCAACAATGCCCTTCAGATCCATACCTTCAACAACCCACATGTTGTCCCAAACCTGACTGTTCTACCAAGCACCAGGTTCCCTGAATCCAAATGCATGTAAGACATCACGAAGATCCTGCCTCCCTAGAGAATTCTCAGCATATCCAAAACCACCCCAGGCTCTCTTCCCCCCCTCTCACTCCTCCCACCGAGTAACTCTTTTTTTTTCTTTCTTTTTAAGATTATTTATTTATTTTAAGAGAAAGAGAGAGAAGAGAGCACACTGGAGCAGGGGAGAGGGGCAGAGAGAGAAGGAGAGAGAAAATCCCATGCAGGATCCACGCCGTCAGCACAGAGCCTGATGCGGGGCTTGAAGCCACGAACTGTGAGATCATGACCTGAGCCAAAATCAAGAGTCAGATGCTTGACCATCTATGCCACCAGGCGCCTCCTACCACCAGGTAACTCTTACCTGCCTTCCTTAGCTCACCATCCATCCATCTCCATCCATCCACTGAGTTGTCCAAACAAGGAAACTCCACTCCCTACCTCTAACTGGCCACTGAGTTCTGTTGCTCCTACCTGACACATCTTTTATATCCATCCCTCCTCCCTTTCCCTACTGTCCCAGCCCTGAACCAAAGACCAGTACCAGACTGACTACATAAGAATCACCTAGCAACTTTTTAAAAGATAGGTTCCCACCCATCACTTTCCCTGGATTCTGATTCAGAGGATTCTGGGCTGGGCCCTGAAGGATTTGGAACACACGTCCCTTGTGTACAAACGACTGACGTCCAGACCCCATTGAAATGGCCCCTTGACTGAGCTGGTAAGTGTTTAACAACCAGCTTCAGGGAAAGAGGGAACTGATTTGCATCATTTGCCACTTCTGTTCACAGCGTGGTCAATGTCAAGCTAATATCACAGTTGGGGATCAGTGTGCACAACTGGCTGATGTAAGCCAGCCCCAGCATACGAATACGCCCAGACCACCGTCTGTTATCTTCTAAAACAGGTATCAACGTGCCTCTTCCCAGGTTAAACTCCTTTGAAGCTTTCCTCTAATGCTTTGCAATACATCCAAGGTTCTTTGCTTCTCACACAGGCCTTCTGACATGAAACCAGTTTCCTCTTCCCAACTTCTCAACTTCCCCTACAGTTCTGCCTCAGCCCCTAATGTTCTGCTAACATAGAATCACTTGTGTTCCCCAAATAAACCGTGCATATTCCTTCCTCTAAACTTTGTTCATATGGTCCCCTCTGCTTTATTATTTTTTTTAACGTTTGTTTTTGAGAGAGAGAGAGAGACACACAGAGCGTGAGCGGGCGAGGGGCAGAGAGAGATGAAGGCACAGAATCCGAGGCAGGCTCCAGGCTCCCAGCTGTCAGCACAGAGCCCGGCGCGGGGCTCGAACTCACAAACCACGAGATCATGACCTGAGCCGAAGTCGGACGCTTAACGGACTGAGCCACCCAGGCGCCCTCCCTTCTGCTTTAAATCTCTTCTGTATGATCCCACAGCCCTCACGCCTCAATAACTGTATCTTCTACCTCAGCCAACTGAGCGCCGTATCACACAGAAGCCCGGCCTCCTCTTCCCTCTGACATATTGAGGGCCTAATTCTTTTTTTTTTTTTTTTTCCCCCTACTGGACCCAGAGCTCTACCCCCGTTGAGGCACAGAGAGAGCTATGACAAATTCAAGCCTGAGCAAGTTAGCACTGCACTGCCCATGCCTTGGGGATGACCTGTTGGCTGCCTGAGAAAAAAATCTCCTTTGGGGCAAATACTGTCTGCTTTTTTCAGTGTATCCAAGATACAGCGTTCTAGTATGTTGTGTTTAATATTAACAGTAAAGCTCCACATTTAAACAGTGCTTTCCAGTCTACAAAGGGCTTCCACGTACATTCTTCCATCTGATCTTTCCAACCTCATAAAGTAGGTAAGAATACATACACTTGGATCCCCATTTGAAAGATGAAGGGGCCCCTGGGTGGCTCAGTCGGTTAAGCACCTGACTTCGGCTCAGGTCATGATCTTGCATGTTGTGGAGTTTGAGCCCTGCATCAGGCTCGCTGCTGTCAGCACGGAGGCCGCTTTGGATCACCGCCACCCCCGCCCCCCCAACCTCTCTCTCACTCTCTCTGCCCCTCCCCTGCTTGTGCACACACTCTCTCTCCAAAATAAATAAACAAAAAAATTTAAAAAGAAAGAAAGAAAGAAAAATGAAGGAAAGAAGGGTTTCCAGGAGTACATGACATGTCAAAGGGCAAACCACTGGTAAGCTAAGGAAAAAGGATTTCCGTAGAGGTGTTCTGCCCGAGAATTCTTTGTTCTATCATCTGAAGTACACGACAATGCTGGCTGGCCATGGCACTCACTTAAATTGGTAAGGGGTGGGTGGCAGGAATGACCTCAGTGACGAGATCCAGGGAGATCTAAACTGGGGGGCCGGAAGGGGGATCTGGGAGGAGCTCGGGTGTTCATTCTGCTGAAATTGTCAACCGTCTCTGCTCTGCAGGAGGCAGCCCTTGGCCAGAAAGCACAGACATCTGGAAAGTCCAGTGCAGCAAAACTCCTGAGACGAAAAGTGACAAGAGGATAGTATAATGTATGGAGTTACGTACACTAAGCTGCACACATGGGACCACGTGTACATCGTGTGTCAACTATACTGCAACTAAAAAAAAAAACGGCAACAAGCACCGATGTGAAATGGGACAGTCTGCCAGATAATGGCACCTGCCATGAGGTCGCAAGGCCACAAGTGAAACCACGGAAATAAACAAGTCTCTGAACACACCTGAGGAAAACAACTCCTGCCGAAGAGCAAAGCTGTCTCAACAACCAGCTGGTGAAAAGGCCACAGGGAGGCCAAATAAGACAGAGCAACGTGTCCACGGGCAGAGAAGGACTTCCTCGAGCTGGAGCCAGGCCTGGGGACGTTTGTACGGAGGCCTGTGAAAGGCTGGCCTGGAGCCCAACAGGAAGCCTCTCGGGACAGAGAGGCCAGCACCATCCCATGTAAGGGTGAGGGCAGGACTCGAGAGGGGAGGGGTGGGCCGGCCGCAGAGCAGGGACGCTGGTGCCCTGAGGGCCCCTTCACAGAGATAATTTTAGGAAGCCATCCCGGTGGCCGTGCCAACTTGGTTCTACCACCGGCTGAAGCAGAAGGAGCCTGATTCAGGAACCAAGCGGGAATAGCTCCGGGCCCCTGATTCCCCAGAAACCACTGGCAACCTCCCACGAGAGCGTTTTAGAAGCCCAAGGAAAAGTGGCAGGTGTCTATTTTACTTCTTTAAAGACCAAACCCAATTAAGAATAAATATGTTTTCAAGATGTTTCAGGACTGCAGCTTCCCAACTGGTAGCTAATTTTGTCACCACCTGTTTCCCTCTAGTGAACAAAAGTCAAACCCCTTAAGCTGAAAGCGTAGGAGTGCCGAAGGTAACAGAAGTAGGGAAGATACAGAAAGCCGGTGTCCTGCCCCAGGAAGCCACAGGAGAGGAGAGGTTGATGCATCCGGAAAGACGGGGACTTCTGGCGTCCTAAAGGGCAAAGGACACATGGGGATGGGGGAAGCACTTATGCAGAAACTCTATCACAAACTGCCAGATGCCATGGAGGGCCCCATGAAGCTATCAGACAACCTGCAGACTCTTCCAGAAAGAGTCCTTCAGCTTCCCTGTCTCCCCCGCCCCTTCCCCACGCCAATCCCCATCCCTCCTCCAACTTCATTTGTCCTTAGCCTCAGGAAAAAAACTGGTTTAGGGTAAAACCATTATCTCGGTTTTTTCCAGTTAGAAGAAAGACAAACAGTCCTAACCAAGAACTTGGGTGGTCATTTAGCAACTCAACAAAGAGCCCCGAAGGGGCCTGGGGAAGAAACAGCACTGACCAGAACCTGGAGTCAGGACCTCTGTGTGTAACAGCCTGATCGGTTTCCTCAGTGCCGTTTTCCACACGGGCTGGAACACTGTATCTTCTGTGCCAAGAACTCTGACAACTTTCCCATAAGGTATACACCCATGGGCACTTTTCGTTAGCAAGAAGGCAACAGATACTGGATTAATTTAGAATACGGAACAAAAGAAAACAGAAGTTGAATAATCCACAGATCACTTATTTTTGTCTCGAGAATGTTAATGAATCACACACACCGCCCCCCCCCCCCAATCGGCACTCCTGCCCTATATCTAATTTACTCTCTTCAAGTTCAACTCTGGTATCCACCCACACGGAGGAGAGTGCAAAAGAGATTTTGATAATCCATAAAGTAGATGATTCACTCAAGACTCATTCAAAGAACACTTTGAATGGCAACCTGCAAACAGAGAAAAGATGAGAAATCAAGCTTTGGCTGGGCCAAGTACTGTGCCAGAAAGCAGCAGAAGCAAAGCATAAGAACTAGCCCATATTCTCAAGAATCTTAATGTGCGGTTAGGAATGAAGCTTAAAGTGTAAAGGTAAGTATGAATCACCAAAAGTCTGTATCATAGAGAAAGGGGAAACTGACATGTACCGAATGCCTAAAATAAGCATTTTTCAAATATTATCTCACTTAAAAGTTAGCATTTGAGGAAAATAACATTCTTTTTTATTCCAACTCCATTCTGATTGTTCTATTTTTTAAGGCTATTTTCTTTTGAGAGAGAGAGAGAGAGATAAAACAAGTGGGGGAGGGGCAGAGAGAGAGAGGGACAGAATCCCAAGCAGACTTTTTCTTGTCAGTGCAGAGCCTGACGTGGGGCTCAAACACATGAACCATGAGATCATGACCTGAGCCGAAATCAAGAGTTGAACGTTCAACCAACTGAGCCACCCAGGCACCCCTACCCTTGGCTTCATTTTAATAGTACTTACTGAAATCACATCTCTCATTCAACAAGCATTTCTGAAGCACCTACTATGGTACAGGCTCCACTTGAGAGAACACAAAGATCAAAGAGAAAAAAAGTACATTCTGTCCTTAAAGAGTTTACTCTCTAATGAAGAGAGAGACATTTCATGGAGTTATGGGATTACATACAATTAGCTAACCTCTTTGTGGAGGGTGGGATGGAAAGGTTTCTATACTAAGCACACTACCTACACGCAGAGAAAGAACACCTGGGGATCCAGGGGACTCCAGAGTGAGCTTCACAGAGGAGGAAGCATTTGAGCTGAAATTTTATTTATTTAAAAAAACGTGTTAATGTTTATTTATTTTTGAGAGACAGAGCACGAGCAGGGGAGGAGCAGAGAAAGAGGGAGACACAGAATCCGAAGCAGGCTCCAGGCTCTGAGCTGTCAGCACAGAGCCCGACGCGGGGCTCGAACTCACAGACTGGGAGATCATGACCTCGGCTGAAGTCGGCTGTCCGACCGACTGAGCCACCCAGGGGCCCCCATACTTTGTCTTAAATACCAATTCCTCCGTGGAGCCTGCTCCGTCTAGAATGTCCTGCTGCCTCTGCCTGCCCACACCTGAAGGCACTTCTCCCTTCTCCTCTGGTATTCCCCACCACTCGGGCATGGGGCAAAACACACGCGAAGCAAGTAATAAATGCCTGACTCATTCATCACTCCCACCTTCCTCGCCTAATGGTAAGAGAAGTCTACGGCGAGTCTTCCGAGGACCTCATACCTGGAGTGCGAGCAGGAGGCTGCTGAGGCAGGTTATGGGAAGATTTCAGGGCACCACCATCAGGTTCCACGTGGCATCCGTAAACACTCAGCTTGGAGTCGTGCACGAAGTCACGCTCCCAAGAGTGAGAAATAAAACCAGGGAAAACAGAGCACAGGTCCAGTAGAACAACAGCCCCTGGAGCTGGGCTCAGAACCCCGGGCCCAGCTCTTGCTCTGTCACCGACCAGGCGGGACACAGAGGAAGGAGCGTCGCGTCGCCGTTCTGAACCTCTCGCTCGGCTTATGCTTCTCCGTAAGATGAACGGAGCGTGCTAGACCATCACAAGGGCCCCTCCGGCCTCAAAGCTCAGTAAGGTTTTAATGAAGGAAATCCTCCAGGAAAATCAGTTTGCAAGCTAAGTGACTGGCGGAGAAGGGAGTTGTGTGGGCTGAACCAGGCGGGTGAGGTGGCACTGGCCGGGCAGCGGGGAGGAGAGAGAGAAGAACAACCTGAGAACAAGTGCGGTTTAGATCCCCGGAAAGGCAATTCACGGGCACAGAGGCACACGTGACTTCCTGGCTCACTTCCTGCACACTCTTTTTGATTCCTGCTTCTTTTTACTGCGATTGTTTCCAGCTTATCATTTTATCATAATCTGTGATTCTTGTCATAAGATCATGGACCAACCCTTACACAGAAAGGGGCCTAAGAGATGATCTAGTCTAATTTTTTCCCCTTCCAGACCAGGAAACTGAAGGCCAAAGAAGTTAAGAGACACGTAAAAAGCCACAGAGGCATTTAATGGCACGGCGAAAAAAACAGAAGATAAAACTCAAGCTGGCCTACTCTTAGAGCAGAGTTCTGCCCACGACACCAGGTACAGGAATGTAAACCCCCGGAGCGTGTAGAGAAAGTATCTTCCTTTTTTTTTTTTCTCAGCCCTTCGGTGCTACCGCTCATAAGAAGGGTTAACTATGAATAGCTGTTCGTTCCACAAAATGTACAATGTCATGTGCTGTTGGGGAGTGATTACCAGATACCTGTGCTGTTCTAACCACTGGTGACATGGGAGTAGGCAGGGCCCCTGCTGTTAAGAACCAACCTCACGTCCTTGTGGTTACGCCGGAGGGATGCAGAGATGAGACCGATCCATCAACAGAGACCAAAAAATAATAATAATAATAAAATAAAAAAATAAAAAACCCTATACTTTTCCAAAGGTGTTACAAAGCTAATAAAAGGGGGAAGTGAGGAGTCTCAAGAAAGCAAAAATAAAGAAGTAAGTATGTCAAAGTCACACTGATAAGAAAGTGTCAGAGTTTGGACTCGTGTTCATGAAGATCACCACAGAGCCTAAGATGTGACCAACCGGGTTGTACAGACTGACTAGTGTGGCCACTGCTCACACAGTGTTCACAGAACAAACGGCTGATTGAATGTGAATGCATATAATCAGAAGGGTCTTTCGGGTATTTTTAATTTGGAGTGTTTTTAATTTGGAAGGGGAATTCAGAAGAAGATCCTAGTGAATTCTGTTTTGATTGTAATTCATCCTAATGAATCTCTACCTCGTCATAATGGAAACGTAGATTATAGTTTCATCAAATATTTTCCCTTTCATTCTAGATCTCCATCTTCTGTGACAAAACAGACTTAAACGTTTGCTTTCTTATTCTCCTAAAATTTATATATAGCTGTTAACACGGTACATATTCGAAACAATATTCGTCGTTGATATCGATGGGGATATAACATATCACAATCCTCTTACCAATATAGGACCAAGTGCTCATAAAATATTCAGATATAACAAGTAAAACTATTCTCAAAATACAAGAATTAGATGTACCTGCTCTCACAAATACGGTCTCACAGATGACGGAATAAACACTGCAGAGCGTGCAAAGAAACCAATCGTAATCTCACAAATGCCTCAGATCTCAAAGACCGTCTTTAAATCTTACCTTGGCTCTTTTTTATAAGATCTTCTCATTTTTCTAAAAGTTCTCACTCTGCATCTTCCCCCTAGCACCAAAAGCATCTTCTCTCCTAATTACACCTCATATCAAAGGATGTCACTCATTTCAAACTCAGAAGACAATCCATTCGTTTACAGTTCTCCACGGGGCCTGGTGGCTATACTGATTAAGCTGAAATCAAAGATTCATGAAGCCATATCACGGGAAATTCAGCACCAGGCAAGACAGGCGCAACATCCCCTCAGCTGGTTCCTTGTCCCCTCACCCCCCGCCCCCCGCCCTCTCCCGTGAGATGGGGAATCGGGTTCCAGAAGTCCACCAGCAAACACTGAGACAATACACGCTGCGCCTTAGCTAATCACACGCAGCCCTAACCACCCTCTGGACCACTATGTTTTTCCAGGTCTGCCAACCCCAAATGACTCAGCAAAGGAGCCACAATGAGAAACAACCACAAGCCCCAGGGCCTGCCCTTCAGATCAGATAAGCTTGGCACCAATATGAAAATGACACCAATATGCAAACACTTCTTGCCCTTCAGTTTAAAGGGATGAGAAGTAAAAAGAAGTCATCAGAAAGTGAGCACCCACTGTGCAACCAGGCGCTTTAAGGGATGCCTTACCTTCATTATTTCATCTTCAAACCAACCTACAAGGTAGGTGTTATCATAATGCCCTCCTTATGTAGCAGGAAATTAGTGATGCAAAGCAGGGTGAGGGCAGAAAACTTGCCCCGGGCTGGAATTTTACTCTGCGGAAGCAGGATGGAAATTGCTACTGGAGTAAAAGGGAAACACAGCCGCTGGGAAGTCATCCACACTGGTGAGGGACGAACACTGTCAGCCTGGACAGTATCGACAGTATTTTGCAAAAGTGAACAGCCTTGGAAGAGGTAGAAACACATTCTATTAATCAGCTGTCCCCAGTCCTTTTCTCAAATTCACCATCAGTAGCCACCTGTGACTACGGATGCTCCATCATCAGCTCCAGCTGGGTTTACCCTAGACTCCATCTAGAACAGGGCAGGCCAAGTCTCTAAGTCTCCCTGAGGTGGATGGATCTAACCCGACAGCTGATGTCCTTCACAGTAACATCTGGCCAGTTACCATGATAACCAAAGGCAACAGCTACTGCTGCCCTCTCCTTGGATACGCCTGCCACATTTCGAGATTTTACACTTGTTTGTATGAGTTACGTCGACCACCTAATAGATGCTCAATAAAAACTTATAGCTGAGGGACACCCGGGTGGCTCAGTCGGTTAAGCATCCGACTTCGGCTCAGGTCATTATCTCACTGTTCTGGAGTTGGAGCCCCGTGTCGGGCTTGCTGCTGTCAGCGCAGGGCCCGCTACCGATCTTCTGTCCCCCTCTCTCTACCCCTCCGCCCTTATTCTCCCCCCACCACCCCAAAACAACAAAAAACAAATAACTGAACAAACGAATGCATGGGCAATTAATAAGCTAGATGAAATCCTTAAAGAGCAGAGGCCAGCCGAAGCTCAGTGGCCAGCACATAGCAGCTGGCCTATAAGGGTATGCGGAATTCAGATGTTCCTCACCGTGGCAGCCTGAATGTTTCATGCGTCCTGCGGAGGAGGTGCAAATCCAGCCAGAGTTGTTTTTTTTTTAATGTTTATTTATTTTTGAGAGACAGAGCAAGCACAAACAGGGAAACAGGAGAGAGGCAGACACAGAATCCAAAGCAGGCTCCAGGCTCGGAGCTGTCAGCACAGAGCCCAAGGCGGGGCTCGAACTCACAGACCGCGAGATCACAAGCTGAGCCGAAGACGGACGCTCAACAGACTGAGCCACCCAGGCGCCCCCAACCACAGCTTTTCACAGGAGCTGCTGCTTTAACAAAACAGAGGTGTGCTGAAACAGCAGCTTATGTTTGGTCCCTGTTCTCCATTTCCTGTGGATTTTAATTACCCACATTGTCGGCACACATATATAAAACTCAGTGGAACGTTCAGATATGTACATGTATCGTATTGTATAGAGAAAAGCGACATGACGACCTCCTTCTGAGCCAGGATTCCATCATTACTTAGCTGTATGGACGCGGGCACGTTCAGAGTTTCCATTTCCTTAGGGGGACCGAGTGGACACAGTCATTACAGCTGCCCCATAGGATGCAGGAGCAACTGAAGCAATGGGGATCCCCGTGCCCTAAGCACGTGACTGGGGGCTGTGCCAGGCACTACGGTACGTGCTGGGGCAAACGCAGAGAATAATTGCACGCTGTGCTGCCTTCCTGGAGCCCACGGCCTGGTAAACCACTCCGAAAAGGAGAAAGTGCTGCCCAAATTGAGAGCTTATGATAAACTGCGTTCGCCAGCATGATCTTCCCTTGTGTCCACGAGGGCGCTGTGCTCGGCTGCTCTGACTGCAAGCTCCAGTGGCAAGTGACGGTGTCCCCTCTCTCCCCCGTCTCCTGGTGGCCCTTGGGCTCCTGGCTTCCACTAAGAGTCAATGCGAAAACACCAGAACCACCACCCTGGCTGCCGACAGCTGCAGAGACAGAACCTGCTTGAGACCACCGGCTCCCAGGTCTTGGAAAACGTCGGAGCAGCCAATGCATCTGCATTCCAAAATGCCTACACCCAAATAAATGAAGCCCTGCTGTCAGTGGTGGGGATGGGGGGAGTCAGCTCCCACGCTCGGCCCCGCAGCGGCACCCCCATGCGGCACCCCACCCTCTTCGGAGCTGGGTGGAAGACATTACTTTCACAGTTCCCGATTTCTCAGTTTTAGAAAACAGACAATTTAATTCTCTTGCGGTGATGTGCCGAAGGAATTTGTTTTTAAAATTTTTTTAATGTTTATTTGTGAAAGAGAGAGACAGAGCAGAGGCGGAGGGGCAGAGAGAGAAGGAAACAGAGGATCTAAAGCAGGCTCTGCTCGCTCAGTACAGAGCCCGATGCGGGGCTCGAACCCACAACCCGTGAGATCGTAGCCTGAGCCAAAGTCGGACACTTAACTGACTGAGCCACCCAGGTCCCCCTAAGCAACCTGCTTTCAAATAAACAGGGATGAATGTTGCATTGTTAATCTGTTCGTTGTCTCTCTACCCTCTCTAGAATCCAAGCTCTACTGTAAGGGCAGAAACGATTTTGTTCACTGCAGTTTCTGGTGTCTAGAATAGCACCTGGAGTGTAACATGTGGTTGATGAGTATCTGTTGGATTAATTGTGGGGAGGGGGGCGAAAAGGAAGGATATATGTATTCCCAAATCCTTCTCTCCTGCAAGAGGAACAACGGTTGCCCTGACCTGGAATCAGAAGGCCTGGAAAAGTACTGTTACCATGGCAACCAGAGCTCCCCCCAAATCAAAACATCCTTCAAAGCTGTCACAGGTGTTTGGCGGGAAAAGGGTTACTCCTATTTGCAGACCGTACCTGGGCCCCGGGTCGACCATCAGCCAAAATGTTGCTTCCAATGTGTTCTTGCATCCTGGAGCCTCATTTGGGGAAAAGTCAACTACTCTTCATCTAAATATGCCAAACTGGACTCCCTAAACAGAAACCACCCTTAGAAGGATGGCAGTCTCTGGTCTCTGGGCACCTACAGTCTGATGGAAGACACACGCACAGAGGAAGAAATGCACGAAGGAAACCAACAGGCTTAAAGCAAACAAGCCATTATGTAAGAATCCACACTGTCAAAAAATGGCATATGAGGGGGCAATTATTCAGCTTCAAGACGACTCCTTGCTTTGTGAAATGATTTATGCTAGAATTCCGTGAAAATCAAATTTCTGTACAGTCCTTCATCCATTTGATTATTTGCTTGTTCCCTAAATACCTATTTACTGAGCTCCTGCGATGTTCCATGCAAAGAGCTCAGCAGGCACTGACTAAAACAAACACTGAATAAAACCAACTCTGCCCTCACTGCTTATGATCCAGTAAAGGATGCAACGTGACCAGAGAATCACAATTTAGGAACATCATCACAAACCAGGAACGTGCAAGAAACACCAGAGTCTGGAAATACTTCCTGGAGGAAAGACCCAAAGGAGAAGAAGGGCAGGCTGGCAAGGTGGGTCAGAGCCACAGGAGGGGATTTCCAGCTGAAGGAACAGTGTCTGGGGAGAACTGGAAATACGAGAAAGCATCCCACTCGAGGCGCGGGGAGGTCACTCAGCTGGAGGCAGGTCCTGGGAGTAGCCTCAGCGAAGGAAGCAGGAGGGGGGCAGAAGTGAGGTCACGAAGACCAGTCCGGCTACTGAATTAAAGGACAGGGCTTCTCTGCCAGTAGAGAGGCCAGGGAGGAGGACCCTGGCAGAACATATTTAAGGACCAGTTAGGACACGTGAAGACGGTGGCCTGGGAAGGAGCAACGGTGGTGGAATCGGGAAGACAGACTTGAAGAGCACTCTCTCCCAGGGTACCGAAGCCTCGGGAAGCTGACCCATACCAATCCCCAATGCAAGGGACCAAGGGAGAGGAAACGGGCTGGGGGGGAAAGAGGGCCAGTTCGAGTACAACCAACAGCTGAGTTCTGAAGAACACCTCCATGGAATGTCCATCAGTCATTTGGAGGTATGAGCCTGGGGCTCAAGAAAAAGAAGAGGTCTGAGATAGTGTGCGAGTCATCATCACATAGAAATAGTTAAGCCCAGAGTGGAGAAAACAGCCCAAGGATAGTGTGTAGATGTAGGAGGAGGAGGAAGAGAAGAGGGAGGGAGAAGGGAAAGGGAGAGGGAGAAATAAGAAGCCTGGAGTCAGAAGTCTAAGCACATGGGACACCAAAGAGACAGACAGACAAGAGCAGCCCACAAGTTGTAAAACTTCATTTTCGGCACGGCACCTATCAGTAGATCCGAAAAGCAACGTCTCACAGTTAATAAAAGAAGTAACAAACCACCGTTCCAGCTTACGCTAACCAGAGGAGCAAACTCAGAGGCCTCCCAGACCATTGGAAAAACTCTCACTTTTACTAGTAATCACGTTAGCGTGTCTTCAGCCTCATCAACTTAAACAGTCGTACAAGACGAAGGAGAAATGTGTATTTTCCATTTTACAGATGAGAAAGACACTGAGACCCAGACTGACTGAGTAACCAGCACAGGACCACACAGCGAGAAAAGGAGCGGAACCATGGCCAACACCCCATGCTGCCGAGGACGGTCCCCTGGACTGGGGCCAGGGCGGTCATCCTAGGAAAAACAGACAAGGCCTGCCGGTGCTTCCTGCGTTCGCTGATAAAGATAGGGTTCCATCCCGCGCAAAATGGGCTCCCCAGACACACGGTGGGCTGAACATTTAGTGGCTCAGTCCATGTGCACAAGTACACCCTGTATACTCCAGAGCCATCTCTGCCACTGACCAGCTTCATGGCCTTGGCCATGAAGTTCAAAGTTCTATTTGTTCAAAGGTGAAATGACCACACAAATCCCCACCGTGAAGACTAGATTCTCTAGGAGAGGTGCAGAAGAACTGCAGGTACTAACAGGTGTCAGCCGAGTATGACAGAAGTCAGGCAGCACAGTGGTGCAATCTAGGTCCCAGGATCCTCCTCTCCTCTCCCTCCCAGCAGACTTTTTCCTCAGACCTATATATATATACATATATATATATATATATACACACACACACACACACACACACACATATACATATATATACACACACACATACATACACACATACATATGTGTATATATGCACACACATGTGTATATACATGCATGTACACATATACACATACACGTATACATACATACATATACGTATATATACACATATATACATATACATACACACACGTATACATACATATATGTACACATACATACACACATATATACACGCATATATATACGTATATATATGTGTGTATATATACATGCACACATATATATATTTTATGCTGTAGTCTGAATTCCATAATCTACTGAAATTATCTTTTTCACGTTGCTGTCTTCAAAGAGAGCAGCCTGTGAGCTTCTCAATGGAAGGGCCATTTGTGTCGTCCCCTGTATCCCAAACACCTAGCACAGCACCTGATTCCCTATAAGTGTTCCATAAACGTTTGGACTGTGAGAATTAGGTCTCCTGAGTTATCTGATTTCTCAGCCTACTCTCTCTAACTACAAACAAAAAGCGTGCCAACTGATAGAGGCATTTAAGGAACCAATCGGAGCATGGAGAAGGACTTGAGGGAGAGGAATCTTTCAGTGTCACTAGATACTTCCTGAATGGGCGGGCCACTTTCTACCCTGGTCTTCTAACACGAGTGGCTGTCAATTCCTCCCACAAGTCTGCGGGGCCCACCAGCAGCCATGAGGTCCAAGGAATCATCAGCACAAACCTAGGGCTTCCCTCAGAATCTACAAGCCACAGCGCAAGTTACCACTAAGAATAAGTCTCTGAAGGAATATTCTCAAAGGATGATGACCAGTCAGGCTCTCGTCTTCACTGAGGACAAAACTAGAGAAAATGAGTTTGAACTGTACTAGAGAGGATTTCACAGTTAGATCTCAGGAAGAACTTTCTCAGTAGTGGGCCTTGAAACTTAGAAAGAAGGAACCAAGAAAAGTGGTACAATCTTCTTTTCTGAGGTCTCTCTCTCTCTCTCTCTTTCTGTCTTTCTCTGAGATCTTCACATATCAGGAAGATGTGGTTCGTTATGGACAAAGGAAGAGTAAACACATGTTGTCACCCACGCGAAGGGCAAACTGTTCCCTGGAGAAGCTCCGCCCTGTACAGCGTAACCTTTATTACTGTCATTCCTGAGAAGGAAACAAAAGGTCAGGAAGAACTCCGGAGTGTAATGACCCAGCTAGAAAACAAACGCTTGCCAGACCAAGGCGGATGGCTCTGCGGGGTCAGACTGGCACTAACACACAAGCTTGGTTATGGAAAACATGAGGACAAGGCTGAGTGGCATCTCTGATGAGCGGGCTCTCACCCCCCACTTTGGAGAAGCGTCTCATCCTGATGGCTCCTCCAGAAACAGTACTGTAGAAATTCTTTTTTTCCCCCCTTATTTCACAGACATACGTGTCCTCAACCTACCGACTTACGTTCGACTGTACCTTCTATAGGGACAAGATACAGAAGAGCGAGTGAAAAAGAAAAGTCTATCACTTAAAAAGGAAACCTGAGGGGCGCCTGGGTGGTTCAGCTGGTTAGGTGTCCGACTTTGGCTCAGGTCATGATCTCGCAGTTTGTGATTTCGAGCCCCGCTGACAGCTCAGAGCCTGGAGCCTGCTTCAGATTCTGTCTCCCTCTCTGTCTGCCCCTCCTCCACTCACATGTACTCTCTCTCTCTCTCAAAAACAGTTAAACATTAAAAAATTAAAAAAAAAAAAGGAAACCTGAAGGAGAAAAAATAGTGAGTGATAATACACGAAATATGTTACCTACGGTTGGGTTAGCACAGTAGAATGAGCTGTATTTTCCTCTTGCCTAGTACCCCAAATTTTTACATTGGCTAGCTATTTTATTACCCACACAATATGCACTGACCTTTATGATGTAAAATTTTCTTTTAAGACAAGCTGGAAGACCCCTTGGAGAGACTCACAAACGTGCCGCTAAACTAACCACCCGCCATTGTCTTTCTGTATTGTCCTAATTGTTGGGCCAAATAACGCCAGGGTTACCATGTTCCCCTTTCCCTCCCTGGGCCCCAAAGGAAATCCTTTTTCCATAGTTGTAAGAAGAAAGGGGAAAAAAACCAAGTGGGTCGCTGTTTGTTTTTCGTTCCCTCACTCAGCCCCCTCATTTCCTGACTCAATCTGCTAACCAAGAAGCAGCAAAGACTAAAAACCTCTGTGGTCAGACTGAGTAGGTGAGAGGCACGAGGCTGGGGCCAGGCATCACTTCAGAGATATGCTGACATAAGGAGATCTTTCAAAGAATGAAGAAGCCCCAGAGAAGTGATAGGTTTAGAAACTGGCCCAGACTTGAGGTCAGAGGCCTGAGTTCCTGCCCATAACCCAGATCTGCCACCATGATGTGCCTACCACCGTATTTCTTTATCTAGATGAGATAAAAAGCAGGGTTGAGCAACCAGAGCCTCAACAAAGTATGTACAAAGGATGCAGAAAGAAGGCCTTTATGCCATCGAACCAACAAAATGTATCGGGGCTCCGACGGAAAGGCCACGGATTTCTTCATCCCTCTCGTCTTCCACCGCTGACCTGATTAGCTGAGGCACAGCCACGTCGCGCGGATGATTCTGGACTGTATTATCTGAATTGGAAATCCAGACACGTGGTGTCTGGAAAACAGAGGGGAGTATTTGACACCGGGACTCTTTTTAGAAGGGGACCGCGGCTGTTGCCGGTGCCACAGGGGGTGGCCAGCCACTGCCTCACGGCTCTTTGCTGCAGCACGAAGCGTCTCCACCCTGCCTCCCCCCTTCTCCCATCTGAAGGCCCACGTTTGATTTTCAGTTCTTGCACCCCTGGATGGAAGCTCTGCCATCTCCTCGGAGAGGAGGAAGATTCCGCAGGCCCCGGAGTCACAGCGCCAGAACTCACAGACCATCCCTTTACCCCCCACGAGATACCCCAAAAGCTGTATCTTCCTTCGCACCAGGTACGGCAGCCCCCTGGCGCATCACCACACCAACGTGGGCTACAGAGGAGAGAATCCCAAGAGGGCAAAAGCTCCAGAAAGAGCCCTCAGGCTGTAGCAAGCTCTTGTACGCCCTGCAACCCGGCAACCACGTCGGGCTCTCAGGCCAGCTTGGTTCGGTATCTGAACACCTGCTCCAGGGCCCAGAGGCTCGCACACGGAGGTCAGGAAGGAAATTCCCCCCTGGCAGCTTAGCCATCCGGACGCCTTAATGGAAAACAGCGTTACCCTAGAAGCAATTAGCAGTGACCAACCTAGCAACTGGTTGGATAGAGAGTACTCGAGAGAAACTAACCACACAGGGCCAAATCCTCACCTGCTCATCTGCCCCAAGATCACCTCTGTCTCCTGCCTGACACATCACGCGGGCCCCCTGAGCACGTAACCGCCATGGAAACTCTTAAAATGCCAACTCCCACAGAGGGCCTTGGCCGGTGTGAAGCAGTCCGTGGTGCTCCACCTCTGTTTCCACAAATGGTTCGAATCCGGAAGACGGACCGGTTTGCCGCGCCGGTCAGCACGGGCCTCGCCCGCGGCGGCGCTTGCCCACGAACGCTACAGCATTCTCCTCAGAGGTCGTCCCATCCTCCTGACCTCACTCCTCCCTTCTTTTATACTCTCCCCCCCACCATGTGTTTGCTTCCTCAAACACTCCAGAGCCAACGATGTCCAGGCCCTGGAGACACGGTACGGCGCAGCTGTGAAGAACTCAGGCTCTAGAATCAGGAGAACATGGTTCAAATCTCACCCTTGCTTCTGTTAGGCCTGGAGCAAGTTAGTCTCTGAACTTCAGGCTCCTCGGCCGTAAAACCCACCTGGGGGCTTTCTTGCGAGGATTAATTGTGATTTTGCATTTAAGACGCTTAGCAGGAAACCTGGCACAAAGTTAAGACACAGTCCCCGCCCCCAAGGATTTATGGGTCTGGTAGAGGTTTTCACTGGTTTATATCCGGCACTGATTCCTTACTTAATCTGCTAACAAAGCACAGGTCTCCTCTGCATTTGTGTTTATTGTCTTGTGTTAAGGAAAGAACGCAATTTCCCTCTCCCACACTCCCTGGGCTTCTCATACACGGCAGGGCGTGCACAGGGGTTTGGATGCACACATCAACCCGCTCCCCTGGAAATGGGGCTGAAACCGGAAGCAAGACTCTCTCCAAAGCTCAGAGGAAAGGGCTGAAGAATCAAGATAAATATACCAATGACACCATTACCTGCCAACCCACACACCGGCTAGGCTGGCACCACCAGAGGGACAACCGGGCCTACCAGGCCAGGCAGAATCAGTGAGAGGTACCACTTGAGGTCACATGTGTAGCACAGCAGAAACCCCGAGGCTCTAAGTTGAAAGGTCTCTAAGCAGGGTGCGGACCCTAAGGTCTCTAAGCAGGGGACAGAACGGCCGGCCGCCGGCCGGCCAGCCAGCCGAAGGAAAGTGGCGGCACAAATAATGACTGAGGGCACCCTGGGGAGAGAGCAGCAGAAAAATGCTTCTGTGTCCCCTGGAAAGACAGCCTACAGTCAGCCATCCACACCTGCTCATTTGCCCCTTGTCCCTCCAGAAAAGGAGGACAGGATGCCATTCTGCCAGATGTGGCTCTAATTTCTTACTTTTACGGTAATCCAGCAGGTCCGAGAATTATGAACAATCTCTACAACCAGCTATGGCCAGGGTGTTTAGGGAGACGTGCAGGCGCTAATTCGAAGAGCTTGCCCCATCAACTTCGGACTACATTTTTCAGGGAGCCCAGAAGGGGACATGGCCAGCAAAAAAAAAAAAAAAAAAAAAAAATGCCATCTTCCCTTCAATGGTGGTAGCTAAGACCATTTCCAGTCAGATCACTGGAAAAACAGTGCAAGGCTCGGCCTCTACCTCCCCACTGGGTCCCCCCCCACCCCCCGAGTAGCAAGAATTAGTTGCCTCAAATACCACTCTGCACACCTCTCCCTGGTTCCAGAACCTACAGCGTCTCCCACGGAGATGAATCTTCTTTGTACATAAAGCACAATGTCCATGGGATCTCAGTACGTGTTTGTTGACTGACTGATAAACTGAAATTCAAACTCTTCCGCATAAAGCAAGTCTGCCAGCCCATCAGTTCACCACTTCATTTTCCACATCCCTCATCGAGACCACTCTCTTGGCCGTCCATTCCTGCTGTCAACACCCCCAAACTGCTCTCACCAACAAGCATCTGGTTCCCATTCAAAACTGCTCTCCACAGTAAGCAGATGTGTGGCCGCCTGGGGCTGGGGGGATGAGGAATAGGAGGACTGAGGGTGGTACGTATAGGGTACGGGTTTCTTTCTGGGGTCACGAAAATGTTCTAAAATGGACTGTGGTGCCTATGTATGAATATGCTAAAAACCACCGAAACGTATACTTTATAAATGAGTGAATGGTATGGTATGTAAATTACATCTCAATAAAGCTGTCACAGGAAAAAAAACCTCAGCTCTGAAGTCATCCCCTCCAGGAAACTCTCCCTGACTCATGAATAAAGATAATTCCATTCCAAACAGCAGAGACAGAAAGAATCATTCATTCACTCATTTTTAATTTATTCATCAACGAACATGCATGGGTCACCATAAAAGGCCAAGTGCGGTGCTAGACGGCAAAGATACAAAGGGGAACCAGACAAAACTGGACGCGGGTTATTTCAGTACTGTCCTCCAAGGTGCTTTTCCACGCTAACTTTACCAATTTCTCCACTTCTTTCTTCCTAGGGTTAAAGGAGAAAAAAACAGCTCTCCTGATCTCTATGTTCGACTTTGCGCAGTTAAAATCCACAGCCCCGCTGCCTTCCACCGCAGCAGATGCCATCACAGGCCTTTGAAAGGTGCTTTTCTCTACTGTGCAGAGGGAGATTCCGAGGTAGAAGGTGGAAAGAAAGGATACCACGCTGGGCCCGGTATGCTAATCCCCCCTAAGCCAGGCCAGGGAGGGCAGAGTAATTTTCCAACCATCGTTTCCAAATCCCATAATGTGTGAGGAGTCCCAGGTGCTGCTCCAGGACACTTGAGTCCCTAAGCTCACACTTTCAAGCATACATCCGCTCCATGGGAGATCCTCACTGAATACGGACAATAACCCTTCGCCCAGGCGTTCGGAAAACGTTTCCACGTGTATTACTCCTGAGACACATGCCCCCTTCCGTGGATGGAGAAGGTGAGACACACAGAGGTGAATGAAGTGGGGTGTCCAAGGTCCCACACTTACTACATTACAGAACTTACATGTAAACTGAAGTCTCCTGACTTCGCGTCCAATAGTCTCTCTGCTCTACTGTTTCCAAATGCCAACTCCTTCTCAGGGAATCCTGCTGGGCATCTCCAAGCACCTATTCACTCGAATGCTTCTTTTCTCTCCAAGAAGCCTTCCGCTTCTAAGGCCTACACGTGATGGGGTTTTTGTCTTTGCCAAGATCCAGAGATGCCAACAGGAGGCAGTGTAATAGTGGCTAAGAGTAGAGACTGGAGTGACACCAATGTGAGTTTGAATCCGGAGTCTGTCTTTTTCTACACATATACACATCTTCTTCTAATCCATCAAGCCATCGTTTAAAAGATCTGCCTTCCTCTACACCTAGAAGGTGGAAATCCTTACTGATTTTTAAAAGTATGGAAGACTGGGGCACCTGGGTGGCTCAGTCGGTTGGGCGGCCGACTTCGGCTCAGGTCATGATCTCGCAGTCCGTGAGTTCGAGCCCCGCGTCGGGCTCTGTGCTGACAGCTCAGAGCCTGGAGCCTGTTTCAGAGTCTGTGTCTCCCTCTCTCTGACCCTCCCCCGTTCATGCTCTGTCTCTCCGTCTCAAAAATAAATAAAACATTAAAAAAAAAAAATTTTTTTTTTAAAGTATGGAAGATAACACCGCATCCTTAGACAACTCTCAAAACCAAGAAAGCCTTCCTTAATTTTAACCACCCACCCCCATCCTCACCCTGGCCAGCAACGCAAGACTCTTTCTCCCATATTTTGTCCTCCATATACGTGGCAAAATCCCAAGGTCAAAACAGGGTCTCTATTAGGGTCTCTCACATTCGAGGGGAAAAAGCTGACAAAAGGTGATGAACTATTTTCATTCAAGATTAGCTCCTGGCTGACTCAGTGGGTAGAGCATTCATTCACTGGGCTCTTGATCACGAGTTGGGGTCATGAACTCAAGCCCTACATTGGGCACAGAGATTACTTTAAAAAAAAAAAAAGGGGGGAATGGGGCGCCTGGGTGGCGCAGTCGGTTAAGCGTCCGACTTCAGCCAGGTCACGATCTCGCGGTCCGCGAGTTCGAGCCCCGCGTCGGGCTCTGGGCTGATGGCTCGGAGCCTGGAGCCTGCTTCCGATTCTGTGTCTCCCTCTCTCTCTGCCCCTCCCCCGTTCATGCTCTGTCTCTCTCTGTCTCAAAAATAAATAAAACGTTAAAAAAAAAAAAATTTAAAAAAAAAAAAAGGGGGGGCGCCTGGGTGGCTCAGTCGGTTGAGCATCCGACTTCGGCTCAGGTCATGATCACGTGGTCTGTGAGTTCGAGCCCCACATCGGGCTCTGTGCTGACAGCTCAGAGCCTGGAGCCTGTTTCGGATTCTGTGTCTCCCTCTCTCTCTGACCCTCCCCCATTCATGCTCTGTCTCTCTCTGTCTCAAAAATAAATAAATGTTAAAAAATATAAATATATTAAAAAAAAAAAAAAAGATTAGTTCCCATAAAGTTTGCCCCTCTTCCCTCTACTCTATGGAAAAGTCAGTAGGATGAGGTACCAGACAGAATTGTTCTGGTCAGGTCCACAAAAAGCTCCGGGACAAAACTCTACATACTGAAAGGATAACCGGGCACCTGGGTGGCCCAGTAAGTTAAACTGACTTAGGCTCAGGTCATGATCTCATGGTTCATGGGTTCAAGCCCGCTTAGGGCTCCCTGCTGGTGCTGGCAGGGCAGAGCCTGCTTAGGGTTCTCTCTCCCTCTCTCTTTGACCCTCCCCCATGCATGCTCTCTCTCAAGATAAATATATAAGACTTAAAAAAAAAAGAGAGAGAGAGAGAGAGAGGGCCACCTGGGTGTCTCAGTTGGTTGAGTGTCCAACTTCGGCTCAGATCATGATCTTGAGGTTCTTGAGTTCAAGCCTCGCATCAGGCTCTGTGCTGACAACTCAAGAGCCTGGAGCCTGCTTCAGATTCTGTGCCTCCCCCCTCTCTGCCCCTCCCCTTCTTGCACTCTGTCTCTCAATCTCTCTCTAAAATATAGATTACAAAACAAAAAAAAAGAACAACAGATTCTTCCAAATGAGCCAGCCTGGTGCCCCCACCTTGCTTCTTTCGCCTTTGTCCATACTGTTCCCCTTTCCTGATCTCATATCCCTGACCTCGTACTTTCCACAACAGTTTGAGACTCTCCCTTCCATAAATCTTTGTCTTCCAATGGTTCCATCTCAACAGGAGAGAAATGCCTAGGTCTTAATTGCTGATCCAAGTTTCTACCCATCCTCCTTCTCAAAGTCCACATCCCCTCTTTCTACTCAGCCCTTCCTCCCCCCTCCAGGACCCCATCAACATCAGTTGGTACCAGACTGAGCTCAGAACATTCAATAAATCCTTACTGAGGTGAATGAAATTGACTAAGCCAGGAGGAGAAGTCCTGGGGAAGGTGGCCAATTCTTCAGCTGCCCCACACAAGGGCACAAACAGGGCACTTGGGGCTCTCAAAGCCGCCAGCTCTTGATTTTGGCTTAGGTCACAATCTCACCATCTCACCGTCGGTGGGATCGAGCCCCACTTCTGGCTCTGTGCTGAAAGCATCTGTGCTTGGGATTCTCTCCCTCTCTGCGCCTCCCCTGCTCATGCTGTCTCTCTCTCAAAATAAAACACTAAAAAAGAGAGAGAGACAGGGCCCTAGAGTCTAAACGTGAGTACAGTCCACGGTATCAATGAGCCAGTGAGGACATGCTCCCCTCGCACACGCTCCACCAGGCAATGGCCTGGGCTCCAACACACCTCCTAGCCAAGGCTGTATCCAGCAGCCCTATGGTCTTCCACACCCAGTGCTAGAAAAGGGGAACCTGTCCCACTACTGGGATGCCACACTAACCCAGGCAAGAAGTAGCTAGTCCAAACCAGAGTGCTGGAGAGCAGCTCTAGACCCCCGAAGACTGTCTGCAGTGGGAAATGCATCTCACTCAACAGGAATCCGCCTGCTCGTCCTCTACCCTTGTGGGCCAGGCCACGCAAAGCTGGTGTGGCCAAAATAAAGTAATAAAAATGGAAACGGAGTTCAGAAACACAAGTGTAAGTGGAGGCACCACTTAACCTCTCTCACCTTCTGCTACGTCCATGTGTGAAACGGGAATAAGAGTAGGACCTAACTCAGAGTTTTTGTGAGGATTCAGCTTGGCGATACACGGTGCTTACCATAACGACCTGCATGCACATGGTAAGGGCTCAACAGATGTTGGCTGCCACGGGTTTTATTCATTTTGCTATGCGGATGGAATGAGATGGAATGCGGCTGGAAGCCCCAAGTAGATGTGGGACACAGGAGAAAAGTCGCAGGCCCCCAGCCCCGGCTGGGGGAGGGGGGCGACACGCGTGGAAGGCGAAGGACCACCAACCCCCCGAAAGGGGCGCAGCAGTGCCCGGGGCCCACTCTGGCGAGTCCCCCCCACCCCCCACGCGCCTCCGCGAGGCTTCGGCCCCGGACGCCCCGGGGAAGGGGAGGAGGAGGGGCGAGGGTGGCAGGCAGGGGGAGCCGCAGGGACGTACCTGCTTTCACTGCACTCCTTCCTCTCCCTCACCCTGAGCCACTTGCGGAGGAGGAAGCGCTTTCGGCGCGGGGAAGCGCTGGGTGTGGAGCAGTTGGACCACGGGGTGTCCTCGTCGCTGGAGGGCGTGATCTCGATGGACGGCAGCTGCAGGAACTCCTTGCCGGGGGCCAAGACGCCGGGCAGGTCCCGGGCCAGCCCGGCCTCCAGGCTCTGCTCCTGCACGTTCTTCATGCGGCGCATCTTGAAGCGCCGGCGGCGGAGCGTGGGGGTCGACGAGCTGGACCAGAGCGGGCTGCCCTCGGGCGCGCCCTGCGGCTCGGGCACCTGCAGGGCGGGCGGCTGCAGGTTCTCCAGCATGTTGGCCGCTGGCATGGGGGCCCGCGGCGTCCGCGCTCGCTCGGCGCCCTCCGCCAGCCGCCTCGCCGCCCACCCCCGGCCGCGGCGCGCTCGGCCGGCTCCCGGGTGGGAAACGCTCGCCGCTCGAGCCGCGCGGAGGGCAAGTTCCTCTCCCGGAGCGCCGCGAGGCAGGCGCGCGGCCGCCGGGGCCGAACTTTCCCGTGCGCGCTCCCCCGGCCGTCGGCGCCGGCCCGCCCCGTCCGCCCTCCGCCGCCACCCGGCCGCCCTCCTGGGGCTCCCGCGGCGCGCCCGCTTGTTTTTCTTCCGCGCTCTCCCCGGCCTGCTTGCGTCTTCGCCTTAGCGGGACTCGGCGGCGCGGGGCCCCAGAGGGGCGGCTCGGCAAACTCTCAGCGGCTCGCGATCGGCCGACCGGGCTGGGGAGCCGGCGTGGCGCTGCAGGGAGGCGGAGAGCAGGAGGGAGAAGGGGAGAGAGGGAGAGAGAGAGAGAGAGAGAGAGAGAGAGGAAGCGAGACACTAGATAAAAACAAAAAAGGAGGAGGGGGGGCGAAGGGGGACTAGGAGGGAGGGGAGGGGAGGGGAGGTCATTTCTGTCCAGAAAGGGCATGCACAGCCAGCGACGGCTAGGGTAACTGTACCCGGAATCCCTTGGGGAGGGACTCTACCTCCGAGTAAAGGCTGCTCCAATCAGCCTAATGAAACAGGATCACAAACCAAACTTTCTCAAAGCAATGATTGGCCGGGCAACTCTCATCAGTCTAACGCCCAGCTTTTTCTTTGGGGGAAGGGGGGGGAGGGGAAAAGGGGAACGGAGGAATCCGGGAATTCAGTCCTCACTCTCCATGGCCACCCAAGACATAGGGTTGAGGGAAAAGGAGGGGGCTTTTCCGCTGGATGTCTTCTAAAAAAAGTGCTTTCTCTGAATTATTTGGGGGTGCAGGTAGGTGCACAGGAAAGCTGGGTGACAAAGGGTGACAGCAAGATTCCCAGAGGCTGCTTCCAAAACGACAAGCTGAGAAGAGAGAACGTTTCTCCTGTGGAGTAAGCTGAGGACAGCAGACACGACATACCAAAGAAGCACAGACAATAGGATGTGAGAGACATAGGACACACAGGACCAGTAAGGAAGAGGGACTGATCCCTCTAGATCTTGAGCGACCCTGTCCATACCATAGCCCCACCCCTAGCGCAAAAATCAAGTGAGAGGAGGGTGAGCACCCAGAAGGCAAAGCATTCAGCAAGGCCCCTGGGAGTTGCGTTCCTGGAGGACGTTTCAGTTCTGCTTCAACCTGCAAGGGGCATGGACTGGGTCACAAAAAGTCTAGGATATCCCCAGGTCGTGGAACCTAAGAAAGTGAATCAGCCCTGATAGTGTCTGAAGATACGCTGACCCATTCACTCCCTAGACCCAGGTACCTACAGCCCTAAGACACTGGCCCTAAAGCTGATCCACTTTATTGGGGCACTCAGTAAACCAGCCCAGCCTCAACAACAGAGGCTTGTGTGGTCCATTCTCCCTTCCAGCCCAGCACATATGCCTCTCCACTATTGGCCTCTCTGCAAAGTAGAGACAGTAGCTTTCAAGTAGACCAAAAGGAGCACAGACGAATGCACCGTTAAATCCACAAAGCGATTCACCTGTTCTTCTCCGCCCCTGTCTATGAGTCCAAGATCCAGTGAGGAGCGGACACCCAGCTTCCCTACCAGGGTGAAGGTCTCGGGAACATGGCATGAGTGTCCCAAAGCTGAGGCAAAATCACATTCCCAAAGACTACAAGAACTCACCGCAAGAAAACACACCCCTGCAGTTCAGCAAGACACCAAGCATGGTCTGACAACTGGCCACAGGTCCATGATGCCCGGGAATGACCCATGGAGGGGAGCTCAAGGCATTCAGACACCGCACCAGCTCCAAGAGGCCAGGAAACTGAGGGAAGTAAGTTTTCCCCTGGGCCAAAAAGCCAAGGCCAGGCCCACCTGTAAATGATGACTCCCTGGAACATCAGCTCGTCTTATTTCGGACTCCCCACATCCGGTCACTGGCTCACTCAAAGGTGGTTTGGTAGCAATCTATTTTAACTCCCGGACGTGGCATAGAAAGGAGAAACCCCCTCCCTCAGGTGTCAAGGCTGGCAAGGAACAAACACTTCCTCTGGCTCCAGGATTGCTGAGGAGTCTGGACAGCAACTTCAAACTTGGGGATCCGGAGTTCAGCCAAGGCGCCAGAGTTGCTCACTGCCTTGGACTTCCTCCAAGGACAAGTGCTTTGCAGGGGATCTGATGACTTCCCACTGCAAGGAACCTGCCTGTTGAGGGGCCTGCTGAAGTAAGAGACTGGGGTCTCAGGGCGGGAAGAAGGTACAACACCACCCCTCACTTGGAAGCCACACAAGACCAAACAAGCAAGCAAACAAAAACAGGAGAGATGGGGCTAAAGGATTTGATGGGAACCTGGCGGGGAGAGAGACTCACAAGGGGTGCAGGATCCTTGCAGTTTATCAGGAGCAATCTAAATTTAAATGGATGCCTCTTAAAAGGCATTAAAGTCACCAAGCTCCCTCTTCCCACACACTGCAGCCACTTTTCCCACCCACGATAGATTCTGGGCCTAAAATCTAAAATCCTAGGAGATTTGATTTAAGCCTGGGCACAGCAGTGGTTGAGAAGGATCATTTACATTTGTCACCTGGCCTGAGGGCAAACCTCCTTCAAACTAAAACTGAATTGGTTGCCCTTGGCTCAGAAGCAGACACCCTGAGTACCTCGAGTCCCTAGCCCTGTCCTTGCTTATCTCCACCGGTAGTCCCTTCCGCACTTCTTTCCTTGAAGTCATAACCTTGTCATCCACTAAAACCCTGTTCAAAACACATCCTCCGCCCCCCCCCCCGTAACCCCGCCCCTCGCCCTCAGTTTCTGTTTACTTTTTCCTATGGCCCTATTGAGTAAGCCGATAAATAGGGAACTGCTTTGAGAAACAAAATCTCCTTCAAAGGCGAGCCATCATTACTGTTAAGACTACTGGCATGTTGAGGGAAGAACCAAGTGTCTCCGCCCTTTGAGTCTCTTCAGCATCCTGTGTCTTTTGTCGTATAGTAACCCTTACACTTTTGTAAAGGACTTTCATGCGTAATAGTTGATTTTCCCAGCGACCTAGGAGCGAGGTAGAACTTTATTCAAGGTCACAGATAAGTAACAATAACAACAATCAATGAGAAAGCCAGAACTTGGACCCAGGTCTTCTCAAGCCCATTAGAGGCCACCGGAATCTCACCAACTGCATCAACTCTGGCAAGGGGCTCCCTGTGGCACCAGAATTTTACCAGCCCTGATGTCAGCTGGGTAGATCACGGAGCTCTATGCTGCTCTTCAACTCCCTCAGTTATTTTACAAGTGGGAAAATGGAAGCTCGAAATCTTGAAACACAATTTCCCAAAGCAGCTGGTGGCAGGGCGTCAGGACCAGAGTTTCCACCCAGGGCTCCAGAACCTGAGCCCCTGCTCTCCTCTGCAGGCCTCCCCCTCACCACCTCTCTCTTGGCTCTCAGCAGACTCTCTGGTACTCTGGCCTCCCAGACAGGTGCCGGCCAGAACAACCTGGCCTCCCTTCCCCCACCAGCAGCCAGGCCTCTGACTTTAAATGAAAGGAGCTCATATTACCAAGCAACTGTTGTTTATGTTCAGCTGCTCAGGCTCCCTTCTCCTGCAGCCACGAGACACCCAACAGCTGTCTATTACTTCTGGAGGCCCACTAACTATAGTCCGTTCTTCGGCCAAAATGTCAGGAGAGAACCTAAGCGAAAAATACTAGCTGTGAGGCTAGATTTCTCCTGGGTGCACATCCAAGTGAGTGTGGGGTAGAAGGGGCAGGCGCAGGGCGCCCACAGACGCACCGTCCCGCCTGCCCCCCGGGGATGCCAGGGGTAGGCAACTCACAGGCGGGAGGCAGGAGCGTCCCCTCCAATAATGCCACCACAAGCCAGACGGTCCCCATCCTCAAGCCTGGGAAGTGGAGTCTGTCTCCTACACAACATGAGAACAACCAAACCCAAGGGCTGGCCCACATCACAAGGGAAAGAAGCAAGAAGCAAGCAACAGGTATACGTGAAGTAGACCCTGTTAATACCAGAGAAGCTGGAAATCTCACAGAAATGTCAAGGATGCTGCGGCGCAGGGTTATTATCTATCTCCAAATACAAAGTGCGGGACGGCAGACCTTACTCTCCGGCTCTCCTTCTGTGGCTGAGCAAGAGGGAGTGAGGCTCTCAGTGCGGGAGATTCGGGCTGGATGATAAACATCTACTGAGAGTGAATCCAGTTAGGGACTGGAATGTATGAGCAAGGATGGAGAGAATGGCTTTCTCTGAACATCGTTAAAGGTAACTGGAGCTTAGTTAGAGGCAGTGGCAGGAAAGAGAGGGTCCCCACCCCACCATCTGGATCTGTGAGCCCCCAGATTCTCTCTGTTTAAAAAAAAAGCAGTTCAGGGACGCCTGGGTACCTCAGTTGGTTAGCGTTGGATTTCAGCTCAGGTCATGATCTCAGGACTCGTGGGCTCGAGCCCCACATCTGTGCTGACAGTTCGGAGCCTGGAGCCTGCTTCAGATTCTGTCTCCCTCTCTCTCTCTCTCTGCCCCTCCCCACGCACACGCACGCATGTGTGCTCTCTCTCTCTCTCTCTCTCTCTCAAAAATAAACATTAAAAAAAATAAAAACATTATAATTATGCCTAAAACAAAGTCCATCTGAAGTGATGCATTTCTGATCCCAGACATTTTATTACTGAATACTAAACACCTCCCCGATACCTACAAACAGCACTGCATGGTGAAATGTATCAGGGACTGGGGCGCCTGGGTGGCTCAGTCGGTTAAGCGTCCGACTTCAGCTCAGGTCACGATCTCGCGGTCCGGTCCGTGAGTTCGAGCCCCGCGTTGGGCTCTGGGCTGATGGCTCAGAGCCTGGAGCCTGCTTCCGATTCTGTGTCTCCCTCTCTCTCTGCCCCTCCCCCGTTCATGCTCTGTCTCTCTCTGTCTCAAAAATAAATAAACGTTAAAAAAAAAAAAAGAAATGTATCAGGGACTAATAGCTAGGGTGGTGATAGGACAAGGAGCCTGGAATGGGGAGACGGGAGCAAGAATTGGAAAGAACAGGCTTCAACCCCTCCTGGTATATGGGTTCTGTTCCCTTCCCCAATCCCTACCTCATTTCCTCCGTGCAGAAGCTAGCTACTGAAGAAGTCAGAAGAAATCACACGGGATCTGTGTGGTCAGAGGAGGGCAGAGCATGCGGGCTGAACACAATCTAAATAAAACCACAGTCGGCCAGCCACCACGTCCAGCATCTCCTTCTGAGGAAAAGGAAGAAAATGCCACGAGACTTGTATGGAGTCTCAGTTCCTGAGGACAGGGTGCTGGCGAGGCCTCTCAGCCATGAGGAATGCATAAGCTTGGCAGAGCGCTTCCGCTAGCCTTTGGCAGGGGCCAGGGTGAACAATGACGTCACCTCAGGAGGACTGTCGCCAGATAAGCCTCCCTAGTTTAATTGCTCATCAAAAGGCTTAGGAGTCAAAGAAGAATGGTTTGCACAACGGTTGGCTGCCTGTGTTCTTGAAACTGGGATACCAAGGCACACACAGACATCATCTCTTGTCCTCTAAGGCTTTCAAGGGCGGTCTTTGTGCAAACCAAGGCCGGAAGAGACTCCCTGACGTCACCCTGTCTCCTTGCTGTCCTTGCAGGTGGCATGCTCTGGGCCTTCCACCGCTTTCCTTGGAAGTGCCAAATGCGACTGGCAATATAACCTAATGATTAGGTGCACAGGCCCCAGGGATGCTATCTGAGCTTTAGGCCCCTTTCCACCATTTCACAGCTGTTTGCTTTGGGGGTAGGTTATTTAATTTCTCCATCTCGGCTTCCTCACCTGTAAAATCAAGGCAATTAATACCATCTTTCTCCTGGGTTGTCGTGAGCATCAAACAGAATAAGGCACTTAGAAAAGTGCTTGGCACATAGTAAGCAGTCTATAAATGTTAGCCCTTTTTATGCTGAATTAAGTCCCTTTATAACACCCTTGTTAGGAAGCATGACTATTCGTGCTTTCAACTCAGTTTAACTCTGTAAGTATTTAAGCTAGAGCGCTGTGTGAGGTTCCTTACTAAGTGCTAGGAATACAGCAAGACAAATAAGACACGGTTTGTGCACGGGGCACCCTGTAGAGCAAGGCAGAATAAATTAAGTGCAAAATATAAGTGCAAAGTATGAGTCGAAAGATTGATAAATTTTAACTAGAAGGAAACTGGGCAGGCTCCGTGGAGGAATTGGTATTTAAGACAAAGTATGGGGGCCCCTGGGTGGCTCAGTCGGTTGGACGGCTGACTTCAGCTGAGGTCATGATCTCCCAGCCCCGCGTCGGGCTCTGTGCTGACAGCTCAGAGCCTGGAGCCTGCTTCCGATTCTGTGTCTCCCTCCTTCTCTGCCCCTTCCCTGCTTGTTCTCTGTCTCTCTCACTCTCTCAAAAATAATAAACATTAAAAAAAATTTTTTAAAAAGACAGAGTATGAATTTCAATAGAAAAGAAGAATGGTCCATTATGGAATAAAGCAAAGGTTGTAGTAAAGGCACTGAGGAGTAAAAACTCATGAAGGGTTTTGAAAATAGGCAGAGATAAGTCAGGGCATCCGGAAGGACATAAAGGAAAGGATAAATAACAATCAAAATGGTAAGTGTTCAAAGTTTAGATTTTATTCTTTTTTTTTCTTCTTTTAAAGGTTTTTTTTTGAATTGATTTATTTAAAAAAAATTTTTTTTAATGTCTATTTTTGAGAGAGAGAGACAGAGTGTGAGCACGTGAGGGGCAGAGAGAGAGGGAAACACAGAATCTGAAGCAGGCTCCAGGCTCCAAGCTGTCAGCACAGAGCCCGACGCGGGGCTGGAACCCACGAACTGTGAGATCGTGACCTGGACGCTCAACCAACTGAGCCACTCAGGCACCCCTAAAACTAATTTATTTTTAATTTACGTCCAAGTTAGTTAGCATATAGTGCAATAATGATTTCATGTAGATTTTATTCTTTAAACACAGGGATGCTATTCAAGTTTTTGGGGGGGCAGGGAGGGAGTGAGTCTATCAATCTGTATTTGAGGAACATCGATTCTAGTGACTGCGAAATATGTACTGGAGGAGCGAAACATTGGATACAGAGAGACCAATTTGGAGACTATTATTCTAAACATTCCCTATTTTGGAATGTCAACAAAACGCACGGCAAACAGTTTGGGTAAAAGATGGAGAAGATCTGAAATAGGACAGGAGAAAAACATAGAATAAGAGGTGAGCAAGCAAGAAAAGCCCTATGAAGATCTATTCAGAGATGTAGATTGGAAGAAAACCAAGAATGAGGGATGATTCGGAAGTCAGGGAGGAAAGGAGCCAACATTTATTGAATGCCTACTGCAAGCCAGGCACTGGGCTAAGTGTTCACAAAATTCCATTTAACTCTCCCACCCACTCTGAGAAATAGATATCAAAACTCCATTTTAGGATGATAGGAGATTTTATTTTATTTTGAATATTTATTTGTTTTAAAAGAAAAAAAAATTAAAATATTTATCTACTTATTTTGAGAGAGAGAGAGAGAGAGAGAGAGAGGACATGAGAGTGAGTTAGGGAGGGGTTTGAGCGATATGGAGAGAGAGAGAAATCCCAAGCAGGATCCACACTGTCAGCACAAAGCCCGATGTGGGGCTAGATCTCACCAACCATGAGATCATGACCTGAGCCGAAATCAAGAGTCTAATGCTTACACTGACCGAGCCACCCAGGTGCCCTGTGACAAGAGATGTTAAAAGGTGACTTACCCACGCTAGCAAGGGGTAGATGGGCACACATTTAAACTAGGGTTTGGCGGGGGTGCCTGGGTGGCTCAGTCAGTTGGGTGTCCTGTTAGTTTTGGCTCAGGTCGTGATCTCATGGTTTTGTGGGTTCCAGCCCCGCATCAGGCTCTGTGCTGGCAGCATGGAGCCTGCTTGGGATTCTCTCTCCCTCTGCCCCTCCCCCACTCTGTCTTTCTCTCTCTCTTAAATAAAAAAATTTTTTTAATTAAAAAAATATATATTTTAACTAGGGTCTTGGGGAGCCTGGGTGGCTCAATCAGTTAAGTGTCCGACTCTTGATTTCGGCTCAGGTCATGATCCCACCGTTCCGAGTTCAAGTCCTGCCTCTCTCTGTCTCAGAATAAATAAAATTCAAAAATATGTAAACTAGGGTCTCTCTACTTTAAAACGCATGCTTTTTCAATTACATCACATTTCAGAAAGATAAACAATACCAAACACCATAATGAAGTCAGGCAGGAGGAAGACGGAGATAATTCCATTAGGTTTTGTAATTCGGTCATTGGTGGCCTTCAAGAAAATAACAGCAGTGGAGTGGCAAGAGAAGAAATGCTATTGATAGGAGTTCAAGAACAAATGGAATAAATGGAGGCTGCAAGGTTATAACGCTTATTCCAGAAATTAAGCAGTGAAAAGAGTGGGTGCCTTCTATTCATTTAAGTTTATTTATTTTGAGAGAGAGGGAGAGACAGTGCATGTGTTGAGCAGGGGAGGAGCAGAGAGAGAGAAGGAAAGAAAGAGTCCCAAGCAGGCTCTGTGCTGTTAGCACAGAGCCCAACATGGGGCTCAGTCTCAGGAACCATGAAATCATGTGAGCCAAAATAAAGAGGCAGATGGTTAACCCACTGAGCCATCCAGGCGCCCCAACGTCTAGTCATTTTTAAAATAGCCACTGGGGGGCGCCTGGGTGGCTAGTCAGTGGAGTATCTGACTTCAGCTCAGGTCATGATCTCCCCATCCATGGATTTGAGCCCCGAGTGGGGTTCTGCACTGACAGCCAGGAGCCTGGGGCCTGCTTCAGATTCTGTGTGTCTCTCTCTCTCTCTGCCTCTCCCCAGCTCACGCTCTGTCTCTCTCTCTCTCTCTCTCTCTCTCAAAAATAGGTAAACGTTTAAAAAAATTTTAGCCATTGAGCATCTTCTGTATTAAACACTCTTCTAGGACCTACAGCTGGATTGTGAAAAGTAGTGTGTGTGTGTGTGTGTGTGTGTGTGTGTGTGAGAGAGAGAGAGAGAGAGAGAAAGAGAGAGAGAGAAAGAGAGAGAGGAGGGAAGGAGGGAAAGCAAGGGAGAGGGAGGAGAAAAGGGGTGGGAGGCTTTTAGGTCATAGGGATAATGAGTTTTTTTCCTTTTAATTGGTGTATTTGTATTTTATCATTGGTAGAAGTTACATTTCAGAGGAACAAAACGTGCCTATATGATTATGCCACTTAAAATGGAGTTCTGCCTGGATCTGCTAAGAAAATTGAAGCTTGGTCCAGTATCTGGTAATCTAGCAAATCAATCAAAAAGTGTTTTTTATGCCCAGACTCTAAGCATACCATAACACTGGGTACTGTGATGGGTTTCTGAAAAGTTTCTGTGAAACTATTCATTTATTCCTAAAAATAATTTTTGGGGGCGCCTGGGTGGCGCAGTTGGTTAAGCGTCCGACTTCAGCCAGGTCACGATCTCGCGGTCCGTGAGTTCGAGCCCCGCGTCAGGCTCTGGGCTGATGGCTCAGAGCCTGGAGCCTGTTTCTGATTCTGTGTCTCCCTCTCTCTCTGCCCCTCCCCCCGTTCATGCTCTGTCTCTCTCTGTCTCAAAAATAAATAAACGTTAAAAAAAAATAATAATAATAATTTTTGAATGTCTATCAAAGGTGACCCTGGCCTCAGTTGCTTCAAACCTTGGGAAGGAAGGGAGGGCAGAAAACCAATCTAGGAACCACAATTTGGTATGAAAATCCCCTTCAACAGAAGCCATGTGTCAAATGCAGCGTGGGCCCAGGGGAGAGAGATCTTGATCCAGAGAGAACTTCATGGAGGAGACAGTACCTAACCAAGGTTGAGGGTCAGCACAGGAGGTTTCCAGGCAGATGAAAGAGGTATGCTTCCAGACAGAGGGGCCACACATGGAAAGGCTGTGGGGTGTAAAAGAGAGCCCGGTACCTTCTTGGAATTACAAAAGAACAGTCTGAATCATAATGTTCAGTTGACTGAGGAATGAGAACAAGAGACTAGATCTACTATAAATCTTCCCTCATTCACCCATTCAAACGTATCTATGGAGCACACTCCGTTCTAGGTACTGGAAAAGCAAGTCTGTGCCCTGAAGGAATTTACATCCTGGTGACCACAAAATTCTGGAATGATGGAACAGAGATTTTGAAGGTCTGATCCATCACGTTATCTCCACGGCTCATTCTGTTTTCTTTTTTTTTTTTAACATTTACCTATTTTTTTTATTTTTTAAAAATGTTTTATTTATTCTTGAGAGAGATAGAGACAGAGCATGAGCGGGGGAGGAGCAGAGCAAGAGAGGGACACAGAATCCGAAGCAGGCTCCAGGCTCTGAGCCGTCAGCACAGAGCCTGATGTGGGGCTCGAACTCACAGACCGCGAGATCATGACCTGAGCTGAAGTCAGACACTCAACCGACTGAGCCACCCAGGCACCCCATTAATGTTTATTTATTATTGAGAGACAGAGAGAGACAGAGCGTGAGCAGGGGAGGGGCAGAGGGAGAGGGAGACACAGAATCTGAAGCAGGTTCCAGGCTCTGAGCTGTCAGCACAGAGCCCAACGCGGGGCTCAAACTCACAAACTTCGAGATCGTGACCTGACCTGAAGTCTGACGCTTAACCGACTGAGCCACCCAGGGACCCCCCCATTCTGTTTCAGAAATTAGGAAACAGGCACAGGGAGGTTACAGGCTTTTACTGAGCTGCATATCAAAAAGGCACAGCTTCCCAGATAATAAATGGCTTTGCAAACAATGACCCAGACTCAAAGAGCTACAAGCTTAACTCACTCAAAGAGCAAGGCTCCAAGGCTCTAGGAAAAGATTTCTTTCAAGTGCTAAAACAACCACAAAAGGCCTTTATTTCCGCCCTGCACTGGGGCCACTCCACCTTCCGTAAATCAGAAAAGAGCCCCCTTTTACAGATAAGCAAACCAAGATCCAGACAGGTAGAGATGTTTGAGTACTGTGCTCCAAACTGCTTCCAAGTTAGAACAGAACTGTGGTCACCTGTTACCTTGAGACCGAGTGCTGAGATTGTAAAAACTGCTCAGTTCTGATGGGAAACAACAGCCTGTTTGCCAAGCACTAGGGGGATACTAGCCTTTACATACGATTTCACACACAAAAACTTAGATTCGTTTTGTTAGAACTCCGGAAGGAGCTGGAGGCTGGGCTCAGCGGAGTCTTTTCAGCAGCAGCCCCTGTAATCCGGCTCTGGACAGCCATTCCCACTACACCCGGAGCTCTTTATCTTTCTACAAGGAATGCATCCGGAGGGGGGAACTGTAAATAATTAATTCCTGCAAAACTCTGCATTTAGTGTGAGCTCTTGCCTTAATGAAAGTCACACTTTCAGATGTTCCCACTTTTCAGGAATAGCCAGTTTGCTACCCTGGCCTGCACTCTGCCCTCAAGCTGTCCTTAGTGGCCAGGGGCCTCTGGGCCTGCATTTCCCCTACCCTTCTTCTAAGTTGCTGACACTCTGGACCACTGCCTCCATAATTTGCCTTGATTCAGTGACTGCAAGGTATTTTAAATGCCCTGAAACTGGTATTTGGGGGATTGGTTATACTGCATGAGCTCTAAAGTCTAGTGTAGCTCTCAGACTCGATGAACTAGAAAGGTCTACTTTGCTTTAAAGCAATCCTGGTGTATGAAAACACAGGTTTTAAAAATGCACGTGTCGGACTGACCATTCATATAATACAAATCATTTGTTTTACAAAAGGAATCCAAGGGCGTCTGGGTGGCTCAGTCGGTTAAGCATCCGACTTCAGCTCAGGTCATGATCCCGCAGTTCGTGAGTTCGAGCCCCATGTCGGGCTCTGTGCTGACAGCTCGGAGCCTGGAGCCTGCTTTGGATTCTGTATCTCCCTCTCTCTTTGCCCCTCCCCTGCTCATGCTCTGTCTGTCTCTGTCTAAGACAAATTAAACATTAAAAAATATATAAAAATAAAAATAAAAAGGAATCCACTAAAATAGATCGTTTCTTTACATGCATGAACATTTTTATTCAATTACTAAACTTGAATAAGGCACACTCTATGAGGAAGCCACCTGTTGAGTAACTTAAGAGTGTCCAAATAAACGTAAAACGTCATTGAATGTTGAGTGACCTTGTCTCTCCCTATTTCTAGAGAAAGAAACAGTCCCGTTTCCCATATCCTCAACCATTCCCTTGAAGTAAGCTAGTACTCTTGGAAGACATTTATTAACTCTGTCTGAGAGTTGGAACACAGTATGAGCAAAAAAAGTTTCCTTAGGTGATAGAATTATAGGTATGCAAGAAACATTAGATATTTAGTCCAATTGCATTAGATATTGGGTCCACCCTTCCTCCACTCTGTCCCACTCAGGTTCACAGATGAGAAATGGAGGTTCTAACAAGACAAATCTTGGCCAAGGTCACAGGGCTGGAATCAAAACAGTGTAAATCAAACATCTTTTGGTCATATTCTTCCTTACTTAGTTCCAGTGTAGATTTTGGAGGTCGCATTTTCACCGGTGAGAATAACTAAAAAACCAATCACACTTAGGGTTCCAAACATTCTGCTTTTGTTCCTCACACATTCTGCGTGCAATTCTCTCATAAGCCCACACACAGCAAGAAGTTAATGAAACAAAATTACCTCCATAGAACTAATCCCAACATATGAACATGTAGATTTGCACAAAAGATATAACAGAGTAGTTATTTGCTTCTGAGGCACCTGGGTGGCTCAGCCCCTTAAGCGTCTGACTTTGGTTCAGGTCACAATCTCACAGTCCGTGACTCAGAGCCGCGCTTCAGATCCTGTCTCCCTCTCTCTGCCCTTCCCCACTCATACTCTCTGTCTCTCAAAAACAAATTTAAAAAAACAATTCGCTTTTGGAAAGGTCTTTAGCTTTACACAAACAGAGTTCCTTTATGTGGGGAGTTCCCCTAATGCATTTTAAATATTACTCGATTTATACACGACTTTGCAATTCTACCACTACTTAATGAAAATATATCTGTAAACTAGCAGGTAATAGGTTCATACCCTTTTGGTTCGAAGCAAATATAAGATAACGAGGACTTAAACCAAATGCAACATCAGTTGGGCATAGATTAGAAATGTTCCAGTATCGGGGCGCCTCGGTGGCTCAGCTGGTTAAGCGTCCAACTTTGGCTCTGGTCACGATCTCATGGTTCGTGCATTTGAGCCCCCCGTTGGGCTCTGTGCTGACAGCTCAGAGCCTGGAGCCTGCTTTGGATTCCGTGTCTCCCTCTTTCTCTGCCCCTCCCCTGTTTGCTCTCTCTCTCTCTCTCTCTCTCAAAAATAAATAAACATTAAAAAAAAAATTTTTTTAATGTTCCAGTATCCTAAAATCTCTCTGATTCACCTAGGATTTCTTGAGTCAGGCACAGTCTTTTACCATTTATGTCTCATAAAAATCCAGTGAGCTAAGTGCCATTTTTTCTATTTTATAGATGAGGAAACTGAGGCCCAGAGAGGTTAAGAACTTTAAGTGTCGAGATCTGACTCAAACTCAGGTATTCTGAATCCAAAGCCAGTGTTTTCTCCACTCTGCCGTATTACTCTATTCGACTTCTTGTAAAATGTATGTTTCCAGCCACCATTCAAACTGCTCTGTCATTTTTTTTTAATGTTTTACTTATTTTTGAGAGAGAGAGAGGAAGAAAGAGCGAGCAAGCAAGCAAGCAGGTGAGGGGCAGAGAGAGAGGGAGACACAGAATCCGAAGCAGGCTCCAGGCTCTGAGCTGTCAGCACAGAGCCCGACGCGGGGCTCGAACTCACAAACTGTGAGATCAGGACCTGAGCCTAACTCGGACACCTAGCTGACTGAGCCACCCAGGCGCCCCGTTTTGTCATTTTTTAAATGAAGCCTCTGACTGATTTGCAATTTGGTAAGCAAATTAATATTGGGGATCACAATTCTGCAAACCGATCCATTTCATTTCCCTGTTTAATTCAGTCAGTTTCTATTTGTCCCCTAGCTAAAATATGCCACAAAGTCAGCACCAATTTCCTTGAGAGTTGCTATTGGATTCTAAATATTTTTAAGAGAAATGCTATCCCAGGGGCACCTGGGTGGCTCAGTCAGTTAAGCATCTAACTCTTGATTTCAGCTCAGGTCACGATCTCACTGTCTGTGGGATTGAGCCCTGCATCAGGTTTGGGCTCTGTGCTGACAGCCTAGAGCCTGCTTGGAATTCTCTCCTTCTCTCTCTGCCCCTCCCCTGCTCACATGTACACACGCTTTCTCTCAAAATAAATAAATAAACGTAAAAAAAAATGCTATCCCAAATATTTAGCAGAACTCACTTTCTAGAAATACTTGCAAGAAATATACATATGCATACTTTTTGTTTATTTATTTATCTTTTTTGGTAACCTCTACACCCAACCTGGGGCTCAAATTCACAAGAGTCATCTGCTGTTCGGACTGAGCCGGCGGGCAAGAAATCTTTTTACTGGCAAGGTCAGGCAGGCCACATAAGCAGTTTCTAATTTGCAACTAATAATATTGGTATAGCCCTAATTTCTGATTTGTACCCAAGCGTCTCTAATACCTCTTACCCGTTAAGAAGTCTACTTGTACATTGGGGTGCCTGGGTGGCGCAGTCGGTTAAGCGTCCGACTTCAGCCAGGTCACGATCTCACGGTCCGTGAGTTCGAGCCCCGCGTCGGGCTCTGGGCTGATGGCTCAGAGCCTGGAGCCTGTTTCCGATTCTGTGTCTCCCTCTCTCTCTGCCCCTCCCCCGTTCACGCTCTGTCTCTCTCTGTCCCAAAAATAAATAAACGTGGAAAAAAAAAAAATTTAAAAAAAAAAAAAAAAAGAAGTCTACTTGTACATCTGAGATGAGTCGGCAGGGCTCTCCAAGTGCTGGTGCCCAGAGGCTCCTATTATTGAGAACTGTCCCCACAATGTTCCTACCTCCTCCAAGCACAGAAGAGACAGCGGGCCTCTTACAAATGGGGCAGCCCAAGGCTCCACGCAGCTGGTTTGCTTACAATGAGGCTTGCCACCCCCTGCTGAAATGGGAGCTTACCAAAACACCTTTACAAGTCGCTTCTCTGGGGTCCTCGGGTTCTAATCTTGCCTCCCCAGGTGAATCTAACTTGTTTTCAGGATGTCATAAGGCATTGGCTTAAATCTTGCTGGCCAGAGCAAAGTCTCCGTTGTTGACGGCTTGCTCACGTGATCTCATCCTGTGCAAGTTCACCCTTGCATCCTTGGACCTTGGAACCAGAAGATTAAGCTCCATCTTCAACATAATAAAATCTCCCCAGTTTCACTCAAAGAACAGCCAGTCAGCACCCACTGCTCCCACTGTCCTTCAGGCGGTCTCACTAGGACACCCTAATCTAGGTTACCGCCCTACCTTTTTCTGTTTCTCCTCTTCTCTCTCTCTCTCTCTCTCTCTCTCTCTCTCTCTCTCACACACACATACACACACACAGAGAGACACACACACACACACACACATTCTTAGAGATACCCCCATTTCCTTCGATGACCAAACACTGTTAATCCAAAAAGAAATGGTGAGTTCCCCACCACGGAGGTGTTCAAGCAGAGAGGGAACCTCCTGGGGATGTTCTCACACTGACGTAGAAACCAGACGACCTTAGAAGGCACTTCCAGGTCTAAAGTTTAATGAAGTTCTGAGGTTCTGTAGCCCGGTCTGCACACGCTCTTGTTCTCCCCCCTTCTCCTTTTGTGGCTTCTTCTCTTTCTTTTCTCCTTTGAGAATATCCTCCATATTCATTTAAATCCATCCTTACTAGTATTAAAAAAAAAAAAAAAAGCCGTTTACCCACAGTGCTTTGCGAACACATCACTATCTTCTTGTATCGTAATTATTGATGTGCGTTTCCCACCTCCCTTCACACTGTAACTGCCACCCAGGCAAGATTTATGTCCCTTTATCTTTATCATCCTGCTACAGAGCTCACTGCCCGACACAGGGTGTATACTTCCTAAACATGTGTGAATGCATAAATGATGGAGGAGGGGGTGAGCAGGGAGGGCCGTGCAGGAGGTTTGAAGACATCTAGTGCCATTAGTTTCCCGGCTTCAAACTCTCTGGAGATTGCTTCTCCACTGTAAAACCCTTCTGCAGAGGCCAAGGCTGAAGAACATCATCTGTCTCAGCCCTTCAGGGTCCCTGGGGACAGCTCTGAACAGAGTCATAATTTCCCTTATTAGACTATCACATCACACTCAGGACATCATACAGGAGGTCTCAGGAGAAGTCAGCTGGAACTATATTGCTCTCTGCCCAGAACATTCATTCCTGATTAACTAAAAGCTCAGGTTTCTTAGGGAAGAGGGTTTGGACTATGGATCTTTGGGGAGCAATTAAAGAAAAGAACAAGAATGCATTTGGAAGCGGCTGCTTATCTATCCACTCTTTTTTTTTTTTTTTTTTAATTTTTATTTTTTCAACGTTTATTTATTTTTGGGACAGAGAGAGACAGAGCATGAACGGGGGAGGGGCAGAGAGAGAGGGAGACACAGAATCGGAAACAGGCTCCAGGCTCTGAGCCATCAGCCCAGAGCCTGACGCAGGGCTCGAACTCCCGGACCGCGAGATCGTGACCTGGCTGAAGTCGGACGCTTAACCGACTGCGCCACCCAGGCGCCCCTTATCTATCCACTCTTAAGAAAACTCTCTGAATTGGGAGCGTAATCAATCCTCTTTCCCTTACTGGCGATGGTCTTGATGGTCTCTGGTCTCAGTGTATCCAGCGCCCCTTTGAAGATCTCCAGATAAGTGAATCTCCCAACTTGTCTCAGTAAACCCAGGCAGACTCGAGTTCCGGTGCTCTCCCCACTCAAGAAAATAACCCTCCCCTTCCATAGTTTCCTGCCCAGAGGATGCCTGCCAATCCTGATTATAAGGCTGACATTAAGCCATAATTTATTTTTCCCCAACTGTCTGTTTATTCCATTTGAGTTTCAAAGCAGACAAATATACCTTAGAGGAAGTCAGCCCCCACTTCTTATAGATAAGGTGCTAGGCTTGCGAAGTGCCTACCCCGTGACTGCCTTCGTTAGCCTGTTTGCTAAGCCACAAAAGATGAAGTCAACCCACTAATTGTGGAAGAGCTGGGTCCAGAAACCCATTGCCACGACTTCTTAAAAAAATGAACTTTATTTCAAGAACAGTTTTAGATTCACAGAAGTTACCACCCACTTCTAAAAGCTAAACTACTCTATCCTTCCCGTTCCTGTTTTACTCTTAGCACACTCTTATGTATTACCTCAGGACTATAACACATTGTGAAGATATTTTTTCCAATTTGTTGGCAGTAAGTACTTTATATGGGTAAGTCTGGCCCAGGTTCCAGAAACAATTTGCTTGTTTTCTGAGGGGAAATGTAATAAAGAACAATTTACATACACAGGTTTTACGCGGAAGGCAGGAAGAGAATTTGATTTGAATTAGGTCAATATAAAAAAAGACATACAGCTATCAGCAGCTGGGTTGGGGTTCAGACTAGACAATCTGATGTCAGAGTTTCCCATGGTTAGCCTGGTCTCTTCTCTAGAAGGACTGCAATCTTCATAGTCTGCAATATTGGTCCTAAGTTGGTATCTGACTAGGTAACTCATTCAAATACCTATAGTACACAGTTATTGCATGTGCCTGTACAAAATACCACATAAACCTTAATATCCATCTCACGATCTGTTTGAAATAAATATAAATATGGTATGTGCAGATACAAAGCCTGGACATATGAATCCCCAAAGCTGGCACACATACTTGCATATCCTGGACATCTGTAGTGTATTTTTCAATTATATTAAGCGTGTAATACTCATTTATTTCCTCACTTAAGGGAGATGGTATAACTCAGCAATTAAGTGCAAATAAGTACAAGGGTTCTGGAACTAGAATGTCTGTGTTCCAATCCTGGACCCACTAGTTATGAACTAACAAGTTAACTAATCTCTCAGTGCCTCCGTGGACCCATATACAGAATCAGACTGAGTACTATCTCATGGCCGTGTTGTGAGAGATAAACAAAATAATATACACAAGGCGCTTAGCACAGTCCCTAACACACAGTAAATGCTAAGTGCCTGTATTATTTTTATGTCTGCAATCATGTGTATAAGCATTGCATATTCACCACTAATGTAGTAACGCACATTAGGCAACAAGGGATGTCTGGTTGCACACACACATCATACACAGAGCACTATCAAAATCCACACTTTCTCTACACGGTGCCATCCACGCTGGATGTATGAAATCCACTGATGATTTCAGTAGTTTCCCACTCACACGCACACACGCACACACACACGATGGATAAAGACTTAGGTCAACTTAACAGCTTAAAATATACGCCTCTGGAGACGGGGGGAGGTGGAAAATAGTAACAATTGATACTGTTATGATCATTATCATTATCACTATTACTACTGCTGGCATGAAAAGAACACGGCTTTCAGCGCCTCCAATGTCTGTTCTTGCCTTTTCCGAAGCAACTAGAGAATGCTCCATTGCTTCCTCACAATGGGAGTGGTTTTGCCATTCAATTATCGTCTCTATCACACTCAACAGAAGTTAAGAGATAGCATTTGGGTCTTCTATTCAAGCAGGTGATCTTTGTGTCCCTTTCATTACGGGAGAAGCAACTGGTAAAGCTAATGCAATGTACTGTAACTAATGCCTCAGAGATGCCCAAAGCACAACATCCCTAATTCACTTTGAAGACAGTTTTCAGAATGCTAGGTTTTATATTAAGCTATATGTTATAGTAAAATCAGCTGCAGGGGAAAATCCTCTTTGAAGCAGAGCTAAACCATTTTTATTTATTTCGAAAACTTACAAGAGTCTGATGCAAGAGGAAAAAAAAAAAAAAACCTCAATAACAAGATACCAATTTAACCCTTGGCTGAGCTACAGCGATGACAGCTGAGTGGGTCTGGCACAAAGGCTATGTGGTGTGCATGATGTCTAGAACCCTCGTGGGCATCAGGAGGCCAAACAGTAAGAGACTATTTTAATAAGAAACACTGGCACCTGGCTGGCTCAGTCAGCAGAGCAGGCAACTCTTGATCTTGGAGTTGTGAGTTCAGGCCCCACTTTGGGTGGAGAGATTAGAAAAAATCTCAGTAAGAACCACTAAGGGGCGCCTGGGTGGCTCAGTCGGTTAAGTGGCCGACTTCGGCTCAGGTCATGATCTCACGGTGCGTGAGTTCGAGCCCCGTGTCGGGCTCTGTGCTGACCGCTCAGAGCCTGGAGCCTGTTTCGGATTCTGTGTCTCCCTCTCTCTGCCCCTCCCCCGTTCATGCTCTGTCTCTCTCTGTCTCAAAAAATAAATAAATAAATAAATAAATAAATAAATAAACGTTAAAAAAAAAAAACACTAAAAGCAAGCCACAAAGTCACGGTTTTACCAATGAAGCAAAATGACAAAGGTTAGTGATTAGACAGTGACTAACAAGAAAACAGCCTCACTCCTCGTGCATGTTCTATGGCCCTTCAGAGAGGAAGCATTGGAGGGGAACTCCATTGCCTCTCTGATTTCTTCCCAGGTGCTTACTGGAACATTAAACTTGTTCCTGAACTTCAAAAGGAAAAAAAAAAAACGGGCTATGCAAATAGCCCCTGAGTTCTAACGGGAGATTCCACTGTCTCCCCCACCCACCATAATTCCCGATGTCATCTGTTCTCTATTCAAGTCATGTTACCCCAGTACCGCCTTAATGCATTGAGAGGAATGCTGGAAAGACCATAGCGCAGTGCCCCGTGGCTCTCATTCTGACAGACTATGCTTTGCCACATTTCTCAGAGGGACGAAGGGAATGAAAAGGAGTGATAATAAATAAGGACGTGTCATTTCCCTCCTTTGCTGGTTTGGATGGCAGGAAACCATGTCTGCTGCACCTTCCAACTGGGGTGAGAGCCCCGGTCTAGGGGAACTCAGGGCGGACCGTGAGATCCTCCACGCTCCGCTCCAGGCAGGTAATATTCAAGCTCAAGAAGGATCCAATCTAAAAACAGTACCTATGTGGGAACGAAGACGGTGGATGCGGATCTTTGAATTTCTTAGCTTAAAAAAAGATACTCAAAGTTATGGGGAAAATAGCATCCTCAGGGAGTAGGGCTTTCATGTAACAGCACAAAACTGTTGGAAGGCAGCATGGAAAAACGTAATGAGAGTCCTACACTAGAAACACCTTTTAACCTTCCGTGGTTTGGAGGAGGAAGGCGTTTGATTGTTGGGCAGACCGGACTGCAAATCCTAGCTCTGTAGTCACCAGCTGGGTGACTTAGCCAAGCTACCTACTTCCCAAGGGCTCCGTTTCTTTCTGGGCAAAGAGGGAAAATACTACACACTACACGGGTTATGAAAATTAAGTGATACGCTGTGAGTAAAATGCCTGGCTAATAATAGGCACTCAGTACATTGCTTAGGGCATTTTTTTAACAGTAATAATTATTTTTAAAAATTTTTTAATGTTTATTTTTGAGAGAGAGAGAGAGACAGAGCATGAGCAGGGGAGGGGCAGAGAGAGAGAGGGAGACACAGAATCCGAGGCAGGCTCCAGGCTCTGAGCTGTCAGCACAGAGCCTGACACGGGACTCGAACTCAGAGACCGTGAGATCATGACCTGAGCTGAGGTCAGACACCCAACCGACTAAGCCACCTAGGCACTCCAATAATAATTATTTATTACTCAAGACAGATGGCTTATTTAATAGTGAAAAGTTAGCAACATGCCATAGACTAAGGAAATAATGGAATTTTCACTCAAAGGAGAAACTATTTTAAAATATAGACATACATCTCCTGTGCATATAAATCATTTACTTACCTATTTTTTAAGTAATCTCCAAACCCATTGTGGAGCTTGAACTTATGACTCCGAGATCAAAAGTCCCCCTCTCTACAGACTGAGCCAGCCAGGCATCTTTGTATACAGTTGTATACATCTGATGGAAGTGAAATGATTTTGCACATACACCAAAATTACAATACTTGCTTGTGTTTGTGTGTGTCATTGTCTATGTTGTACTATGTGGAATTAGTATAGACGTTATTTGCTCATAATAATTGCTTTTAAGAGAATATATGTTTAGGGGCGCCTGGGTGGCGCAGTCGGTTAAGCGTCCGACTTCAGCCAGGTCACGATCTCGCGGTCTGTGAGTTCGAGCCCCGCGTCGGGCTCTGGGCTGATGGCTCAGAGCCTGGAGCCTGTTTCTGATTCTGTGTCTCCCTCTCTCTCTGCCCCTCGCCCGTTCATGCTCTGTCTCTCTCTGTCCCAAAAATAAATAAACGTTGAAAAAAAAAAAAATTAAAAAAAAAAAAGAGAATATATGTTTAATCTAAAAAAAAGGTCAAAGTTAAAATTCATTCCTTAATTTAAAATGAAAAACAAACAAACAAAAAACCTAGAGATGTGTAAATGGTCCCTTCTGAGCCTCTGGGGAAATATCATCTAAGCCAGTAACACTGAGCCCACCTAAATAGTAGCAGATCAGTTCCAGAGCTGACGTCATTTCTAGAGACGCACTTCCTGGGATTGCTAAAAGAAAACCATCATCTTCCTTGTTTAATTATGAAATATGTTGCAGAGATTTGTTTTACCTGCTGTATACCAGGCACCATCCTAGGTGATAATAGGCATCCTGCCCTTGATGAGCGCGTAACCTACTAAAAGATGATGCTCTTGACCTCAGGGTCGTGAGTTCAAGTCCCACACCAAGGGTAGAGTTTATTTAAATACATACATACAGGGGGCGCCTGGGTGGCGCAGTCGGTTAAGCGTCCGACTTCAGCCAGGTCACGATCTCGCGGTCCGTGAGTTCGAGCTCCGCGTCAGGCTCTGGGCTGATGGCTCAGAGCCTGGAGCCTGTTTCCGATTCTGTGTCTCCCTCTCTCTCTGCCCCTGCCCCGTTCATGCTCTGTCTCTCTCTGTCCCAAAAATAAATAAATGTTGAAAAAAAAATTAAAAAAAAAAAAAGATTTAAATACATACATACATACATACATAAAACCAAACTTTAAAAGTAAACTGCAGATTTACACAGAAGGTACTGGAAAGTGCCACAGGAGGTATGCAAGGCACTTTAGGGATTGCCTCCTCATCTCAACAAACCACAGGCAGGCATGAAAATGGAGCTGTGTCTCATAGGTAAAAAACTTAAGCCTTGCCCGGAAGCCACTCAGCCATGAAGTAGCAAAGCAGGGGAGCCTGAAGACGCCTTCTAAGGATACTTTCTCTGATTTCTTCCCTCAGTCCTTGCCTTTCCCTACATAAAGTGATCTGGAAGTTTTGTTGGCCAGCATCTTCCTTCTAGGTCTTCCTTGTCCTTCCTCAAACCCCGAGGCAGCACGCATGTGCTGTCCCCGCTCTCAAGAAGAGAAGATGGCTGTCGTGCTCGTAACGGGGGTGGGTGCAGCGGCTACTGCCGTCGGAACCAGGGCTGGCAGCACGGGGCGTTGTGTCAGTAGAGAGCTGGGGACCCAGGGGCTTGAATCCCTGGGAGCGCAAGAGCCGCAGGGGCAGCAGCTAAGGGACATCCGGGCATGGCTGGTTTCCTCTGAAATACGTTTCTGCTCTCAGTAGGAGGCTGGAATGAAAAGGTCTCCTTTTACCCTGTCTTCCTCCCTCTGCCCCATCCTGACTCCCTTTTCCTCCTCCATTTCTTTCCTCCTTTTTCTCTGTAAGATTTCCCCCACCCTCCCTTTCCCCTTCTTCTCCTGATTCTTTAAACTCCTTTTCTCTTGTCCCCAAAAGCTTCTCTCCCGTGAATCCAGAGGGTATGGTCCCGGACCTCCTGACCACAACCCTCCACCTCGGCCTGCCTGCCTCCCTCCCTGAGTTTATTAGTAGTTGAGATGTCCCCAACAGGGGGGCAAAGAGGGAAAGGTAGAAATGGAGAACCTGTTTCTCAAATCTGATCTTGTGACTCAGTAATTCTAACCTCCCAGCTCGAAAAGAACAACTCAGCAAGGGTAGGTCAGGCACCTGCTCCCAATCAATAAAGAAAAGTAAAGAGGACACTCGCTACGTTTGGAAAAAGACGACTGTCAATGTTCTAAAGCCTCTTGCTTTTGCTGTTTGTTTGTTGTGGTTGTTAGTTTGTTCTTTGTGAACTAGAGTTGCAGGCCCCAACTCAGAGCAGAGATAAGGGAAGCCACATTAGCCACAGGCAAAGTTCGGTGAGTTTCCAGCCAGCAGGTGTCCTACGTCTGCCAGGTGATTAGGCTGTTATTGGTACTTAGCACCAAGAGACCTGGACAACGGGCGGTGTATTTTTCAAACCAAAGGCAAGTGACTGACAGTGGTGACCTCATTCGCAGAAACTCCTGAGTGTCAGGGTAGGGAAGGCGGGCAAAACAGAGAAGACCAGAAGTCCCCCCCCACCCCCCTGAAGTGCTCAGCAGCGTCAAGGGGGTGAGAATGGGGGATTTGAGATCAGATGAGAGGACGGAGGCGCAGCTGCCCAAATAAAACCCCGCCTCTGCAGAGCCCTTGCAGACAGTTCCACACATATGCACGATATGGTATTTACAACATCAGGGGAGTAGAGGAAGTCTGATACTACTTTATGGAGGACAGAGTAGGATCAGAGATTATACAACTTGCATGGGTCCCAAAGGAAGAAGCAAAGTCAGGATTTCCAGCCAGGCATGCTCTTTCTAAATTACGTGTGTGTGTGTGTGTGTGTGTGTGTGTGTGTGTGTGTGTGAGAGAGAGAGAGAGAGAGAGAGAGAGAGAGAGAGAGAGAGAGAGCGCGCGCAAGCGGGGGACTGTTAGCACAGAGCCTGATGTGGGGCTTGAACTCAGAAACCACAAGATCACGACCCAAGCCAACTCTCAACCAACTGAGCCAATCGGGCGCCTCTCTAAATTACTGTAATTACCGAAAGCTTTGCCTGGTAGTTCTGTGGTAAGGCAGTGACAGTGCGGGGGGGCCCAGGTTTTCTTAACTCCTGTTCAAAGGTCTTTCCGCCACCTGAAAGTGCCTGCATAACCAAATCATGTAATCAAAATTCTTTTTCTCTGGCTCTTGGTAAAGACTCCTGTAATCAGTGCTGCCTCTGAGCAAATACTAGATAAAATTTAGAAGAGGACAAACATTACAGACTCGCTCAATCCTTATCATATTGCTTCTAGTCTTCTGAAATAATAAATGCTGCACTTCATCTGCAGGTTATGGAAGCACCCTTCTATTCCCGCTGCAATGGTCTTTTGACTATAGAGTACTTCTAGAAACCAAAAATGGGCAGCCTGAGATAAAGAAATATATACATATATAGATAGACAGCCTGGACAGCATTAGTGTTAGGAGGCAAGGTTATCCTGTATGAATTCATGCTCAACAAGTAACAGTTCAACTGGAGCGCTTGGGTGGCTCAGTTGGGCAGGCATCCAGGTCACGATCTCGCGGTTCATGGGTTCGAGGCCCGCATCCGGCTCTGTTTGACAGTTTAGAGCCTGGAGCCCACTTTGAATTCTGTGTCTCCCTTGCTCTCTGCCCCTTCCCCAATCTCTCTCTCTCTCTCTCTCTGTCTCTTGCTCTCGCTCTCTGTCTCTCAAAAATGGATAAATGTTTAAAAAATAATAATAATAAAAAAGAGATAGTTCACATCATTCTAGCAGATTCCCTGCGCATCTCACTTATTCCACTTAATTAACAATCCTCACTACCCATCAGTGCCTTAGAGCACAGGTCATCTTGCCAAACTTTAAAACTTTGCCTTATGCTCTCAGCTCTCAGCACAGAGCCTGCTTCAAATCCTCTGTCTCCCTCTCTCTCTGCCCCACCCCCCCCTCAAAAATAAACATTAAAGAAAATAAAATACATTTAAAAAAATAACAATTTGCCCTACGGACAACACCTCCTGGCGCAAAGGTTTGGTCCCCAAATTCTTCCCTCATCCCGTTCTTTTTTTTTTTTTTTAATTTTTTTTTTAATGTTTATTTATTTTTGAGACAGAGAGAGACAGAGCATGAATGGGGGAGGGTCAGAGAGAGAGGGAGACACATAATCCGAAACAGGCTCCAGGCTCTGAGCTGTCAGCACAGAGCCCGACACGGGGCTCGAACCCACAGACCGTGAGATCATGACCTGAGCCGAAGTCGGTCGCTTAACCGACTGAGCCACCCAGGCGCCCCCCCTTCTCTTTTCTTAGCAAGTAGTGAGCTGTACCGTGCCATCCATTTCCACGCTCAACTCATCCAAACTATTGTGAAAAATAATATCCCTTGGTTGGAAAATTATTCACACCTGGGTTCCAGCACTAGCTCTAACGTGACCTGTGTCTGCACAAAGTAAGAGAGGTGGCAGGGGGACCGCTAGGTGTGCAAACACACACCCAGCTATAAAAACATAAAAAAGGAGCTAGCAGAATCCCAGTTGGGTTCCAACACTGGTGCGATGTCCTGTCATGTCATTCTCTTCCATTTCACTTAGCTTTCTACTGGTAACAGTCTTAGCATCTTGGTCTTTTCTGAGGGCAGCTGGGAAAACTTAGGTCCAGAAAGACTGATCACTCCTGCAACTTTACACAGCAAAACAGACTCCTGGCTTAGGAGTCCAATGGAGTTATACCATCAGCTTGACACTGGTGTGCCAAAGTTTACCTAGAATACCAAAGGCATCAAAAGGCCATATTCCTAAATGCCATTCACAGAGATCTATGTTCTCTCATTTGAAATCATCAAGCTTATGATCCTCACGTCCAGAGCCTTCGCCTTCGCTATAAAAGAGCCTCACGTATTTCTGGATTCGAGACCATGTGGAACCACGGTGGGCCAGCAAGCCATCTGCCTGTTATCTACGGGAAAACCTAGACTGTGAGCCCCTGGAGAGCAGAAGCTTTGCCTTGATGAAGGCTGGATTATCAGAGTCTAGCCAGGTGCTTGGTACATAAGGCACTCCTCAATAGACATCTGTTGATTCAATGAATGCAACTGCAGGTTTAATTTGGGGGGGATGAGAGAGACCAGCATCCAGCTGATCGGTGTGCCTGTGGCATTGGCTTTCAGGGGCTGGGACTCAGCTCTACTTGCTTTGGAAAGGTCTTTTTACCAGCCCTGTTTAAAGGAGCCAGGCTATACCTAGACGGAAATGGGAAATCACTGGGTGATGGGGAACAATAGGTTCTTAATGCCCTCTGGTGGCCAAGACGATTTCGGATTCCAAAGTCCCCACAGGAATCCTAAAGCTTTGAATTCAAGCGTTCTGGTAGCCAAGAACCTGCAGGTTTCATCTGACCGGTCCCCTCCTCCAAACAAGGGGGTCCTTGGCCTATGGACCAGAAAGACGCTACCCCATTCCCGAAGTCCTCCGATGAGGCTTCTCATCTCTGTACGGAGAGCAGACGAATATGTCAAGAAGCTAAAAGGGAAGCTTTTAAAGTGAACTGCCTTTCAGTGAATGCTCTGTGCTTTCAAGAGCTCCTAGAAAGAAAGACCATTCAAGGAAAATAATAATTTCCGGTCTGGAGCATTCACATTTCCCTCTGGAGGTTATTGGGTCAGGCCACCCTTCTGGGCATTAAAGAAAGCTTACACTGTTAGCATTCCATGATCACATTTCCACTTAAAGACGGGGAAACTGAGGATCCAAATGAGTTACTGCAATAACTATCTTCTCAAGCCTACAGAAGGTTTTCGGTTTTATTCCATTTTGTTTTTAATGCATGGTGAGTGGAAAAAAAAAAAAACCCACAAAACCACAAACTACTGCAGAGAAGGTAAGCGGCATATGGACAGAGATCTTTGTATTTTATCCCACTGTTGACTCTCCAGCCCCTGGAACAGCATCTGACACATCAATACACACTTGGTGAATGAATGAATCAATGAATGAATGAACGAACGAACGAAGCCAAAAGAGAAAGAAGTACTTTTTAGAGATCAGTGGATATTGGAGAGGATGTCATCTGTTCTCTTGAGAACCTTTGAGATCGTCAGTTTGATCTCCCCATTTGGTTTCATCCATTTCCTTAGCAGATGAGGAAAATGAAGTCCAGAGAGGTGAAACAATTCACCACAGGTCACACAGCAATTTCATGGCAGAGCCTGCAGTGAATCCAAGTCTTAACTCCTGACACTTTCTAAAAGAGCAATAATAAGATTCAAAGTTTGGAGCTGGATCTTACGGTGAGCCAGTGTGTGCGTGCGCACACACACACACACACACTCTTACACACATAAACACACTCCACTAGAGAGAGTTTCATGAAACACCTCCCTGTAATGTACCCTGGTGTGTCTACTTTTCTACTCTTTTTTTTTTTTTAAGTTTATTCATTTATTTTGAGGCGGGGAGGAGAGTGAAGGAGGGGCAGAGACAGCGAGAGAGAGAATCTCAAGCAGACTCTGCTCTGCCAGCATGGAACCTGATGCAGGGCTTGAACCCACAAACCTGGGATCACGACCTGAACAAAAAAGCAACAGTCAGAGACTCAATATACTAAGTGCCCCTACTGTCTACTCGATTTCATTTTTTATTACATTCTGATCACGACTCATTAGATGAATCTCACTACTTAAAAATTTTTCAAACATTCCACTATAGCACCTTGGCTACTGTCCCCTCTGCTCTGTATATGGGTGAAGTCTTCCAGAATCTTCAGCCAAGGAAGAGAACTAGAGTGATCCGCTTCCTGGGACTCCTTGGCTCGAAGATCCCAATTTTATGACAGTACAGGCAGATCTCCCACTGTCAAGTTTCATTTTGCTTCCAAGAGTGCAGTTCAAGCAACTCTCCTTTCCAGCCAGGGTAACTGTAACACTGTGCTTCAGAACACAGTCCAGGGCCAAGGCCACTGGCAACAGCCTTGTCCTTGTCCTTGCCTGACTCTCTAACCACAAGTTGCCTAGGATGTGCGTCCTTACGTGAAGGAGTGCGTGTGTACTTATCTCTCACTAGCCTCTCTTGGCGGTCACTCCCCACCCCCACTGGCCTAGGAGCAGGGCACGGGGGACGGGGCATAGGGGGTGGGGGAAGAGGGCAGCAGGAAGAAGAGAAGCAGGGAAGGGGGAGCGAAGGACAAGGAGATGGGTCTGAGAAGGTCATCAGCTACATAAGTAGGTGTGAACAGACGGACCGCTAAACAGTCTGTAGGAGGCAGGCAAACCTCCCAACCCGCCCCCCCCCCCACCAGTTACAAAATACTTTCCTTTCTCCTAACCCCATTTGGTCATTTTCTACCCCATTTCTTCTCCCCTCCACCCCCACCCCCACCCCCCACCCCAGCTCCAAGTTAACACGGTAGGGAGATGGCTTCTCCGAAATTTCCCTTCTAACAGACAGGTTGGGGCTTTTACTCCGACTTCCCATTTTCCTGCTGAGAATCAGCAAGACAGGATTTGGCAGGGGGGTGGAGGGTGCTCCGTGGTGGCCAAGTCTGCAAACTTCTCCATGGCAACCTGGGCACCTTCCCACGGCTCCCTGGCACCTGGCGGAATTGCCCGGGTTGGCAAGTCTCCCCTCTCGGAGGTACCTCACCAACTGCAAGCTGCCCCCTCCCTTTCCAGTGAGTCCCAACCTGGCTCCAGGGCACGAAAGTAAAGACAAAAAGCCAGGACGGAAGTCATGCTTGAAATACTTATTGGCCATTCCAGATATTCTCAGAGACAGCTTTTGAGCCTAGGGTTCCAGATCTGTGGTTCTGCTCCTGAAAGGGGAAGGTAACAATGGACTGGGAAGCAGGAGAGCTCTGCCATCGATGTGCTGTGTTAAGTCACTTACTTAACCTGTCTGACTCTCAGTTACCTCATTTTTAAAGATTTTATTATTTCTTTAAATTTATTTATTTTGAGATAGAGAGACGATGCAAGTGGGGGAGGGGCAGAGAGAGAGAGAGAAAGAGAGAATCTTAAGCAGGCTCCACACTGTCAGAGCAGAGCCCAACTCGGCGCTTGAACTCATAAATCATGAGATCATAACCTGAGTTGAAATCAAGAGTTGGACACTTAACCGACTAAGCCACCCAGGTGCCCCTTTTTAATTTTGAGAGAGAGTGAGAGCAAGCAGGGGACAAGGGCGGAGGGAGGGGGGAGAGAGAGAGAGAGAGAGAGGGAGAAGGAGAGAGAGAGAGAGAGGGAGGGAGGGAGGGAGAGAGAGAGAGAGAGTGAGAGAGAGAATCTTAAGCAGGCTCCACATGCATCACAGAGCCGGACACGGGGCTTGATCCCACAACCCTGGGATCATGACCTGAGCTGAAATCAACAGTTGTATGTTTAACCAACTGAGCCCCCCAGGTGCCCCTCAGTTACCTCATTTTTAAAATGACAGAGTAGGGGCGCCTGGGTGGCGCAGTCGGTTAAGCGTCCAACTTCAGCCAGGTCACGATCTCGCGGTCCGGGAGTTCGAGCCCCGCGTCAGGCTCTGGGCTGATGGCTCAGAGCCTGGAGCCTGTTTCCGATTCTGTGTCTCCCTCTCTCTCTGCCCCTCCCCCGTTCATGCTCTGTCTCTCTCTATCCCAAAAATAAATAAACGTTGAAAAAAAAAAAATTTAAAAATAAAATGACAGAGTAGATTTAGGGGCGCCTGGGTAGCTCAGTCAGTTAAGTGTCTGACTCTTGGTTTCAGTTCGGGTCATGATCTCACAGTTGGTGAGTTCAAGCCCGTGTCAGGCTCTGCACAGAGCCTGCTTGGGCTTCTGTCTTTCTTCCCCTCTCTCTGCCCCTCCCCAGCTCTCTCTCTCTCTCAAAATAAATTAATAAACCTAAAAAACTAAAATGAGAGAGTAGATTTAAAATTGGACACAAATTAATTGCGCCTCCTCAACGGTCCCTTCAATAACAGTTCAGTAATTAACTCATTTATCTTGAAAACTGGCAAATAAAGGAAAAGACTCAAGCACTTGTCCTTTTCTTTCTGTATCAGCTACAACACCAGCTAATCACAGAGTTGTCAAAGGGGGGCGCCGCTTTTAAAAAGTATTCCAAGAAACAAACGAAAAAGAAAGGATGGAATATCGCCATTCTGCAACACCCAATGAACCGATGAATCTAGACTCTGAGCATCAACGTGTCACGAAGAGAGAGACAATGAGACATTGTGTGCTTCCTGAGGGGAGAACACCCCAAGACCCACGATCCTGTCAAAAAGATCTATTCAGATCAGTCCTATTCAGATCAAACTTCTGGGTCCAGCAACCAATCCACGGGAAATAAAGAGTTCACAGAACCTGCCGACCCACACTGGAAATGTGCAAGCTGTGCACCCCAGACTGCGATGTAGGACAAAGGCCCTGAGTTCTTCATCAAATAAACTTTAAGGGGCGCCTGGGTGGCTCAGTCCGTTAAGCGGCCGACTTCGGCTCAGGTCATGATCTCGCGGTCCGTGGGTTCAAGCCCCGCGTCGGGCTCTGTGCTGACAGCTCAGAGCCTGGAGCCTGTTTCAGATTCTGTGTCTCCCTCTCTCTGACCCTCCCCCATTCATGCTCTTTCTCTGTCTCAAAAATAAATAAACATTAAAAAAAATTTTTTTTTAATAAATAAATAAATAAATAAACTTTAAGATACTGATGAAAGGTGGATTTGGAGAATATCAGAGACTTGTAAGGCACGTCGATTTCTTTAAATGTTATTTATTTGGAGAGAGCGAGCACGGGAGCCAGGGAGGGACAGAGAGAGACGGGGAGACAGAGAATCCCAAGCAGTGACAGCACAGAGTCTGACACAGGGCTTCATCTCACGAAGCGGGGGATCATGACCCGAGTCGAAATCAAGAGTCGGATGCTTCACCGACCGAGCCTCCCAGGCACCCCTGCAGGTCGATTCTTTGAAGCGGGAAAGACTATGCTAGAATGTCAGAAGAGTCGCAGCTGTATGGTAAACTACAATGAAACACAAGGTAGTGCTCGCAAGAGGCAGCGAGGTCGGGGGGATTCCTTTGGGGAGGGGAGAGTCTGTGAGAACAGGGTACACAGAAGGGCTTCTGGAACGGCCAGCAGAGTCTTACTGCTTCTGTGTCACTCCCTGAACCTGAATTTTATAATGAGGTGTTTAAAAAAAAAAAAAAAAAAACGAGAGAATAGAAAAAATCATCTTAAATTCCTCACAGACCTAGAACATTTGGTCCTGGGATTCTAAATCTGGAAAGCTCCAGGGGCTGTCATGGTGAGGTTGATCGTGAGACCATTCTGTGGCAGGCCGGGGGAGGGCTGAAAGTCTAAGTCTGTTCAGGCTACTTGGCCTTGAGTCCTGACTGCCACTAACTGGCTGACACACTGGGAAATTCAGCTAATCTCTCTCAGCCCGTTTCCCAACGTACTGAGTGGAGACAGCGACAGTCCCTGCCTTGTCCCTGGGCCAATTAAGGAAGAACCCGTCAGAGTTCTTAGTGTGGTATCCAGCATACATCAGTACTCACTATAAGTTGCTTAATAATTGTAATTTATTATTATATCTTGATCTTTATAATTGTATACTTTTATGTTTTATATTTATAGTATTTATAATAATTTAAATAACAACAGTAAAAATGACCTATGATTTTTATTCTTAGGACATCCCTAACGTGGACAGAAGGAGACCAGAAGGCAAATTTCTCCTTCAGAAAAGGCACATGAGAACATGACCCCTTTGGGACACTAGCGGCTGGGATGGTTGTCAAAGGGATAGCTTCTGAAGCCTTCTGACTGGCTCTCCCCTGTGTGTGTGTGTGTGTGTGTGTGTGTGTGTGTGTGTGTGTGTCCCAGTGGACACATGCCTTTTCCATTCATTCTTCCTCCTCCCCATTAGGGAGGCACTAAGCCAGGTTTCCACCCTAAGCCATTCTCATCAAAGACCACTCTCATCAAATGAGTCTGGTGGCCTGCATGCCCTTGGTTCTTCTGGTCTCCAGATGGAGGAAACCTCAGGGCCCCGCTCACGGTTTCCATCAGTCACTGGAGCCACTCTGTGTGAGGAAGTCACCAGGGTGAGGAAATGCCCACAGGAGGAAAGAGAGCCCGGTGATTAAGAACAGGAGCTCTGCACAGAGCTGCCCCACACCCCCTTCTGCAGTTACCATAAAGATGACATTCTGAATGGGAACAACTAGCCTTTGGAATCCGCGAGGCACCACATCTGTGAGGTCTCCGGCAGAAAGGCCAGAGGTCTTCTGCTTTCATTTTATTGTTGAATTTTTTTTTATGTTTATTCATTCTTGAGAGACAGAGACAGAGCGCGAGCTGGGGAGGGGCAGAGAGAGAAGGAGACACAGAAACCAAAGCGGGCTCCAAGCTCCGAGCTGTCAGCACAGAGCCCGACGCGGGGCTCGACCTCACGAACAGTGAGATCATGACCTGAGCCGAAGTCGGACTCTCAACCGACTGAGCCACCCAGGCGCCCTTCCCCCCCCCCCTTTTTTTTTTACGTTTATTTATTTTTGAGACAGAGAGAGACAGAGCATGAACAGGGGAGGGGCAGAGAGAGAGGGAGACACAGAATCCGAAAGAGGCTCCAGGCTCTGAGCAGTCAGCAAAGAGCCCGACGTGGGGCTCGAACTCACGCACCGTGAGATCATGACCTGAGCCGAAGTCGGACTCTCAACCGACTGAGCCACCCAGGCGCCCCTGCCCTTTTTTTTTTTTCTTAACTTTAAAATCTTTTTTTTTTTTTTAACGTTTTATTTATTTTTGAGACAGAGAGAGACAGAGCATGAACGGGGGAGGGGCAGAGAGAGAGGGAGACACAGAATCGGAAGCAGGCTCCAGGCTCTGGGCCATCAGCCCAGAGCCCGACGCGGGGCTCGAACTCATGGACCGCGAGATCGCGACCCGGCTGAAGTCGGACGCTCAACCGACTGCGCCACCCAGGCGCCCCGTCTTAACTTTAACTTCTTGGGAGTACAGGGGAAGTCAAGGGGCCACAGCTTAGTCTTCCTTTGGGTTATTATTCCAACAGTTCCATCTTTATCTGCGTGACTTTGGGCAAGTCAGTCATTCAACCTTACCATGCGCTCATTCCTTCATCTACAAAACGAAGATAAGAGAATCCACTTCATATGGTTGTCATGGAGATTAAACGAGTTAAAGAACACAAACTGTTTTCAACGATGCTTGGCACGTTGTTTAAAAAAAGCTCTGTCTTCAGACCTTCTGGGCTCAAATACGAGCTCCTTCCCTTGTCAGTTCAGCAACCTTGGAGAAGTTGCTCTGCCTCTCAATATCATTGCTTTTTCATCTATAAAATGGGGATAATAATAGTACCCAGCCTGCTGGGTTGGTATGAATATGAAATAGGGAAATGCAAGTAAAGATCTTGGCTCACATCAAATATTTAATAGACACTAGCTCTTACTACCCCACCTTATCTGTGCCAGATAAGGTTCAAAGTTTCCTTTTCTTCCTCTCTGTCCACAGAAGAGGAAAATGCAAAGGATACGCCAGCAGGATGCTGGGAAGACACCCTCTGAAGTAAAGTCCTTGTCTCCAGGCACTGAGATATTCTTGTAGACCATGAAGTGACACCCCCGGGGGTCAAGGGCAGGCAGGTTTCTCCAAATCCATCACATTTGGGGGGGGGTGTGGCACAGCATTTTTAAGCCAGAGGAAATGGAGATGAATAAAGAAAGGGGAACCTGACTTCGGCTCAGGTCATGATCTCACGGTCCCTGGGTTTCAGCCCCGTGTCAGGCTCTGTGCTGACAGCTCGGAGCCTGGAGCCTGCTTCGGGATTCTGTGTCTCCCTCTCTCTCTGCCCCTCCGCTGCTCATGCTCTGTCTCTGTCTCAAACATAAATAAACATTTAAAAAAAAAATTAAGAAAGGGGAACCAGCAGGCAGACTTTTCCACGGAAGGGTGGTGAGTAAAGGGAGGATGAAGGAGCGGCAGAGAGGAAAAAAGCTGTCCTCTCCACCATAACTAGGTATATTCATCAACCCTGCCTCACTTTTCCAAAGAACGACCAAGCCATCACTACTAAGAAATAGCTAGAGCCCCCTGGGTAGCAGGATTCTCAGAGTTTTTATTTCTAGGAGCCCTTTCTCTCCGCACGTTCATTTGATTCTCTCAACAGTTCAGCAGAACCCAAACATTTTGGATGAGAAACCCTTTTCACAGGTGGACATCAGCCAGGAGACCTAAAGATACTTACCTGAGGTCATAAACAACTTGGGTCGACTTGGGCCTCTTCACCAACAGACCAGGTTGCGCTCTCTGGTTGAGCACAGGGGTTCTTACTCTTGGCTACTTGTTGGAATCACCTGAGGATGTTTAAAAAGTTCTGGTGCAGGGGCGCCTGGGCAGCTCAGTCGGTTAAGCGTCCGATTCTTTGTCTCGGCTCAGGTCATGATCTCATGCTTCACGAGATCGAGCCCCGCATCCGGCTCTGCACTGATGGCATGGAGCCTGCCTGGGATTGTCTCGCTCTCCTCTCTCTCTGCCTCTCCTCCCATTGCTCTTACTTTTCTCAAAATAAATAAAAAGGGGCGCCTGGGTGGCTCAGTCGGTTAGGCGTCCGACTTCGGCTCAGGTCATGATCTCACCACTCCTGAGTCTCAGCCCCACATCGGGCTCTGTGCTGACAGCTCAGAGCCTGGAGCCTGCTTCAGATTCTGTGTCTCCCGCTCTCTCTGCCCCTCTCCCACTCACGCTCTGTCTCTTTCTCTCAAAAATAATTAAACATTAAACAAAATTTTTCTAATAAAAATTAAAAATCTTTTTAATTAAAAGCACTGGTGCCTGGACCTCACCCACAGAGATTCTGATTTATCTGGTCTAAGCTGCAGCCTAGACATTGGGATTTCGAAACAACCTTCAGGTGGTTCTAACGTGCGGCCAAGGCTGAAAATCGCTACTTTACCACATTTAACTTCTTGGATAATAAATAAAACCCACATTTCTCCCAGGAAAACTCTGACATTTCCTTTGTCCTTAGTAAGGCAGGCAAATAAAGGAAAGAAACAACGTAAAAACTAATCCCTTCCTTGAGAAAACAGTCCAGGTGTCATTTGGCTTTATGCCACAGGGGGATGTATCAGAAGAAACCAAAGGGAAAAAGGGTCCACTGTTTTCCTCTATACACTTCTAAAATTTTACCATTATTTTTTTTTATTTTTTTTTTACATGTATTTATTTTTAAGAGACAGAGAGAGACAGAGCACAAGTGGCGGAGGGGCAGAGAGAGAGGGAGACACAGAATGTGAAGCAGGCTCCAGGCTCTGAGCCATCAGCACAGAGCCCGACGCGGGGCTCGAACCCACGAACCGTGAGATCGTGACCTGAGCTGAAGTTGGACGCTCAACCGACTGAGCCACCCAGGCACCCCTAAAATTTTACCACTTAATGTGTGCTAGCTGAGAAAGAAAATCACTTTGAGCGGAAAAGCCCTTCCATAGTATGAAAATCAAATTATCTTTCCAGAAAGTTTCTTTTCCAGAACTTGATTTCATTAAAGTAAAATCTGTTAAGGACCGGCAATATTCACTGGTTCGTGTGACAGTTACTGAGATTTTGCTAAATAGGTATAACAGAGTCCTAGACTTAAGGGATTATAAACTTGTAGAAAGGACAGGACAGGTACACAAATAACAGTAAGAAAAAAATTAAGGGCATGGAAGTATTTAGAACAGTTCTTAGCACAAAGAAGACGCTCAGTAATTGCACAGGAAAAGGAGAGAGGAAGAAAGAAAGGTAGGATGGAAAAGGTAAAAAAAAAAAAAAAACTAGGGGTGGAGGTGGGGGTTTAGATGAAAGGTGCAGTGTGTTGGGAGAAGGTTACAATTGTATGTAGCCTTGAAGATGTTGGGAGTCCATAAGACCTGGAGAGTTAATTCCATGGGGAGAGAATGGTATACAAATAATCAAGAATGTGTGGAATCCTGACTGGGTCTGGGAAACACGAAATGCTATCACTGGAAAGAGCAGAAGGAATATCGATGCGGATAATAAAAGAGAAAATGACAAAAAAAAAAAAGCCGTTGCCAGTATAAGAAAATAGACCGAATCATGTTCTAATTCTTAATTGGGAGGCAATCGGATGAACCTGAGTCCTGTTTTTCTCAAGACAGTATCAACGTCCCTCTCTCGTACATACATAATTGCTAAGAGCACCTTGTGGCACTCTCAAAGGTGCTACGGTTTGGATAATAAATTATATGATCTTGGCAAGAAACTTTGAAACTTTTTAAAAACCAGAGGGTAAAGGAGTATAATGAGGATGACATTATCAGAGTTGCCTTGTTCCAAGACTCATCAGGCAGTTCCACGGGATTTGCACTCATAGGGAAAGAAATCAGAGATGGGAAGATCTTTGAGACGCTATAGCTCTACTCAGGGCAAAAGTAAAAAGAACCTCCACTGAGGCACTAACCAGATGTGGTGGGCAGGCTGTGCACTAGTCCCAGCAACCCCCGCCTTGTGGTGTTCAACCCTGTGTTAGCCTCCTCCCACACTGAATAGGATGACCTGTGTACTCAGTAGGATGTTACAGAAATGACGGAGTGTGACTTCTGAGGCCAGCTCAGAAAAGACACTGTGGCTTCCTCCTTGCTCTCTTTTGGCTCTGGGAGAAGCCAGCTGACATGTTTTAAGGATGCTCAAACAGCCCCCAGGAAAGGCGTACGTGGTAAGGAACAGGCCTATCATCTTCTGCACAAATATGCCAGCCCTATGAGTGCGCCATCTTGGAAGTGAACCCTCCAGTCCCACTCTACGTACGCTTCAGATGACTGCAGCCCCAGCTGCCATCTGAGTACAATCTCATAAGAGATCCTAAGCCAGAGCCATCCACCGAGCTTCTCCTGAATTCCTGACCCACTGAAACTGTGGGAGATAAAAATGTTTATTATTGTTTTAACCTGCTAGGTTTTGAGTAATTTGGTACGCAGCAACAAACAGTAGACCATAGAAATAAAAAGGAAACGATAAAAAATGGAAACCCAGAGTAACTGGCAAGTGGGTCCTCCTCCCAATTCCTCCCCTAATTAACTGTGTAATGTTGGTGAAATTACTTAATATGGGAGTCTCGGTTTCCTCATCTGCAAAATAAACAGGCCTGACTAATGGATCTTTAATGTCCCTTGTAGCATCCAAATGTAATGATTCCATTATTCTAAAAGCACACTCTTCGGTGATAGAGCAGGGTTTAGAAATTATCACACGACGGGGCGCCTGGGTGGCGCAGTCGGTTAAGCGTCCGACTTCAGCCAGGTCACGATCTCGCGGTCTGTGAGTTCGAGCCCCGCGTCAGGCTCTGGGCTGATGGCTCAGAGCCTGGAGCCTGTTTCCGATTCTGTGTCTCCTTCTCTCTCTGCCCCTCCCCCGTTCATGCTCTGTCTCTCTCTGTCCCAAAAATAAATAAACGTTGAAAAAAAAAAAATTTAAAGAAATTATCACACGAACTGGAGGACGGAGTCCATGCTTCTGGCCTCATCCCATTCAGTGATCTTATCAATGGCTGAACTGAAGATACCAAAGGCATTCTTGCCAAAACTGAAGATGATGTAAAACTCAGAGGGAAAGCAATCTCAGCGGTTGAAGCAAAATGCTTAAAAATCTTGAAATTCCAGAACAATGAGCCAAGTATAACAGGACAAAATATAACATAGACTCATAGCCTGTGAAGGTCTGAAAATTTATCTCTAGGCAGATAAGTGCGTGTGGTAAGAGGAATATTCACGATTGTATAATAGTGTGAACTGATTGCCAAGGAATGAATTCTGCCTTTCTTAAACTGGACTTACGAATTCATTCAGTGATCACCCAGGCATCGTGCTAGGCCTTAGAGTTAGAGCACTGACTAAGATACAGACCTAGGCTACATTTGTAAGACTGTAGAACCTAAAAATAAGGAAGGAGAGAATCTCATTTGCATCCTTGCTCGGTCAGATCATTTATGGATATTGGCCACAATTCCACTGATCTATAGACAAGCCAGAGTTAAGTCTGAGACGAGTTACCAGAATGGATATGGAACTCAAAGTAATCTGAATCAACTAACCTTTACTGAGTGGCTGCTCTGTGTCCTGTCCATAGACAGTATGTCCAGAGAGAAGAAAAGATGGCTTAGGATAGAATCTTGCCAAATACCAATACCTAAAGGATAGACAGAAGAAGAAAATCTGCAAAGAGACTGAGCAGGAGTAGCGACAAGTAGGAGAAAAATCTGGAAGCTAAACCAAAAAAGCATTTCAAAGGTCTGGCCCTTACCTCTCCTTCCAATCTCCTCTTCTACCCTTCTAACTTGCCCACTCTGATCCAACGACATAGCTCTTTGGGTTTCCTTCAGACCACGCTTAGTCCTAACTCTGGATCTGCTGTCTACACTGGTTGGCATGCTTTTCCCCCAGGTCCAAGTATGAGCCAGTCCATCCCTTCATTCAGCTCTCAGTTCTGAGGCCACCTCCTCGGAGGGAACTTCTCTGATCACTCCAGCTAAAATAACCCTCTGCCTTACTAACTGAGCCATTTTTCCACTCAGCATTTGTCACTGACTCACCCCCTAACGTTTTATAAATTCACTTGCTCCTTGATTACCTCCTTCTCCCCCAACTCCCCAGCCCACATATACTCATTGATTCCACTTGCCTCTCTCACTGGTGAATCCACACCACGTGGTACAGTGGTCTGGTGCACTGTAGGTGCTTTGTAAATATTTGATAAAAGAATTAAATTCAACCAAGATGCCAAGGAAGACTTCAGTAGTCTTGACAAGGGTAATTCCAGTGAGGGAGCAGACAGATACATAAGGAACAACGGAATAAACAAGGCCCGAAAAAGCAGGAGGGGATAAGATCCAAATCACTGATGGTGGAATTAGCTCTGGATAGGAGACAGGAACCTCAAGAGGGGAGGAGAAGTGATGAGTAGGGCTTCAGGTGAGCTCCCAGGTAGGAGCTTAAGAAGTTGAAGGATTCCTCGTCTGATGCCCTCTATTTTATTTTTAAGTAGTACTAAGGATTCATCAGCTGAGATGAGGCAGGGCAAATGGTAGGACTATGGGTTTTGGAGATTTGAAGTAACCACTGTGAGGCAGGCCAGGTTGCACGGTGGGTTCGATAAAAGGGCCTGACCATGAGCGCTAAGGTACTGGGAAGAAAGTGGCTGGAGCAAAGGCGCCCAGAATGAAGTGGGATGGAGAAGAAATTCAAGCCAAGAGGGAGTTTATGGATGGAGTCATGTTGAGCTGTCACGAGACTGGCCTATCTGGAGCCCCAGGACACCGGCATGCCACCCTGCCATTAACAACCAGTTAAAGGGACAGGGAATATGTAGCCTACACAAAAAATAAGTCATGGGGGTCAAGGAAAGAAAAAAGCACGTGTCTTCAAAAAATCACCATGGAAAAACTGTATTGGACACATATTCTGTATGGGCCTAAGCCAATAGATAGAAATTATAAGCTGACTTAACCTCCCCCAAATGCTAAGAATCAGAGCAGCAGGAATCTTCTTATGGAGATAAAAAGCTGTCTTTCACGAAGGGGATACACATTTCCGGTGGTGTTCGTGGACAGGCTGGGATGTCACAGGGGAGGAGGATCCAAGGAGAGCAGGTGGTCCCTGAGGGATGCGAGGCCCTCCTCAGCATCTCAGCACTGCCTCAGAGGCACGCAGGAGGTGAGGGAGGGGGCCAGACGGATGGAACACAGGGGCTCTTTCCCACTTCAGCCAGAGCAAATCTACGTTTATTTATTTGTATGTAACTGGGCTTCCGCCTAGTATTTTGTTTGAAGTGTTCTTGTGTGAAAAAATAAACGTTAAAAGCCATCAGATTAGGTTTTTTTAATGTTTATTTTTGAGAAAGAGAGTGCGCTGGGTCGGGGGGGTGGGGGGTGGTAGGGCAGAGAAAAGGGGACAGAGGATCCAAAGCGAACTCGGTGCTGACAGCAGTGAGCCTGACGCGGGGCTGGAACTCACAAACAGTGAGATCATGACCTGAGCTGAAGTTGGACACTCAACTGACTGAGCTACCCAGGCACCCTTTGACTAGGTGGCTCTTAGGTTCCTTTCCAGCCAGGGGGCCTCATTTTTAACGAATTGATTTGAGCATAGCTATTTTTAAAATAAACTTTTTAAAGTTTAGAATAGTTTTACATGTACAGAAAAGTTGTAAAAATAGTACACGGGGGGGAGCCTGGGTGGCTCAGTCGGTTAAGCGGCCGACTTCAGCTCAGGTCATGATCTCACGGTCCGTGAGTTCGAGCCCCGCGTCGGGCTCTGTGCTGACAGCTCAGAGCCTGGAGCCTGTTTCAGATTCTGTGTCTCCCTCTCTCTGCCCCTCCCCTGTTCATGCTCTGTCTCTCTCTGTCTCAAAAATAAATAAACGTTAAAAAAAAAAATTAAAAAAAAAAAGATAGTACACGGAGTTCTTACATATTCCATACCCATTTCCCCCTATGAACCTCGTACATCCATATGGTATATCTGTCACAGTTAGTGAGCCAGCATTAACACATTACTATTAACTTAAATCCATCCTTCATTCAGGTTTCTTTAATTTTTATCTAATATCCTTTTCCCACTACAGGCTCCCATCCAGGGTTACCACATTATATTTATTCGTTATGTCTCCTTCCTTATTTTTGATGATCTTGATAGTAAGAGTATTGGTCAGGTTATCTTATAGACTATCCCTCATTTAAGATCTTTTTCTGATGTTTTTCTCGTGATTAAACTGGGTTATGGTCGTGATTAGTTATGGGTCTTAAGGAGGAAGGCCACAGAGGAAGTGCCATTTCATCAACATCACTTAACCCTCTTGATGTTGACCCCGATCATCTGGTGGAGGTAATGTTTGCCAGGTTTCTCCATTGTAAAGCTACAATTTTCCCCCCTTCCATACTAACCACAGTTTTTGGTCTTGCTTTTGTTTCATGCACCATCTGCATTTCTGATACTGGTTCTTTCCAAGAAAAAATGTTACACGTTGTGACGGTTAATCTCAATGTGCCAACTTGACTGAGCTAAGTGTTGCCCAGATAGCTGGTCAGGTATTACTTCTGGGTGTCTGTGAGGCTGCTTCGGGAAGTCAGCATTTCAACCAGGAGACTAAGTAAAAATCACCCTCTCCAACGGGGGTGGGCATCTTCCAATCCATTGACAGCCTGAACAGAACAAAAAGTCACAATAAGGGAGAGTGTGTGGTCTGCCTGAACTGGGTCACCCCAGTTGCCCTTGGACTTCAAGGGCATTTGGACACTGGCACACCTGCTTCTCAGGCCTTTGACCTCGAACTGGGACTCATCCCATCGATCCCCCTGGTTTTCACCTTCAGACTAGGACTTCATTACACCACAGGCTTTCCTGGTTCTCCAGCTTATAGGTGGCAGAACCATCTGTAAACCAGGCCGCAGGCCTTTCTTCCTCTGTCAAATGATTATAGGCAACTCCCTGAGGTTCTAGACGCAGGCTAGGAGAGAAAAGACAGGAATGGGGACCGGGGGCATTCGGGTCACTTCTTCACGTAACTTACTTGTGCCTTAGGAGCCGCTCGGGCCTGATCACATCTACACCCCCACTTCCATCCGCTGATGGGAGCGCTGCTGTGCACATCCGATTTTAAAGGCTTGGTGGGTCAGAGGACACCCAGTTCATGCTGGGCAGCTCAGGCCTCGTGGCATCTCGGTGGCCCACGGCAAAGTGTTTAGTTCCTGCTAAGACCCAAGAGCTGTTTCTCAAAAGGAGGACAGTTACCCGCAGAGGATGGGAGGGCCTTGCTCCAAACTCCCAGCCGGCCCGTGCCGCAAATGACCCCCAGGTGCCTGCCAAAGTCTCCAAACAGCATCCCCACCGACGCTTTAAGTGCCGTTGGAGGTGCTGGACCGCACAGCCCCAGAAGCAGAGTGGCTGGAGCGGCCGCCTGGAACAGCTGCAGAGCCTTCCTTTTGTTCTGGGCCCCACTCAAAACCGGCAGCTTTTCAGGTCACTCGGTAAACGGGCCAAAGTAGCACACCCAAATGAGGAACGTCTACAAATCCGAAGAATTCTCTCTTGTAGGAGGAGCCTGACGCAAACAACTGACCCTCCACCTTAGAAGAGAGATCTCAACGTGGCCCGTCCTGGTAATACTTTCTGTCTTAACTCACTTAGGCGCTCTAACAAAAATCCCAGAGACTGGGTGGCTTAGAAACAACAGAGATTTATTTTTCACAGTTGCGGAGGCTTGGGAAGTCCAAGATGAAGGCACCTGCAGATTCAGCGTCTAGTGAGAACCCACTTCCCGGTTCACAGATGGATGGCTGTCTTCTCCTTGTGTCCTCACAACATTGGAAAGAGTAAGGAAGCTCTCTGGGGTCTTTTTTTTTAAATAAACGCCCTAATCCCATTAACGAGGGCTCTCTTCTGCCAGAGATCCCACCTCCAAACACCATAATCCTGGGGATTCGGTTTCAACATACGAATTTTGGGAGGACACAAATACTCTATCTATGGCACCGGGTCATACAGGGTACTTTGGGGACAGGAGCAGGCTGATGCTTGTCTTTAGGTACATTCGGGCCAGAAAGCAAAACTCTAAGACCTCTGGGGACGCCAGTGCCTGACTCTGAGATGTCAAGGAATCTATGACATCCCTTGTTTTGTGGGATATGGGATTGTAAGTGGAAGGCAGAAAGCGGACCGGGAGGTCTGTCCTTTCAGAAGCCTTCAAAACCTGCTCACCGTAGCACAAGAGCCCACACCTCCTGGAATCTTTCATTTGCTACACAAAGAATGTTAACTCAGTGATTCGGGGGGAGTTTCTGTTCCTCCCTTCCTTCTAAATGCAGTCAGTCTGTGCTGATAAACACTAGGCCTCCTGTATGTGTGTGTAGGCCTGTGTGTCAGAAAACACTGCCTTTCTGGAGCGTGTGACAATCCACTGTGAGCCGTAACTCCCCAAGAAGGCTGTGCCAAATTAGTCCTTTTCTGAAAAATCTTTTCCTGGGGATACTTCGCATCCAGAGCCATTACTCATAAAACCAGATGATGCTTCTTAAAATGCCAGCCTCTTGGAATTCAACAGCTTTCCCTACCCCGACTGAGGTGATGTGTCATTTGTCTTGGGAGGCTCAGAGATGGCCTCAGGCCATTTCAACCATTCTTGCCCCACCTGCCTCCCGAGAGGAACCCAAACACAAAACGCCTCTCCCAAAAAGCCTGTCAAGCATTAAACAAATGGTTACAATCTTGGTCCAACAGGAACTCAACAGTGCGTGGTGCACTCATTCAACGTACACGTAAAAGACTAGGGGGTCCTTCCTATCTCCCTCACGCAAACCCAAGACGGGCTGATGTTACCACCCTCTTATTACGGTTCAGCCCAAAGGCGGGTAAAAAACCTGCTAAACGTCTCCTAGCCAGTGAAAGGGGTTTGTCAGGTGAGCATGCTCCGGCTGGCTGCTGCTACCTTCCCATCCACTAAGGCCAGCAGAAATCGGGCAGCTTTCTATTTTTTAAAACAGAAGTACATTGTGAGTCACATTAAAAGTACAATTCTAAGAATCTGGAATTGGAAGAAACTGAGTGCCTTGAAAACACAAAGAGAGGGATTCCATTTGGGATAGGAGGCCCCTGGATTCCAACCAGGGATTTCTGGTGTTGATGTTGGAAGTCACCCCTACAAACAAATCTGAAACTCTTTAGGAATAATGGAGAAGCTGTGATAGAACGAAGCCAGGTAGGGAAGGGAAAAGACATACACCAAAACTAATTTCAGCCTCCTAACAACCCTATGAAGTTGGTATTAGGATCTCACGTAACATACGGGAAAACTTGGATATAGAGAGGTTTAATAACCTGCTCAAGGTCAACAGCTAAGTCAAAGACTAGAATTCCAACTCAGATCTGTCAAATTTCAAAGCCTACATAATCTTCTGATATTCCAGGACGCCTTCTGACAGAGTCAGATAAAGACACTGAGACAGCATGTTCCCAGAACTACTCTGGCCACTTTACAAAGCATAATGGTGAAGACCAGGAAGGAACCAGAAAACGCAGATGCTGGAAGAGGTATATGGTCCCTGAATATATATATTAAATATATGAATATGAATATGAATGTGAGTATGAATATATACAGACACACACACACATCTATATATATACACATCCATACATACAGTGATACAGCCAAAGACCTATGATCTCTACCATCCATGACCCCAAGTAAGGGGTTTTATGGTTAAAGATGAACTTAGGTTCACCTGAGCAAGGCTTAAATTAAATCTGAATCTATACAGATGAAGATGCCATGACCCTTGCCTTGAAGAAGCTTGCAATCTAAGGAGGGGAAGGGAGGTGTAATCAACCATCCGACCACACTACCAGGCAGAATGGGGGGACAGCAGGATACGTGATTCACTCAGGCTTGGGAGGCTAGGGAGGCTAGGGAGGGCCTTCAGGTTAGTAGCACTGAATCTGGGTCCTGGAGCATAAATATTTTCATGAGCAGTGGAGACAGGAAGGCTCTTCCAGGATAAAAGGAAAAGAAAGAACAAAGGCGTGAAGGAATGAGTAGAAGCCAAGAAAAGGGTGAACGAGGCTAAAGAATTTCAACTAAAAATTTCAAGGCAACTGGGGCACCTGGGTGGCTCAGTCAGTTAAGCGTCCAACTCTTGATTTTGGCTGAGGTCATGATCTCATGGTTCAGGAGTTTGAGCCCCACATCGGGCTCTGTACTGACAGCATAGAACCTGCTTGGGATTCTCTCTTCCTGTCTCTCTCTCTGCCCCTCCCCTACTCACTCCTACACTCTTTCTCTCTCTCAAAATAAATAAATAAATACTTTTTTTTTTTTTAATTTCTAGGCAACAGAAAACCGAGAAAGGTGTGCATGGGGTGGGTTGAGTGGCCCAGGCATATCTGCTCAAGAGCAGTGGGATCAGTGACAAGGAGGCAAATGCAGTGATCAAAGTAAAGTAACTGAGAACTTGAACTACAGCCGTGACTGGGTGAGAATCACTGCAGAAATGAAATGGTCAGAATTTGGTCACTGACTGGACTGGGGGAAGGAAGGTAAAGATGAAGCGAACTCAGATTTGTTGGTTCTGCATAAGTAGCACAGAGATAATATAAACTGAGCTAAGAATCACAGCAAGCGAAGAAGCTTTGGGAGAACGAAGAAAGAAAAGATAGTAATTTCAGGTCAGACACACTGAATTTGAGGTGCCATGAAGTCAATCATGTGACAACATTCACTGGCTGGAAACACAAGTCAACGAAAGGGTCTGCAAATTATGACCTGAACAGCATGTTCTTATAAATAAGGTTTTATTGGGACACAGCCACCATCTGTTAAGTTTATTGTCTGTGGCTGCTTTCACTTTCTGTCTATGGCAGAGTTGAAGAGTTGTAACAGAGACCACACTGCCTGAAAGCCTGAAATATTTACTATCAAGCCCTTTAAGAAAAAGTTTGCTGACCCTTGATCTACAGTTCAAAAACAGATGTCAGAAATGTTTCTCTGGGGAATAGATAGCTGAGAAGAAAGCTAACAAAGAAACACTGGAGGAATATTATAATCTAGTCTCCATTCAACTAGTATTTGTTGAACACTCCCTACACATCAAGCACTGGGACACTGGGTCCAATGGTGGGAATAACACAGTAAACAAGACAGACAAGGTCCCCACCTTCATGAACTTTACAGAAGATGGAAGCAATAGGAAGAACCAATCAGATAACAACCAGTTCCTAGCAACACCAATACTATGAGGATGAGAAAGCAAAGAGAAGTGAGTGGGGGCATCGGGGGAAATCCTGGGCAGGAGTGCTGAGCTAGGCCAACAGAAAACCAAGAAAGTACCCCAGTACTGAAACCAAGAGATAAACACGACCAGGAATGTCAAATGCTGTGAAGTAAGGCGAGGTCCAGCAAGGAGCTATTGGCATTTGGGAGTCAGAGATTTTGGAGATAATTTTTGGCACAATGGTGGAAAACAAACCAGTTTGCAGGCATTAAGAAATCAGACGGCAGTGAAAAACTTGGGGAAATGGGTGTACGCTGATTTTTATAGAAAATCAGAACAAGAGGAGAACAACAGCCAAGATACGGCAGATCAGAGGGCTATTAAGGTTGAGAGAGTGATTTCTTTTTTTAACATCAAGAAGATGTAAGTATACTTTGAAGAGGAAAGAACCACTAGACAGCAAGAGATGGAAAAGTTGGGGCGCCTGGGTGGCTCAGTTGGTTAAGCGTCTGACTTCAGCTCAGGTCATGATCTCACGGTTCATGGGTTCAAGCCCCGTGTCAGGCTCTGTGCTGACAGCTCAGGGCCTGGAGCCTGCTTTGGATTCTGTGTCTCCCTCTCTCTCTGTCTCCCCCTGCCCATCAGCTCTCTGTTGAAAATAAATAAACATTAAAAAGAGAGAGAGAGAGGGAAACATTAGGAGAGAGGAAATAATTCATTACCCAGAGCGCATGTAGAGAATTTATTAGAAAAGTAGCCAGCTGGGGTACCTGGGGTGGCTCAATCAGTTAAGCATCCAACTCTTGATTTCAGCTCAGGTCATGATCATAGGTCATGCTCTCATGGTTTGTGAGATCAAGCCCCATGTCAGGATCTGTGTTGACAGTGGGGAGCCTCATTGGGATTCTCTGTCTCCTTCTCTCTCTGCTCCTCCTCCTCCTCTCATGCATGTGCATGCACTCGCTCGCTCTCTCTCTCTCATGACAAATAAATAAACCTAAAATAGCTAGCATTTATTGGGTACTTAGCAGGAGCCAAACCTAAACTGGGAGAGAGAGACATCTGCACAGATAGATAGAGGCAAGGAATCTTTCATTCTCAGACAAGCCCTGAATAGTTAATATCACCTATCTTTCACAAATAAGGAAATTAGAACTTGGAAGTTTAGTAACCTGTCCAAGTCCCACATTTAGTAAGTAGCAGGGCTGGGACTTCAAACTACTATTATTTAGTTCCCGAGTCCGTGTACTTTCCACTTCATCAAGATGTCACAACTTGGAAGTGAGGTTCCTCCCTGCTGAAGAGGGAAACAAACAGAACGGGTGAAAAAGAGAGATTCTGAAGTAGAAAACATTAAGTGCAAATCCAGGCGAGCCGGAGTGCCCAAGTATTCTCAGAAAACAATCTTCGCTTTCCTCCAGTTATCCATTCAACTCTGGCCCAGTGCTGGATGTTTTCCATCTACCCACCACATCTCCTCTCTAGGTCTCTCTCTCCTCCTAAGGCTGACCCTTACTGTCTCACTTGCCCTCTCGCTTCTGGTTGGGACCTGCTGAGGGAGACAACGGCTGAGGATGGGAGGAGGGCAAAAGGAGAATGGGGACATAGAATTGAGGCCAAATGTCTCCTTGCCACATCACCACGGATGGACTATCCCCTTGTACCAAAGGCCACAGCTCCGGTCAGGCAGCCCTCTCCTACAGCTGCTGCCAACGTGCTTTTCGGGTTTCCCCCAGCTCACCCACACCTCCATTACACTCTCCCCTATCACCCCGCCTGTGTCCCGCCAAGCCCCAACAAGCTACATGTTCCATATGGTCCCGGATGCTTTTTCACAACGCATAATATGGTCATTTCCACACGCATGCATCTCCCCATGACCTTACATATCACATTCATGTACGTACATCGACCAACTGCAAGGTCTTCAGAATGAAAAAAAAATCGAGGCATTTTTCACAACAGGAGAAAGTTCTAAGCTGAACCTTGAAGTTCAGTATCAGTTTAAACCTCAAACCCAAAATAATAAGAGTCAATGACGCTTAATCATGAACCTCAGCGTCCTCAACTCTTCTAAAAATCCCCCAGAGGCACAAATCCTGGATTTGACTGACCCCGGCTCAGAAGTGGAGAGAAATGCACCACATCTGAAGCTATGATCAGGTTCAAGTTCAAAGCTCTTTCCAGTTCTGGTCTTGAAAGAGAAGCCAGCCTAGCTTTCTGTTCTGATTCACACTCTGCGATAAAAACTTAATTTAAACTATTAATTTGCCTTTCAAAAGGGTAATGAAAATGCCCTCAGAATTGCTGCTTCCTTGTCTTCTCTCCCCCATCCCCGTCCCCCTCACCCCCACAAAAACACCCTAAGTTTTTTGGGTTTGGGTTTTTTTTTTTTTTAATTGATGTCATTTCATTTCTTCTGGGAAGGTGAAACCACCTAAGTTTCAGTTTTAATGCCTAGTTTCTTTCTCGGGTTGTGAGCGAGCACTGTTAGGTGTGGGGGCAGAGGTCTCCTCGGCCCTGGGGACAGCACTGTTCACGGTGTGGGTAGAGTGCTGACTCCTGACACTAATATCTACCCTGCCCAAGGTCTCCATCCCAGCTTGAGCCTTCAAGTCAGGCACCACCTCACCCTTTCTACCTGGGCCGCTGTTTATTTAGTTTGTAAGGTAACGGGGGTTAAAATAAATCCATAGTTGGCAATCTTCTCAACCATGGGGATTGCTTTTCATCTTTAAAGAAAAGTGTAGTCCCAAGAGACGGCCGGCGATGTTTATAGACCAAAGGGAGTGCTCTGTACACATGGGTTCTCGGAGTCTTTGCAGTAACTCCGCGGCCCCCTGGGAACCTTTACTATATGTTTGATACATGGCAGCTACATGTTAGCCCCTCTGGACTCTTGATATCCCTTCCAGTTCCAGAATGTTGGTTGTTTTGTGAATGCCTGAGACCTGGTATTCAGATAAAGACCTCACATGTGAGAATCTCACATCTTCCTGCCCTGGACTTCGCCCAGACCACTCTAAGGAATGGCCCAGGGGCAACCTGGGTGGCTCAGTTGGTGAAGAGTCTGACTTCACCTCAGGTCACGGTCTCCCGGGGCTCTGTGCTGACAGCTGGGAGCCTGGAGCCTGCTTCAGATTCTGTGTCTCCCTCTCTTTCTACCGATCCCTCTCTCAAAAATAAATTAAAAACATTAGGAAAAAAAAAAAAAAAAGGAATAGCCAAACTCTTAGGGGTGTAAATCCCCATCTAGAGCCAAGACCTAAAGTACTTAAGAATCAGGGGTCAGGTTTGCCTCCGTTGAACCTCAGATCTAACCAAAGCTCAGACGTGAATCCCAAGGCAGTCCGAGATTTTAGAGGGGAGCACTGTAGACGCTCTCTAGGTAAGGATTATCTGTTGTCAAGGAAGAAGCCCAATGACAGGCCACAGTTCACACATCCACCCCCAGACTTGCCCTAGATGTCTGGGAGGTCAGTGGATACTAAGAATCTACCTAAACGGCTCCCATTCAGCATCTCCAAACAAAACAAAACAAAACAAAACAAAACAAAACAAAACAAAACAAAAACACAATACTGGGGCTTGATCTCACGCCTACAAGATCTTGACCTGAGCCGAAATCAAAGGGTCAGACACTTAACCGCTTAACCTACTGAGCCACCCAGGCGCCCCTGGGACTAGATTCTTAGTCACAGTTCAAGGTACTATCGATCCAGGCATCCCAAAGCCCAAAATCTCCTTTAGGATTTTCAGAAAAGCTGTTCCCACCATAAAGAAAGACACCTGGGTCAGTTGGCTTCCGTGTTAAATGCAGCACCATCCAGAGGCACAGGGATGGCTGTGGTCACCTCCAGAAGCCCTTCCAAGTCCGTCCACGAACATGAGCACGATGGTGGCGGTCTGGAACCCAACTCCTCCCACCAGGACTTGCCTCATGACACATACGAAACACACCAGATGAGTTCCTCGGAAGCTGCCAGACAACCACCCAGCAGCAGCCTCCTCACTGAGCTACAACTCTCAGGGCCATTGTCACCACCATCTGTGCCGTCCTAAGACACAGACTCTGGGGATCCCAAAGCACCTTACAAAAAAACAAAAAAAAACCCCACACATCCAAGAGCTGCCCAGGGAAGGGTTTAGGAGGGAGTGGGGAGAGGGAGACACTCCCAGAGCCCCACAGAAATGAGCAAAGCCTCATCATCTCACCCCTGTTCCAAAGTCCCCTACCTCTGGCCAGGAGTTTCCATGGAAACCTCATAAGTTCTATCTATAGGAAGGGAAAAAAATGTTAAAGCAGCATCCTGAGGTATGTATGAATTAGCTCCAAGGCAGGCAGGCAGAGGAGGAGGGAGTGGGGCTCATGTGGGAAGAAACAGAACTGATCATTACCTTGATACACAAAAAAAAAGGCCCTGTGAAACCCCAGCTGCTTTCAGCCACAGAACCAGGAGGCAGGTGCGGTGGACAGGTGGGTATGAAGCACTGTGGGCAGGGCATTTGCATGAGGAAGGAACTATAAGGAGAAGGGGAGACCTTGAGTCATCGCGGAAGGATTTCAGGCCAAAGGCTCTCTCACCTCAGGCCACCTGCCAAGAGTCAATCAATCTACCTCCCATACTTCTGTGTCACCTCAAAAATCAATTCGGACAATAATAAAGTCTTTGTGGAGAGGTCTCATACATCTCTGTCTTATCAAACTGCAATGCTTTGGGTCCCCTGTAAGGAATGACTCTGCTAAACTCTTTTTCTCCGAATCTTGATTTCAGGATGAAGTTTGAATGAGGAGGGAATTTCTGAGTCTTAAATGTCATGCAATTTGCGTTGTAAAAATAGACCATGAGGATCAAAGAACTAAATGTAAGAGCTAAAGCTACAAAGCTCTCAGAAGAAAACACAGGCATAAATCTTTGTGCCCTTGGATTAAGCAATGGTTTCTCAGATATGACACCGAAAGCACAAGCTATAGAAGACATATAAAGTGGACATCAACCAACTGAAGACTTTTGTGCTGCCCTCGGGAAGAGGAAAGTTCCAAAGAACTGGAGGAAATTTTTATACATTGTATGTCTGATAAGGGACTTGTAGCTAGAATATATAAAGAGCTTCTACAGCTCAATAATATAGCGGCCGTTTTTAGGGAACAGACTTGAGCAATGGAAACCTGATCAAGGCAAGAGGGCCCATAGTGATCCCAACCCCCGGCTGAATACAAACGGGGCCATCACACAGCCCACCTCAAAACACCCGTAGGCTCTAAGTAACCGACTAAAAAGGGGGAAATTTCCCAAAGAAGGGGAAATTCCAAATGTCCCCATACCTCCTCACCTTCTCCCTTTAAATACAGCCCCAACCCACTGCCTCATTGCAGCCAGTCTCTGCTTTGCTGTCCTGCCTGCGCTCCCTTGCAGCATATTCAAGAAATTTCTATCTCCTTTGTTCCACCTCAGGTGAATCCCTTCACTGCCCACTCCACCGGCTTCCACCCAGTCCGGATGCCCCACATTTGGGGATCCCCATCCAAGGGGGACAGACACCACAAATGATAAAATAGCAAAAGAAATGGGAGAAGGGTCTGAATAGGCATTTCTCCAAAAAAGATGTACCAATGGATAAGTACATGTAAAGATGCTTGACGTCATTACCAATCAGAGAAATACAAATCAACATCACAGTGAGATAACTACTTCACACCCACTAGGATGGTTATAGTCAAAATGATGGTAAGTATTAGGAAGGATGTGGAGAACTGGAACACTTCTACATTGCTGGTGGGAATACAAAATGGCGTAGCCATTCTAGAAAAGTCTGGCATTTCCTCACAGGGTTTGACACAGTAACCATATGATCCAGCAATTCCATTTCCAGGTACACACCCAAGGGAAATGAAAACATGGATCCACACCGAAACCTGCATTCATAGCCACATGATTCCTATTAGCCACAACGTCGAAACAAAACTAAAAGTCTATCAACTGATGAGTACATTAACGAAATGTGGTATAAACACACAACGGAATAGTATTCAGCCAGCTGTGAACCTTGAAAGCACCAGGCAAAGTGAAAGAAAGAAGCCAGTTACAAAAGATTACATACTGTGTGATTCCATTTATAGGAAATGCTCAGAATAAGCAAATCCACGGAGCCAGAAAGTAAACTAGAGGTTGTCTATGGCTGGGAAGGTTGGGGGGGTGGGGAGTAGGAAATGTCTACTTGGATACAGGGCTTCTTTTTGGCATAATAAAACGTTCTAAAATGGAGTGAGGTGAATATATTCAAAGCCGCCAGATTCTATACTTTAAATGGGTCAATTGTATGATCTATGCATTATAACTCAGTGAAGTTGTTATTAAGAAAGGGGCCATGAAAGCCTGTAACATATCGATCCTGCATTTACAATTTTGATACTTTGATCACCGCGGATTTTTTCACATTGCAATTATTTCAAAAAGCATACAGCATTAATATATTATTTACCTTGATTACGGAGTTTTGTGCCCGGGGCAAGCGTTTCACTGGTAACAAAAACATCCTCATTTAAAGAGCCTTCCCTGATCCCCAGAGGGCTCTGATGGAGGCCCTCCCACATTCCTCAGTTTCCTCCTCTCTGGGACCTGAGTTGTCAATTGCACACTTTACCATTACCTCCCCTAATGCAGTTCAGCTGCTCCTTCACACACACTTCCTCCCACTGGCTTCACTTGTGTGTGCGTGAGTGTGTGTGTAATTATGAAAAATAAAAAAGATCATGTCAAACTGAAAGTGGGCAAATATCCCAACTTTTAAAAAATGGGCAGAAAGCAGATTCTACAAATGATAGACCAGTGAGTGGGCAATGGATCTCTAGCAGAATTACAAAACTGTATTATTTCACAAGATGATTTCATGAACATTCAGGAAGCAAAGTGGTTACCAACAGCAGCCGGCAAAGTTCCTCTAAAACCAAGGAATGTCAAAGGACATTCACAGCCTTTTTGGATACAGTCATTAGGTTAGAATAAAAGATAAGAGAATTGCTAAACACAGTGAATATCTTGATTGTAGCAATGCATCCAGCAGTATCTTTATATTATTGTGAACAGGATAAAGAGATGTAGGGAAATGAATGTCTATTAGGGAAAATTGTAGCATCTGATTGCCAGTACACAACTTTAGTTTGCTATAAGCTCAATATACGTCAACAGAGTACAGCAGCTATAAAAAAAAAAAAAATCTATCATGGATTTTGGGCTACATCCAAATTCAAATGTCTGAAAAGAGGGCTGGTCTACTTTTCAACGGACTTCCCAGGAGTACTGTGCTCAGTTCTGGGGGTTCCACTTTCCAGGGGACACTAACCAACTGAAGTACTTAAGGAAGAGAACAGTGGCTGGAATAGAGAATCAAAAGATTACAAAAGATTATGAAAAAGTCGGGTATTTAGTATACAGTAGTAAAGCCATAAGGGAAACATGATAACCATTTTAAATATTTGAAGGACCGAAAAAAAAAAAAAGAAAGAAAGAAAGAAAAAAACTTAATCAACTTAATGTAACCCAGAAAGGCAGAATTAAAGCCAGACAATAGAAGTTATTACCAAACAAACAAACAAACAAAAAGTCAGCTCAACAAAAGGAAGGGACCCTCCCACAGCTCTCCCACAGTCAAAGAGGCTGCCTTGTGTTAACTAATCAGATGAGGTTGGAGCTCATGGCTTATTGGGTCCCTTCCAAATCGTCCATTCATAGTACCTACTATGAATCTGAGTTTCTTCTCTTTTCTCCCACCTAGTCTTTTTTGATATCCTTTCTGCTGTGGTGAGTATTTGGAAGAGGTCCTTAACATTCAACCATAAGCTTTTAAGGACAACCCATTGTTTTTACCTTAGTCCATCCCCCCTCTAACCCTCCTTCCTCCTGCCCTCCTTCCTCCCCAGCCCTCCTTCCTCCTGCCCTCCTTCCTTGCCGCCATCTTCCCTTATTCTTCTACAGGCTGACACAGCACAAGGCTTTATGTTCTTTCCACAAACTCCACTGCAACTGGGTTATATGAAAGAGTAGTAGGAAAAAAACAAAAGAAGAGAATAATAGGAAAGAAGACGGAACTCAGGCAGCACGTTGAGTCTGTTACACCCTGAGGTTAAACCTGCATTGCTTGCTTCCTCTGGGACACATGCAGATGTTCACCGAACTGACTGAACTCGGTTCACACGAATTAGCCTCAGAAGTGTCTACGTATGCTGTTACCTTGCTGCCTAACATTCAGTGCTCGTACCACACGCAGGGACTGTTTTCCTTGCTCTACGCATCAGTTCCAAAGGCCAGACTATGACAGCTTGGTCTCTCCTGTATCCCCACAGAGGCACTCAAGAGACAGTAATTAATGAACAGTAATTACATGAATAAAGAGTTTCTCTTATCCTTCCCGTATATATTCCAGACTGACTTAAGATTCTGATACAAGTCCTCCTTAAGATCAAGCATTAGACAATGCACAGAACTTGAGAGCTAGTACGTAGGGATGTCAGAAAGCACCTAGCCCAACCCCTCCATCTGGTAGATGAGTAAACTGAGGTCCAGAGTAATGAAACATTCAGTTAGGAATCAACAGATCGGAGAATCAAAACCAGTTCTTCCAGTTTCCGGGAAACAGAATATCCTAGGAATAAACAACAACAACAACACCCCACAGGTTTTGGAGTCAAACGAAACTGGGTTCCAATGCCAAGTCTTCCTCTTACTAACTCCATGATCTTGGGCAGGTTAATCAGTGTCTCCGAGCCTTAACGTCTTCAGAAGCAAGTGGGAAAGAGAATACCTTCAACCACGTCACTAGCACACAGGATATGCTAAGAGGTAGCATTTGCTATCTATTGCCAAGACCAGTGCTCTGTCCACTACAACACATGGGTCCTTGGCTTTGTGCCTGTAGGAAAAGAAATATATCCATGCTAAGCGGGGAAAAGAGTGTAATAGCCAAACACTGAGTGCCCGCCATGTGCTAAGGACCTTTCCATACTCAGTCTAAAACACAGACGAGCCACATACAAAGTGACAGAACTGCCATTCACACCCATGTCCCCTCTCTGCTGAGAGGTCATGACCACGGAAGGTGGTCCTTGAATATTTTTCGGGAGTCTTTTCTTTGGAGATCTATAAACTTTCTCCAGTTCCTACTTTCGGGCCTTTCACATGGAGAATGACAGAGAGCCCCTGGCACTTCTAAGTGTCTATTATCTCCCAGCTATTCTGGATGGTACTTGAGGGCAGAGGGCAGGGGAGCATGTTCAGTTCACAGATTTGTCATTGCGGGAGCTTCATAAAAGCCAGGAACCGATAAACAAGGCATGATGATGATTCACCCCTTTCCTTACAGCTTGCCGCCTTGCCTCCTTATCTTCTGCCTTAGATGCTCACCAGACCTGGCTCCAGCTTCCTTGGCAACACAGTCCTCTCCTCTATCTCTCTCTCTCTCTTTTTTTAAAGTTTATTTATTTATTGGGGTGCCTGCGTGATCTCATGATTCATGAGTTCGAGCCCCACATCGGGCTCTGTGCTGACAGCTCAGAGCCTGGAGCCTGCTTTGGATTCTGTGTGTGTGTGTGTGTGTGTGTGTGTGTGTCTGTGTGTGTCTGTGTGTGTCTGTGTGTGTGTCTTGAGAGAGAATCTCAAGCAGGCTGTGCGCTGAAGGCAGGGCTCAACGCACGAACCAGGAGATCCCAACCTGAGTGGAAATCAAGAGTCGGATGCTTAACTGACTAAGCCACCCAGGCGCCCTTTCTTCTCCTCTTTCTTGATGGCATTACTTTTGAGATGCCACACGTTGAAGAGTCCTTGACTCAGTTCCTCCAGAGGAAACTTCCCTTTTTTCTGTGCCCAGCACACACGCTGCCCTCTTAGTCCAATATTTCGTGCACCCAGAACATCTCATCAGACTGGAGGTTGATCACTCCATAGCATGAGTGAGATAAATTCTGGAATTAATTTAGCTGCCAATGTTTTGAGGCATTTATCTTTGGATTTTTATAACAGCTACCATCCCAGTGCGAGGTGTACAGACAAGCCAGGGGAGGTGCTTCCGAGGATAAATAAGCCTAAAGGAAATGAGTGCAATAATCTTGTCTTATTGGACCTATTTATTTGGCTGTCAGAGGAATTCAGGAGCTGGAAAAGAATGGTTGAAGGGAGGTAGGGTTTGTCTGTCGAAGCAGACACTTGCGTTCTTTTAGAGCAGTTCTTGGGAATAATTCAAGAAGGTAGGAATGGATGAGGGGGAAAAGGAGGATTCTGACTAATATAGCTGGAACTTCATGTAAATTCTGTGAGTTTAAGACTTGCAGAACTGAACTAGAAGAATTGTGAACTACAGCAATTCCACACACATTCCTTCCGTTAACTAGCAGTTACCAAGTTTCCAAAATCCCATCGTCTACACAGAACACAGCGACTACTTGGGGTCACAGACTGAAAAGGAATAGCAACCCAGATGTTATCCCTGCGAGGGGAGAGAATTCAGATTCCAAGGACTTGGTCCAAGTCCCCCCACCTTTCCTTCAACCAAGAAAGTCCCTGTTCTTTGAACAGCCTCCACACAAGGGCAAGATTGGTACAAAGAGACACAAGAAAGAGAATCGTGCCCACGGTCATGAGTGGGAGAGACCGTCCTTGCACTTAAGGTGGTTCCCGCCGGGGACGACGGGACCACGGTGATCTTTATCTCACTCCTGCCCACCAAGATGCCAATTCTTCTCAAGTCTTCTGATCCCATGCTAAGATGTTTCCTATCGTCTGTATCAGGACTCAGAGGCCGCACCATGAAAGTAGCACACTGGAAAAGCTCCACTGCCCCCATCTCCATTCAAATAGGGAACAACAATGGGAATGGGCGGTACATCTTGTTCTTGTGAAGACCGTGCATCAATATTCATTTACTCAGCACATTTTTATGAGCTCTAACTCTGTAAATAAAGCAGGATGCAAAATTGTACACATCCTCTGATTACAAGCATGCAAAAAAGCACGATATCCGAGCTGAAACTCCAAGAGACTATACCCTGGTTATAATAGGGAGGTGGGATCACAGGTGACCGCCCATTTTTTTTCTACACATTTTTGTAACGCTGCCATATTGCTTTGATAGTTTTTCAAATTAAGAAATAAAGCGGTAAGATGGATACGGCAGAGCTGTTCTCTCTCCTTCTGACTTGCTGGCTAGGGAGGAGGGGCTGGAGACAGAACATACCCCAGCAAGAGTGTGTATGTGTCTATGAAGGCACAGGGGGGTTGGGGAGAGTGGGGGCGGCCACGGGCCAAACACCGATTCCTGACACGTGTGCCATGAGGCAGACCAGGCAGACAGCTCTGCAAAGCACCGCTGAGAGAGGTACGCTGGGAAAAACCGACCTTGAGTTTGTAAAGCCCAGTCTGCGGGAGACTTGTGGCCCAGGTGCTTGGATGGACACCCATCTTCCCTCATACTACTTTAAACTGTTCCGCACAGAGAATAAGCTACTTGAGGAATGACATCGTTCTTATTCTTCTACCGTCACCTCCTAAACTCCACCCTGGGTGTCCCCCAACAGTAGCTAGCATAATTCAGGCACTGCAATAAATAATGACTGACTGATCGATTTATAATGAGGCACGTAAAGAAGTAAAGGAGAAGTCGATTCCATGGCATCAAACTGCATTTTGTCAATTTTCGCCAACCAACCTGGGGCTGAGCCGGACGTCTACTGGTTCAGCAGGAACAAGGCCCTTATGATCCCCAGGCCACAAACCATGCTAACAGCACCCAAGCCCCAGTGCTCTTCCTCCTCTGGCTTTTCTCTTCTAAAAGCTACAGCACATGTTGATTGTTTTGCTTTGAATTGGGTACTTTGCCTCCTTTACTGCCCGGCATAGGATTTTTTTTTTTTCCCGGAAGGTGGTCCAATTACTGGGAGGCCAGAGATAAATGTGTGTGACAGGCACTATTGGTTGGCTAAGTCAACACTCATTCAAATGCCTCCTTTCTTTGCCCTTCCTTAAATATTTTGTTCCGGCCTCCTTTGCAGCCAGTGACGGCTCTTTCCGTGTCTTGGCCCATGAGATGCGAAGGAAGACGCACTGGAAACTTCTGGGTGAACCTGCGCTTCCTTGAAAAGGGGCAGACGATGTTGGTACCGCCACATTTCCCCTTCTCTCCACCTTGAACAGGACTGTGATACGTGGGCAGTAACAGCCGTCTCGTGACCACAAAGTAACAGCGTGAGGATCAAAAACAAAACGGGTGAGGACGGTGCAGTGAAAACGAGCCCAGGTCCTTGCCTGCACGGTCAGGTGTCCACACCGGTGCCAGACGCCAGCTTTCTCTGGGCTCGTTCTTGCATGAAAAATATCATCACGTATTTGTGTAAGCCGCTATTAGTTCAGTTTTCAGCAAACTGAAGCCAAAGACATTTTTAATTGAATCACTCTCCCGAATCAATCATTTGCAACCAGAGTAGATCTGCACATAAACAGGATCATGTCGTTACCCTGCTTAAATTCCTCAACAGCTCTCCACTGTCTTTGGAACAAAGTCTAAGGATCTTAGCATAGTATTTAAGGTCCCTGATACCCTTACCCAAGGCGCCTGCCCAGGCACATCTCCTTCCGGCCATTTACTTTTTACTCGAGTAACTCCAAAACAACTGTCCTATAAAAACCACACTTTCCTTGGTCCCCGTGCCTGCTTCTGCTTATTCTACCCGCTCTCATTTATCCTTCAAAATATAATTGCTTAAGCATCACCTCCTCCAGGAAACTTTTCTCCACATTCCCAGGCAGGGCTGAGCGCCCCTCTTGTATTACGATGGCACCTGGTCATACGTCGGTCTTTGCTCCAATCACGTCAGAGATAAAGCGCCCATTTGCAAATCGGACTTCTTCCCTGAAGAGTGAACATCCCTGACAGCAAGGCCTGTAACTTTACTCCTTTTTGCAACCTTCACACAGCCTCTGGCACAAAGTAGTTGCTCAGTATGTAAATGTTCAAATATAGTGTTTCAATGTGCACACACATGCATGCACACACACACACACACACACACATTCCTGGGTGGGTGATTTTTGTGTCACATTTTCATTCATTCGTTCACTCGTCCATTCATTCATTTATACAAAAGAGAAAAGCTTCAGGAATCCAAAAGTCCTGTGTCACGAAGACGGACAACGAAAAACAGCCGAATAGACAGAAATTTAAGGTGTGGTAAACACGCTCAACCAGAAACCCACCTGTTTGAGAAAAGAGACGGCTTCCACCATATATGCACAATCACTGACACACAGACACCACCCAGTAGCAGATGGGTTTAAGGATGACACAGACTTATTTAAGGATAGAGAACCGAGTGGGGGATATGGAAAGGACATGATAACTGTGCCAACATAACCGTCCAGCTTGTAAAAGTTCTCATCCAGTGTTCGTTTCAGCAGCACATATACTAAAGGTTCTACTCATCCAGTTGTCATTAGAATGCTATAAAATCCCAGTGGACAGTAAGAGTTCCCTCTGTTACATCCTCCATTTCCAATTTCTTCAATTTCTTCCTCTGTCTATATCCCAAAGATTCAAATATGGTTTTGCCCACTTTGAGGGCAAAAACAACAACACCACTTTGATCGATTCTGTGCCCCTGTTGTTATTATCTTTGTTTTCTTTTCCTCGGGCCACTGCACTTGTAAAATGAGCAGTCTACACTTTCACGACCATCGGTCTCTCCTTTTACTTATCAAGCTCTTGCAATAGGATTACCGTCCCCACCACACCACTGAAACGTCCTCTCCACCATCACTGACAGACAGAGCATCAAATTTAATCATCGGATTCAAAAGCGTCCAATTTCTCTTGGTCCATAATCTCATCTTCTCTTTAACATCCGTGACCCCTTTCCCTCTACGCTTTCTTGATACTTTCCGTCTGAGCATTGGCGACACGACGTAGGCTAATTCCTCAATACGTCCTTCTTTGACTTTCCTTCTTCCCCTGTTCCCTAAACACGGGCACTCTCCATACAGCTCAATAGAGGTCTCTGTCAGAAGAATGCCCACTCGCCAACATGAAGTCCAGGAAAAAAACCGTGAAAGGGGGAGAGGACAGAGAGAACGGGTTGGAACTCAGCATCTGGTGTATTGTTAATGATTTTTAAAATGACTTCTTGCCCAACACCATCTGAAGCCATGAGGGGATGGGTGGTATCTCATGCCTCATTGCACACCCACCCCTGTAAACCTAGTAAAGGACCTTACATTCAGGGGATGCCTGGTAAATTGTTTCTGATGGCTTTGTTTCTTGCAACGTGGTTGTCCTGGAAGATTAGGCTTGAAATCAGAGAGAGATTTGAATCCCAGCTCTTTTTTTTTTTTTTTTTTTAACGTTTATTTATTTTTGAGACAGAGAGAGACAGAGCGTGAACGGGGGAGGGTCAGAGAGAGGGAGACACAGAATCTGAAACAGGCTCCAGGCTCTGAGCTGTCAGCACAGAGCCCGACGCGGGGCTCGAACTCACGGACCGTGAGATCATGACCTGAGCTGAAGTCGGCCGCTTAACCAACTGAGCCACCCAGGCGCCCCTGAATCCCAGCTCTTAACGCTAGTAAGATAACCTTGAGAGGCCACTGTCTCCTAAGTCTTGGTTTCCTTATCTGTAATAGGAGCACAGCGCCTGGAACATGGTCAAAGTTTCAATAACAGATTGCTGCTGCTGAAGATGATGATTCTTCATACATAGATTTAGACCTGGATCAACGCTACGGAGAAATGAAGATCTTTTATTGAAACCCTGCGATTACTCTGAAGGAAGCTCACTCGTGCAAAGGTACTTTCTTGTTCTAAAAGACCCTGGGGAAGACAGATGCCATCACGCCTCACTTAAGCTATGGCAACCCAGCAACACAGCCCTAAATTGTGTTTTACTATAGCTCGTTTTTAGGACTGCTTCTTCCACGCCTGTCATCTCACAATCCAAGCACCGAGCACAGAAATGAGAGCCCATGACCTCTACACTGGGGTGATATGGGAATAAGAGCGGAGGGTCACTGTCTGTTGCTTTGCAATTACTTAACCGAATGGCAGGCAAGTGCACCGGGAGGCTCTTACCAAAATAAAATGTGAGGGTTGTAATGCCTGTAGGGTCAGTGATCTGAAGAATGGCAAGACTGTTTTTAACTTGCCCTTCCCGCATCAGACGTTGAGCGAGGCAGCTCTCCAGCTTTTCTTCCAAAGATAGTAAATCTGTGGTAAGAAATCTCTGGACCTTAATGATACCCATGTTTGAGAGATGGCTCCTTGAAACTCTGGACTGTGGTTTCAGTTAAAAGTTCAACAGAGACAGGGGTCTATTAGGAGAGGGGAAGGTGGCCGTAAGTAGTAGAGTGGTGTTTCCTTCACATGACCATTTTCTGTCTCCGAGACTCAACAACAAAATGGCGTACCTGGGAAGATGTGATTCAGTTTGACTGGGCCAGGGGAGAGCCTGACAGACAAAACACAGAATCACTGAATGATCATTTCAGAACAGATGGAAACAAGAACACAGAAAACACAGGGACGATCCAGAGGACAACAGAGTTTAACATTTTGGAAGCAGTTAACAGCAGTGGAGCAGACCAGGGCAACAGTCTTAGCATAGAGAGCGCTCACACACTGAAACACGTACCCATCTCACATCTTTCTTCATGGCTACCATGTCTGAATGCACACTCAGTAAAGCTATTAACATGGATGACCGCATGGCTGTTAACTGATATTTCTGTCCAGATGGGATTCTCCCTGGGGGAAGCAAAATCAGACCGCAAAATAATCCGCAAATAGGAAATAATTCTCCACGATGACCGTGAGTTCTGTACCGTTAAACCCTCAGGAATGTCAAGTTCTGGCAAAGAGAGCCTGTATGATTTCTTTGAGGGCTCTACAATATAACTTATTTCACGGCATGTTCCAGGGAGGCAGAGACAGGAAGCCAAGGAACTTTCTCTTATGAGCAGTTTAATTGATTCCCGGTCACTGGTCAAATGATCTTCTCCCACCTATGAAGGTAAGAGATCTACCTTGGAGATTCCCTTCTTTCTAAGCATGGTGTTTACCCTTTTCCAGCAGGCCTTTCCTGTGGAGTGACAAAAATCCCAGAGTTAGAGGCCCTCCTTAGAACCCCCTTCTGCAGCCTGAGGCCTCTAATCCACGAAACTGACCAACAAGGCCCAGGGCAGTGACTTGGGAGGACGTCTGCTTCTTCCAGAAGAGCAAACACGGGCTCAGGTCTCCCAGCCAGGGCAGGTCACACACACTCAGTGCCACAACCTCAGCAGCCCAGAAGCCAGGAGACCAATGATGGGCAGGGAGGGAACCCTGTGTCCACGTTATAGAAGATTCATCCACACCCTCCAACCTTCCACCTGTAAGATCAAGTAAACTCTCCTGTCGTTCTACGTGGTTCCAATCTCAGCTGTTTAAGACACCAACACCGTTTTAGAAAGAGTTGGCTCTCAATTATCAACACAAATCTTGGCCTATTAACAGAGGACGACATAACAATCAGAAGATTGATTTTTATCTGCCAGTCACACGCACACGAGTTTTAAACATGTCCTGGTAAAACAAAGTTTACCCATTCAAATGGGTAAACTCACCGAGGGAAGGGGGCGATCGATTCAGCGGGCGCAGGATGCAGCCTTCACAAGATAATCTGCACGCCGGGCAGACGGAGGGCCAGAAAACTTGACACGTTGTCCCCACAAGCTGTCACCTAAATGGGACGCCATTATACCTCACCTCTACATATCCGCCTCCAGCAACTGGAGATTAAATTGCTATCGCTAAATTCTGTGGCAAGAAATGGGGATGCCAGTTCCCAGATCTGCCCCAACCAAATGTATGGGCCTGGATGACCGACTTTTCTCTGGGCTTCACTTTCCTCTTCTCCATAAGGTTATATGAGAGGATTCTAGGCCCCTACGTAGCCAGGAATATATAAAAGTAAGCTACAGAAGGCAACAGGCATCCTAATTGTTAACATTTCTTATCCCGAGTTCACCATAAAGCTAAGTAATGACTGAATCGTCAGAAGGACACGTTGACAGATTATTACCTGGGTAATCGTGTTTGATGTCTACACTGAACTCCTGCGTTTAATGTGCTACTGTCACAGCCTCGGAAGAAAGTGGAACTGGCTGTAAGGAAGGATAGACTGACCTAGAAAGGATGCTTTCAAACGTTGCTTCCGTGCTCTGGAACTGAGGTGAACAAACAAACAGGCAGATAAAACACAGCGGAGACACTTTTTCCCTGACTTCTAAAGCCTCTTTGGATGACACCAGTTGCTCCCAGACCCCTAGGGATTGTGTTCTCTTGGTGTCTGTGTGCAGAAGACAGACAGGCAGTTGCCCCAGACTACGGATGTTGCCATGATCTAGCCAACAACACCTAGAAACGGGGAGCCCGAGACCGAGTCTGGGGGCGGGGGGAGACAGGATAGACAAAGCACAGAGAAGTCTGACAGAACAAGTCAGAAAGGGTCAGATAGGCAGAGCTCACCACGTGCTAGTGCTGTTCCCTCACTGACAGAAAGATCCTTTGTCTCCCGCAGCAGGCCCAGCGTATGCTTCTGGTGACATCGCTGATAGGAAGCATGCGGCCCAGTGGTGAATCAACCCCTCAGATACGCCAGATTGGATGAAGATGGAAACCACGGTGTTACCTGGCTGGACTGGGGTGCGGGGAATGGCCCAGAAAATTCACTTCGTGAACCTAAAAGTCCGTGAACTGAGAAACGGAATGTGTTCTCTGGAAGGGACAAATTTATTTTAAGCCACTGCAATAAAATAAAACAAAATAATGAAGCCCGTTAAAAAAACAACAACGACAACAACCGTGGCTTGGCGTTTCAAAAGTCTCCGGTGGAAAAAGGCTGCCGCCACATGTTTTAGATGTTCTTCAAAACACCTGTCAATCAGGCTGGGCACCTGGGGGACAGCAGACACGAGGAATCATCTAGCACAGCACCCTGTTCCCAGAGAGGCCACACCGCACTCACCCCAGATGGAGGGGGGCCACCTAATGTTGAATTTCACAGCCCTTCTGGGTTACCCATCCAACAATAAACGACTCCACCTTTTGATAATACAAATAGGACAACGCCAATTTAAGGTAGGTGGTTACTGACAACATCCCGCTGAAACGACCATTTATCCAGATGTCAACCCTGGAATCTAAGCACCTCCGATTTCGTCACAATCTCCACCTCCCATCCTTTGACATTTCTCATTCTGTTGCTCCCTTAAACCACTTCCCTGTCATCACTCTCCCAGTTTATCAGCCACCTTCTGGCTTTACTTTCCTCTGGGTCCCTTTCCCCAACAACAGCCTCGACAGCCCTCTCAGCGTCTCCATGGTTTTGCCAAACCTATGTGACACAGCTCCTCCCCAGGAGAAATCCAGCCAGCTGCTCCCTCTGCCCAGCTCCTGAAAGGGAGAGGGGGATGGAGACAATGGTGCCCATCACAGTGTACATTTTCCAACCTCAACCGGGGTCTGGTCTGTATGGAAATCTTTCTGCTTGCCCTCAGCCAATAATTTTGACTCTCGGAAAGCTTTCCATCCTTCTTTAACTCCCCAAATCACTTTCTACTCTAGCAGAAGAGGATTTCACCTCTTCTCCACAGAGGAAGTTAGAAGTTACCTCTTGAAGCTCTTTCCAATGGTTCTTCATAACTGCACTTCTGAAAGGGACAACTTTTGCTACTTTCCTACTTTCTCCAAAGAAAGGGGCATTCCTTCACTCTCCTTGTGGGGTTTTAGTGAGAGTGAAATAAATCAATAAACATCAGATACATAGCACAATGCTTGGCAGGCCAGAAATACCGGTACCCTTCCCGCCTTCCCTCTACAAATTTAGCCCCCCCCCCTTTTTTCTTGCTAGATTCTGTTACCTTCTGAGTTCTTAAGAACTCTACTCTCTTAGCTGCTTCTTCTCTTTCCTGTATCTTCAATCTCTCCCTATCTAGAGGTTTTCCTCCTATTGAAAAGCATATTCAGGGGCGCCTGGGTGGCGCAGTCGGTTAAGCGTCCGACTTCAGCCAGGTCACGATCTCGCGGTCCGTGAGTTCGAGCCCCGCGTCAGGCTCTGGGCTGATGGCTCGGAGCCTGGAGCCTGTCTCCCTCTCTCTCTGCCCCTCCCCCGTTCATGCTCTGTCTCTCTCTGTCCCAAAAATAAATAAAAAAACGTTGAAAAAAAAATTAAAAAAAAAAAAAAGAAAAGCATATTCAAGTGATTCCCCTCTTTTTAAAAATCTTTTCGTTCTTCCTTCTAGGTTTTCATGTTGTCCCCCCTCAAATATTAAGAGCAGGGCTCCAGAACTCTCTGTTGCCTTCAATTCCTAAGCTCTCGGCAATGTTAGTATCTTGCTCCTGTCCCATTTTCCTTCACAGTTTCATTGAAACTGTTTCTGAGAACGTTACAAATGACCCCTTACATCTCTACTCCAATAGCCTCTTTTCAACCCTCATTCCGCTCAGGCTTTGCTCTCTTTACCTTCTCTTTCAACTCTGCTTCTCTTCTGGTGTTTCACCTCCCAGTTTATGGCTAATGACCTAGTTCAGGTACCACCGAGCTAGCGCATTAATGCAATCGATGGCTCTTCCTCTTCCTTCCCTCAGCCTCCACCATCCACCTGCTACTAAATCTTGATGACTCCTTTTTAGACTAATTCTCAGATATGGACAGTCCCTTCCAACCTTTCCTGCCAGAATTCAGACCCCCATCAAATCCCATCTGGGCTATTCAGCAGCCCCTTTATGGCACCTGGTTTTTGGACTCTCCCTGGGTCTGTTCACCCTCCACACTGCTGCCGGCTACTTTCCTAAAAAAAAAATCTGTTCTTCTTGCCCTTCTGCTGAAAAATGTCTTGGCTCCCAGCTGCCTCTGTTAAGTACAAGCTGTAGAAGTGGACCTTCATGATCCGACTCCAGGAGCTCCCTGCTCTAGCCTCACCACCTCACCTTCTAAAAGGTTCCTTCTCCATCTGGAACATGCCCTCACCCTTGAAAACCCAGCTCAAATATAACCTCTTCTGAACAAGCTTTCTCGGATTCACCTGGGCTGGTTCTGCTCCCTCCTCTGGATCTTGTGTTCCCAAGCCAAGTCTTACCTCTGTAGAGCAATTAACAAGTTATCTTGGGCTCCTCTCCTTCATCTTCCTTAGGAGAAACCATGAGCTCTTGGAAGAAACCACGATTCTTGGATAAGAATCATCTTATTCAACCCTGCATCCTCAATGCTCATCTGGTTTCTTTTTTAACAAATGTTTGTTGCAAGAATATAAAGAAAGGATGTGGTAAAAAAAAAAAAAAATGACAGAAATAAAGAACGGAAAAAAATCGGGGTAAGAACATGTTACATCCTGTCCACAGCTGGTGGAGATAAGATATCCTAGGAGCAAAGAATAAGAGATAAGGACACTTCACCAGTGCTCTGAAAAAGCTAGATTCCAATCCATCAACTCATTTCTTTCCACTACCCACACAGGAATAAACTCCATAAAAAGTGCAAATGTCTGGATTCTTCGCTCTGCTATTTCAGTCTTGTTTGTACCACTTTTTATCCTCTTCCAAAATCAGTTCTCAAAACTTGATCACAGAACCACCATTATAATGCAGGTATACAAGACAGCCCAAGGCTCAATCCCTAAATTAAATTGTCTGTTGCTAAGAGAGATCAGGCTTCAGATAGAAGAGTCAAAACCTAGCACTAGCATTGAACTCTGGTTCCTGAAGCATCCAGGTGTTAAGAATGATCAGATTTTAGGAGAAAGAAAAGAACAGATGAAATTAATTTTTAAACTCAGTTTTATAAATCTTCCCATCTCATCCACAGTTGGGCAAACACTTTTAAGAACACAGACCTGCTGTCCCTGCTAACCTGTTCCTGCTTCTTGACAGGCCAAAATGTATCATTCAGTTGGGCTGGTCTGACTGCTAAATACAGCTGTCAACACAGCCTTATTTACCTGGGTTTGTGCTTTTTCAGACACACAGCAGGAAGCTCATGCATGCAATACATCAGCCAGGACCAGAAATTCACATTCTCTATTGATTGTTGCCAACTGAGTTCAAATGGAGGGAATGGCCTCAGCCAAGATGAAGAAAGGCCTCAGAAGACCCGATTTATAGGAGATTGGAATCCTGAGGGACTTGCCTCAGCAATCTTTTGGAAGTGGCAGTTTCCCTCAAATTCTGCTCTACTTTCTTCGCCTTACAGAAGCTTTTGTAGCCACTGGTTCATCTGGAACAAACTATGGGGACGACTCTCCCTTCGGGATAATCTACAAGAAAAGGAGGGCTATCACAGTTATAAGGAGTAGGTATAACGCCAACTTCATTCAGCATTTTCTTGGGACTTAAACGTCAAGAAAATTTGGCAGTGATTAGCATACCAAAACATAAAAGGCAGGCGGGAGGTGCCAAGAAAAGTAATATAGCCTACTTCTTTGTTCTAAATTCCTTTCATTAGGTTTGCACAGGTATGTATATTTTGAGGAATCCTTTTGTGCCTCAACTACTAGGAGATGCTTGGGCACTCCTACCCGCAGAAATAAAGAACTAATGACCGATCATGGAAGACGCTAGGGACAAAAAGAGGACACTGGGAATTTGGGGTGGAATCCACAAGACAAAGGACGGTATCAAAGTATTTGAGAACAGTAGTGAAGAACAGATCACAGTATTTAAAAACAGAATGTTGGTGGAAGTCCCGGCTCTACCGTTTCCTGCCCATGTGAGCCCGAACATCGTGTCTCTATGTCCTGGTTTCTGCAACTATAAAATGCGGATGATGATAATTTATTCTGCATAACAAAAGAGCTCCATGATCAGTAACACAGAATACCGATGGTATCTCAGCAGTCATAAAATAATAATAAGGAAGGGTTCAAGACACTTGTTTGTTAAGTGTCCATACTCCTATGAGATGGCTAACTATGTCATTCTCACCAGCACAGGGGACACTTTTGGATGAAGACTTTGTGTAAGCTCTCTACTTCCAGACAAGCAGAGCAGCTCATTCTGGGGATTCATTTAAATAAAGACTTGAGCATGAGGAGGCTCAGAGCCCCAAGTATAGAAGTCTGGGGAAAATACACGACCCAGCAACGATGGGGACATTCACGTCTGGTTCCAAGGGCTGTGGGGCTAACGCTGCACCATCATGCACCATTGGGCTGAGCATCCCAAGTGACAGACTGAGGCTCTACACCTGGGAGGCCATACTTTGAATCTAAGAGTACTAAAGAAGGTCCTGACTTGGGTTTTATCTTTTTTCCTTTTCCTCCGAGATGCAGAAGAAATTTCCTCGTCTACAAAGCTATGCCACACAAACCGCCTGAACCAGATAACCAGGAAGAAAGAACGCAGGGAGAAAATACGCAGGGATGCTCGACTGGAGGGAAGGGAAGGAAACTGGCTTCTGCTTCTCTCTTAATGGACTGTCAATCCTTCATTTCCTCGGGTCTTTGAACATACGCCCATATGGCTCATGTCAATGCTTCCAATTGCTCTCTGCGTCAGAGACGGAGATACCTTTTTATAGTCACTGGAGGGAATATTCTCTGACTAGTAAGCCTATTTAGTTCTGGAGGGAAAGATCAGCCTCTACAAGGCTAGCCAGCGGAAAGCGCTCCTTCTGAGTCACACTGTCCGATCCGTTGCTCTTTTTGAAGTCAGAACGGATTCAACAGCAGTCTTGCTACCCAGTCTCTATTGCTGGATTTGTCAAAACAGCATCTTAAAAGTTAATAGGTGGAGAATCATATAAATTGTCAATGTCCATGGCAAAAGAGCCATAAACACCCTATTAAATACAAATATGTACACGGAAGTGACAAGCCTTTTGAAGAGTCTTACATTTTTATATCTACCCAACAACCTTATCTTATTAATTGGTCCCCTTAACGTGCATTGTTATTTTTCTTTCCTCCAAAGAATGGCTATGTGCAAGGGGCATGCATTTAATTGCTACTAAATCTCCTGGGACATAAGGAACTAAGTCCACGTCTAAACCAACAAAACATTATCTGCTCTGTGTTCTAACCAAGTACAAGATGCACAACGTCCTTATTCTTGCTGCCTAAGCACTGTGACACCAGCATAGTACACATGAGCTTCCTGACCAGGCCAACAAATGAGGCGAGTGCCCAAATTGTAAGCAGGACTTCCACTTGGGGCAAGCTCAGCCAAAGCGAACACTTTCTTTTGCATCTAGCGAGATCTCCAAGAAGAAATGGACCAAGAAGTCTCACAAAGGCTGGAATCAAACCCAGTGCCAAAAAAAAAAAAAAAAAAGTACAGGAGGGGGAATGCTAAGCTCCTCCAGAACCCAGTTAACTGGAATTCTTCCTGCTAACAAGCCCAACCAAGCCAAGGAACAAGGTTCCTTTCTGGCTTCTGCCCACCCTCATCAAAGCATCTCTTCATAGGCTGTTATCAGAGCCCCGGCTTCTCTGGAGGATGCCTTCTTATCTGATTAAATGGAATATTATGCTAAATATTCAGCCACCCCGGCACTGGCTGTGTGGGTGTGCTGGATAAAATCTTCATGAACACGCCATCCCAGGGTCATTTGTTTAATTTCAATTCTGCAAAATGTAAAAATAGAAAGGAGCTGCCGTTGGAGGGCTGAGGTTTGACAGCTTCAATGAGAAGGCTCCAGGAGCACAAAACCCATGCTGCTGGCTGGATCGCTGGCTTTCTCCCTCTGCCAGAGGAAAAAGGGAAGAGAATGAACCTGCAAGCAACGTACCGCATTCACTCATCTTCGCTCTTTCCCTCTTTTGCCTTTGCCTGCACTTACTGTCTGCATTTTTCTCCTATTCCACCCGCTTTCTTCCTCCGCTGCCCCGCCCTGCCCTCCCACATCATTTCTACATGCCAATTTTCTTTTTCTCCTTCTCAGGGACCCCGTCTGCTCCAACAGCCTCGCCTGGGCCTCGCTTACCTTCTGGAGCCAGCCGGATTCCAGGCTCCCCGGGTCTCACACACTTTTCCAGGAATTGTTCTTCTGCCCCATTCCCATTCCTACCCCCGGCCAGTTCCCCATGTTCCAGACACCAAAAAAGTTTAGGAAGATGCCGTTTGGGATTTTGGAGATCAGTTGGATTAAGTGGGAGAGGAGCTATAGGGACGGCCTATTTTCACCCCTCCCCCCCCTTCACCTAACCGAATATGTTTATTACTCATTCAGTTCTGCAACTCCTGGTGGGAGTCAGGGTGCGCAGGCAGGGGTGCCTCGCTGCTCTTGTGTTTTGGCCAAATCAATTTTTAATTTTATGAAGTTCTTTTTTTTTTTTTTTTAATAAACGCTCAAGTTGCACTCTCCATTTCTGATCTTTTGAAGCCACTTCTGCATTGGCCTTACTGCAATTCAGGCCCAGAAAGAGAAATCTTTTTTTCACTAGGAGTTCCAGAGCTGTGCTAAAAGCCCCCGTGGATGCTGAGGGAGGAGAGCTGCCTCCTGCTTCAAGCCTCCTGCCCTCCTGCGGTCTCAGAAAGGTCCCACGACTTGACCTAGTTTCAAACCAAAGCATTCAGATTGCTTCTGTTAATATGGCTGATGGAGCTATGGGTTCAGCTCACTCCCTGTGGCTAGAACGGGCTCCTCGCCTGTGGGGTCCATGAACTACAGGAGCCATCCTTTCCCTGAAACTTTCTCTGATCGCCAGTAACTTTCTCTGAAGACAGAACTTCCCGGCCGGTTTAAGGAAAGCCTAACAGAAAAGGTGGTTAGCAGACCGCTAACTCACAGATTCACCAGCATCAACCCACTCTAGAAAAGAACATTCCTGTTACCATTCCCATCTTACAGATCTATACCTGAGTCCTCCAGCACCTACTCTCTCTCCTGTCCAAAGAACTCGATTTCCACACACACCAAATAAGCCTTCAATAAATGAAGGTGACCCTCTAAACAGCATTTGCCTACTCAGGATCCCACTTCCTAAAACGCACACACACACACCCTTTACTAGAATACCGTCTCCACTCTCCTGTCTCTTCATCAGCAATGTTACTTTGCTATGCAGATACACAATACATACCCACCAGGTACAAAGTGGATACTGGGGCATCTCTTAGAAGCCAGAGCCTTGTATACACCAAAGTAAAGGTATATGGAACCCCGGCATCTAAAAGATACACGCAGTGGGCACCTGGGTGGCTCAGTCAGTTGAGCGTCTGACTCTCGATTTCCGTTCAGGTCATGATCTCACAGTTCCTGAGTTCAAGCCCCACATCAGCCTTTGTGCTGATGGTGCACAGCCTGCTTGGGATTCTCTCTCTCTCTCTGCCTGTCTCTTTCTCAAAAATAAAATAAATAAACTTAAAAAAAAGAAATAAAAGATATATGCGGTGTTTCTGTTTTGTGCACATTGGGATTTGGGGTCAAATCAAGGAAATGATTTTAGCACAATTTGAAGAACATATCATTTTCTGCCTTGGCAGAAAATGCAACGTACCAATCTACAGGTGCAAAAGGGGGAAGGAGAGGGAGAAAGAAAAGATCCTGATCAAGCTGAAAGAACAATGAAAATCAAAACAGTATAAACTACAGCAGGCACCCCTAGAGACAGCAACCCCCCAGCAGGGCAAGTGGGATGGGTGTAAACAGCGGCCCAAAGAGCCACAAACAGCCACCCTTGTAAAAGCAGCAGAGGGTGGCCTGGAGTGCAGCGGCAGCCTTGGGGTACCTCAGTTGCAAGCGTCCAAGCTACAGAGGGGTCTAATGGGGAAGCCCTGACAGAACCGACAGTGAGCTAATGCGCAAAGACAGCAAAGGACTGCTAAGGTCCAAAAGCAAAGGCGGCAGGGACCACCTTTCCAATGCATTCGCCTTATAAAGACGTGATCTCATTCAAGGCCTGTGACCCTTGAATACAGCTAGACAAGAAACCGACTAAGGCACTCGTATTCGGTGACAGCGCTAAACGGGGGGGCTATAGCAATACCCCAGTTTGGCGACACGCTGATCAGTTGCTCACTAACAGTTTCTTTCCAACACTAACGCCAAAGCCCGGTTCCAAATCTCTGAAACCAAGCAGCCTTTGAGTGTGGGCAGGAGAAACCAGAACTTCCACAAACCCCTGAATACGGAGGACGATGCCTGGCAGATCTCTTGACCCAAGTTGCGAGTTGAGGACAAGATCTTCTGAGCAAGTTACAAAGTAAATGAGCCGGAGGGGAGGTTCAGGCAAACACTGGTGACCTCACCAGCAGCCTCGCTGGGCACCATCAAAGGCAGCCAGTTCGTTTTGCGCGCAGCAGGGAAGGCAACACGGACAGGGACACCGGGTAGAAGCAAGCGATACGATCTTCAAGTAAGGAACAAAGGCAGAGGCACCACTGAATAGAGGGAGTAAATGCTAACCTCCCCCAGAGCATGAGACCGAATTGCTCATACAGGAGACATAGGTTTATACTTTGCCCTCTCACCTTCTCAACGCTATTTAATGACAAAGGTCACGTCACACCAGAACGGGGTGGAGGCCTCTCTTTGATGTGTACCTGTTCTACCGTGAGCCTCAAGATCACGCTAGGGGCAAAGTGGGACTTTGGGGTGGGAGACAGAAAGGCAGCATTTCCAACTCGTTTCCCTTATTGGCTTCCCGAGCTCCAAGCTCAGCCCCAGCTGAAATATGCCCCTCTTGAAAAATAATCCCACCCCCCACCCCCGCCCCCAGGCAGAGAGTTCCTCCTCCATAAAACACTCGTTGTATCTCCAAGAGGTGACGTGCCCACATAAGCACTGGCAGAGGAGACAGCTCAGCCCCCTGCACAAATTTCTTTATCCTCTCCCAGAGTGGTGGGAGTTTTACATCTGCTACTGTCATGAAAACATTTTATTATTTTTTTTACAAGTCTCTCTCTCTTTTTTTTTTTTTTAACTTGCTTGGATACAGCTAGGGATCTTCCAAGTGTATGTGATGTGCACAGTCCTTCCCCCTCTTCAACAACTGCTCTAGGCCCACCAGAACGCACAGCCTGGGAGCACGCGATCAAGTGCTTATTCCTACGTGGCCTTGGAGCCACGTGCCCTGCTGAGGGACTTCCAGAGGAAGGGGGTTTCTCCGGGCAGGAGGTTGGCTGATGGGTGCAAACGAGTTGTTTGGGCCCTAACAACTTCCTTCGGATGGCCACATCTCCGCATCTACTCCACAAAAGTAAATCCATTTCTCCTGAATGGGACTCCGTGCATCCCTAGGCCCAAACCAGGCATTCCTCCAATTACTAGACCTCCCATCTCCACCCTAGGAGGAAATTAGGAAAAACAGAACCTCTCCTTAGCCTTTCTGGGCATCTTCAGACAAACCCCATGATGTCCACTCTGTCTGTCTCCCCAGCTTTGGGCTTCTACAACAGAAGGGAAATCGGCATAAAATTGATGGGGGTGGCCAGGTAGGGTGAGGGAAGCATCACCCAGGCACAAGGAAAGCCAGCGTCCCCAGGACAAACTTTGTAGACTCAGTCTCCCTACCCACAGCCCTGCCCTCACCACTTGCCTGAGCACATCTCCAGAACTGAATGGAGGAAGAGGCCAGCCTCGCCAGCTCTTGGAAATTCATGAGGGAGGTAGTCTACCCCAGCGGTTTCCTGGGGACACCAACTCTCAGGTGGACAGCACAGCCAGGCCACAATCCATGTTAATAGCTTTACCGTGCCCTCTGGTAACTTCCAGGTTGCACTCAAGATTGCGAGAACGAACAGCACCTCTCACTCCTGCCCCAATGTTTCCACAGCCGCCAGTGTCCCCCGGGGCTACCCCACTCTCACCCAGGCAGCCAGCTGTGGTCCTTCCGGGGCTGAGGAAGGTCCAGAAGTTCTTACCTGGGTTTTCTGGGGGAGGCGCTCATGGGGCCCGCCGGTCGGGGCGCCCCGGCTGCCGGCTGCTGCTCACCGCATCTCCCTGGGAGCCCGGCTTTGCAAAGAGGAGAGCCAGTCCCATCTGGAGCAGGGAGGAGGCGCGGAGCCCGAGGACGCGTGGAGCCGAGCCCGGGTGGGGGCCGCACCCCAGCTCCCCGAGGGGGCGTGGGCACAGTGGGGGGGGGGGGCGGCTGCACCCGGGAGGGGTGGGGGGCGCGGGAGCGGGCAGACCCCTCCCCCGGCTGCGAGACTCCCGCTGGCTTCTCGCCCGCTGTCACGCTGGCTGTCACCGCATCACGTCCCCTCGGTCTATATAGGCATTGCCCCCTCCCTGCCTCTGCGCTCCTCCCCGCGTCGTCCCGACTCTACCTCTGTGGTTTCCGCTCCTGGCTCAGTCCCTCTGCCTCGCGTCCTCGCGTCCTCGCGCTCCCCTCCCTCCTCCCCTCACCCTCCCTCTCCCGGTGCAGCCTGCTGCCTGGATTCTCCCGGTGTTGCCTCGCTCAGACACTTAGCACTGCAGTGCAACTCGGGGACACACAACCAGCCGGTGCCTTTAAAACCAACCGCTCCTTTAAAAATCAGACCATCAAGTTTAGTGCGGAAACCAGCAGCAGAAGCGAGGCTGCCTGGGGCTTAGGAGGGGGCCTGGGTTCAACTGGAAATGAACTGCCGCCCGCCCCCCACCCCTCGGCTTCCCGCAGAGCTGTGAAAAGGGGTGTGAGGAAGGCGGATGGAATAGATCAGCAGAGTCCACAGGTGACCCCCAAGGTCTTCAGGATGGGGTGGAATCCCAAGTGGGTGGTGGCAAAATCCTAGCACTGCAGAGCAGGGCAGAACCTCAGGAGTCATCAGGTTCAAAGCGCTCATTTTGTAGAGACAACTGATGCTCAGAGAGGTGCATTGACTGGTCCACAGACACACAGCTAGCTAGAAAGGAGACCGGAGTCCTGGGATGGTCAGGACACCCAAGTTTCCGAGCCTAAAGAACACTGTCGAACGGCCCAGGAAGTAGCCTGTGCCTCTCCCTCATTCACTCTTGCCTCTGTTTCACCCCCGTTTCTGGGAGGTCCCCTGAGCCCATCAAGGAAAAATAATCAGCCAATTTACAAGGCAATTCCCCGCTCTACCCAGAACCACTTCTTAAGCCCTCCCTTCTTCCAGGAAGGCTGAGAAGAAGAACGAAAAACACCAAAGGTGCGGCAATGCTGAGGCCGACTGAAGAACAAATCCTTTCCTATTAGTGTCTTCCAGAAATCCAGCTAACAAGATCTGCCTTACAAAATCCCCAGTTTCCACTTCTCACTCTCCTCCTTCCTCTCCTTCCTTCCCGGAGTCCTGACTGCTCTCTGTCACATTTTCCCCACGTGCTTCCTACATGGACACTAAAATCCTCCCTGGCAGCATCAGCGTCTATTCAAAGGGCCTCCTTGCCAGAAGACGGGGGCAGGGGGTTGTCCTTGGCATGAATCCCCTCCCCAGGAGATGTTATTATCCCTGGAGGAGTCTTCTCACACACGGTGTCTGGCCCCTTGGGCTGGAAGTGCTTCTCGGGGCAATGAGATTAAGGGCCCCTGCCGGCTGGCTGAGTTCCAGTATTTTGCACTCAATAGACTCTCTTTTGCGAACTTACGATGTCTATTTCACACTATGTGCCTTGGGGTAACAGCGAATGACCCCTACAGTGGAGTTACACTGTAAATCACCACGGGCTCCTCTATCAAATGTGGCCGCTAAAACGCAGGTGGTAGGAGTTTGAGCCCTGAAGCAGGTACCCCAGCCCCACCCTTTACCAGCTTGGTCGACCTGAACAAGGTATTGCACACCTCTCTAAGCCTTTGGGTCCCGGCATGAAAAATGGAGAAAGTCACGGACCCTTGCCTGGGGAGTGAATGAGCTCCAAATACGAACTGCCTGGAACACGGTAACGTTTTTTAGCTGTTACTCATACTGTTGTCCACGCTGCTATTCAGGACCAGGCCGCCCTCACAGAGACCTCATGCTTACACCTACTGAGTAACCCTGACCAAGTTGCTTAATCCCTCCCCTCTTCTCTCATAATCCCACCTATCTAAATCTCTCAAATGGGGATAATACGTCCTTCATGGGACCGTTGAGAGGATTAACTACAATAATACATGTGAAACACCTAGCAAGGTAGCCAGACACATAATAAACCACCAACTCCCAACTTCACCTCCACTTACCAGATGTGGGAGCAAGCTATTTATCCTTTCCAAGCCTCACAGGGTTGCAAAGATTCATGTAACATCTGCAAATTATCTGGCACAGAGTAAGCGGTGAATATGTGCTAATTACCTTCCATCCTTTTCAAAACTGCTCAAAACTTATTTTTACCTGAAAGCATTCCCACCATATCTCAGTCACTCATGATCTCACTCATCCTTCACTTGAGACCCTGTAATACCAGTTTGTCTCATTTGCATGTATTTACATCCTTTTCCCATTCCCTCATTCACTTAGCAAAAATGTATTAAATACTTCCGTGCTATTAGGCACTGTGCTCTATTCTGACATGCATGTATTTCTTTTATATTGATTTTCAATTCCCAGAAGCTAGGAATGTGTTATGAGTGTGTGCGTGTGTGTGTGCGTGCGCGCGCGCGTATGTGTTTAAGCAGGCTCCAGGCCCAAGATCAGGTTCAAATTCACAACCCTGAGATCAAGACTTGAACGCTCTACCAACTGAGCCAGCCACGCGCCCCTGGTTTTCCGTGTGTTTTTAACCTTTCACCATCTCCTATAAATGATGCCATAGCCACAGGTACACTGAGCTACAAGGAGGCCCAAAGAGTCTACCAGGCAACATTTTTTTTGATATTTATTTTTGAGAGAGAAAGAGAGTGCAGGGCGAGAGCGGGAAGGGGCAGAGAGGGGGACAAAGGATCAGAAGCAGGCTCTGTGCTAACAAGCAGACGGCCCGATGTGGAGCTCGAACTCCCGAACAGTGAGATCATGACCTGACCAGAAGTCAGGTGCTCAACGGACTGACCCACCCAGGCGCCCCTATCGAGCAACATTTTCATTTTACAGCCCAGGAAGGATAATCGACCTACACTCATTACGAAAGCTAACACAGCAGTGATTTCTTGCCTCCTTATCCATCGTTCTTTCAACTATGCAAACAAACCTTCCTTGCCATCTGCTCCACGCAACACTAGTTGCTTGGAATGTTAACAGGTGGCACTCCGACACAGGGTTCCATGGCTAAGTGGTTTGAGAAATAATGGATTAAGCAAAGTGAGCCACGTTTGACTTTGGTTTTTTGTTTTACTGCAAGACTTTTCACCGTGCATTTATGAGAGAGGGATATAGCACACCTCACTTGTTAAATGCATTCAATCAGGAAAGCCTTTCTCATGAACATTTGGGAAACTACTTACCTAAGACACAGATTTAGGGAGCATGGTGCCACGCGATGTGACTGCTCAGTTGGTGTGACCTCCACAGAGGTGTTTACTCATGACACGCATTTGGCGAGTTCTCTTTAATGGTGGCAGTGGCAGTTTAGCACTTAGCGGTCAATGTACTGCTTTGGTGATACAGCAGTTTTGCCAAACCGAAAAGTGCAACCCTTCCTCTTTCTTCATGCGGTGTTAAGTCTGTTACAGTCATCCCCACAATGGCTCTGTTCTCTCAGAGCTGGGAGGAAGCGGCTGGTAAATACTCTTTGAGCAAGCTCAGAAGTGAGCAAAAGGGGATATTCATCGTTAATATAATAAAGAGTTTCCTTTAATTGAACAGCTGCTACACACCGGGCACGGTGTTGGGTGACTTATGTTTATATTTATATTCTCTGTTTTCTGTCTGTATCCTTATAGCCACTTGAAAGGGATAGTCTCCACCTCCCATTTTGAAAACAAAAAGGCTCAGGTTCAGAAAGTTTATGGGGCAAGAGGCCAAATTAATCCAGTGACAAAATGACAACTACTAGCTTCCCTGTAGTCATGGCAATTTTCAGGGAGCGTAGGCATATTGTGTACTAGAACACCCTTTACGGGACATAGTTCTCTCTTTCACGGGAGAGGCAATTACAGAACAAATGTTGACAAATGTCCAATTAAATGAGAAATAGAGCCAAAGAAATTCCTTTCTCAATGGTCTCCCCCAAGGGTCCACGCACTGGACTCTGCCCGTCAGCTAGAATATGTGAAGGGTACAGGACTCCCATTAGCTCCTAAAAAGGAACCATGCTTCTTGGGGTCATCATTTCACAGTATATGTGAGTCAGTATGCTGTAGCCCTTAAAACACAGTGCTGTGTCAATTACATCTCAGTAAGACTGGAAAAACAAGTAAACAAAAGGAAGGACAGCATCAACTGATCAGAGAGGACATTTTGTATAAACAGAGAAAGGAAGACATAATTTTCTCCCCAGCACTGGTAGGAACCCAGGCAAATGGAAGCAGGACAACAATTTAATTCTGCCTTTCTCCCTCTCACCTACAGGATCTGTGAAAATTAATCAAGGGAAACTTCACTGAAGTAAACTCCTGATTCTAGAAAGGGAGGCTAGAAGGGGAAGCCTGGGCCACTCCACGTCAATTTCAAAAAGAATTGTCAATTACAGGCCCCACTAGAAGAAAAGTCAACAGGAAAGCATCATCAATTACAGGTCCCAACTAGGAAAGAAGTACATTCCATCTCCTAAAAGATACCCAGTATCCCTGCAACTAAGTCAGCCAGACACCATCTTCACCTCTTGCTTTTCTCCCGTGGACTTCCCTTCAGAACATCCCCTCCCAATTTCCTCCTTCTTCTCCATTAAATAATATTCCTCTACTTTGTGGGACTTGCCTATGGTTTCTGTGATAGTTTCCTTGTTATGCACTGCAATTGTGTTATTCCTGAATAAATCCATTTTGCTGGTAAAATAACTGGAAATCTTTTCTTTTTTTTTTAAGGATAACATAGCCTTTCAGACTCCACACCCACCTCACCTTTCATCCCCAGCAAGAAAGCCACACCTGCCATGAACATGGGACTCCTCCTTCCAAACTAAACCTTCCTAACAACTACAGCTCACTCTTCCCTCCCTGTTCCGGATGGGGTCAAGTCAAAGCACCGGACATGCTCTGGTAGCAGCTGCAGGATGAGAAAAGGGCTCTCCCTCTCCAGGAAGTCAGAACCCTACAGGCAGCCATGGCCACGTGCACTTCCTGGCCAGAAATACAACCAGGATTCCCCCTCCCTCCTACCCCCCAAGGGGATTTGGAGCAAAAAACAAGCTAATGAGAGTAAAAGCAAGAGAAAAGAGAGCAAAGCTTTGTTATTTCCCCAGGCAAAAATCTACCGAGAAGCTTCTGAGATATAAATTATACCCGCATAGCTGAGCCTGGAGAAGTGAGAACAGGGACATTTGGGTGGTTCTGTCATCAGTGGATTCTACTGTTCGTCCTTCTCAGAAACACCTGCTGCGTGGCTGTGCAGGTATACAGCTGTGCATGTATTAAGGGTCCCAGGGTATGAGGGTGGGTAAAACATCAATATTATATAATAACTATTATAATGTATCAGCTACTGTACTGAGTGCTTGCAATTCAGAATTTCCTGTAATCCTCACAATAATCCTATTGAAGTTAGGTTTAGTCATCCCCACTTAATAGAAGAGAAAGCTGAGTCTTAATAAAGCTTGAGCAACTTGTCCAAAGACACGCAGTATTTAATGTGGGCACCTGTCTTTTATCTGTGACACATAACAGCCTGAATGTAGCATTTCGAACATACTCTTTTTGGAGAGCAAACAGTCCTGTGAGGTAGATCAAACACTTCTCCCAATTTGCACGTGAGGAAACTGAGGCTCAGATAGGTGAAGTAACCCTATTCCGGTCGAACAGGTAGAAAATGATATAGCGAGGTCTGGAATCAAAGGCTTACTCTACCACTCAGTCACTCTAGCAAGATAGGCACTTTCCAAATGTTGGAATCCTGACGCTTCCAAGAATCAGAAAATATGTCAGTCCTTGAAGAATGCCCCTGAAAATTCCCACGGCCAAACCAGTCAAGGCAAAGGGCAAATGCTGTGGGGTGGAGGGAGAAGATTACAAAAAGCCACAGAAAGGCCAGAAGAATCCCTGGGATTTCCAGTCACTGCGTATGGGTTCCAGGAGCTGGAGTCCCTCTGCCTCTGTATCTCATAAACCTTAGGCCAAATGTTTAGTTTTTCCTGTGTAGAAAAAATATTAAAGATTAATGATAATACTAATAAAAGTGTATACTCCCAGGAATACCTTGGAGTATGGAGGTTCTGACCTCCTGGAGAGGGCGAGCCCTTTTCTCATCCAGTTCATCCAGGTTCCAATTCAGACCACCATAGTAAGGCAAATATTGCAATAAAGTGAGTCAAATGAATTTTTTGGTTTCCCAGTACATATAAGAAGTTATATTTACACTATACTGTAGTCTATCAAGTAAGCAATAGCCTTATATCTAAACAAATAATGCCCATACCTTAAACCTAAAAATACCTCATTGCTAAAAAATGCTAGCCATCATCTGAGCTTCCAGGGAGTCATAATCATGGATCGCAGATCACTGTAACAAATATAACACTACGATAAAGCTTGCAACACTGAGAGCATTACCAAAACGTGGCAGAGACGGGAGCACATGCCCTTGCAAAATGGCGCCAACTAACTTGCTCGGCACAGTGTTGCCACAAACCTTTCATTTGTAAAAATCACAGTATCTGCAAAGCGTAATAAAAGAAGGTATGCCTGTGGCTAACTTTTGCAAATTTCAGGCACCATTAGAAGGAGACAAAGGACCATCAGAACAAGGTCCAAGTGAACCACGTTATGCACCTGGGGCACTTACCATTGGCTATCATTGTTAAACCGCTTCTCCTACAGAAAAGAAGTAGGAGGCGACCAAGATCAGCCCTTAGCCCAAGCCGGACTTAAAACAGAGGACCCGGCTCCAAAAAGCGCCAATGAGCTGCCTGAGTTGCCGGCTATTGTCGACCAATCAGCGCGAGGCGCTTCCAACCAATCGGGAAGGAGCACTGCCCCGCCTCCTCATTAGCACATCGGACGGGACCCGACCTGAGTGGGAACCTGAGCGGGAACTTTCTGTATATAAGTAGGGCCTCCTGAGTGCTCAGGGGGTATTGTGTAAGCACTTTATGGTGGTTTTTTGTTCGGGTCGGGCTGTAGGCTGACTATAGCCTTGCTTTGGGTTGGGTGTTGTTGTTTTTTTAACTTTTTAGTATTTATTTTTGAGAGAGAAAGAGCGTGAGCAGGGGAGGGGCAGAGAGAGACAGTCACAGAATCCGAAGCAGGTTCCAGGCTTTGAGAGCCTGACGCGGGGCTCGAACTCACGAACTCACGAGCCGTGAGATCATGACCTGAGTTGAAGTCAGGCACTCAGCCAACTGAGCCACCTAGGGGCCACCCAGGTGCCCCCTGGGTTGGTCTTATTCCTATAGTTGTCTTGCCTGGAAACGGGTCGTTGGTAACAGAAGTAGCTTACTTTTACTTAATTAGGAGTCATGCTATAAGTTATTTTCTCCTTTGGTAGATAAGGAAAATGAGGTGCCAAGAGGTGAAGGAATTTGCTCAAGATGATCTCTCTAGTTAGGGCAGAGCAAGAATTTAAACCCAGGGAGTGTGCTGCCAGAGTCCAAGGGGGAAAGAGCTGATGACTAGGGTATTGTTGGACGCTCTGACAAGGCCTGTGGGTACCAGCTTTCCTGAATTCTTAGAAGAGACCCTCGGTAAGCACCTGCCTCTGAGGGAAGGGTGCTCTGGGACCATCATGTCCCTTCCTCCAAGCTGGCCTTTGCCCACAGGCCTTCAGCTAATGTTTCTGCCTATGACCCTCCCAGGGTCACCAGCTGCCCCTTGTCAGACCCGCAGAAAGAGAAACCAGGCTGGCTGGGGGAGGGGTGCCAAGCAGGGGACTTCTCTTCCTCTCCTCCTGGGAGCACCCATCTGGTCTGTATCACCGGCTGATTTGTGCTCCAAAAAGTCTGCTTTCAAGTGAGGGTAGTGGGATTTGGTCCCATGAGCCAAGCCTGTTAATCCAGTTAGGACTTTCCCCTGCCTATGGGCATCACCCAAGCCTGCAGGATCTACTTTGGGCATTGAAACAAGGCTCCACCAGGAGTCCTGCCACAGAGAGGGCTAGGGGCTTCTGGGCCTTTCTTTTAGGGAACACATTTGACCTAAGGGATTAGGATGGCTTCCTCCACTCTTTCCCCGCTGGGTGTTGTGACACATTGTTGAAAAACAGAGGCAAGAGGATATGGGTGGGGTATGGATGTATGACGGCCTGAGGTGGTAGGTAAATCTCAGGAAGCCCACACCCAAGTCTGGAAAAAGGGGGTTTGAACTTGGGGTAAACATTTCCCTTCTTTGGGCCTTACTTTTGTCCTCTATTAAATGAGAGTTGGGTTGGAGGAACTGTATGAGGTTTCTTCCATATTTGAAATGGAAAGAGTCCTCCAAGGAGAGAATAGGGCCAAGGTGTTCCTCTCTTGGGACAGCTCCTAATGTCTCTCAAACACAGAACTCCCATTCTTCTGGGCTGACTCAGAGGCTGTTGTGGGGCGTGAACCCAGGGGCCATGAGATCATGACCTGAGCCGAAACCAAGAGTCAGACGCTTAACTGACTGAGCTACCCAGGTGCCCCCTGGGCTCCCGTATTCTCTCAGCTGAGCCTCACCGGCTGCCAACCTTGGGGTTAGGTCTTTATTTGCTTCAGATTTTGCTTTCCTCTTTTAATTAATACAATGAAAAAACTAATGAATCCGTATGGGGTGCCAGGCAATTAGCTAATCAGAAATATGGTTAATAAGCTTTGGAACATGAAGTGTCTCGCAGAGAATATCTATCCGATTCCTCAACCGTGTCAGGCTCTATTCCTGACAGGCAGTGGCTACTGAGAGCACAGCAGGTTAGATGCTTTATTTTTAAAAGGCTTTCCCTGGCTCTGATTCCCCCTCGTGTGAAAGAAATAAGGCAAGGCCAAAAAAGAAATTAGGCTGGAACACGAGAGTGGAAAAGCAGAATTAGGAGGCCAGCCTGGGATCGTGGGCTGTCCGTAAATCTTAGAAGTGGGTGCTGAGTCTTGATTAGATAGCTCTGTACAGCCACACTAACAAGCCATCCCTAAAGCCGTTTGGTAGTGACGACTGACGAGGTGCCCTGTCCTTTGTCAAAGTCCCCTTGCTCTGTCTCTGCCACCGGTTGCTTCACCTAATGTTAGGGGCTATCAGAACTGGAGTTTGGCTGCAGGACATTCCAAACCAAGTCTAGGACTCGAAATTTAGGTCTTCTGCCCTTGGAGAGAGGCACAGCAGACATAATGAGAAAAGCCCATCCAGGCAGATGGCCCGTGACATGTGGGGAGGTTGGTGACAAGCACTAGGCAGTGATCCCAGCAGGGAGGTCCCCAAACCAGAGGTGAACGGTGAAGTACAGTGTCACAGGCAATGTGGGAGGTCTGTGGGCGTGCCCAGCTTCTGGATCCCACTCCCGAATGGACTAGTAAGAACAAAGAGGGGTCCTGTCCCAGTGGAGCTGGGTACTGGCCAGCTGATAAAGTCAGGACCATTTATAGATGAGAAAACCGAAGGCCAAGGCCAGCACGTGGCAGGGCTGGGATGCAAACTCAGGTAGCCAGGATCCAGATCTTAACACCCTACCCTGTTTCCTCCCAGCACTAGGCTCGATCTATCTATGCAGGCAGTGTAGGGGCCTGGCAGGAACCCGGGAGGTCAAGGCAGAGTCAATTCTGGAAATTGTTTGCCGACGGATTATAAGCCACCCTGTGAAGGGCCTCTCCTGTGGGTCCAAATGGGGTGCTATAGACTCAGGAGGCCTATGGGAAGAACTAAGGAGTGAAACCCCAATTCAGTGAAAAAGCACTGAGGAGATTCTGCAGTCTCTCTCCTACAAGTCAAGTGTCCAGACTCCGACAGATTCATCCCAGAGTGCTGAAATAACATACCAAAAGCAATGTCGGACCCACACCAGTAATTCTGAGAAATTGTGGGAAAGTGAAAGACCAAAGCCCTGAGTTCTTGTTTTTAATTATTGTTTAAAAAATTGTTTTAATGTTTACTTATTTTTGAGAGAGACACAGAGTGTGAGCAGGGGAGGGGCAAAGAGAGAAGGAGACATAGAATCTGAAGCAGGCTCCAGGCTCTGAGCTGTCGGCACAGAGCCCAAACCGGGGCTCGAACTCACGAATTGCAAGATCATGACCTGAGCTGAAGTGAGACACTTAACTGACTGAGCCACCCAGGCGCCCCCCAAAGCCCTGAATTCTATTGTCCTTTCCAGAAAAGCAGAGACTGGAGAATCTCTAACAAACGGTTAGGAGAGATGATTAAATACGTAACTTAATGCTACCAAAGCAGAATCAGACTGGAGTCCCTAAGAACAAGTCATACCAACATAAATGAACTTACCGTTTAGATGGGCTTACTCTGGACGTCAAAGTATGCTTATTAAATCCTTGTGTATATCTTTTATTCATTCAACATCAATCGAGAATCTGCCACACAGGAAAGCATTAGTTAATGAGACAATTCAATATCTTTTCTCTCAGAGTGTACTGGGAAAAATGAGAAAATAAATGTGTAAACACAATTTCAGATAAGGATAAGTGTTAACAAGAAAATTAAACACAGCCATGGACTTTCCAGAAGGATGGGGAAAGCTTCTCTGAAGGTATCTGAGCTGAGACGAGTCTGAGAAGGAGCCAGAACTTGTGGCGATCCAGGAGGAGTTGTTTGAGGAAGAGAAAATAGTCAATGCAAAGTTGAAGACGCTGAAGCGAGTTTGGCATGTTTCAGAAACCGAAAGAAGGCCGCAGTGTCTGACCTGCAGCGAGGGAAGGGAAAGTAAGGGGAACACGCTAGGGACGTGGGCAGCTTTGCAGAGATTTGCAAACTGGGGGCGGGAGTTCAGATTTCATCCTCGGTGAAAGTGGAAATGACTGAAGAGTTTTAGCAGGGGAACGACAGGATTCAATTTACTTTTTAAGAAGATGGCTCTGGCTGCTATGTGGAGAGCAGATAGGACCTCCAGCAGGAGTTGACACGGGGAACCAGTTAGGGACTCAATGCGTTTGTTCAGGGGAGTGAACTTGGTGGCTTGTGCAAGGGTGGTCCCGGTAGAGAAGGTACAGTGAGTCAGATTCAGGATACATTTTAGGTGTTGTTGTTAAGTTTATTTATTTATTTTGAGAGAGAGAGAGCAGGGGAGGGGCAGAGAGAGTGGGAGAGAGAGAATCCCAAGCATGTGCTGCGTAGACAGTGCAGAGCCCAAAGCAGGGCTCGAATTCGTGAAAACCGAGAAAACATGAGCTGAAATCAAGAGTCGGATGCTTAGCCGACTAAGCCACCCAGGTGCCCCCTAGGATACATTTTGGAGAGACAGATGATACCTTTGGCTTGCAAGCAAATAGAATTTATTTTTAATTTATATATATATATATATATATTTTTTTTTTTTTTTTTTTTTTCAATAACGAACAGGAGTGCCCCAAGAATTTGTAGTGTTAAATTCTACAAGAGCACGGCTAGACCTTTAGCCTTGGCCTTCTATTTGTTGACACCATGTGCCTCCGTTTAGGGTATGAACTTGCACAGTCCCTGATTTAGTATCTGCCTGGTAGCCTTCCCTCTAACGTCTAATCCGGCTCCCATTTTTGTGAACTGCCTTCTCAGGCAGCTCTGACTGGATGCAACATGCATACTTTGCAGTCGATCTCTGTCTACCTCTGGCCAGGGTCTTGGGGGGTCGGGAGGGCTGAGTGTGTAATGGCCGAGGGGACTCCAGTACCAGCTGAGGATTTCATGAGTCTCCAGCCTATTTCATCACGCTTCTAGTCTAACTCCTCATTCCCAGGCCTCCAAACCACAGATCTGGTTGGCCTCTTCCTTCCTAGACTGTGTGCCATTTGCATATAGAATTGTCCCCTCTGCACTACCCACAAAAGCAGCAGGGATGCGTGTGGCTCTTTTGTTAACTGGGCACAGAAAATTTGGCTGTCACTAGGCCCACCCAGAGCGGAGCCAGTTGAAGCAGGGAGAAGAAGGGCTTCCAGAAGATTCTGAAGGGTTCCTTTTCCTTTTAATATGCCTGTGAAAGAGAGGAAAGAGAGCTGTAACAGGGAGGAAACAACTTTGAAGTCCAAAGATTATTGAAACGGCCAGGCTTGTGCCAAGAGACTGGCTTCTAATTTCACTGGAGCTTCAGTTACTGAGTCCGTACTAGAAACCTGTTTCTCTTGTTGAGGATCTGGCATATTTTACATCCTCCAAAGGAGCCGTTTACTCCGGAGACATAGAGTCATGTAGGATAATAATCCCAGCAGACAAATGGGAGAAGACAGCAGTAATAAATATCACTGCTAAAAGCATAAAGGAAGTAAAGGCTTGGGGCATCTCGGGAGCGCCAGCTGCTTTATAATAAAGGAAATGATAACATGACTCCTTGGCAGGGCTATAAAAATATCTTTTAGTTACAGGTGTCAACGCCCGAGTGTCTGGCCCCTGCTTTATTACTGTCATTTACTATATGCTCTTGGTGTCTGCTCACAGCACAAGCTTTTTTTCCCCTGACACCAGAAACACAAGGCTTTCTCTCTCTGAATTCCCAGAGTCCCCTAGTCCTGAGTCCCATTTCCTCCTACATTCTCTCCTAACCCAAGATTGTCTGGTCTTTTTGCTATGGAGAGAAAGGGAACTTTCTTTCTAGAAAGGCTTAAATAATTACATCTGTGTTCATTGAACTATTAAGCCCTCTCCGATCTGAGGGCTGGGGTGGGGAATACAATTGTAAAAAATGGTGATGTTAAGAATATGGTTTTCTTTTTAATTCAATTCTATTTTCCGTTCATAAGCCTCAAGAGTTACAAGATGTGAGACAGCTCCCTGAAGGAATTTGCAATCCAGTAAGAAGGGTGAGACAAACACGGGATTGTAGTACAAGTATGAAATAAATTGAGTGAAAATAAGGGATCCTTTGGAAATGAACAAGCCCCACCCAGCTGGGGAGAAGAGAAAGGTCAAGAAGTCTTCCTGAAGTTGATGGCATTTGAGGTGAGCCCTGGGATTTCGTTTGAGGCAGGGAGCAGTAGCAGAAGGCTGGGTAAATGAGCGGGGCCCAGATGGGACTGGAGAAATTGTCTTAGCTCTAGAGCCTGAGCGATTTAAGGACACCTCCAAACCACAGATTTGGTTGGCCTGTTCCTTTGGTTGGCCTGTACCAATGGGTACAGATCAAGAAAACTTAGATGTTTGGGGCACTGGGTGGCTCAGTCAGTTGAGCATCTCTTTTTTTTTTTTGTTTTTTTTTTAATGTTTATTTATTTCTGAAGGAGAAAGAGCCAGAGCACGAGCAGGGCAGGGGCAGAGAGAGGGGGAGACACAGAATCTGAAGCAGGCTCCAGGCTCCGAGCTGTCAGCACAGAGCCTGATGCGGGGCTCAAACCCACAGACGGTGAGATCATGACCTGAGCCAAAGGCAATACTTGACCGACTGACTGAGCCATCCAGGTACCCCATGCGTTTGACTCATGATCTCGGCTCGACTCATGATCTCGCGGTTCATGGGTTCCAGCCCCGTGTCAGACTCTGTGCTGATGGCACAGAGCCTGCTTGGGATTCTGTCTCTCCTTCTCTCTGCCCCTCCCCCACTTGTGCAAGCGCTCGCTCTCTCTCTCTCTCTCTCTCTCTCTCAAAATAAATAAACTTTAAAAAAGAAAAGAGAAAACTTAGATGTAATAAAAGACAAAGTATTGATACCAGGAAATTATTCCCTTTCCTGGACACAGAAGTCTGAAATTCTAGGTGGTCAGGTAAGAATATGGGGGAAAAGTAAGCTGTGCTATGATTCTAAGAGATCTGTTCACTTCCAGAGAATAACCAGGAGTTACAGGAATTAGAACCCCATCTACCAGGGGAGAAAATTGGGAAGAGCTGAGCAGGGTAAGAATCCCCGTCAGGTGGGCAGCGTTTGGGGCCAACATTCTAATCCTGAAGAGGTATGTGGGCGTGGTGTGGGCTAACAGAGCTGGGACTTCAGAACTGGGGGTGAGGTTCAAAGCCAGAGCCCCATTCTGGGGCCTGAAACAACATGAGGAATCCAAATAGCTATTCCTCAGAGATGTCAGCATCCAAACTCAGCCTGGTCACATTAGATACTCATCTCTGTGTAGTAATATGTCCCCGTGCCAAGCCTCTCCAGATGGTCAGGCTGCTCTACTGACATTTTTTCCTGCCCTGAGCGGGCACCATGGTTTGTGTATCTGCAGGCAATACCCTGTGTCAGGGATGAGAAAAGCAGGGAAAGGGGGTTAAGGGAAACTTCTTCCTGTTCTGGCAATATCTGACCGGTTGCTCCAAGGGGCACCTGCTACGGAGCCACAAAGCCCCGTAGGATACATTACTCCAGACATTACCAGCCTCATAAGAGGAAAGACGTAAGAGGCAAGAAAAGAGAGAGAGAGAGAGAGAGAGAGAAAACAGAGAGAGGTCAAGCCTGATCTATCAGGGGATGAATAGTGCAGCCAGGATGCTGAGTTTTGGCCCAATGTTTAGGGGGAGGATGGGAAGTCTGGGACTCCACCATGAATTGAAGCCCTCAAGGGAGAGCAAGGAGGATACAAGAGGTGGGGGCAAGTTCACTGACATAGTCCCAGATCAGATGCACCCCCTAGTTACTGTCAAAAGCAAAAGCAAAAGCAAATCTTCTCTGCAAGAAAGTGTCTCCAATCCCCAATTTAAGCTCTTAGATGTTCCACCTATTATGACAATGAGCTCACAAATACCGCTAAACATAAAATACAAGCCACTGAAGAGTTGGCAGATATAACATAAAATGAATTTAGAATCCTTTGGATTACAGATACAAGATCTGTCAGATATAGAATATAGAGCCGCTATGCAAATATGAGGATTATCTACATAGATGATCATGTCTTCTGTGAATAAAGACAGTTTTAGTTCTTCCTTTTCAATCTAGATGCTTCTAATTTTTTTTTTTTCTGGTGCTTCAAGAAACTTTTGATCACATTTAGTATAACTCCTCATTGCGCAGACGCATCTGAACTCTAGAGAGGTAATATTTCAAGTCTCTTTGTTTTTTAGCATCTAAAAGGCCTGAACTGAGATTCTAACAGAGCTGACAGAACCTATCAGATATAGCACTTTTAAGGCTGGTGTGTCCGTTATCTACTGTTTTAACGATTGTATGTGAAAAACAATCCCAAAACCTAGGTAACAGATGACAGAAAACACTTAGGTCGCTCCTGAGTCTGCGGGGTTTGCTTACCTTATCTAGGCTGGGTTCACGCATGCGTCAACAGTCAGTTACAGGGTGGCACGGTCACCCTACTTGTGTTGGCTGGGCACACTCTTCTGCATGGTGTTGACTGGCTATTGGCTGATCTAGGGCTCAGTTGGCCTGACTGGGGTGAATAAACCCTGTTCTACGTGACTCTTACCCTCTACCCGGTTAGCCAGGTCAAAATCTTCTCGTGGTAACGACAGAAGGCAAGAGTGGTAAATGGAAATGCACATACGTTTTCCAAGCCTTTGACAATTTTGCTGACACCTCATTGGTCAAAGCCATGACCAAACCCAGAGTCAGAGTGGGAGGACTCTATGGAGTTAGACGACAAAGGACACGGATACAGGGAAGCATGAAGAATTGGAGCCATTAATCCAATCATCATTGGTTAGAGCCAAGGGATTATTAGTACAGATGATAGCAAGGAAATACCATGTATCTTGGCTCTGAGGCAAATGCATTTGCATTTTGCCTTCTCTGGTGGAGTGATTAGTAAAGTTTACCAGCAGTTCTTTCCCAAATGGCTGTGCGAGATCTGAGGAGTTTGTAAGAGTAGAGTAGGTACTGTGTGGACAGTTAGATCTATCTAATTTTCAAGGAATCTTCAAAGGCAGAGGAGGCCAGGCGATACTGAGGGAGTCATTAAATAAATGGATTGCAGTGTCCAGAAGATCACATATTAATTGGAATCGTTTTGGTTGCAAATGATAGAAATCCAAGTGAAAGTGGTTTAAACAGAAAAGAAACTTTGTAGCTTCCGTAAGTGAAAAATCTAGGAATCTAGCAGGTTTCAGACACAGCAGGATCCAAAGCCTCAAATAATGCCATTGTGACTCAGTCTTTCTTTATCTCTGGGCTCCGATTATCTGTCCTTCTTCATTCTCAGGCAGGCTCTCTCCACGTGATGGCTGCCAGCAGCTCTAAGCTTACAGCCTCCATTGTAACAATGCCATGTGAAGAGAGCCTCATTTTCCTTTTAATTCCAATAAAGCTCTAAAATTGACCTCATTATTCTAACTTGTATTATCTCCCCAACCCTATATCTATTACTTAATCCGAGGGAATGGAAAAGGCATATTGGCCTGTCCTGCCTTGGACTCATGCTTTAGAGAACTTTGCATCTCTGTCTCTCTCTCTCTCTCTCTCTCTCTCTCTCACACACACACACACACACACACACACATACACACCCCATAGTTACTTAAGAACACTTGATCACAGGGGAACAGTTCTCGACATCCATTCCTATGACTAACACCAGTCAGGCACAAGGAAATGTCCTCGCATCTCTTGACCTGTGTCCTCAACGGAAAAACCTCGTCAGAATGCTAACTTTTGTGGGTTATGCTGCCCCTGACATTGGAGATAGTTACTACTGTGGATACTACTGTGGAGTAAGCAGAGGATTTCAGTGGTGGAATTACTTAGGTAATAGAACAAGCACTTAGGCAATTCTGTGTTTTGTTATGTTATCAATTGTCATGTCCTTCCTCTTAGCATGAATTCTGAAATATTTTTTCCCACTAGTGCTAATTATCCACTTTCTTATTTCGCGTTGTATTTCATTTTATGGTTCCATAGATACTCACAAATTAGCTTCACAATCACAAGCCTGTGGCTGAACAACATTTTATAATATGAAATGATTCAGACTACTCTTAATATTTATAAACACCTGGACATAGATATAAATATAAATGTAGCATGCATTCAGCATATTAAATCTTTACATAGGCAACTGGATGGTTACTAAACACTAGAGTTGTGGATATTTTTATTTTTTGTAAAAAAAAGCTAATAAGATTTATGCAAATTCCCTCCCCAGAAATTAAAATTTTAGCTTTGTTTAAATAGTTTTTACTTAAAATTAGAATTTGTTTAGTCTTTTAATTTTAAGATAATTTTGACTATTTTTTAAAAAGTTTTTTTGAGAGAGAGAGAGAACACAAGCAGGGGAGGAACAGAGAGAGAGAGAGAGAGAGAGAGAGAGAGAATATCCCAAGCAGGCTCAGCGCTTCAGCACAGAGCCCGACACGGGGCTCCAACCCACAAATCATGAGATCATGACCTGAGCCGAAATCAAGAGTCACCCAATTGAGCCATCCAGGCATGTCTGATTTTGACTATTTTAGAAGAAAAACATATTTGAAAAACATATTTGAGAATAATTTTACTTATAAATTTATTTATAGTTTCTGGATATAAACTATAAATATAGTTTCTGGATATTTATAGTTTCTGGATATTTCAAGTTTTATACATTTTTGCTGAAATTATATTTTATCTTTTTTTTTTTTAATTTTTTTTTCAATGTTTATTTATTTTTGGGACAGAGAGAGACAGAGCATGAACGGGGGAGGGGCAGAGAGAGAGGGAGACACAGAATCGGAAACAGGCTCCAGGCTCCGAGCCATCAGCCCGGAGCCTGACGCGGGGCTCGAACTCCCGGACCGCGAGATCGTGACCTGGCTGAAGTCGGACGCTTAACCGACCGCGCCACCCAGGCGCCCCGTATTTTATCTTTAATTCCTTTGGAAAAGGGGTTGATAAGCTATTCAGACTACTGCCAACAGGATGCCTACCTGTGTTTGTAAATAAAGTTTTATTGGCACACATCCACGTTCATTAATTTATATGTTGTCTAGAGTTGCTTTCACAGTACAATAGTGGAGTACAGTTGTTGAGACAGAGACTACACGTAAGGGTAAAATATTTAGTATCTTGCCCTTTAAGAAGAAGTTTGCTGATCCCTGCTTTAGATTATTGTCAATGGAACACAAATTATATGAACACATTCATTATAATACCATAATTAGTGATTGTGCTAGGATGAAAACAAGACAAGTAGATTTTGTAGAATAAACATGTAATAATTTAGGAAATACGTAATTTACTGTGCATCTGGACATTGCCAGTCCTTCAACATCACGCCCAGAGGTGTACGTATAATTAAATTAAACGATATTTTTGCTGATTTTAGGTCCTATAAAAACCAGAGTTTTACACAAAATTTAAAATTTTGGCATTCTGAGAGTAAAATCGTAGAGCATATTTTATGTACCAATCTGCTCAATTTAGACTTTATAATATTTAGGTATGTAGTATGGGGTGCCTCCACTTTTTAACTCTTGTTTCTGGGTCTGTGAAAATTAGAAACAGAAGTTTCTAGGGAGAAGTTATGGGCTCCCTAAAGGAGAAGCAAGATGTTAGAAACAGAAGAGGAGAGAAAGGTTGGACAGATTGCCAACAACAGATGTCAATTAGAGCTGACAGTTTGCCAACAGGAGTAATTCTATCAAATGCTACTGTTCTCTGATTCCAGAACAGGAATTAATGGGGGCAAGGAGAAAAATAGTAGAATAACATTCAAAATATTAGATCATGTTTATGGGGTGCCTGGGTGGCTCAGTCGGTTGGGCGTCTGACTTCGGCTCAGGTCATGATCTCATGGCTTGTGGGTTCGAGCCCCGCGTTGGGCTCTGTGCTGACAGCTTAGAACCTGGAGCCTGCCTCGGATTCTGTGTCCCCCTCTCTCTCTGCCCCTCCCCCGTGCTTGCTCGTTATCTCTCTCTCAAAAATAAATAAATATTTTATAAAGCAGGGGGGTGGGGGGAGCACCTGGGTGGCTCAGTCGGTTAAGCATCCAACTTCAGCTCAGGTCATGATCTCACGGTCTGTGAGTTCGAGCCCCGCGTCGGGCTCTGTGCTGACAGCTCGGAGCCTGGAGCCTGCTTCGGATTCTGTGTCTCCCTCTCTCTTTGCCCCTCCACCGCTTGTGCTCTGTCTCTCTCAAAAATAAATAAACATTAAAAATTTTTTTTTTAAATATTAGATATTTATTAAATAGGGTGTATTCATATTAGATTGGATAAAATGTTAGAAAATAGTAGAATAAGCAAGCTATCTCATGATGTGCCTGGTCAGCAAAGTGTTTGATCAGAAGCTCTATGGCCATATCAAGGATCCTGCGAAAGCATTCCTGCTTTAAAAAGGAGAGTGGGGGGCGCCTGGGTGGCGCAGTCGGTTAAGCGTCCGACTTCAGCCAGGTCACGATCTCATGGTCTGTGAGTTCGAGCCCCGCGTCAGGCTCTGGGCTGATGGCTCGGAGCCTGGAGCCTGTTTCCGATTCTGTGTCTCCCTCTCTCTCTGCCCCTCCCCCGTTCGTGCTCTGTCTCTGTCTGTCCCAAAAATAAATAAAAAAAACGTTGAAGAAAAAAAATTTTTAAAAAGGAGAGTGGGGGGCACCTGGGTGGCTCAGGTGGTTGAGTGCCCAACTCGATTTCAGCTCAGGTCATGATCCCAGGGTTGTGGGATCAAGGCTGGTGTTAGGCTCTGCACTGATTGTGGAGCCTGCTTAAGATTCTCTCTCTCTCTTTCTCTCTTTCTCTCTCTCCCTCTGCTCCTCCCCCCCCACCTCTCTAAAAGTAAAAAATTTAAATTAAAAAAAAATTGTTTAAAGGAGACTAGACTAGATTAGTTTCATCAACAAATGTTTATTGGGAGCTGTTTTGTCCCAGGCTGTGTCCTACGCCTCGGGGTTTAGACAATTGTATGATTCCAATAACTGGCTGAAAATGCTGGGAACAAACAGACTAGTTCCCACTGTTGCAAATGTACACATTTGTCCTGTCTTAGCAGGACAGTCTAGTTCTGTTATTAAGAAAGCTCTGGGTCTATTTTTACATCAGAGACACACAGACTCGGAAGCCATGACTGCGGGAGGTAATCTGGGAAGTTACCCGAGGACAGTCTATGGCCTTGACAGTTCAACTTCAAAAGGAAGAATTAAGCAATCTTGGTAACATAGATCCCCCAGATATAATTTTATTTCATCTAATCAGCCCACCAAAGGCAGAAGGTGAAATTCTAACAAATTAAATTAAAATGCAATATAAGCTGCTCTAAAAAGCAGAGTTCAAAACCAATTTTTCTCTGATTTCTTCTTTGAACCTGGAAGTTAAGAGGTCTGTGGAGGGGAAAGGATGCATCCTCTTTGATCAAAGTCATCAAATCAATTTCTTCTGTTTCTAAAGGAATTAATGGCAAGAGAAGAGACAAAGGCGTTTTATCTCACAGTACAGGGAAGGAACGGGACTTCATGAAATCTGTGGAGCCACACTTAGGCAAATGACAATGAACAGCGTAGTCTGAGGATTAGAATGCTCTGCTTCCCTCCTTTCCTGCCATTGCCTCCTGTCCGTGAAATTGCACCTTTGCCTTCTACCGATCTCCAAAGCTGTAGAACACTGCCAAAATACATTTAGTTCCTCTAAGCCAGCCATACTGCAGCTACCTGCTAACTAAAGATTTTTAAAGTCAGAAGGAGCCTTAGAGATCGTCTTGAAAACTTCTTCAGTGCCCAGGAAAGTTAAATAAATGGGCCCCAGACTTTTTTGGTAACAGAAAAAAGTCTATAACCCAGATCTCTCAACTTTCATTTGAACATTCATGGGGTGCCTGGGTGGCCCAGTCGGTTGAGTAGTTAAGCGTCCGACTTCCACTCAGGTCATGATCTCGTGGTTTGTGGGTTCGAGCCCCACGTCGGGCTCCGTGCTGACGTCTCAGAGGCTGGAGCCTGCTTCAGAGTCTGTGTCTCCCTCTCTCTCTCTCTCTCTCTCTCTCTGCCCCTCCCCCACTCACATTCTGTCTTTCTCAAAATTCAATAAACATTAAAAAATTTTTTAAACATTCTTTCAACGGTACCACTCAATATGGCACTATGGTACGATAAAGGGCTGCAGAGAAATATTCTTGGTAATCCATACATAAAGTCCACTTTGGACTCCACCGTCTCTCGGATATTGGCTTGGCGCCCGAACCATCCACAGAGTTCTTTGGGGAAATGCTGGCTGTGTGCTCTGACTCTGACACTTCTCGGTTGTTGATCAAGGGCCGATCCCTTACCCTTTCAGACCTCAATTTAATCATCCCTAACGCAGGGGGAGTCCCAAAAAGCACCTCGTAGGATCGTGTAAGGATTTTATTGTTTAAGATAAAATATAGGAAGCGGGTCACAAACTGCAAAGAAGTCCACAAATAGCAGGTGTTATCCCCGCTGCTGCTGCCGCTGCTAAGAGACACAGCGTTTCTCCGAGACATTCCCTGGGTATACTTTCCACATGCCGTAGTCTGTTGCTCTTTCTTCTCACTTGTTCAACATTTATGGGGTATCTGTTGCAGACCCAGCGCCATTCTATGCCACGGAGCTCCAAAAATGAGAGAAAATGCAGGCCATCCAGAATTCCACACACTGGTAGCAGGTGTGTAAATAGTCAACGGGATATACGAAGTGCTGTGGGAGCACCGAGGGACTCCTTAGGCGGAGGGTGAACTTAGGCCGAGATCCTTGGGAAGGCTGCACAGTGCAGGTGCTGTCTGGATAGTTTTGAGTCAAAAGTGGAAGCTCTGCAGACAGGATAAGGAAGAGAAAAGAAGCGTGGAAACTGGCGGCTTTCCAGGCAGTTGCAATGGATTTGCATGTTTGCACAAAGAGAAGTAGCCTAGAAATGGCAGATATAGAAGATGGAACAACAACAATATCAGCAAAAGCTATTTTTTTTTTTTTACAATGACTTCGAAGCTCTACGTTTTCTTACCAACATGTATAACGGGCACAAGGACCCTTCAAGGTGGGCAGCATTTCCTAAAGTTTGTGGATAAGAAAACTAAGGCTCAGAGAGGTTAAGTAACTTGCCTAAGATCACATAGCTGGTAAACAGGGAAGCCAGGTTTTGAACTTACATCGCAATGCTTGTATTTAACGTACCACACCGCTTCTTATAAACTGGGGGACATCAAGAGGTGACTGGAAATGTAGGCAAGGGACAGAATTTGTAGGACATGGAATACCAAAACCAGGGGGCTTGGATTTTATTCTATAAACTGTGGGGATCTCTGAAAGATTGCTAAACAGGTGTTTTTTTAAAAAGCTTGATGGCAGTGTATAAATGGATGGGACAATGAAAATAATAGAAACAGGAAGATCATTTTAAAAAGTGTTATAAAGATCGTGGCAAGAGAAAATAGACGGCTGAAACTATGTGTTTATCAGCGCAGAGCACTGTTTTGTGAAATAAGGACATTTTTACCTCGCATAACGGAAAGTCCAGAAGTCGGGCAGGCCGCAGGTTCATCTGAAGCCCTTAGGTCTCTGCCCCAGTCTATAGTTATCCTCAAGTGGCTTTCCCTGGGAGACCCAAAAGGACAGCCAGTGGCAGTTAGAGGTCTCCATGCTCCCTGTTCATATCCTACCAGACAGAGGAATCTGTCCTCACAAACCTTCCATCTGACTGGGTCAACTTAGGTCACTGGAGAGAGTATTGCCAGGGCACTGATGGGCTTAAGAGGAATCAGAATTCTCCTCAAGAGCGGGGCAGGAAGGACACGTTCCCCTGTGCCTTCTGTGGCAGAGGTAGCTACTTGACCCAAAGTATAGCTTTCTTAGGAAAGGGAAAGGGCGAGCTGATATCAAATGGACAACACGTAGCATCCACTCATGCCATCCAGCTTTGGGCACGAAGACGTGAAACAAATGGCTTTCCATACACAGCCGTCCCCAAACCGGTCTGCCTGAGCGTGTGCCCGTGGTGAAGGCCTTAGACTAGCTCTTCTCCAACTCTCTTTCTCAAATACTCTCCTGCCACTTTATAAGAAAGCCACACTCCCACCGATTCCAAATATTCCCATAGTGCCTTGCCTCAGGAAAAATTTTCTGGGGGGCCCCAAAAGAGGAGTATTTAAAATATTGCGGTTGAGGGGCGCCTGGGTGGCGCAGTCGGTTAAGCGTCCGACCTCAGCCAGGTCACGATCTCGCGGTCCGTGAGTTCGAGCCCCGCGTCGGGCTCTGGGCTGATGGCTCAGAGCCTGGAGCCTGCTTCAGATTCTGTGTCTCCCTCTCTCTCTGCCCCTCCCCCGTTCATGCTCTGTCTCTCTCTGTCCCAAAAATAAATAAACGTTGAAAAAAAAAAATTTAAAATATTGCGGTTGACGGGACGCCTGGGTGGCTCAGTTGGTTAAGCATCCGACTTCAGCTCAGGCCATGATCTCATGGTCCGTGAGTTCGAGCCCCGCGTCTGGCTCTGTGCTGACAGCTCGGAGCCTGGAGCCTGCTTCGGATTCTGTGTCTCCCTGTCTCTCTGCCCCTCCCCCACTTGCACTCTGGCTCTGTCTCTCAAAAATAAATGAACATTAAAATACTTCAGTTGATTATAATGACGAGGTAATAAGTACTTCTGCATGTCAGATGGTTTCCAGCTTTTTGAAACTCAAAGGAGACCTCATAGGGTTATCACCTGATAAATCACTAAATACACTTTTTAAATGATAGATCGCAGTGCTATTTTTGATACATACATTTTAAAAAGTAATATAGGGGTAGAATTGGTGCTGAACCCTGTTTTGTTCTAATAATATGTTATATTAAACCATAGGTACGTGAACTGATTGGGGAAAACCGTAAGAGTCTCATCTATCTCATTAAACGATAAATTTGCAATAAAATGTACTTTTTATGTTTAATTTAAAAGGTCAATAAACTTGACTATGTATTAACAATTTTCATAATAACTCTTTTGAACACGTAGATACTTATGGCATCAAAATATACATTTTTTTCAACTTCAATTTATATTTTTGTTTCATAGAAGTATGAAGGGCCAGCAACAGAAAATTTCCAAGCGTTTAAATGGGCAAAGTTAAAGTGGAAATAATAAGGTCAAGGAGAAATATATAAAATTTTTAACCATTAATCAGGCGTTGGGGGTGGGGGAGGGGGAATTGGAGAAAGGTGGTGAAAAGGCACAGATTTCCAGTTACAAGATAAACAAGTACAAGTACAATGTGACTACAGCTGACACACCTGTAAGGATCTATAGGAAAGTTTTGTTTTTTTTTTAATTTTTTTTTCAACGTTTTTATTTATTTTTGGGACAGAGAGAGACAGAGCATGAACGGGGGAGGGGCAGAGAGAGAGGGAGACACAGAATCGGAAACAGGCTCCAGGCTCCGAGCCATCCGCCCAGAGCCTGACGCGGGGCTCGAACTCACGGACCGCGAGATCGTGACCTGGTTGAAGTCGGACGCTTAACCGACTGCGCCACCCAGGCGCCCCTATAGGAAAGTTTTTGAAGGTAAATCCTTTACACAGAAATCTTTTGTTTAAGGTCACCCTGGGGTGATGGGTTCACTCTTTATTGGTGAATTTAAAACATAAGAGCAGGAATTAAATACGAAGGGAAAGGCAGGGTCACTCAAAAGGTGAACCACCTAGACCACCCAGGATAAAGTAAAAAGAGAGAGTAAATCCTGAGTCCTCATCACAAGGAGAAACATTTTTCTTCTTCTTTCCTTTCTTTTTATCGTATCTATATGGAAAGATGGATGTTAGCTGCACCTGTCACATTAACCATTTCACCATATAGGTAAATCAAACCATCATGTTGCATGCCTTCAACTTTTACAGTGAAGTATGTCAATTATTTCTCAGTAAAACTGGAAAAAGTTCATGTATTTTCAAATGAATGATTTTGAGTATCAAACTGGTCATTCAGGTTCCATTGGGTAAGTTTTTTAAGTGCCATAGTAATTTTATGTTTAAATGTTAATACTTTAAATTTTTTTTTTCTTCAACGTTTTTATTTATTTATTTTGGGACAGAGAGAGACAGAGCATGAACGGGGGAGGGGCAGAGAGAGAGGGAGACACAGAATCGGAAACAGGCTCCAGGCTCTGAGCCATCAGCCCAGAGCCTGACGCGGGGCTCGAACTCATGGACCGCGAGATCGTGACCTGGCTGAAGTCGGACGCTTAACCGACTGCGCCACCCAGGCTCCCCTAAATGTTAATACTTTAAATGTTAATACACTGTGTTACAAACCGTACCTCTTGACATACATAAACTTATAACAAAACAATTCTGAATGTCCACTTAAAGATGTGAAGGAGGGTATGTAGTCTTTCCAAATTATTTTAAAGATACAAATCAAAAATGCGAATCCTCACTTGTCTAAAGGAGACAACCAAATTGGGTCTTAGAGTAGGAGGCTTGCTACAGGGCTGGGCCCATAATCACTCATACAGTTCCATTCTAGTGGTGCTGGTTTTGAGGTTCCTATAAACACCCAAGTCAAGATATCTTTTAGGCAGTTCAAATTCAGCAGAGGAATCTGGGCTAGAGATATATTGTTCGGGGATCATGTAGGGACAGACACTGGTCAAATCAAAGGCAGATTTGCCAATATCAAGAGAAAGTATGACCGTGGAGAAGAGCACCGGAATCATATTTGGGGAAATAACACTGGCAAAGGGAACAGAAGAGAGATCAGAGAAGAAGGAAGTAAGAAGAACAAAAACCAAGAGAAAAGTTTTTGAAAGGAAGTAATGGCCAATAGTCCTAAAAGAGGTCCGGTAAGATAAAAGCTCTCATGTATCCATTGACAACAGTGATGTCAATTGCAGTGGAGCGGTAGGACAGAGGCCTGATGACACTGCCTGGCAGCGGGGGCAGGGTATTAAGCAAGACAAAGATGAATTTGAGGCTCTGAATATGAGTGAAAGAAATAAAGTCAGAAAAGGGAGCTAAGTGCTTTGCCTCCTGGCTGGGAGGTAATGACAACAGTGCAGCTCTCTGACAGGTGAACTTACTAAACAGGGTTAATTTGGTTTTAGAAATTTGGGGATCGAGAAGATCCAAGTTTAGGTGAGCAGTGAGAATTGGAGACCTGAAATCAAAAGAAGTCAGTGCTCCATCCGTGAACGTCGTTCATTGTATTTTGGCTCCAGTATATGAGGTACGTATTCGGGTACAAGGATACAAGAGATAAATAAGATGGTCTTTGTTTCCGGGAACCATCTACACAGACGTGTTGGTTAAAGGTGGACATAACGAGTGGGGTCTGAGAGATGGATAAAGAACCAGATCACGGCAGAGCCGGGAGTTCTGGCCTCACAACGCACTAGAGAAGGGGAGCCGTCGGAGAAGTAGTAAGAAAATCAGAACAGCAAAGCCACCCCAAGAGCCAAACAAACATGAGATTTCAAGAAGTTGGTGGAATAGGACGCTGCAGAGAGCAATAGAATTGAGAACAAAGGAAAAACTCACTGGGTTTAGTAATTAGAAAGTAATTGACAACCTTTGAGAATGAAATTATCAGTCCAGCTACGGAGGATGCAGAAACCAGTAGATGGTGAAGAAAAAAAGGGAGGGGATATTGGTGTACTCACTCAGAGAAGCTTCTTCATGACTTTTCTATCCCAAAGACTCCTTTTGCTGCACTTGTGTTATGGTTGGTGTATGAATGACAATGTGAAGATATTGCACGTTTGGTAAGTTAAGCTCCCAAGACTTTAACGTCTTGGAAAACGAGAGGTGCTTTGCCAAGTCACAGTCATATTACAGTTATGGACTCAGTAATAGTGTGAATTTCCCCATAATAATAGTACTTATCTCACCACCTGAAGCAAAAAGGATAGTTTCTAGGGCCCAGGTACACTTTCTAATCATTAGTTAAGCAAGTCTCCTTTCTTGTGTGCACCCTCCTAAATGATCGGATTAAACTTCTATCTTCCCCCTAGAGAGCTAATCAAATGTGTGGTAAAACCACTTAGAATCACATAGTAAATTTCTTTTCTTCCTTACTTCTCCCTCCTTGGCTCTAAAAATTTGGTACCCATCCAGAACAAAACAAAACAAAAAGAATTGGAAAAAAAAAAAAAAACCCTACCACATTTCCCTAGCAAGAACAAGTGTTCTATTTTCCTCTATGAAGTCATTAGCCCTACTCTCAGAGCCTCTACGACCTGGGGTAAGCCTGGTGCCCTGTATTTTCGTAGCAGGTAGTAGGAAGACGTAGAGTCTGCCTTCCAGATGCTCACAGTTTGAGGGTTGGTTGGGGCCTCAGGATAAGGGCATGTTTCTCATAAAATGGTAATGATCAGAACCCAGTGTGGTTCTTCCTACTATAGATATTGAGAACTTGAACTTGAGTTGAGGAGGGTAGACTCTCATGTTTGAAGGACTTCAAATCATAGCTCATCGAACTACCTGCCCGATATTTGTATACATGCCTCCCCACCAACATTTCTGCTAAGTGAAACGTCAGCTAGTGAATTCGCTAGCTCACGAGGACAGCTCTGACTCTTCGGAAGTTCTTCCTTATAAGGAGTCCAAATGTATCTCTTGTATTAACATTGGTCCTAGTTCTACCAAGTCTGGCCACTCAGAGCAAATGTGGTCCCTCTAAACCCTTACACATATTTGGAGGCAGTTTCATTCCTCAAGCCCTTGAATCTCCCCCTTTCCTTCAGCTTCTACTCATAAGTTTGGCTCTAAGCCCTCCACTGCCCTAGCTACTCTGTCTGAATATACTGTTTTTTTGTCCTTCTAAACTATCCTCCTGATACAGAACACAATTCTGATTCCTGGGCTGCCCTTGGAAGGACATGGAGGAGGCTGCCATCTTTTCCCATATTTGAGGTTCAACAAGTCTGTGCCACTCCAGAGAACATGCATTTCACTTACACGTGACGTGACGTGCTCCACACCACTCCTACCCCACCAGCCTTCAATGTTTTCTTCTTTGTTATGGAGAACATCTGTTTCCCTGCTTGATTTTGAAGGCTTTTTCTCATCTTTTCCTACTGGAATCAGTTGACTTTATTTTACATTCCACTCTAACAGACACCCATCCCTTGGGTCAGTCTAATTCTATTAATGTATGTCAGACATATCATGCCTGTTCACCTCCAACTCCGTGCGTGTTCTCATGTTGGTCCCCATCTGAAAAGCTCTTCCCTTTGCCCATTTACACTCCCTTTGTCTTTTAAAACCCAACTCAAATACTACCTCCCCAGTGCGGCCCTCCTGTGCTATTCTGGCCTGAATTATCTCCTACTTTTCTGAATGTTTTTATCCCTCAGAAGGTGATACAGCAGGACCCACCTTACACCTCATGAGTACAAAACATTTTGGTCATTTGCTATCAATGATATGCATAAATATTACACTCAGAGTAAAATATGAACCGTGTTTAAAAATTCACTTTTTTTCACTGGTTGTGATGGACTGAATGTTTGTGTCCTGCCAAATTCACATGTTGAAATCCTAACCCCTAGTATGTTGGTATTAGGAGGTGGGGCCTTTAGGGAGGGAATTAGGTCATGAGGGTGGAGTCCTCACGAATGGGATAGGTGCCTTCTAAAAGCAACTCCGGAGAGCTCTTTCTCCCTCTTTCCACCATATGAGGAATGCAATGAGAAAGGAGTCTGCAGCTCAGTTCTGACCCAAACCCAACCGGGTTAGACTTAGACTTTTAGCTTCCAGAACTATGAGAAGTAAATGTTTGTTGTTTAAGCCACCTAGTCTGTAGTACTTTGTTAGCCTGAACAGACTAAAACACTGGCGTATTGCCAGGGCCTGCAGCAGTGTCTGGCACATAGTAGGTACTCAATAACTACTTGTTGAATGAATGAATGAATGAATGAGCGAATGAATACATGAATGAATGAATACGTGAATGAATGAATACATGAATACATGAATGAATGAATACGTGAATGAATGAGTACGTGAATGAATGAATACACGAATATATGAATATATGAATACATGAAAAGTGCTTAAATGCTTGCTAATTGATTGATTGCCCTGGATTGGCCAGATGATTAGCCAGAGAGACTAAACGGCGGAGAAGGACGGGAACATCAGGCTTAAAAATCAAACAGTACTCCACCTCCTTGGTCTGATCCAGACTTGCGGAAGGAGAGGAAAGAGGTGGAGGAAGAGGTGGGCTGTCAGCAGAGAAAGTCACCAAGTTCTCAGGAAAATAAGATTATGTAGGGAGTTCTGACTCATCCCGGGAAATCATCAGGAATGTTTCAACACTCCCTAAAAACTGCGGCCCCCGGATAAAGCTTTGAGGCAATTTTGGCTCCTCTCTTGTCTTTCCCCCATTGATATGAGGGAGCTCTTGTTGCGGACTGATGGGGCTGTGGTATTTGGTGCTCAGTATGACAGGGTTTGCCCTGTGGTATCAGTCACCTTCAGCCTCACATATCTTCTGAGCCCAGGAAACTATAGGAGGCGGGAGTGATGGAGGCAGGAAAAAAAAAAAAAAAAGGATTCAAGGGCTGATGTAAACTCTGTTGTACAACCCGAACTTTTGTCTTCACCCACCTCGTCTGCCTCCCAGATACCTGGGTCTTCACATGTAGTATACTTTATGTGTAAGGCATAATAATAATAATAATAATGACTTAGAACAAGAGCAACCATTATTTGGCTCCCGATTCTGCAATTTGAGCAAGTCTCAGCAGGGACACCTTGTTTCTACCCCCCACGGTGTTGCCTGGGGCAGCTTGTCTGGGACCAGAGACTGAACTGGATTGTGGCTGGCTGTGCCTCTCTCAAGTGGACCGGTTGGACTTCTTTCCAGCCAAGTGGGCTTCAGAGATCGAGCTGAAGCTTCACAACCTCCTAAGGCTTAGACCCAGAAGGCACACAATGTCACTTCTGCCACCACCTATTATCGATCAAAGCGACTCACCAGACCGGTGTAGAGGTCAGGAGAGGGGAAAAACCCTACCTCCTGGTGGGAGCGGTGTCAAAGTCACATTCCAAAGGACATGTAGGATGGGAGCGATTTTTCCGATCATCTTTGGAAACAGTCTACCATAGTTTATCGCCATCTGTCTCTCTACTAGATTACCTCCCTAAGGTCAAATCCCTGTTTGTACTCATTTTATGGCTCTCACAGTGCCTAACCATCGTAGCTAAGGCACAGGAGGTGCCCAGACAGATCGAAAACCTACCAAACACGTAGAGGAGCTGGTAACTTTTCCACTCACAAGCTGACTCATGCTGTTTCCTCCACTCAACGGTAAGAACATGGGCTTTGGAATTAAGCACACCTAGGCTGGCATCCTGGTTCTACTACATACGAATTGAGTGAGCATAAACAAGAAGCCTGAATTTTCAACAAATGTTTCTACATTGTCAGCTGCTTCCTTATTTTGAAATGGGGATGGAAGTTTGTATCTCACCATTGTGAAGATTAAAGAAAATAACGTGTGCAGAGAGATAGCAGAGCTCCAGGACTATAGTAAATGCTCAAAATATGATAACTACATTAAAAAAAATTTTTTTAATGTTTTTTAAATTTATTTTTGAGAGAGAGAGCACGGAGAGGGAGACACAGAATCCGAAGCAGGCTCCAGGCTCTGAGCTGTGAGCACAGAGCCCGACGCGGAGGTTGGACTCACAAATTGTGAGATCGTGACCTGAGCCGAAGTCGGACGCTCAACCGACTGAGCCACCTGGGTGCCCCTGATAATTACATTTTAATCTTCCTCCTCTGTCTCCCTCTCCCCAAAACTCTCCATGAGTCCAGGCATGAAGACTCCCTCAAAATCATCTCTTCCTTGGAGCACTCGCTGGTCTTCCAAATGGAAATGAACTCTGCATCCCCTGGATAAGAATTTGACTTTGGTTTCTTCCCTCGCATTTTGAAAACTATAGGTCATTCCGTGTTGAGCTGCTAGGAAAGGAAATCATCTGGTCGCATACACTTTAGTTATAGATACGGAGAAATTCAGACCAGATGGATAAGGCAACTTGACCGAGGACTCATAGCTAGAATTGGACCCCAAGACTTCCTCATTCTGCAATGATACCAAGTTTTGTACCTCAACCCACTTACCACGTGAACACATAGCCAGAAAGGCTATGCTATCAAATTCTCAGAAGGAACCGGAAACCGGAGGACGCCAACCGCAGAGTGGGTAGGCTTAAGCTCACGGATAGAATGAGGCCGGTGTATGTGTTTTGTGTGGTTCACAGGCATTTGCCACACACACACACACACACAAAATTGAAGAAGTTGCCAACATTTAAAAAAAACGTTCATATCAAAATCCAGATTATCAGCTTCATTTGAAAACAACTGGACCCTCTGGCCACACTGAGCCTGCCTGCGAGCGTGACGACCGTCTGCTGGAGCCATATGGCGGCTGCCCTGTGAAATGTGGCCATGGTCTCCCATGTGTCCGGGTTCAGGAAAGTTCAGCCTGCTTTCCTCACTTGGGTTAGCTGCCTAGCCAACGGAGGCAAGTGAGTGCGTGGCTCCTGCCTTAGATGAAGGCGTTGGAAAATCACACAAACATCTTCTTTTGTATGGCAATTGTCTTTCCGTGTGTTCCATCTCCCTGCAAATTATAAGCTCCCTACGGGCACTTACCGTGTCTTAGGAAACTTTGATAGAAGTAATAATACTTGTTTAGCACTCACTGCATACCTCCCAAATAGCATTTAGGTACAGGATCACATACAGTACCCAGTAACTTAGTGATGTGAGTCTTACTAAATTTGTTTACCTTCTAGATTTTTCTATCAGCTGAGGAAACAGAATCAGAGAGGTTGATCCCAAAGATCAGCCAGCCATGAAATGTGGAGCTGGGTGTGGAGGACATCTGGTGTTAATTTTCCTTCGGAAAACCGTCCCTTTCCCTCCCAGTCCTGTGGTTTGGGTGAGGCTGATCCCATAGGAATTGGACTCAGGCCTGTCCAATAAGGGTTCTGATTACTCCTAACCTTAGTGATTGGCTTGTGTGACTATGTGACCCAAGCTGGGCCAATCAGAACGAATCAGAAAAGTCCTCAGACTTTTTCTGAAACTCTCTCTTCTTGCATTAAGTTGATCACTTTCAGATTAGACCAGCCTCCCCTTTCTTCAGACTTCCACGGGCAAGTGACCAGTGTCCTGGGAGGAGCTCCCCAGCTCTGCAAAAGGCCATCCCACCCCTAGACTCCAAAACACCACTGACAGGAGTAAAATAGGCTGTAAACTCTGCTTGCTCCTAAAAAAATACTCTCACCTCCCTGCCAATCCTCACTGGCCTACCACCACAATGTGCCCCGAGATCACCAAGGCTCACTCAATATATGCATTATCTGTTTATGTCAGTCTCCACAAAAGCGCAGGGCGCCCAGATCATCCCACATTCCCAGGAGGCTGATCCTCATACTTCTTTATGGACGAGGCATGCATAACACCCTCATAGTCCTTATCCTCTTTTCCTGCTATTTTTGTTTTCCATAGAATTTGCATTCTGAACATACACAGTTACTTATTTCTTGGTTTTCCTCCGACTTTATTGAGCCATAATTGACATGCAATGTTGTGTAAGCTGAAGGTGTACAAAGCGTTTATTTGAGAGGTACCTGGCTGGCTCATTCAGTAGAGCATGTGACTCTTGACCTCGGGGTTGTGAGTTTGAGCCCCATGTTGGGTGTAGAGATTACTTAAAAATTAAAAACAATCTTTAGGGGTGCCTGAGCGGCTCAGTCGTTTAGGCATCCGACTTCTGATCTCGACACAGGTCATGATCTCATGATCGAGCCCCACATCTGGCTCACTGCTGTCAGCCTGTCGGCACAGAGCCTGCTTTGGATCCTCTGTCCCTCTCTCTCTCTCTCTCTCTCTCTCGGCCCCTCCCTGCTCACGCTGTCTCAAAAAATAAATAAAACATTTTTAAAAATCTTCGAAATTTAGGGAAAAACGTGTTTATTGGATAGACTTATATTGCAAAATGATTACAGCATAGCATTAGCTGATACCACATCATGTCACATAATTACCATGTTGTGATGAGAACATTTAAGATTTCCTTTTTTTATGTCTGTCTGTCTCTCCCTACTAGAATGCAAGCCTCATTAGGAAAGGGACCTTTCCTGTCCCCGCTTAGAACAGGGTCTGGGACAAAGGAGGAGTTCAGGGAGTATTGAATTAATGAAGGAACGCTACCCATCGTACCTTATAGGGATAAGCCCACCTGAGAAAGAAAACAATAAAGAAAGCAGATGCAGGGGGAGGAAAGAAAAATAGTCCTGCTATATATATATTTTAAAAACCTGCATTTTAGTTTGCGAGGGTCCTGTCAGATTAGGACTCCTCTCTCCTCATCTCATGTAACCTTGATTACCTCCTAAAAGCCTTATTTCCAAATACAGTTATACTAGGTATTAGGGCTTCACCGTATGAATTTTGGGGAGGACACCTTAACCCTGGATGTGCCTTGAACCTTTCAGTTACATGAAACAATAAATTCTTCTGTTTATTTCAGCCAGGTTGAGTTTGGTTTCTGAAGATACATTTGGAAGAAGCCTAACCACTCCACAACAACAACCAAAAAAACAAGCAGCCCGGTTAAGAAATGGGCAAAGGACGGGAACAGACATCGTTCCAAAAAGATATACAAATGGCCAATAAGCACAGGAGAAGATGCTTAACATCACTGGTCGCTAGGGAAAGGCAAGCCAGAGCTACAGTGAGATATTTCTTCACACCCACGAGGATGGCTCTGATCAAAACACAAACAAACGGAAAACAGGTTATTTGGGGAATAATGATGTAATGTTGATGAGACCGTGGAGAAATTGGAACATTTGTGCCTTGCTGGTAGGAATATAAAATGGTGCAGCTGCTGTGGAAAAGGGTATGATGAGTCCTCAAAGAAAGAAAAACAATTACCATGTGATCCCATAGTTCTGTTTCTGGATATGCAGCCAAAAGAAATGAAAGCAGGGCCCCCAGTAGATATGTGCACACCCATGTTCATAGCAGCATTATTCACAACAGCCAAAATGTGGGATGTGCTCAAAACAAATCAGGTAAATAAGTGAAGTGATACATAAATGAATGAACGCGCTATGATTTATTTTTAATTCACATGACGTCACAACGACACGACATCATCATCTCCTGGCAAAAAGCAAACATTCCAGTCGGTGGTCCTTAACAGGCTGGCAAGTATCATGAAAGTTCAACACAACCTCTTACTTCGGGAAGCCAGGGGGTCCCTACGCATTCACACACTTGCCCATTCAGCCCAGGAGAGTTTGTTTTCCCTGTGAGTGTGTGCTTCAAGTGTGACCTTTGAGGAGAAACACTGGGAAGGTAGAGGTGCTTTTCTTTGCACCATCCACTGTTGCTTGCATGCCCAGGCACGACCCCAGAGCCTCATGGCGGACATGGCAGTTGGGCAAAAGTAGACGTGCCTTTGAGACCAGCCGTGAGCTTTCGTTCACTCCTTCACCAAGCCCTGGTGAGTTTTACATCCTGGATGGCTTCAACTTTCTCCACCCTCATTGCCACCACCCTGCGTGAAGCCATCGTCCCCTGTCCTCTGACTACTTGCAGAAGCCTCCTAACTGGGGAGTCTCATTTCCGGCTTGTAGCCTCCCCCCCCACATCCGGGTCCATTCCCTGCAGAACAGCCGAGCTGTTTTCCAGACCATCGATCTGATTACATTCCACCCTGATTTCAACCTTGAATGACTTCCTACTGGAGAAGGATAAAAGATAAGCCTCCTAACTTGTCCTACTTGGCCCTCCTATGTTCTGGCACCTGTGTAAACGTCCAGGTCTCAGTGGAACCACGTCCTACATCTTCCTTGGCCTCCAGCCAGATGCTGTGGGTCTTCTGTTCCTGAAACGCATAAATATTCCCACCACAAAATCTTTGTGCACCCTGGCACTCCTCCCCACCCCCACGCCCCCTACCTGCTCAATTCTTCTATCTCCTTCAGCTCTTGATACAATCATCTTTTCTTCCATAAAATCTTCCATGATCTCTCACATTGCAGCCAGGCTAGGTCAGTAATGAGCTTGCACGGTTCAGTGTTCTTTTCCTTCAGGGTACTAACCTCCGCTGCTAATTACACACGCCTTCAAAGCACTGTTTGATCAACTGTCTCTCCTGCACTGTGCAGTTTCTAAGCTCCTTAAAAACAAAGGCAATGTTTGCTTTCGCCCATGATTGGATCACTGTCATCTAGCACAAGGCCTGGCATATAATAGTTGCTCAATAAATATGTGGGGGGGGGGGAAGAAGGGAAGGAGGGAAAGAAAGAAAATGACAGGATCCGCATCTGGAATTTTAGGGAACCGTATAGCAGCATGTGCACACAATACCAATGCCAGTTAGACGTAACAGCGGGAGCTGAGCAGACAGAGTTCCAAGTTTCATCTTGATTTTGTTGGCTTGGTCAAATTGCCAAAAGTCTCTCATTTTTCGTTTTCTTCCATTTATTTCAACAGACAGAGGTAAAACCCCTACTAAGTGCAAGGCATGTGTTACTAGAAAAATGTTTCTTGGGGCATCTGACTGGCTCAGTCGGTAGAGCGTGCGACTCTCGATCTCGGGGTCATGGGTTCAAGTCCCACAGGGGACCTAGAGCTTACGAAAAAAAAAGGCTCCTCAACTGGGAGGGGGGCCTTCCATAGAGGAATGTAGCAGAATTTTAAGAGGAAGTCTTACTCAAAGTACAAAGAAACCCACAGCCAATGTGATGGGTGCATGTTGGGCGTGTGAGTGAGCGAGCGGGCAAAAAAGTGATAGAGAGGTGAATCAGACAGTTCAGGACATCAAAAACTTACTCTCAAGTGTGGGAAAGACCTGGAGCTCAAATGATGTACTACACAGATGTTTTCTAGAATAGAGACAAAAGGTGCATGCAGAGCTCAGAGAAGGGGTGATTAATTTCAACCTGGGGAAGAGGGCAAGAGGGTTTGTTGGGAACTTTGGAACTCTGCCTGGAAGGGTAGGTAGCACCTCCCGGAGAGCCCTGAGGGACGGCCACATGGACCTCTTTCCAAGAAAGATGGTGAGGACTAACTAGTTAATGTTTGGGAGGTCCTCCGAAGCCTTCCACCAGAGGATCTGTGAACAGTTACCCCTTGAACAAACATGAATTTGAACTGTGCGGGTCCACTTACACACAGACTCTACACTTCCGTACTAAACGTGTTTTCTCTACCTTCTATGTTCTTAATAACATTTTCTTTTTTTTTTCAATATATGAAATTTGTTGTCAAATTGGATTCCATACAACACCCAGTGCTCATCCCAAAAGGTGCCCTCCTCAATACCCATCACCCACCCTCCCCTCCCTCCCACCCCCAATCAACCCTCAGTTTGTTCTCAGTTTTTAACAGTCTCCTATTTAATAACATGTTCTTGTCCCTAGCTTCCTCGGTTGTAAGAATACAGTATATAATACACACACCATACAAAATATGTGTTAGTTGACTGTTCATGTTATCAGTAAGGCTTCTCTGGTCAACAGCAGGCTAAGAGTAGTTAAGTTTTGCGGGAGTCAAAGGTTTTACGTGGATTTTTGACTGTGGGAGGGGTCAGCACTCCTAACTGCCCATGATGTTCAAGAGTCAAGTTCGCTACCTCGTGACAGAGGATAATTCTAATATATTCAGCTACACGGCGGCTGTGCTCGGCTGATGACGTTATTCCTGTGAAGTGAATGTATATAAGCTTTTTCCTTCACTACAGAAAAAGGTCTTGATTTACCAGCATAATCAGTTTGTGAGAGAAAATCTTGCAGCTGCCAATAGGGGATTAGCTTGGACGGGGTTGACTCATGTCTAAAACCAACCGGTGAGTTCTGCCCTATTTCTGTTCTCACGGAGCCAGCCAAACGTCTGGTGCTCTCTGTGACTTTATCAATTCAGTTTGACCCCTCGAGAAACACACAAACAAGGGCAAGTCTTTCTAGAACAAGATAAGGGGAAACAGAAAACAGAGGTGGTGTTAGACAAAACCGTGACATCACCACACGTGCCCGTGTAACGCCCGGTCGCTCTGGCTCAAGTAGACCACACGACTCAACAGTTGGCTCTTTCTGGGTTCTGGAAGCCATGCTAAACGCTTTGTGTGTATTGTGTCATTGGCGCCTCACCACCACCTGAGACAGACAGTCACTGCCATCCCCATTTTATAGCGGACAGGGCTGAAGCCCAGAGGGGCTGCGTAACTTGTCCCAGGTCACGCAATGGTGGGATTTGAACTCATGACCACCATACTCGACGGCCTCTCATCCACACAGTTGAAAGCAAGGACATTAGAGTCAGGCAAACTGGCTATCACAACACTTTTTTCACTTTCAAGCTGTGTGATCTTGGGCCTATTATCTAACTTTTCAGGGGCCTTTGCATTGGAATAGGCCCCAAAACCTTCAACTTGGGAAATGACTTTCATTTTGGAGGAATGTGCCATCTCAACCTGCTGGTTGACTGACTGCCCCATGTCCCCAGCCCGCTCCCCTAGCTGAGCCGCTGATTTCATCTCCTGCATGCTTGACCAGTTCTTTTTTTTTTTATTTTTTTTTATTTTTTTTTTCAACGTTTATTTATTTTTGGGACAGCGAGAGACAGAGCATGAACGGGGGAGGGGCAGAGAGAGAGGGAGACACAGAATCGGAAACAGGCTCCAGGCTCTGAGCCATCAGCCCAGAGCCCGACGCGGGGCTCGAACTCACGCACCGCGAGATCGTGACCTGGCTGAAGTCGGACGCTTAACCGACTGCGCCACCCAGGCGCCCCTTGACCAGTTCTGAGTAAGGATGTGCTGAAGTAGGCTGAGCTGTACCAAAAGGAGGCCAAGTCTTGGAATACTCGGGCCTTCCTTCGGTCTAATCCAGTTTCCAGAGCTCTAACAGAGGCCCCTGAGCACCTGTGTGGCTGGTCCACTCTTCCCCTCATGTGGTTCCTCAGTCCTACCAACGGAGCACCCGACCTTGCCTTCTTTATCCAGATTCCCCCATGCACTTGGATTTGTATGACTAGGCTCGTGCTCTGACACCGTCCAGGTTGTGGTTCTAGAAACCTATCTAACGCCCAGTCCCGGTATATGGATTGGGCCCTGCCTTGCACTTACCGGTCCCGTTTCCCAGCTCAAAAGGGGAGCGCTGCTCCTTAGGTGACTCTAGGAGCTGGGCCTCTGCCACCTCGAACAGGCCTCTTCATTAGATGCTTATCTGACCACTTGGCACACCTGTGCTCTCAAAACTGCTCCATCCACCGGCAGGGAAACCTAGCCATTCTTTTTTTCTTTCCGCCCTCCCTTCCTTCCCCGCTCCCTCCCTGCCTCCCTCCCTCTCTTCCTCTTTCTTTCTGGTATCTTAATTTCTTATTTTTTTCTTTCTAGACAAATTCACATAACATAGAATTCACCATTTTGATCACCGAGAGCGTATAGTTCAGTGGGTTTCACTGAACCTTAGCGTATTCACAAGGTTGTGCAACCATCACCGCTATCTAATTCCAGAATATTTTAGTCTCCCCGTAAAGAAACTCCAGAGGTCATTAAATCTGAAAAGCCAACCCGAAGGCTGGAAGGGACAGGGCTTAAGGTGACACAGCTGGATATGCAGAGCTTCCTAAGTGAGAAGCAGGTGTGCAGAAGATGGTGACCGGGGGCAGAACGTCCTAACCCCAAATGTGGCCCTCGGCACACTGGATGTTTCAAGCGGAAGGAATTTGAGAGATGGCAGGTAGAGGAGGGGTTTTCTGACTTTCTTCTGAAGCAGACTGTAAGGTCCTCCCGCGAGAGGCTCCCTTCCCGTACTCAGAGGAAAGGAACGTCCCTGTCTCTGAAGACCGATGGACACCGAAAGGAATCTGAGTGAACGGACCTCGCTGTTTTCCCTAGTTTACTACTCTGCGCTCATACCGTTTTTTGTATGATCACACTTTTCCATGCCTCTCCAGTCTTCATCTAACCTACCACAAACACTTAGGTTTAACTGCCCCCAAAATAAAAACCAAAAAAGACCACACCATACTCTTTACCAGTCATTCTCCATTTCCCACCCCCCCCCCAACCCCCGGCAACCATTAATGGAACTTTCCAGCACTGTGGATTTTCCTCTTCTGGCCATTTTGTATAAATGTACGCATATAATATTTGGCCTTTTCTTTGGCGTCTTCCACTTAGCATCGTGTCGTAACACAAATCAGGACTTCATTCCTTTTTACGGCCGCATAATACTCCATTGTGTAGGTTAACCATATCTTGTTCACTCGTTCATCAGTGGGACCTTCGGGCTGCTTCTGCTTTTTGGCTGTTATGAATAATCGTTCCACCAGCATTTGTGGATGCGTTTTTCTGTAGATGCTTTCAGTTACATCAAGGAGGGGAATTGCTAGACGATAATGGTGACACTATGTTCAACTTTTCGGGGAATTTCCAAGCTGTTTTCCAAAGGGACAACTCATATTCTCGCCAGTGACACACAAGAGTTCCAACTTTCCACATCCCTCTCAGTACTCGTTATTGTCCTCCCCCTTTCTTGGTCGTCTTGGTTCCCCTGGCAGGGGGTATTTTCTTGACGTTGGTGATTCTTTGAATGAAATAGTTAAAGCATTTGGGCTTTGATGAGAGAGCTCTAAGTCTGGGTTTGCTCTGCCATGCAGGGTACTAAGGCAGGTATATATCTGGAGTAAGTTTTTGGTTTCTTTTTTAACTTCTTGACCCTCAGTTTTCTCATCTGTTAAATGGGAATAATAGGGTTGTTGCACTAATTAAATGAGACAATGCATGTCAAACCCTCAGTATAATGCCTGTAAAGCCCCTTGATAAATGAAAGCGGTCATTATTACTGTCTATCTTTCTTTGCCTCCACGGCTAGACCTCAGGTCAATGGGTCATTACGTTGGTTATTTGACCAGGTAACAACAATGTATGGAGAGTCCATCATGTGCCAGGCACTGTTTTAGGAGCTAGGATTATGGTGCTCAACGAGGAAGAGACCCCACAAGTAGGAAGCTAATATAATACTAGGGCAAGGGCCATGATAAATATGGAAATTCAAAACTAAAGTTGCTAATCGTAGAGCCTTGACAAAATGAAATAGGGTAATGCCATAGTGAGCAGGGTGAGGGTTAGCAGATGCGGCCAGGGCAAGGCCCTCAGAGGAGGTACATTGCAGTTAAGACGCAACTGGAGAGGGGCGCCTGGGTGGCTCAGTCGGTTGAGCGTCCGACTTCGGCTCGGGTCACGATCTCACGGTTCATGGGTTCAAGCCCCGAGTCAGGCTCTGTGCTGACAGCTCAGAGCCTGGAGCCTGCTTCTGACCCTGTGTCTCTCTCTCTCTCTCTCTCTCTCTCTCTCTGCCCCTCCCCCACTTTCTCTCTCAAAAATAAATAAACTTTAAAAAAAAAATTAAAAAAAGAGTAAAAGACCTGACTGGAGATGGAGATGGGGAGGCAGCCACAGAGAGGTGTAGGGAAGAGAGTTCACTCAACAGACCCTCCAACACAGAATCCCTGTGACAGGAGCAGCTGGGAGAGGCTGAGGGGCTGAACGAAGGGAGGGGGAGAGAAGGGGATGGCAAGCCTGAGACCCCAAGAAGACACAGGAGCCGTGCTGGTGACAGCACCGTGCCGATGCTGGGGCCCCAGAGAAGGACGTCAGCGAAACTGGGCCAGACCCTGAGTGTGATACGGGGCAGGAGTTCTGGGGACTGAATGTTCTCCGCGGTTGGCAGGAGCAGAGGAAGTCTCACTGGAGAGCGTCAGCGTGGCATGCTCCCTCCCCGCAAGCCCCTGTCACTCACTCCTGGGAAGGCCTGTCCTCGTTTGGATTTCTTAATATCTGACACAGAGCACTCGGTCACACGTCCGCTGCTGGGGTATCCACAGTGGAACAGTGTATATGACACAGGTGCTGGCACTTTGAATAGTTGGGAGGAGAAAGCCTGGACTCTCTCTGCCTCTCAGGGAACATTCTGGGTGGGCCTGGTGGGTTCGAACACTCGTCCTGTGACACCACAACATCCAAACACAAGCACCGAGGTGGCATCATAGAAAGCCCAACTTTCATCCCGTGAGCCGGCCTGAGTGCTGCCCTTGACCTCTCTGTGGCAGTGCCCGTGGCAGTGGAGGAGTCGGGAGCACTCGTGTGCCACTCGGGGAAAGGATTTCAGACTGGCGCTCGTGTGTTTGTGCTCTGTGCTCTCACACTTTCTTTTTTTTTTTTTTAATGTTTATTTATTTTTGAGACAGAGACAGAGCATGAACAGGGAAGGGTCAGAGAGAGAGGGAGACACAGAATGTGAGGCAGGCTCCAGGCTCTGAGCTGTCAGCCCAGAGCCCGACGCGGGGCTCGAACTCACGGACTGTGAGATCATGACCTGAGCCGAAGTCGGACGCCCAACCGACTGAGCCACCCAGGCGCCCCGTGCTCTCACACTTTCTAGCTCTCTGGCCCTGAGACAGCTCCTATGACACGGCAGCAGCAAGTCCGTGGCACGGAGAGAGTTGAACAGGGAGCCTGGTGCTCAGGAAGCCCTCGATAAGTTCGCTTATTGTCACTTATTATTATTATGTTTACCTACTCCTGCCGCGACGGTTTTAAGAGCCTCCAGTTATGAAGGGTCGCCATGCTTTGAAAAGGATATGAAGAGGCTGAAGGTTATCCCAAGAAGGGCGATGATTAAAATGATAAGAATTTGGGGGGCACCTGGGTGGCTCCATCGGTTAAGCGTCCGACTTCGTGTCAGGTCATGATCTCACGGTTGGTGGCTTCGAGCCCCGCGTAGGGCTCTGTGCTGACAGCTCAGAGCCTGGAACTTGGTTCAGATTCTGTGTCTCCCTCTCTCTGTGCCCCTCCCCTGCTTACACTCGGTCTCTCTTTCTCTCTCAAAAATAAATAAACATTAAAAAAAATAACAAAAATAAAACGATAAGAATTTGAAGATTTGAAGAAAAAGTTGGCATGGGAAGGGTGAGATTATATGAAAGAATGTTATTAAGCAGTTTGCAAGCATAAAACTGGAGAGTTACAAAATGGGGAGGGGGACAAAACCAATATTTTCTTGGTGTAACCCACCATATGCTAAATCCCAGACCGGGGTCTTTCCATTTATTATTGCATTTAATCCCTATTGCAACCCTCTGAAATTGTTGTTGTTGTTGCTATCCCCATTTTACAGATAAGGAAACTGAGGCTGGGAGGCCAAAGGCAAACACTAAGTGATGTGCTGGTGTCTGATTCTGATCCCAATGGTCCTTTCTCTATAACCTAAACCAGGAAAGCCCCAGCTAAACCTATCTCATTATTCTGGAGATTACGAGCGCCACAGATCCCAGTATAATTCCCCAAATGTTACGGTTGCACACTGGTAGTTCTCATGGAGCAACTAATCCAGCCCAGAGAGGCAGATGTGTGAGCATGTAGGTGGAACATTGAAATGAGAAAGTCTCTTTGTGTAGCAAGAACGCGCTTCTGGCAATGTGCAGAGGAAGTGGATTCCTTCTCCTAGGGCTGAGAAAGTCCTTAGGGAGGGGAGAAGAAAGTCACAGGCCTTTTCCAGGGGAGGATTCCCCCCCCCCCCCCCCGGAGACAAGACTCTTTGGGGTCCTCTGGTGGAAAGGCATGGGAAGGGCATCCTTTTCAGCTGGGGCTAAGGAAGCCACAGTATGGAGGTGGGAAGCCATGTGGTTCATTCAGGAAAAGACTTAGGCCACCTGGACAGAAGCATGGAACAGGGTTCCCAGGGGCAGAGGAGCTGGAGAAGGAGAGTGACACCTGAAGGTGACGTGCTTTGCAGGATAAGCTATGGATTTTAGATTCTGTCCTGTAGGCAGTGGGGGGACACTAAAGGCTTCCCAGCAGGTGAACAGCTTGATCGTATCTATGCTTTAGGACATCACCTCTGGCGACTGTGTAAGGGATTCAGCAGGGAAAGAGTGAAGCCATAAAAGTCAGGTTCTTCTAATTTACTTTGCAGTATGCTTGCCTTTGGACCCCATAGGGCCCTTTTGGTAGACAGGAAAGGGGACATTTCAAGGAAGCCGCTGAATCTGGTCTTTTAAAGAGCTCCCGCTCCGTGCCATCTGACCTGGTCTTCTCGGATGCCTGATCAGGAAACCTGCTGTGGTAATGGTGGCACCACCAGCCGTCATTTCCACTGCACTGGAAAGTAAGGAAGGCTTTCCGAGTGTGTCATTTACTTTTGAAACAGTCTCTAGCTGAGATACCAGCATTTTCGAGGCAGAGAGAAGTGGTTGTCTCCAAGAGTTGAGAAGTCTCCAGAAAAAGGCAATAGTTCCCAAGACAGGCAGGGTGAGCAGCATGGTCTGGGGCATTGGAGGAGGCTCAGGCTTCATTCATTCATTCATTCATTCATTCACAGCTGCTCATTGAATGCCTGTTTGTGTCAGGCCTCATGCTGTATACTGGACACGCCAAGGTGAAAAAGGTAAGGTTCCTACCCTCAACAAGGTCTCGGTCTAGTGTAGAAGATGGAAAAGTAAACAGAAAACTATGAAAAAAATGAGAAAGACGTAATAAGGGAAATTCTCAAGGATCACTTAGGAGCAACAGCTAGTTCAAACACTCAGGGAGGTAGAATAAATATCAAGGACCTTGTTGTAAAGATCTTATTTATGAGCATGATTCATGTGCCAGGTTCTGGGCTGGATATCAGCTGCATCATGGAGAATCAGTAGCCATATGATGAGGAGGTAAAGGGAATGACACGTGGAGCAGAGAGAAAGAGCATGACCCATCTTGGAACCTACAAATAGTAAGGCTCAGGATTGAATGAAAGAGATAAGGTTTAGGATAGAATAGGGAGAGAGGGAGCTGGAGAGGTGATAAGTGTGTAACTACAATGGGTCTTACATGTGATGCTGAAGGGTTGGAACAGTCATTAAACTATGGTAAGAAGGAGAGTGATGTGGCACCTGGCTACAGTGATATGGTCAGAGGTTCACATGATATGATCCCGAGGTAAGATTAGAGCATGGTTCAGAAAACTATTTTGAACTTCAGTTAAGTGAAACTAACACAGAAGAAACAATTGAGTCTCTGAACAAAGGCAAGGGCAGTGGGGATGGAGTGGAGGGGACTTACGGGGGAGATACTTGGGAAGGAGAAAGAATTGGCAGGGCTTGGTGACCACTTGGAGTGAGAAGGATCAGGAGTAAGCCTCACAATGTTGGCTTGCCACCAGGTATATAAAAGAAGGTAGTAGATGGCTGGATTGGTCCAGAGACTGGAATTTTGTTGAGGAGAGCAAAATGACAAAGGAGAAGTGAAGATACTCAAAAGATGGTTATGAGACAGTATATTAGGTTTTCTAGACTGGACAGAGAAGGAAATGAAGGAGGATTGATAGACGGCTGGAAACGGCGAGGCGATTGGCCAGAGGTCTTAGTAAAGTCAGACACTAGGTGCAACAGGAGTGAAGGAGTTCGAGAAATGGGAGAATAGGAAACTGGTGGCATTGAGGATTATTGGAGGTTGGAGATGAAACCATTCCAGGGTGTGGCCATCAGTGCGAGTGGCTTGGGTGGAATGGACTAGTCTACTGGGCAGGTCGCCCCTATAGACAGAGTAGTCAGGATGATGGCAGGTCTTGGGATGGAGAGGACAGACCTTGAGCCAGGCACTATGGTCTTCATGAAGCAGGCGAACGACAGCTATAAAAGTGGGTAGAGAAAGGGTGTGGGCTTCTCAGGAGCAATGTTTCTACGAGGATCGAGAAGGTATCGTTTGGAAGCAGATCCAGGAAACTGCTAGGTTGCTTGTCTGGGTGGGACCTGGGCTTCCTTCAGAGGAGTGGGGAGAGAAGGGGCTTTGTCCAGGGGAGGCAAATGTTGGTGAAGCAGAGCCCTCTTGTAAGAGCAGGTTTCAATTCAAACCAGGAAGGGGTCAAGGTGAGAACGCAGGGGGTTATGTACTGTGGTGTCATGTTCCAGAAGCCCCAGAGGAGGAAGGGCAGGAGTCGAGGGAGAGGGCGCCCAAGTCGAGCAGTGCTTGTGACTGGTGCTGCCATTTTCAGTCATCCTGGTCTCTCCCCCTTCACACCTGCAGCCAACTGGTAACCAAGGCCTGTTGATTCTGATTCGTAAATAGCTCTGGGGTCTCTCCCCGGGCTTCCTTTGCCACCGCCAGAGCCCTAAACAAAACTCTCAGGGACCACTGCAATCAATGGCTTCCCTTTGGGCCTCCCTGTCTCCTGCTTAGCTATGCCTCCCCACCCCCTCCCACTGCCCACCCCCTCCGTCCTCCACGTAGCTGACCCAATGTTCTTTTTTGGTCCACAAATCTGATCCCGTTTTCCCACTACTCAACATTCCTCAATGGCCCCGCGATTGTTAACGAGACACCATCTGTCCCATTTGTTTGGCTTCCAGAGTCCTTTGTAATCAGTCTCCCGCTGATCTGTCCCTGTGTCGTCTTCCACTGCTCCCCACCCCCCAACTCTGTGCTCTAGTAATACTCAATTATTTATAGCGCTCAGAACATGTTACTATGTCCTCTCACGTTTCCAGATTCTGCACGCTCCATTTCATCTGCCTACACGTTATTCTCATTTGCCACACCTCGCCCCTGCCAGAGACCGCACCCGCATCCACTCACGTCCTTCTTCCTCTGTGAGTTCGTCCTTCACTCCTCTGGACAACCTAGGGGGTCCTTTCCTTAAACTCCCCCTATACCTTGCACATCACACCACGAAAGCAGGTGTGCGATTATACTATACTGCATGTATGTGACCATTCATCTTCCTACTTGACAATACGCCCTCTTTAGAGAAAAACATTATCTTTTTAGAAAGACTTTTTTTTTAAGAGCAGTTTTAGGCTCACAGCCAAATGGAGGGGAAGGCACAGACATTTCCCACATATCCCCTTGTCCCCACACATGCACATCCTCCTCCGTTATCAATATCCTGCCCCAGAGTGGGACATTGTTAAAATCAGTGAGACTACATGGGCTTACCATTAGCACCCACAGTCTACAGATGGGACTTTAGGGATCACTCTTGGTGTTGTACAATCTATGGCTTTGGACACGTGTGTAACGACATACATCCTCCGTTATAGTACCATACGAAGTATTTTTACCGCCCAGAAAATCCTCTGTGCTCTGCCTATTCATCCCTCTCTCCCGCTAATCCCTGGCAACCGCTGATCTTTTTACCGTCTCTGTAGTTTTTGCCTTTTCCAGAATGTCAGACTGTAATATAGTCTTTGCAGAGACATTGTCTTTTAAGGCTTACATCCAGTGCCTGTCGCATAACTTGGCACATAGTAGGGGTAAACGACCTACAGAATTAATGGTTGACTTAGTGTGTGTTTAGCGAAAGGACACTCGGTGACCTGAATGAAGCACGGTGTATATAATTAGGCTCTAAACTCCAAACGCAGCTCTGCTCTTTTTTTTTTTTCTTCCTTTAAAATTTTTTTACATTTATTTATTTTTGAGAGACAGAGCACAAGTGGGGGAGGGGCTGAGAGAGAAGGAGACACAGAATCTGAACCAGGCTCCAGGCTCTGAGCTGACAGCACAGAGCCCAATGCGGGTCTCGAACTCACAAACCGTGAGATCATGACCTGAGCTAAAGGCGAGCACTCAACTGATTAAGCCACTCAGGCGTGCCATGCTCTGGGCTGTCTTGAAGCTAGTAGACTATGTCTGATTCAGTTCATCTCCAGACCTCATCCCCAAGGCTAGCGCATATATATATATATATATATATATATATATATATATATATATTTTATGAAGGGGACTCAACAGATATGGAATGAGGACACAGTCCCTGACCTCAAAAAGTCTATGGTAGACCGGTAGTCTAATGTTTCTGCAACATGCTATTCCACTCTCCTGCCTCTTCAGCAGTCACTAGGAAGGGTCTAAGGACTACAATCACTTGTTCATTCATTCATGTATTCAACAAGCGCTGCATTCTGCTTTTTAACTGGAAGCTTTTGGAAGGGCAAGGCTGTGGTTAGATGGCTGGTGCTGTACTGCACAGGCTGAGAATCCCATGGGAATAGACTCTTGCCCTCAAGGCATCCCATGCCTAAACCTTGGGGCTCCAGGGAGCCTTCCCTGCCCCTGCCTGGCTGACTATTCCAGCTCCCCAGGCTTTCTCCCCTGCGAGCCTTGTTGTACTCCAGTCAGAACTAGACAGTTTGGCATTAATTGCTCTCTAATTGTTTCAAGTGTGCTATTTTTATCTCCGAGGACTTTGCACTCTCCTTGCAAACCGCCTGGTCTTTCAGTTTCACATTGCCACTGTGCCCCCAGCGCCCGGTAAAAGCTTGCTGATTGATTTGCTATGAGGGGTAATTATTTCGAGGCTGCCCTGGGATATGGATCTCTCCTGAAATTGTTGCTGCTTCTGCCCCCTGCAATGCCCTCCCACTCTCAGCACCTCCCACTGGCTGTTGCTTCCATGGGTGTCTCTAGAACCTCCTCTGTTTCTCCTTCTCTCTGTCTACTCCCCCTTCTCTCTGTCTATGCCTCTGGGGTTCTCTCTTTTCACCAGTGCTCCTTTTGCATAAGGGCTCTCTTGGCCAGAGCTGTTATTCTTATCAGCTGCCTCACCATCTATTTTTATCTCTCCACGCAAAGCATTAAATACTTCTGGGACCTGCTAGGGTGAATGAAGCTTCCACTTTGAATTTCTGCATTTTCAGTTTTATTATCTCAAGACACAAAGAAAGGGGTCTTGGGGGAAAGATGGAGCTGAGGTGAGGTCAAGTGGGAAGAGAGGCTTCTTTCTAGACGGGCAAGCAGTGATTGCTGAGAGGAGGGCTAGGGAGGGGCAATCACCGAGGCTCCCAGCTCCTTGTTATTTAGTCTCGGAAAAAAAGACAGTAAGGCGGTAGGGACAGCATGGAGTTTTGCTTCCGAAGTGCATCTTAAGGTTCAGAGAAGCTCAGAAATTTTTCTGAGAATTGCCATCATGGCTCTCCAGACTGTTTGAAACTTGCTTACCCTGACAGTAGACTGAATCATAAGATCTGTTACAGCTCTTGGGGCCTTAGAGAGGGTTTTGTCCCACCTCTTCCCAAGTGTGAGCTCTTGGGCAGAATCTGAGCCATTCAGATTTACGAGGCCACTACTTCCATTGAGGAGAGGCGCAGTGGTGATAACTATTTGGCAGATCAATCCAGCAATATTTATTTGCCGCCTAGAATGCTGGTACCAGAGCATCAGGGTTAAGAGGCTGGGCTTGGCTTCACGTGGACCTGGGTTTAAATCACAGATGCAACATTTTCTGCAGGAGTTCAGGCAGGTTACTCAAACTCTCTGAACCTCAGGTTTTTCATAGATAAGTGCGCATAATTATACTTCATGGGATTATTATGAGGATTATTGAGTCAGGGAAAGCACTTAGTGGAATGCCTGGTGCATAGCAAGTGCTCATTTGAGAGCTCATAATATTATTATCCCAAGGGCAACTATTACCTTCTTCCTAACCAGACTCCATTCCAGTGCTCACCCAAATCCTTCGGGAACCCTGGGCAAAGTCATCTACATGGTGAGACACCCAGGGGCCACATGAACAAGCCCCAAGTGACAAACATGAGGCACCTGGGGCGCTTTCCGTTGGCTGTGATTGTTCAACCGCTTCTCTTAAGAGACCAAAACCAGGATGTGGCCCCTCTACAAGCCGGACTTAAAACTGAGGACCCGGCTCCAAAGAGCACCAATGAGCTGCCTGAGTTGCCTGCCAATCTCGACCAGTCAGGGCGAGGCCCTTCTGACCAATCAGGACGAAGCTCTACCAGGCAGGACAGGACGCTTCAAACCAATCAGGATGAAGCACTTTTTTTTTTTTTTTTCCTTTTCCTTATTGGCACTTTGGCCTGCGTGGGAGCCTGAGCTGTTGCTTCCTCTGTGTGAGTAGCGCCTCCTTTCTGTTTGTGGGTGCTCCTCTAACTACCCTCTGTTGGTGCTGTGTCTCCAGCTGTCTCTCTGATAGAATTGTTCTCGGTGCTTTTGACTTTTGTGTCCTTGTCGGGCTCGAGAACGCGACTCCGGTACCGATAGCAACCAATCTTGTGGACCTCGGCTGTGTGTTCCGTTGGGTAGGAGCATTTAGAAAGAACAAAGGGTGACCGGAGCCCCTTGCAGAGCTGTCTTGGGTGGCGGGGACTCACTTGGCCTTTTCTGTGAATACAGTCCGACCCTCTTCAACAGAATATCCCTGCCATAAAATATATCCCCCTCCTTGCCAACCAGTGCGGTGATCCAGGTCATTTATCGCTTCTTTGGTGAGCAGATAATGTAGTGCAGGTGTAAAAAGCAAATGCTCTGAATATGGAAACCCCTGGATTCAAATGTTGCCTCCATTATATATCGGTAGGCTAGTTGTTGAACATTGCTAAGAGAGCTTTGTTTCCTCGCGTCCAAAAGTGGGGTGATAAGAATGCATGATTAACAGACCATGCATAAGAAACACTCAACACGGTTCCTAGCCCATAGGGCTTGTTCGGTAGATGGTGGTGCACGTTGTAGTTGAAGCGTGGTGGTGATTGATGATGTTGCTTCCTTCCTGGGACACCTGCTGCGTTTTACTCCTTTGCAAATGCCTGCCGCTCTCCTTCACACCTAGCACTTGAAGCTCAGTTCAGGCCGGCCTAGACTTGAACCTAAATTTGTCTGCAAACAACCTCAGAGCACTTCCAGGTTACTGTGCTTCATCAGTGAAGCCGGGCCCAGAAGCAGTCAAGAACCTGGCAAAGCTCCTTCTGGCTGACTTGGCACCGCCGGGGGGATGGGGGGGGGGGGGGGACCGTGTCAAACACTTCTTCCCCCGAAAGGCTGCAGAGGCTGCCTTTCACAATGCAGAGCAGACACCACACTCCCAGACAAGTTCCTAATTAACGACACATAATCAGTGCCTTTCAGTGCCTTTCAAATGTGCATATGTTATTCTCTGCCCAGCTAATTAAGTGCACTAAACATTTCATGGTTCAAGATGGAGCCTGGGTTATCAGAAAAGCCCATTAGAACCAGCCCAGATTCAGAGCTCAGATGGAAAAGTTAAAGGAGCGCCTGGGTGGCTCAGTCAGTTAAGAGTCAACTCGGTTTCGGGTCAGGTCATGATCTCACGGTTTCGTGGGTATGTGCCCCACATCCGGCTCTGCGCTGGCAGCTGGGAGCCTGCTTGGGATTTTCTACTTCTCTCTCTGCCCTTCCCCCAGTGATGTTGTCTCTGTCTCTATCAAAGTAAATAAACTTAAAAAGATGGAAAGATTCTGATCCAGTTTCCACTGAGCTGATAGTCTTTTTTTTTAAATTTATTCATTTATTTAGAGAGAGAGAGAGAGAGAGAAACAGGGCAGGGGAGGGGAGGGACAGAGAGAGAATCCCAAGCAGGCTCTACTCTGCACAGAGAATAACATGGGGCTCAGTCTCATGAACCTCGAGATCATGACCTGAGCCCAAATCAAGAGTCAGGTGTTTGACCAACTGAGTCACCCAGGCGCCCCTGAACTGATGGAGCCTTTAACACAGCCCCTCACCCTCTCTAAGCCTCTTTGCAAGTAGGGCCACAGAGGCTTTCTACCTCTTAAGGCTGTTACAACTGAAGCAGTCACGATCATCCCTGGGGAAGTAGGGACCTACACTAAGGCACACAGTAATTACTCCTCGCCTTTGCTAGAACCTTGTTTTCTAGGCAGGAAGGGTGGTCAGCTTCACATAAAAGCGATGTGTGTTTGTGCCTTCTGGGGTGTGGGCTTTAGACATCATCTTGTGCGATCCTCATGACCATTCCTACCCACCAGAAAAATAAAGTGCCTTCGAGGAGCTCCCAGGGGGCTCATCCAGCTTGTGAACGGCCGAGCCACAATGTGAATCCAGGTTGACCCAATCTTAAAAACCCAGAATTCATTCTTCTTGCTCCCCCATGCAAAATATCATCCTCCTTGGCTAGGTCCTCTCAGGTAGCTTCACCCTCTTTTCCGGTTCCCTCTCTTCCCGCCCCTGTATCTCACCACCCCGCCCCGTTAAAAGACACTCTCTTCCGTCACATCCGTTGAGGACCCCGCAGCGTCTCTTCTTTGGTGAGGTCTACCTAGTTAACCTGATGGAATATTCTTTGCGGGTTTGTGAGCCTAATGCTACCATTCTCCTCCCTCCTCCCAGCCCCAGTAATTTAATTACTTGAATAGGAGCCTTCTGGAAAGAATGTGATACTCTGCAATCACACCAGAGATTACCTGCTGGCTCCACCCCTACCAGGAGTTGCCCTGAGCAACCACGCTTATGGAAGTTGCGTGATCATGGGAGCGAAGCCAGAAGGTTCACTGGGTGCACAATTTATGGAGATTAATATAGAACAGGGTTATAAGGTGAGGGGAACAGCCAGCAGAGATTGGGAGCTGATGCGGACAAAGGCAAGATGACAGAAGTTATAATGCGTTAGAGCCGGAGGGCTGGCTTTACTCGGACAGACCAGAGGGACCGGGGAACAACAGATGTCCCTTCTCTCGGAAAGCCTGCGTTCTCTCCTTTCCCTTGCTCTCCAAAGCCTTTCTGGTCACAGAGGCGGCGCTTGCAGTAATGAGTTGCAGGTGGTTGCGAAGCCTTCATTTTTGATTTACCACCAGGTTCCAGGCATGGAAGGGGCAGCTGAGAGGGCCTCATCCAAATCAGTTGCACGAGGATGTTTATTCCACATTATTACACTCCGGAGTCGTCTTCCACGACTGCAGGGTAGATAGGGACTGGGAGGCACTGTGTTTGAGCACAGGGAGGGTGACCACCATCTAGGCTGCCCCTCGTTTGCGTTCTCTCTCTGTGCCTCTCCCCACCCCCCCCCCACACCTCACGATGGAAATCAGGAGCAGGTAGACAGTGGTTCATTGTTGCTAGACCTGAGAGAAAGAGAGAGAGAGACTAACAAGCAGGGGAGGGGCAGAGACACACACACACACACACACACACACACACACACACACACACACACACACACACACAAAATCTGAAGCAGGCTCCAGGCTCTGAGCCGTCAGCACAGAGCCCAAGGCCAGGCTCGAACCCACAGACCTTGAGATCATGACCTGAGCCAAAGTTGGACACTTCACTGACTGAGCCATCTGGGTGCCCCACCTTTCTCATTTTCTTAGTCACCAACCTCTTGCTTTGTCGCTAGACCTCTTCCCTTCTAACCTCTCTCTCTCTCTCCCCCCTCCCCCCTCCCTTCCCCATCCCCCCACCCCGTTCCTGCACCTGTTTAGGCAGAACAATGTAGCTACCTCTTACCCCCTCTCAGCCATGTGCCAAGTCCTAAGGGATGTCTTTTCACAGCCCAAAATGACCCAGCAAGGTGTTTTGCTAAGTCTGTCCTAATTTTTAATTTCGATTAATTACAATGAAATAAAATTCAAATTTCAGTTCTTCCGTGGCTCTAGCCATGTTTCAAGGGGCTTCACAGCCACACGTGGCTAGTGGCTACTGTGTCGGGCAGTGGAGACAGCAAAAAGTTCCACTGGTCAGCACCACAGCTGAACGAAGACCGATCCCCCCCGCCCATGAGATTGTGTCACTGGCCATTGGACTAACCCCTTTCCCTGCCTCGCTCGTTAAAGTTTACTGAGTCCTTTCGCTGTGTGGGGTACTTTTCACGCGTTTTGTGTCATCGTCCCAACAGTTCTTTAAAGTAGATAGCGTTTTCCGGGTCGCACACAGGAGGAGCCTGGATTTCTGACAGCCAGTGCAGCTGGTCCGTGTTCTTTCCTCTGCGCCAAAGCTCACTGGTAGTGATGGAAAGATAACACCGAGCAGGTAACTGGGGGGGCCGGACGGGGAGAGAAGAACAGGAGATGGCGTTGTCAACCGCGTAGTATAGTCTTAACTAAGTTTTAGGTAGGATTTTCTCACCCTTAAGGGTTCAGTCCCCAAATGGGGTTACTGACCAGGAAGCTCAAAGGCTCTTTTTTCCAGGGGATGGAATCTGTACTTTGCTTTTTTTTTTTTTAAATTTTTTTTTTCAACGTTTATTTATTTTTGGGACAGAGAGAGACAGAGCATGAACAGGGGAGGGTCAGAGAAAGAGGGAGACACAGAATCGGAAACAGGCTCCAGGCTCTGAGCCATCAGCCCAGAGCCCGACGCGGGGCTCGAACTCACGGACCGCGAGATCGTGACCTGGCTGAAGTCGGACGCCCAACCGACTGCGCCACCCAGGCGCCCCGATGTACTTTGCTTTGATGGCTGCTATTGCTTGCGGCAGAAACCTGTGTGGAGGGACAGACCGGAGCCCTCCTTGGAGAGAAACCAGCAGCGATGGAAAACTGAGGTGGTGATAGAGCTAGCGATCCCTCCCCCACACCAGCTGCTCCCAATGCTTCCTTCTGTTCTTTGCTCCACAGAGCAGCCTTCCAGGTCAGAGCCACCCCCTCCTGCTTGGGAAAACCTGCGTTTCTGTAGGTTGAGCCCGGAGCTGACCCAGTTCCATCAGTTCCCCACCCCCCCCAACCCCCGGGGGGGGGAGGCCTGGGTTCGATGATGGCGCCATCTGCTGGCCCTTTCTCACGCTGCAGCCGCTGTTGTGTTCTTTCTCGGAATCCGGTGGTTCTCCAGGTTTGGTCCCTGGAATCACCTGTATCACCTGGCACTTGTTAGAGATGCAAATTCTGAGATTCTGCTCACTGAATCAAAAATTAGATTGAGTCCCAGCTGCTCGGGTTTTTTTTTTTTCTAAAATTTTCTCTTAATGTTTATTTATTTTTGAGACAGAGACAGAGCATGAATGGGGGAGGGTCAGAGAGAGAGGGAGACACAGAATCCGAAGCAGGCTCCAGGCTCTGAGCTGTCAGCACAGAGCCCGACGCGGGGCTCGAACCTACAGACCATGAGATCATGACCTGAGCCGAAGTCGGACGCTTAACCGACTGAGCCACCCAGGCGCCCCCCAGCTGCTCGGGTTTTAACGAGCCCCTCGAGTGATCCTGCGGCACTTGGGAATCACTGATTTAGGAGATCCAACACCGTTTGTTCATTCCTCAAGTCAGCAATTATTATTCCCCCTTCTAGGCAAACATGACCAATGCCCGACCCCCTCCCCCATCACACACACGTGCTGTCGCCTCACATCTCTGTGCAGTAGGGAAGGGAAGCACTATGATCACCCCACTTTCCAGACAAGGAGGAAGTGATAACAGCAGACTGACCCAGGACCACACAGCTTGTAAATAGCAACGTTGGGTCCCATGCTCAGGTCTTTGCGTGTCCAAACCTGGGCTGTTCACCAAACCGCACATTACCAACTTCTCCATGAGTTGGGGGGGGGGGTGGAGGAGGTGGGAGGGGAGAAACCTTCCCAAATCGTATACAACTGAAACTTGCCGTGCTGCCTGAACTCGCCAGCAACTTTCACACGGGGTTACGGGGTTACGTATTCCTTTCAGAAGGCCTGCAGAGAGGCTAATTATCGCCCTATCACCTGCCACCTAGCCGGTCCCTCCCCATCTCTCCCGTTGACCGACCGGCATAGGACATTACTGGGTGGATTGTGGCAGGGAAAGCAGGGGAAGACTTAAATGCACTGCCTGGGTGCAGAGCTTCAGGGCCCACGGAAAGGCAGGAGTTTAACTAGACTGCTTAATTGGGGATGGAGAGGGAGAAACAATGGGACCAAACAGAAGCAGAAAAATTCTGGAAGGAAGAAGAGGTAAGACCAGAAGGCAAACTCGGACTCCTCTTTTACCAGTTAGCAGCCTCTGAAGCAGCCCTTCAAGCCCACGACAGGCTGTCCATCCACAGCAAACGTTCGTGGAGCACCTGTGACGAGCAGAGCATCACACGATCAGTCCCCTGCCTACAAGGGACACGCTTGTTGTGCAGCAGAAGAGACGCGGGGCTAAATGTGTACAGACACTCCGGGTTTAAATGCTCTTGGCCATAAAAATATTTTAACAAATAGCAGTATTTTTGGAATAACAACGGTAACATTTATTGAGCACTTAACCAAATGCTAGGCAGGGTTCCAGACCTGAGGCGACCAGGGTGGCCGAGGGAGAGTTACCACCACTTTAAAAAGTTCCACTTCTGGTCTTTAGCTTTGCAGGCCTGGGAACTGGATTTTGTTTAGTCTCCTCTCTGTTTATCTGGCTCATCGCTATCAGATTCACAGGGAAATATATTAACCAGAACGGCAGTACGTCCATTTACAGCCCAGTCTACGACATTCGTGAGTCCGTTCATCTTCTTTCCTTATGAAAATCTATAGGCACGTCACTTGGTGGGCATGGGATCAAAGCAGGGGGCGTTAGGTGAAGGGATTGGGGAGTGTCAGAGAGAGAGAGCCTGGATGCTGTCTCATCTTTGGCCCTGGAAACACCTGGATGGCTCAGAAGACACCTAGATGCTCACATGAAGGCTCAGGGGACCCTCTGCCTGGATCAGGGCTGGAGACACACGAGCCCTGGTCTGGCTGCCCATCCTTTCTGCATCCCTGCGGGATTGCAGCCAGGCTGCAATGCGGGTCATCTGATTTCAGCTTTAGTCTCAAGGTTCTCTGGTCCCTGTGGTTGGTGTTGTCTTGCCACACTCCCAGGATTATACCCACGACTGTCTGTCAAGGTAGTTTCACCACAGATAAACTCAGCCTCGTGTATGCTGTACTGATACTTAAGTTGCTCTATCAGGAAGATGGCCTTTTCCTGACCACAAGCCCCAGTGCCAAGGCTGCCCCCGGAGCTGGCTGGCCATAAGACAGGCCCAAGCATCTGCTCTCAGCCATCATTTCTCAGCCTCCCCTGTTCTCCCCCGTCTTTACCTTCAACACACACAGGGTCAGGGAGATCTGGAACAAAAACGCAGAGGGAGAGACTTTGAACCAGCCGGTGGCTTCTCTGTCTCTCCCAAGAGCTGTTTCTTCCTTACTCATCTTTGTATCCCCAGAAGCTAGAAGAGTTTCCAGTGCTGGTTACAGATTAATAAATCAATAAATGCCTCGTAGACGAATGGAAAGAGTTCTGGTCTGTGGATCAATACATTTAGAGTCTAAAATTGTTTCGGTACCATCACTAACTTACTTTGGGATCTGTGACTAATCACTTGGTGGCTTGGTTCTCTGTTTCCCCAGACATAAGATAGGAGAATCATCCCTCCTCCCTTCCTGCTTCAAAAGGACATTAGGCAGGTGCATTTGATCACTGCCAGAGACTGAACTTCTGCCAAGTTATAGAAGTTATGTATCACTTTTCCATCTTTTTTCCATCTTAAGATAGGCGATAAAGCATGAAGGCTTCTGGGCACTAAATAATACGTTTTCTAGTTCCATCACGTTGGTCTAACAGGGTCTCAAAACGCCGGAGGACACATCTTGTCCCACCAAGCTCTCGGGAATAATAAGATGATGTCTGTAAAGTATTTGATGGCTCCTAAAGTTGCTGCTCATCAATTTGCACCGCTGTTTTGGTTCGCAGTTGATTCCACGTGCATGGTTTCAATGCTCAGAGAAGCGTTTTAAAAATGTAGGAATTATGGGGCGCCTGGGTGGCTCAGTCTGTTGAGCATCCGACTTCCCCTCAGGTCACGATCTCGTGGTTTGTGAGTTCAGGCCCCGCGTCGGGCTCTGTGCTGACAGCTCAGAGCCTGGAGCCTGCTTCCGGATTCTGTGTCTCCTCCTCTTTCTGCTCCTCGCTTCCCCGCTTTGTGCGCTCACTTTCTCTCTCTTTCTCTCTCTCTCAAAAATAAATAAACATTAGGGGCGCCTGGGTGGCTCAGTCGGTTAAGCGGCCGACTTCGGCTCAGGTCACGATCTCGCGGTCCGTGAGTTCGAGCCCCGCGTCAGGCTCTGGGCTGATGGCTCAGAGCCTGGAGCCTGTTTCCGATTCTGTGTCTCCCTCTCTCTCTGCCCCTCCCCCGTTCATGCTCTGTCTCTCTCTGTCCCAAAAATAAAAAAAAAAATAAAATAAAATAAATAAATAAATAAGTAAATAAATAAACAAACATTAGATTGTTTTCAGTGTAGGAATTAGGCCTGAAAAAGGGATATGAAATGAAATGGTTTCTAGAATTTAGTGATTTGTGGCTCTTGGTCAAGGAAACCCTGGTGCTCACTGAGATTGTGGGTTCTTCACTGAAGACCAAGTCAGACCTCATGATGCCAGGCCCCTGGATAAAGAGTCTCTGGACCAGGGCCCCAGCTCCTTCCTGCCCCTTGGCTAAGCTCCCTCCTCCCAGCATGATGTCCCCTGGAGCACATTGACTGATCTACCCTGTGTGATGCAGATGATCCTGGCTGGGTCAGTTCTCATCCCAAGGCTCTGTGAGTGCTCTGCCCTCTAGCCAGCCATGCGGGCACTTTCTTTCACACTGGAAATCTCAGCCTTCAAGAACTCAGAAAGTATAATCAGCTGTTCAGATTTTCAAAGGACAGATGTAATAGGCAAAAATCCATTTCAAAGCCTGAGGCTGGAGTGAATAGTGGTAATAAAGTGAGGACAGTTTATAATCACTAATCCTCTCCTGAAAGCATTTCTTGGTAATATCTCTCGATAATCTCTTTCTGCCTCTCGCCCGGCCTTCATTTTCCCTGCCACCTCCACCCTCCTTGTCTGAAACACATAAAGAAATGGTTTTTTTATCTAATGAATTTTTGAATAAAATTGCGTAATCTGTTTCTTAATTTTAAAAGCAAGAGAGTTGAGCATTTTGCATTGCCTAAAGGAAAACCAAGTTGTTTTTCATTTTTACCTGGGGGGAAGGGAGTAGAGGGAAGGATTGACTGTGTGGGTAGGAAAATGATCCCCTATCTTTGACACGAATTTAACTTTTCTCTTTGGCTTTCAGACTTTTTCCTAATTCAGTGCCACCCTATGTAAGCAACTGTAGTTCCAATCTTCTCCCAGCATGGATGCTGGTGTCTAGCCAGAAGAGTCTCTGTGGGGACCTTGACTTTCTGTACCGGTGGCCTCCTGAAGGACGGGCGTGGGTTCTGATACCACAGGCTGGGCCACTTACCAAATCATTCAGATTCTCCGAACTTCAGTTCCCTACTCTGCAGCTCAGTGCCTGGCCGACCTAATTCACAGTCAGTGAGAGGAAAAATTATAAAATAAAGCTGTGGATAGGTTGGAAGTATTCGGGGAAATGTAAAGTTCTGTGTGAATGGACAATGCTTTATTTCCTGACCTCTGGAATGCGTTTTTCCAATTTCCTGGTCAACTAGCTCCCATTCATTCATCAGTGATCACTATCAATCCCTACTTTTTTTTTCTTTTCTTTTTATTAAGGAAAAAAATTAAACCTACACAAAAGCAGAGAGACTAGCATAATGAACTCCCAGCTACTCATCTCACCCAGCTTCCATGATTGCATTAATGGAGAGTCTTATTTCATTTATATTCTTGCCTACCCCTGATTGTTTTGAAAAAAAAAAAATCTCGGATAAAAGATACATGTATATATATACTATATATATAAATATATATGCTATAAGTACTATATATACTATATACTATATATACCATAGCACATATATATACTATATACGTACTATATATATATAGTATAGTATATACTATACTATACTAGTATATATAGTATACTATATATAGTATATATATATACACACTGTGGTATATATACTATATATACTATATATATAGTATATATATATATAGTATATATATATATATACTAGTATATATAGAATACTATACTATGTATAGTATATATATATATACACTATGGTATATATAGTGTGTGTGTATATATATACATATATATACATATATATGTATATACATATATATGTGTGTGTGTATATATATATAGTGTGTGTATATATATATACACATATATATACACATATACATATATATATAGTGTGTATATATATATATAGTGTGTGTGTATATACATATATATGTGTGTGTATATATACATATATATATACATATATATATACACATACACACACACACACTATATATATTATATAAACGTGGTTGGTTTTGGTTGCTATGTCTCGCTAGTCTCTTTTGTTTATGAATTACCTCTGTCCTTACTGTTTTCTTTGCAATTTATTTGTTGAAGAAGCTGAGTATGAGCTCTGTGGAATCCACGACGTTTTGGATTTGGTCGACTGCAACTCTGTGCTGTTCTTTAATATTTTCCTCCTTTCCCTGTGTTTTTTCTATAAACTGGTCATTGGATCCTGAGGCAAGACCGGATCGCTTTGGCTATTTTTCAGGAAGAATGTTTGTGGCCCCGTTGAGTACTTCCTATCACTGCCTGTTATTTGCCGTGTTCATATCTCGGGGACGTTCACTAGCATCGCCAATGGAGTCAGGAGGTGACAACGGAATCTGTCACTTTACGAAGCACCCCATCTGCTTCTCACCTAATGGTTTCGGCGGCCACTTGTGATGGTTTTGTAATGCGTCAGCATGCCGAGGCAAGACTAGTCTTCCTGTGTGTTTCTGGTTGGGATGGGATGCAAAGGAAATTGTTGCGAGGGGCGGTAGGCTAACGGAAGTGGCAGCCACCATCATCTCACACCCATTTGGCTTGGCCGTGAGCTCCCTTCATTGCTGGGAAATAGCAGCCAGGCCTGCAACACCCCACCCACCCCAGCGGGTCCCCTTTCAGCCCCCCCACCGCCCAGGCTGTTGCGTGTGTTAGTACCACAACGAGGCCCCAGCTTCCGCAGGACACCCATACCATCAGCATCAGAGACAAGAATCCCCAAGGGTCGGGCCATCTTCCTGGACTCCGCTGCAATTTACACCCGTCTTCCCTTTCCAACTGCCTGCCCCGGGGACTTGAAGCCTGAGCCCCAAATCGGATCCGTTTTTCATTAGCGGTTGCAAGATGGTGATCTTCCAGTTGTAGCAATCCCTTTGCTGAAACGTTTAGTTGAAATTACTGAGTTGCAGTCTCAGTAGTCGATGCAGAATACTTGTTTCTTTCCCCTCGGTTTTCTTCTTCACCAGCTTTCAAAATAATGAATTGATTCCTAAGCACCTTCCAAAGGTAATCACTTAATTTCATTTGCTTACTTTTTTAAGGATCATTTTCAACTCGCAGACTTTAATATATTTGCCGTGGCACTGTAGTTGTTATTACTATGATGTTTACATTATCTTGCCTTTGGCTAATGGGAGATCATTCACGTGGGCTCCTAGATCTTTTTGACACAGTCCCTGTGGTCTCTGACAACCTCCCTGCCTTCCCGTGCGACAGAATGTTCCAGGCTGCCCTTTGATGTTTCCTGTCCCAGCCTTGAAAACAGCATTTATCCAAGAAGGCATGGTTGTTTTCAGTTGGAAATCCTATTTAGAGACACAATCTGGGTGTAGGGATGCTCATTATTTGGGGGTTAGTCATGGTTTCCAGACCTTTGCAGTGAACAGAGCAAAGAAATACGGCTTTTTAAAGAAAATACGTCATAAGTTCTCACTTTTCAAGTCAAATTTAAGATTATGGGATTTTCCATTTGGTTCATTCATTTTATATTTACATCTCTCCTTTTTAAAAAATCCTTTTTTTAAGTTTATTTATTTTGAGAGAGAGAGAGTGCGAGCAGGGTAGGGGCAGAGAGAGAGGAGAAAGAGAATCCCAAGCAGGCTCTGCACTGCCCGTGCAGAGCCCAGTGTGGGACTCAAACCCACGAACTGTGAGATCATGAGCTGAAATCAGAGTCAGATGCTTAACTGACTGAGCTGCCCAAGCACCCCTCTCTCATCTTCTGCTAAAAGGCTTGGACCCTAAATATTTATTTATTTATAAATAATTATTTATTTGATATATCCTAGTCTACACACACACTTAATCGTTCCTGAGTAATACTGACATAGCATATATGCTAATACAGTATATATATAGGATATAGTATATAATACTGTATATATAATACAGTATATATATAGGATATAGTATATAATACTGTATATATAATACAGTATATATATAGAATATATATGTATATTCTCTAAAAAAATTATATTTTTTTATTTTTTTAATGTTTATTTATTTTGAGAGAGAGAGCAAGCACATGCACACAAGCAGGGGAGGCACAGAGAGAGAGAAAGAGAGAGAGAATCCCAAACTAGCTCCTCTGTCAATGTAGAGCCTGACAGGGGGCTCAATCCCATGAACCATGAGATCAAGTGAGCTCCATGCCCAACATTGGGCTTGAACTCATGACCCCAAGACCAAGAGTCACATACTCCACTGACTGAGCCAGCCAGGTGCCCCTGTCTGTCTCTGTTTAAACCATCAACCTGATAAACACTTAAGTTCATTTCTTTAATTTTGCTCTCAATATTTAGGGATTGTATATATGTTTTTCAGTTTTCTTTTGTGATTATATAAGATATTTTAGTATATAGTTCCAAATTCACATGTATAAAATTCGATGCCATGTTGATTTAAAATGTGTCCACAAATGTTTAACACTCCCCTTGAGTGCGGATTGGACTCAATATCTTGCATCGAACAAACAAAATAAGAAACAAATGTCAATGTGTGATTTCTAAGACTAGGCCATAAAAGGTATTACAATTTCCTCTGCTGTTTTTATTTTTTATAAATTTTTTTAAATGTTTATTCATTTTTGACACACACACACACACACACACACACTCTCTCTCACACACAGCAGGGGAGAGGCAGAGAGGGAGGGAGACACAGAATCCGAAGCAGGCTCTAGGCTTTGAGCCCTCAGCATGGAGCCCGATGCGAGGCTTGAACCCACACACCATGAGATCGTGACCTGAACCAAAGCCGGATGCTTAACTGACCGAGCCACCCAGGCACCCCTCCTCTGCTCTTTTTAGATAACTTGTGGTAGAGGACACCAGCTCCCACATCATAGGGAGGCCCAAGCAACCCTATGGAGAGATGAGGTCCATGAGGCCTCTTGCCAACAACCGTGTGAGGGAACCATAGTGTCGGTGGATCCTCTAACCCAGGCAAACCTCTTGATGACTGAAACTCAAACCAACATCTTGACTACCATCTCCTGAAATACCTTGAACCACAACCCAACTAAGCTGCTCCTGGATTCCTGATGCTCAGAATTTATGTGACATAATAAAAATGTATTGCTATTTTAAACCACTAAGCTTCTGGAACAATCTGTGATGCAGTAATTGACAACTAATACAGGAGCATTCAGAGAAGTCTAGTTTCTGTTCCTGTCTCTTCATACCCTGGAAGTTAACCAGTTTTTTTTTTTTTTTTTTTCCTGGCTAATGTTTGTCCTTCCACTGCTTTTGTTTTATAAATATAAGCAAATGTGTATATATTTGTATTATGCATGTTTCTTAGATTAAAATTACTATATTATACAATCTGCTGAACTTTGCAGTTTTCTTTTTTTAATGTTTATTTATTGATTTTTGAGAGAGAGCACACGAGTCGGGGGAGAGAAAGAGAACACCAAGCAGGGTCTTGAACTCATGAACCATGAGACCATGACCTGAGCCAAAACCAAGAGTCAGATGCCCAACTGACTGAGCCACCCAGCCACCCCTGAACCTTGCGGTTTGTAATTAACAATGTTTAATGGAAATTATTCCAAAGCTGAGTAGAGAGATAGTTTTCATGCTTTTTAAAAATTTATTTCTTTAAATTCAAGTTAGTTAACATACAGTGTAGTCTTGGCTTCAGGAGTAGAACCCAGTGATTCATCACTTACATATGACACCCAGTGCTCATCCCAACAAGTGCCCTCCTTCATGCCCATCACTCATTTAGCCCATCTCCTCACCCGCCTTCCCTCCAGCAACTACAGTTTGTTCTCTATATTTAAGACTCTCTTACGGTTTGCCTCCCTCTCTGTTTTTATCTTATTTTTCCTTCCCTTCCCCTGTGTTCATTTGTTTTGTTTCTTAAATTCCACAGATGAGTGAAATCAGAGGATATTTGTCTTTCTCTGCCTGACTTACTTAGCATAATACTCTCTAGTTCCATCCATGTTGTTGCAGATGGCAAGATTCCATTCTTTTTCATCACCGAGTAATACTCCATCGCATATAAACACCACATCTTTATCCATTCATCACTTGATGGACATTTGGGCCCTCTCCATAACTTGGCTATTGTTGACAGTGCTGCTGTAAACATTGGGGTGCATGTACCTCTTTTTGACAGTTGCTTAGCCTTCTAATCTGTAGATGAACCATAGATGACTCAGTCTGCCGGAGTTGTGTTGCTTCCGTCTTTAGCACTGCAAACAGTGCATATGAAATAGGGTGCCTGTGTGTTTTCACCGTTTTGCTGGTGTATCTTTGGAATCCGTTCTTAAGCGCACTCTTTTTGAAATGGTTCTATGACTTCAGGTCTCGCGGCTCTCCCTTGCTCCCCCCTCCCAGAGTTTATTCCGTATGATACGGCACCTGTTTGCCTTTATTTTGTATGATTCTGAGCTTCCCAGGTGAATCTTAGTTCTGTACCTATGAGACTGTGCCGTGGTACTGCCCACGTAAGGCAGTCACAGTGCCAACCTAGTGCTGTCAAGAGATGGGGTTTACAGATGTGACCTAGAGAGGGGTGCGAGGACAGTGATGGGGGTCAGAGCACGCCACAGGGGAAATCTTTTTTATAGTAGGTGTTCCAAACAGGAAGCAACTTTTCCTGAAAGAGAGAAAAATAGCATTCCATCCCACTCGTATCCCGATGACAAGCGAGGTAACGGACATTACTTGGAAGAGTAATGTGGGAGATTATTAAGATCTAAGATACGAAGTGAAGAGGACTCAGGTTAGAGGGAGAATCGTTTCTGTGTGACCCGGCAAAGCAGGCAGCCCGGGTCTCACCAAGCACAGCGGCTGGATGTAAAGCCTCTGCAGAGACAGATTCTATTTAAATTGAACATCTAGAACTGGGGGAACAACGATTAAGAACCTGGGGGTGGCTCAGTCGGTGCAGCCTCTGACTCTTGATCTCCGCTCAGGTCTTGATCTCAGGTCGTGGGTTAGAGTGAGCCTGGAGCCCACTTAAAAAATAAATAAATAAATAAAAGATTAAGAACCTACAACTGGACGGTGAGTCTCTAAGGGACGGTCATCCTGAATGGTGTCACCTTCAGAACAGAGGTGCATGCGGTGGTGGATACGTGGGAGACCGGCCCGTGAGCCCGATTAGCTTGATCAGCCCTGGTGACCAAACCCAGGTTCAGTGACAAGCACGTGGTACACAGCAGATTTTCAACAAACCCCTGATACACCGATCAGCTCCTTAGCTTCACATCTTCATCGCAACGTTCTTCTTATCCTTGCCTTTCTCCCGCCGTCTTCATGTGAGTTCAATGTCAGTGCGCAGGAACTTTTATTTCTGCCATAGATGGGCTCCTCCAAATGTTGCATGTGAATCTGCTTTTTATTATCTCAAAATATTTTTATACACACAGTGTGCAAGTCACTGATGATGCAAACGCACGTCGGTGATAGACATAATTTCTGTATTTTAGAAATTGATTAGGTAGTCGGGGAAACTGAGTACAAACACAAAGATAAGGACAATCATCACTACATGATTTCAGTAGCACGGGGGTTCGCGTAGGGTGTTGCCTGCTGGTAACACCACTCACGGGCGGGAGAGCCAGCTGAATGTTGAAGGGTTGATGACAGATAAATGGAAACGAGAGAGGAGGGTTTTTGGCAGGAAGGATTGTGTGAGCTAAATCAAGAAACTGGTAAGGTGCCATACTGATAATATTAGCTGTGGTGAGGAGGCCGCGGCGTAGAGTATCCCATCCCATCGGAACTGAGACTTTTTCAGCAGGAGGGGAAGAGGGCGAAACACAGGAAGACGAACACGCAGCGATGTGTGGGATGGAGTGGAAAGAGAGGGGGCTGGAGGCAGGCGGTCTGATTCAATGTCTGTGAATAGAATCGTGTTTTTCACACTGAGATTGGGAGCCCAACGACAACTGATCATCTCGAAGAAGCTTCATCTTTACTTCTGATTAAACTTTAATGCAACTTCAGTCTCCAGAGTCCGTCCCGCATCTGACCTCAGTGTCTACATGTCAGTACTGACACGGAGCTGGGCTTTGCATTCTTGTTTATCCGTTAGAAAGGTAACTAATGGCTGGTTCATTGGTGTCTGGCAAATTTCAGTCTCGTGTACAGGGACTGGTCAGAGTGGGGGCACGCCCCCACGCCCTGCCTGTGTGCCGAGGATGGCTTATCCTTCCTCCTCGGTTTACTTTTTTGTGTGTTTCAGGAACGTGGGAGTCACAGACAGTAAAATATATTGGATGCCTTTTTGACTTTTAAAAAAAAATTTTTTTTAACGTTTATTTATTTTTGAGACAGAGCATGAGTGGGGGAGGGTCAGAGAGAAGGAGACACAGAATCTGAAACAGGCTCCAGGCTCCGAGCTGTCAGCACAGAGCCTGATGCGGGGCTTGAACTCACGGACTGCGAGATCATGACCTGAGCTGAAGCCGGCCGCTTAACCGACCGAGCCACCCAGGCGCCCCTCCTTTTTGACTTTTTCAAAAAATATTTCATTTTTAGTTAATCTCTGCACCTAACGTGGGGATCAAACTCAAAACCCCGAGATCAAGAGTCAAGTGCTCTACCCACTGAGCCAGCCAGATGTGCCTTTGAAGCCCTTTTTAAGAGCGAGATTTTCACATGCCTTGTCCTTCATTATCCCAGCCATCCCATCCATGGTATTAATCCCAATTTACAGATCGGAAAAATGAGACCTACAGACACAAAATGACTTGCTTAGAATTACAAGCTAATAAATGGCAAAGCCAATGTGCAAACCCGGTTTGGACTGATTCTAAGGATGAAGTTCTTTTCTCCACCCCACACGGTTGCATTTGAAGGGAAATTATGGTAGATTTGAAGGTAAGAAAGGGGGCAGTGGTGCAATATTTGAAGTGAGAGGGAGTAATAAATACTTGCTACTTACTATTAAGGGGAGAATTATAAAATAGTGCAGCCATATCAGCTCTTCCTTGCCCTAAAGCTACAAAAATTGTTGCTGGGAGATGAGACTTTTCCTGCTTAGGGTTATTTGTTGTAAAGAAAAATTTAAAACTACGTCACTAAATTATAATTTAATGCCATTAAGATTTTCTGCCTGGGCAGAGGACCTTAACAGACGTCTCTCCAAAGAAGACATCCAGATGGCCAACGGATACATGAAAAGATGCTCAACAGCACTCATCATCAGGGAAATGCCAATCAAAACTGCAATGAGATATCACCTTTCATGTGTCAGAATGACCAACGTCAAAAAGACAAATAACGAGTGTTGGAGACGATGTGGAGAAAAAGGAACCCTCATGCACTGTTGGTGGGAATGCAAACTAGTGTGGTCATTGTGGAAAACAGTATGGAGGTTTTTCGAAAAACCATAAATAAAACTATACAATCTAGTAATTCCTCTACTGAGTATCTACCCAAAGAAAACGAAAACACTAATGCACATCTATGTTTATTGCAGCATCATCTACGATCGCCAAGATATGGAAGCTGCCTAACTGTCCATCCATAGATGAATGGATAAAAAAGGTGTGGTATATCTACACAATGAAATATTTTCAGCCATAAAAAAAGAATGAGATCTTGCCATTTGCAACAGAAGGGAAATGCTAAGTGAAATAAGTCAGAGAAAGATACCATAGGATTTCACTCATGTGGAATTTAAGAAACAAAGTAAATGAACAAACAAGAAGACAAATTAAAAAACAGACTCAAATACAGAGAACAAACTGGTGGTTGCCAGAGAGGTGGGGGGGGGGGGGGGCTGGGTGAAATAGATAAAAAGGATTAAATAGCACACTTATCTTGATGAGTGCTGAGGAATGTAAAGAATTGTTGGATCATTATACTACACACCTGAAAGGAATATAAGTCTGTATGTTAATTTGACTCCAAAAAATGTTTTTTAATCTTCATTTATTTTTGAGAGAGAGCGTGAGCAGGGGAAGAACAGAGAGAAAAGGAGACACAGAATCCGAAGCAGGCTCCAGGCTCTGAGCTGTCAGCACAGAGCCTGACGCGGGGCTCGAACGCACGGAGCGCAAGATCATGACCCGAGCCGAAGTGGGACGCTCAACCGACTGAGCCACCCAGGCGCCCCAAAATGTTTTTTTTTAAAGAAAGGATTTTCTACCTGGAATGCCCTCCTTCCCTTGACTCATTCTTTGAAATCAGTTCAGCTCAACATCACCCCTCCTCTGAATGCTGTCCCAGTGCTTTTCACATCCAGTGACTTCCTTGTTCTGTGTGCTGCACTTGAGAAGGCACTGAGGTATTATCAATTCTAAAAAGACTGCCAGCCTATCACAAATCCACATGAAGTCCAGAGCCTTGATACAGTTTTCCTGAATTTTCTCATCAGTTTATATCTAGACAAACTGAGTAATTGGGCAGGGGATGAGTATCTATGACTCTTTTTTCCCTCTCGCCTCTTTCTCTCTTCCACCCCCCCTCCCCCCAACTATCTTCTCCATCTTGACCATCCCTCTGTCCTCTCTTCCAGGGCCCTGACTCCAACCTGGAAATAGAAAGGGAAGGTTATGATGCCCATTGCTCTTGGCCATGCTGGAGGGGTAGCCATTGATTTCTATGCCTACACCCCCCTGGGCCATCCCCTAGAATGGCGCCTGCGCCATTGTTGGCCCATAATGAATATGCTGAATAACAGACATAAAAAATTGCTCAAGCCATTTGGATTCTCCCAGGTGGGAAATACATTAGATTTATAAAGGTTTTTTAAAATTTTTTCCCCATTTTTTTCTGTTGATGATATTTCTAACCTCTTAGCACAACTTTGACATGTAGTATAGCAGACATGTATGGTTTTCCTTCACCAAGCCGGAGCAATGACAATATTGCATTCCCTGCATGCGTGGACCCCCCCTCCAAGTCAATGAATGTGACACTTCTGCTCTATGTGAACTATAGATAAAGCAATGTTGTTCTCTACCAGACGGTTCTAAGCTGGTTGGATATAAACCCAGAGCAGCCTGCGGCCTCTGTGCCACCCTGTGGGAAGGACCTAACTAAGAAAAAATTTCAAGAAGAAGAAGGCACAACAAGAGATGGAGAGACTGTCTCTTTGGCTTGAGATGTAGCGTCAACCATGCCTGAAGCTAAGTTCTGCCTGGACTTTCCAGTCTTGAGAGCCAATAAATTTCCCTTGTCACGTAAGCCACCTGAAGTTGGGTTCTTCTCACCTGTAACAAGAAGTCGGTACAGTGCAGTTATTAATGCTAATGAAATCCTTGTCTCTCTAAACAAAGCCCCCCCCCCCCCGCCCATGAAAGATAAAAGAGGGAAGAAAATAAAAGGCCAACAGGGAGCGAGAAACTTGTCTTATGCAAGCATATGGTAATAATTTATCTACATGCCGGTAAGAATATGAGTATCTTGCAAGCATGCGTCCCCAGAGCCTAGCACAGTGTGTAAACATGGTTAAAACTCAGTATTTCTTGGTTGAATAAACCTGATTTAGTCCCAATTTTTAAGCTCTGGAGTCAACTGAACCTGTTCAAAGCCTGACCACTTTTTTTTTTTATTTTTTTTTTTAACGTTTATTTATTTTTGAGACAGAGAGAGGCAAAGCATGAACGGGGGAGGGTCAGAGAAAGGGAGACACAGAATCTGAAACAGGCCCCAGGCTCTGAGCTGTCAGCACAGAGCCCGACGCGGGACTCAAACCCACGGACCGCGAGATCATGACCTGGGCCGAAGTCGGCCGCTTAACCGACTGAGCCACCCAGGCGTCCCAAAGCCTGACCATTATTTATTAGCCGTGTGACTTTGGCTGAGTTACTTCATCTTTCCGATTTTGATTTCCTTGTCTGTCAAATGAGCGAGCACACTAATGATTAGTACCGACTTCGCGTGTTGTAGGGAGAATGGAATAAGATCATGCACGGGGCATTCACGTGGTCAGTACGCCGTGACATGCCACGGCTGTGGCTACTACCAAACAAGAATGATTAGGACCTAGGCTTCCTCACGTTAACATTTCTATTAAAATGTTATTTGCTATCATGGCTTTTTTTTTTTTTAATGTGTATTTTTGAGAGAGTGCACGCGAGCAGGGGAGGGGCAGAGAGAGAGAGAGAGGGAGCCAGAGGACCCAGAGCGGGCTCTGCACTGACAACACTGAGCAGGATGCGGGGCTCGAACTCACAAACAGCAAGATCATGACCCCAGCGGATGCTTAACCGACGGAGCCACCCAGGTGCCCCACTATGATAACATTTTAATGTATATTGGTTTGTCATATAATTTATGTACCAGTTACCCTGAGCAGTGTGGGGGTTAGGGGCCTGACCCCTCGTGCAGTTGAAAATTTACATATAACTTTTGACCCCCCAAACTTAACTACTAACAGCCTGCTGTTGACAGGAAGCCCCACCGATAACACAAACGGTCAATTAGCACAGATTTTGTGTGTTGCATATGCATTATATAGTCTTCGGACGGTAAAGCCAGCTAGAGACATAATATGCTATGGAGAGCATCCTAAGGAAGAGAAAATACATCTACGATACTTAGTGTATTTATCGAAAAAATCCACGCATACGTGGACCCACGCGGTTCCAATGTGTGGCCTAAGGGTCAGCTGTACAGCCATGTGATCTTAGGCAAGTTACTTAACCTCTCTGAACCCAGTTTATTTCAAGTGAGCACGAATCTAATACCGCACATATCTGTTCTGGTGTTAAATGACCCAGGGCGTATTAAAACGCCTGGGTGGGATGTAGTGGTTGGAGTCGGCAGCCTGCAAGCTGGGCCCCAGCGACCTCCACCGTCTGGCTTTCATGCCTTGGGTTAGTTCGTTCTCTCTCTTTACAAATGCTGCATTGAGGCCAAGAGACCTGCTCTCTGTTCCTTGTTCCACGCTCTGCTCGTTCTCACCTTCTAACCTTTATTCCTTGGCTGGAGCCCGCTGCAGTCCTTGCTTGTCCACCTTTTAGATGGCCTGGAGGCCCTTTTAATGCCCTCTCTTTCTTGAGGCTTCTCTGATCCCTCCACCCCAATGCTGGCTGTCGGGAAGTCACCTCTTCTCCCTCTACACTTCACAGCGAGTATTTATACCTTTCTTACGCCGTCTCCATGCTTCCCTCCTAACCCTGTCAATTTTTATCCTGTCTGATCTAGCAATGCTCAAGCTGTACATTTGAAAAGTTAATGTCCATTCGTCTTTGCAACCTGTTCCGTGCCAGCACACGGCGACGTACGATAATGGGTACTCAGTTAAGTATCGGTTGGGTAAATGATGCTGTGAGGAAGCGTAGGAGTAAATGGAGAATCATGAAAATAATTACATTTATGTTATCTCCTTCTTCTTGAATGCTGACATTTTCCACTGCCTTCAGTATACCCCCCTGAAGTTGCATTTCTAGGATTCCAGCATTCATTAGTGAATTCATGTGCAACTACCTCAAAAAAAATTCCAAGTCAGCAGAAGGGAGTATTTCTATCCTATTAGCAGTATAGCGTTAGTACAGCTATAACGTTAAGGCGTTTTACAAATTATATTAATGACGCATCCATCCATTTAGTTATTTATCCAGAAAAAAAGTGTCCCCCGAAAAGATCAGCATGGAGGGCGATAAAATGAGCACCATTGTGTGATTCCTGCCTTCACAGTCCATCTGGGAAAACCACAAACTAGGGATAGGTTCACCAAGGCAAGGTGTTGAAGGACAACCTCCTTCGAGTGGTACTGACCAAAACATTTCAAGCAAATGTACAGACAAAGGAATCGAAATCCATTACGATTTGGAGGCTTAAAATACTTTCAGGCACTGCCCTGAATTCACTGCTCCAGGCCTTCTCCAGCCTAGTAGGACGTGGACAATAATTAAAGTGTCAGTAGAACTGCCTTTGGATTTCCATGAAATGAATACCTGTGGTTCTGTATTTTCCTTGCCAACCTGTCCAGGTAGTTCTGAGAATCCATTCCAAAGCTATTCATCCCCTGATAATGCAGATTTATCAGGTACCAAAGACGTGGGCGTTGTGGTGAGGATGTGCTCCCACGAGGAGAGCAAACCCTTGGAATCCATCTGTGACCCTGGATTCGGAAGTGGAGTGGTGCGTTCTACCCCCTCCACTTCTCAATTGTCTGCAGGTTTCAGAGTTCGAACCCCAAGGCAGAAAGAGACAAAAAATCATTTCACATCACCTGCTACAACCTTGAGGACACCGTGTTGATGAAAATAATCAAATACTGTATGATTCTAGTTGTATGAGGTACCTGGTCAGATTCATAGTGACGGGGCGCCTGGGTTGCTAGGTCGGTTGAGGGTCTGCCTCTTGATTTTTCGGCTCAGGTCATGATCTCACGGTTCGTGGGTTCCAGCCCCCCATGGGGCTCTGCGCTGACAGCATGGAGCCTGCTTGGGATTCTCCACCCGCCCCCCCCCCGCCCTTCTCTCTGCCCCTACCTTGCTCTCTCTCAAAATAAATAAACTTAAAAAAATTTCATAGAGACAGAAGTGGGATGGCGGATGGTGGGGGCAGGGGAGGGAGGAGTAGGAAGTTGTTAGTTAACAGGCACCGAGCTTCTGTTTCGCAAGATGAAAATGTTCTGGAGACTGGCTGCACAACAACGTGACTATCCTTACTACCAAATTGTACGCTTAAACGTGGAAAAAATGGTAAATGTTACGTTCTGTGTTTTTCACCACCATTAAAAGAAAATCATTTCAACACCCCCTCTGCCTTCAAACTGGACAAAACTTTAATGTGCCCCAACAGAAGGGAATTTCTTGTGTATGTAGAGATCTGGAGAAAATACTCCACCGTCTACTTCCTGCAATCCTGCCTGCCGTGCTCTGGGCCCTCCTTTGTAAGGAGTTTCATATTGAAATACACCAGAATACCTCTGGGGCAATGTAAGCCTTTTCCCAAAGGTTGCTCCCCAAAACCTCCTAAAAAAACCAAAAACCCAAACCCGAATTTACCAACTTTTGGCACATTGGAAGGTAACTTTGGAAATCACTGGATGAAATCATTACGTTTCCTTTCTCTCTTCCTCTCTGCCAAGCAGAAGAAGGAATGGATATTGGGTGTTGTGATCATACCAGGCCAAGTGACCATTAAAAAAAAGAGGGAATCGTGAATGCTGGTTAATACTTACAGCCACACACATTTGTGAGTGCTTTTGCACGTGTTACCTCATTTAGTCCTTGTAACAACACTGTGAGGCAAGTGCCTCGCTGTCACCCCTGTTTTGTCGAGGAGAAAACTTTGGCAGGGAGGTATGCAGTAAATGACCCAAGCTCATATTCCAGAAAGAGTTGGAACCAGGATTGAATTCCACGCAGTCCAGTCTTTATGACGATGCTCTAAAACCCCAGCCCGCACAGCCGTTAGACCTAGTCAGGAAGGGCTCCCCATTCTGTGCTCTATGCTCTAAAGGATGCCCTCTCCCACCCACTGCACCCCTCCCCATGGAGAGGAGCCTACGGGCCAAGAAGCTATGACCACCTGAATCCCGTGCCAGGTACTCTGACCCCCGTGTCCTCTTCCCAAACAGTCCTAGGCCCGCCTCTAGGACCTGCACAGCCTTCCTTCTTAAGCTGCCCCTTGCGGGTGCTACTGAACCCCCATGGTGCACATCAAGAGGCACCCAAGGGGTGACTGTCTGGGGAGCGAGGATGGGGCCCAGACATGTGGACTAATGTATCCTCACGATGCAGGTCGAAACCAGAAGTGGACAGAGAAGGGAGAAGTCCTGAGGCTGGGGTTGGTTGTGGCCCACATGTCTCCATGCCACCATGTTCTGGCAGAGAACCCCAAGGACTCTGGGAACTCCAAATGTGGACTGGGCCCTCCGGCCCATTGCTATGAAGATTTGTTTGTTGGGGGCACCTGCGTGGCTCAGTCGGTTGAGCCTCCGACTCTTGATCTCAGCTCGGGTCTTGATCTTAGGGTTGTGAGTTTAAGCCCCGCGTTGGGCTCCACACTGGGCCTGGATCCCACTTAACACACACACACACACACATACACACACACACACACACAGAATATAAAGATTTGTTTGTTAAGAGCCTAGAACATATAATAGGTTGTTGACTTGTTCCAAACTTTACACATTCAGAGGCAAGTGGGCTCCATTGACCATCTTACCCAGGACCCACCAATGTGAGGGGTGGGCCCTCTCCTTGTTAATCTGCTTTTCAGTAGTGGCTAGCCTCCGTGAAGTCCCCCAGGTGTCAGACACTGTTGTGAGCACTTTGTGTATATTCCCATTTTGTCCTTGTAGCAACACGACAAGACAGACATCTCCATTTTCCACACATGGTTATGATCAGAAGCTGCACTATGGTAGCATTTTCTTCACCTCCCTTATCCTACAACAAGACTGAGCTACTGAAAGAAAGAAAGAAAAAAGAAAGAAAGAAAGAAAGAAAGAAAGAAAGAAAGAAAGAAAGAAAGAAAAGAAAGAGGAGAAAAGAAAAGAAAAATAAAAGAGAAAAGAAAAGAAAAGAAAAAAAATAATAACTCTCCTTTTGTGACTCTAAAATCCTTTAAAAACACCAGGGACACCTGGGTGACTCAGTTGGTTAAGCGTCTGATGCTTTGATTTCGGCTCAGGTCATGATCTCACGATTTGTGAGTTCGAGTCCTGTGTGGGGCTCTGTGCTGACAGTGCTGAGCCTGTTTGGGATTCTCTCTCTCCCCCACCCCTGCTTATACTCTCTGTCTCTCTCTTTCAAAATAAAAATAAATAGGGGCGCCTGGGTGGCGCAGTCGGTTAAGCGTCCGACTTCAGCCAGGTCACGATCTCGCGGTCCGTGAGTTCGAGCCCCGCGTCGGGCTCTGGGCTGATGGCTCGGAGCCTGGAGCCTGTTTCCGATTCTGTGTCTCCCTCTCTCTGCCCCTCCCCCGTTCATGCTCTGTCTCTCTCTCTGTCCCAAAAATAAATAAATGTTAAAAAAAACAAAATAAAAATAAATAAACATTTTAAAAATGCAAAAAAAAAAAGTTATTTCCCAAATGATCTCATTTTAACCTCATGGTGTCCTGTGATCAAGAAAGTTCAGGGACTCTTTGCTCGTGTTACCCAAAAAAAAAAAAAAAAAAAAAAAAAAAAGAATTCCAAGGGTACTCAAGAGATGTGCTCAGGAAATTTGAATCTGTCGCTGGAAGAAGCAGGCCTGTGAACCTCTTATTTCCAGATTACCACCCTCGTCTTTGAAGGAAACCTTAAGATGATTCATATTCATTTTGCCAGCTGGGAGGCCTTCACTCTTCCAAAGACACTGAATTAAAATGTCACTGTCCTTTTCCACAGGCGCATTTCCAAGAGGTAGTTACCAGTGTCCAAACCTCCAGGCGTGGTCATTATGGAGATGGGTGGATGGGTGTCTTTTCACCATTATCACCATTATCAATAACCATGTGCCAAGGCTGGCCTGCTTTGTCCTTTTATTTAAAAATAGGAAGAGGAGGAGGAGAGGTTGAGGGAAGGAGGGTGAGCAAGGAATATCTTTCTTCCTGCCCCCCTCCCCCCCGCCACCTTAAACTTGAATCTGAGAATTTGCCTCTGGCTTTCTCTTTTCCAACCAAGCAAAAAATATCTTAAAAGTGAAGTGAAAAGATGGCCTAATGATGGTAGTTAAATATTTCCGATGTGACAATTCTGCAAAGACCGGGAAGGGACATAAGCTTATAATTGGGGCGAAGAGTATGTTCTGTGCTGGGCACACGGTTCCTTGGGCCAGGTTGTCACAAGGCTGGGCCTGAGACTCTCAAGGCTGCATCTACCCGGTCCTTACCCGGCCCCGTGACATCTCACGTATTTGTATCGTCATGCTTTCCGTTTGGCACAGTCATTCAGGTAGCATTAGGGCAAGTTCCCCGGGAAGCAGACTCCGCCAGAGGGAGGTTAGCTGGGGTTGCTCTCAGAAACAGCACGGGGAAGGGAGTGAGGGAAGAAGTGGGTGGAGGGGGAAGCTGAACCGCCATGCACTTGCCCGAGGGGCCACAGGCAGCTCTGGAGCCCGGCTGGCCCATCAGAGTTACCCTAACCTGGCATCCCAGGGTGGGGCTCGGCTTCCGTAGCTCCATACGGACTCTTCACGCTGGGGAGCGGCCTCCAGCTGGGGAGACAGAACCTTGGGCCAGCAGTTCCCTGCAGCCCGGGGCAATTTCCAGAGAAGGAAGGAAGTACCAGAAGCCGGGGGAGGGATGAGTGCCTTGGTCCTGAAGGGGATCGGGGTGGCCTACTCCCTTATTCGTTGTAACCTCTTCCCTCAGAATACAAGGTGGTGGAGGCAGCCATCTTGTGTTTGCCCTGCATTTGCTCCCCCAGGGCCCACAGCCCCCGTTCGCACACAATAGGTGCTCACTGCACGGTTGTGGAAGTAATACAGAATGGGTTGACACTTTTCATTCTGCATATTTCTTATCTCCTTAAACATGGAGGCAGATGGATTCCTGTAACACATTTCCCTAGAAATATTTTTTAAAATGTTTAATGTTTATTTATTTTTGAGAGAGACAGAGACAGAGTATGAGCGAGGGAAGGGCAGAGAGAGAGGGAGACACAGAATCTGAAGCAGGCTCCAGGCTGTGAGCTGTCAGCACAGAGCCCGATGAGGAACTTGAACCCACAAACTGCGAGATCATGACCTGAGCCGAAGTCGGACGCTTGACCGACTGAGCCACCCAGGGGCCCCTTCTTTCTTTCCAAGTCCAGTCTAGAATCACACATTGCATTTAGTGGCCCTATCTCTCTAGCATTTTTTAATCTGGAGAGTTCCTCAACTTCTTTTTGTCTTTCACGACACTGATATTTTTGAAACACTCGGTCTGGTTGTTTTGCACAGTTCGCTCTTGTCTGATTGTTCCCTCATGATACATGCAGGTTAAACATTTTTGACAGGAATACTATATATGTGATGCTGTGTTCTCAGGAATCACACTGGCAGGCAGATGATGCTGTTTGTTCCATTATTGGTCATGTTAAGTTGGATCATTTGGTTAAGGCAATGTCTGCCAGGCTGATCTATATCAAAAATATCCTTTTCTTGGGGCGCCTGGATGGTTCAGTCAGTTAAGTGTCTGATTCCTGATTTCTGTTCAGGTCATGATCTCACGGTTCATGAGTTTGAGCCCCACATCGGGCTCCATGCGTTGGTGCAGACTGCTCGGGATTCCCTTTCTCTGTGCCCCTTCCCCACTCATTCTCTCTCTCTCTCTCTCTCTCTGTTCCCTCCTGCACCAAAAATAAATAAACTTAAAAAAATTTTTTTAATGTTTATTTTTTATTTTTGAGAGAGAGAGAGAGAGAGACAGAGCTCGAGAGGGGAAGGGCCAGAGAAAGAGGGAGACACAGAATCCGAAGCAGGCTCCAGGCTCTGGGCTGTCAGCACAGAGCCCGATGCAGGCCCCGAACTCACCAACCGTGAGATCGTGACCTGAGCTGAAGTCGGATGTTCAACTGACTGAGCCACCCAGCTGCCCCTAAATAAATAAACTTAAAAAAAATATATCCTTTTCTCTTTGTATTTAATGATTGTGATGTGACACTCTGAGACTGTATGAGTTCCCTGTTTCCCCAAAATTGTTCTGTCAATGACTTTAGCATCGTTGGTGATTCTTGCTTAACGCAAGTGTTATCGTGATTATAAAACAACATAACACTTTTGGAAATAAAAATACCTCACCTGGCTGGCAAACACGAATTGTAGCATCTCTGTAGTTGGACATTCGACATGTTATAAAACCGTCATAAGGATATAGATCATAGGATCCCTCATCGGAAGTACAGCTCAGGCCCAGACTTCACCACACTGGATAACTACCCTCTAAAGTTTTTACTGAATGAACTGGAGATGAGAAATAGAAACCCATATCGTTCTTGGGACTCGAAGCAGAATTAGGCTCTTGTCACAATGGGATCAATCGAAGAATTCCATGTGCTGTGCCCTAGATGTGAATGTGGAGAGGGTGGAAGGACACCCAGGGTTTCTTGGACTGTTCAGTCTCTAAGATACGTGCAGAATCAAACAACAAAGAAATGAATACTGTAGGAAGGAAAAGTACTCCTACTGGCAAAACCCCACTGAGTCGTCAACTGTTAATAGCATGGAGGTATATTCAACCTGATTTTCCCGATGTGTTTTCTAAGTATCTATCTATATACCTACATACATGAATGTTTATGCTTACACATTTCAAAGGGCTTATATTTTATATATTACCTGTATATGACCAATACATAGAGTGGTATGTAAGTAAACCTATAAAGATAGGTTGCCTCCCTAATAAAATATTTTTTTTTTAAGTTTACTTATTTTGAAAAAGAGAGCAAGGGAGGGGCAGAGAGAGGGGGAAAGAAAATCCACACTGTCAGCACAGAGGCTCAGTCCCACAAACCGTGAGATCATGACTGAAGCCAAAATCAAGAGTGGGACGCTTACCCGGCTCAGCCACCCAGGCGCCCCTACTTACAATCTTGGTGAGATGACAATGGACTATTCATGTCGCGGTGACCGTGTAATTGTTCACATAGCTGTGCAGTGCCCTGTGCCTTTATTTATTTATTTTTTTGTGCAATACCAGTTTTGCTTGACTTCAGTGATATTCTTGTTCCTTCCTTTGCATAGTTTGCTAGCTTCCTGGCACCAATTCACTCCCAGACTCTCAGCCAGCAGTATAAACCTCTTCTTATTGTACTCATTTACATCAGGTAATGCATCTGTTCCCTGTTCCTCTTGGTGACGTAGCTTCCGGTTCCTTCATCCTCCTCCTTCCCCTCCAGATCTGCATGGCCAGGGAATCCAAAATTGCCACCATATTCCTGGGGACTCTCTCTCCTCTCTCTGTTGTGTCTGCTGTTTACTAGATTCCATGTCTGTCTCTTCCTTGGTTTCTTCCCTTATTTTTGACGGAGAACATTCTCTAGTAGCTTTCTAAGAAAGGTGTGCATGGTATGTATGTTTGGAGATCAGGCGCAATTGTAACTTGCACGACGCTATTCCCTGATAGGTTTCCTGAAGATAGAATTACAGATCAGAAAGAATTTTCCTTTGTGATTTTTAAAGCACGGCCCTAATGTTTTCTTCCGGCGTTACTGTCGAGAATTCTGGTACCATTCTGATTGCTGGCCTTTTCCACGTGAGCAGCTGTTCCCATCGGGGAGCTTGCGCGATGTTCTCTTCATCTCCAGGGCTCTGAAATTGTACTCGGCTGTATCCTGATGGAGGTCTTCTTTGGCTCATTACACCAGGCCACTCAGTGCAGAAACTCATGGCCTGTAATTCTGGAGCATTTTCTTGAATTATTCCTTTGATCATTGCTTTCCCTCAGTTTTCTCTGTCTACAATGCCTGTTATTTGGAGATTGTCCCTCTCCAGCTAATTTTCTGTTATTTCCCCCGACTCTTGTCTTTGCTGTTTTGTACCTTTTGTTTTGTTTTTATTGTTCTATCCTCTGAGGCTGTTCTTCCAGTTTATCTTTTAGCCCTTCTACTAAGCTGCTACTAAGTTTTTTAGATTTTCTTCTGCTCCTGCACTGTTCTGTTTTCTCCAAGTTCTTGTTTGTATTGGTTAGCTATTAGCACGAGAGGGCCGCATAAGGGGTCATCCCCAATTTACTGGGCTATATTAACAAACACTTACTTTTCACTTGTGAGTCCTCATATGGCTGCGGGTTGGCTGTTGTGTCTCTGGTGTGTGTTTCTCACTCTTCTGGAACCAGACAGCCGCCCAGGACATGTTCTCGTGTGGATGGCAAAAGCTGAAGAAGGTATGCCCCAGCATGAGAGCTCATTTCAATCCTTGGTTTATGTCACATTCACAAACATCCCGTTGATCAAAGCAGATGACGTGACCAAACTTAACACATTGGAACCAGGTGCTACATGTGTCCACGATGGAAGGGAGAAGGGGTAAGATATTTGCTGAACAATAGACCAAGCTTTCACATCATTCTTCCATGTGTTTGTTGGGGTTGCTGTGTTTCACATTAGAAGCTCCTAGAATGTTTGGTGAGCCTTGCCGGTTCTGCTCATACTCAAAAGTGAGGCACCGAGAAAGCGATTGACAAGCTTTATGGCAACGAGCTGGACTTGCTGACTTGTGAGCTGTGTAGGATAATCCGACTGGGTTGTTTCACAGCAGGGACCACCACCAGCAAGTTCCAGTGGATCTTGTTCTTTGAGTAGCTCAGTTGCTAAGAGAAAAAATCTTACAGTGTTCTGCATAGGAGGTGTAACACTGGCTTTCAGCAACCTGGGAATCAAGTGGAAGGGGGGCCAGGGATTTCGCTATTTTTGGTAACAACCCCTATTTTCAATATGGTTCCCCTGCCTCAACTATGCCTGATATCCCCGATCCCAGAATATCTCTGGTTCAGCCTCTTCAGATAGTAGACCTTTAGGCTTCTGGTTGGTAGAGGGGAGGTCGCCAGCAGAGTAGAGTTGAGGTAGGAATCTGGGGCCTGCTTCTTATGTAGGCTTTCAATAAATGCTCCCATTTTTAGATCGCCCTGGACACCCATCCATGGAGGTGCCTTGTGCCAGCCACTTAGGAGCCATTCTGGAGCTCCATGGCATCAATGTCCTTTCTTCTAGGCTTCTCCCATTGCTAATTTAAGATTTAGCTTTACCTGGTACATGACGTCGGCTGTCAACTTTCCAGTCTCCAAGTGTTTGTTCTGTCGTTGCCTTTTCTATTCTCTCTCGGGTTGTGATTTTGTGCATTTTCATACTCTCACTGTCACCTTAGTTCTGGACAGAGTGGCTCTGGCACAAGGGCTTAATCTACCACAATTTAGCAGAAGTTTCTCAACTTACTAGTATTGTTTCACTAACCCATGTATCTAGAATATCTTTCTATAGCAATGTGAAGATAACTTTTTGCTTAATTTTCTTACTGTTGTGTATAACTCAATCAGTCTTTTTGTTATGGCCACTTGGATAATTTCCAACCCTTTGGGTACTAAAATAATGCAAGGTGAACATGTCTGTGAACATTGGTGGATATTTATTTATGTATTTATTTTAACGTTTATTTGTTTTGAGGAGGCGGGGGAGGGACAGAGAGAGAGGGAGACACGGAATCCGAAGAAGGCTCTGCGCTCTGAGCTGTCAGCACAGAGCCCAGCGCGGGGCTCCAACTCACGAACCCATGAGATCATGACCTGAGCTGAAGTCGGCCGCTTAACCGACTGAGCCACCCAGGCGCCCCTCCATTGGTGGACATTTTCAAACAAACGTTCTGAGTAGTGTAATTGCTGGATGTGAGTTTTAAGGCTCACTGCTTTTGGAAGCGTGGAGGGAACAGCAGGTGTCTGGGCCCTTGAAGTTTCTGCCTGCCCAGATCTGGTGTCCTAGGGACCTGTCCAGCGTGTTCTCACAAAACCTGGTGCCGGGAAATGGCAGTCTCTTATTCATGATGCAGATGGAGCCCTTGGGTCAGGTTTAGAACAGAGTATCGATCCCAAGACCGTGCACAAAGCAGTCAGTGATGGACAGCTGAAGATGAGACAGAGTCTACGCTTCAGGAGTTTAAAATCTTTTGCAGCCATGAAACGGCGGCACTGAAGAGGAACCACCTGGACTTCCTCTTCCCCGAAACTGGGCATGTGTACGATGATCACGTGACAACCGATGTTTGCCCTGACTGTCTTTGTAGGCACCTCTGAACATGCTTCTTACAGAATAAATGGAAGAGAAGAGACAGAGTACCAACTCCCAAAGCCCCGATGAAGTCACGACTCCACATGTCCCCAGGTTGGTGACAACCCCCGGGGGCTGCTCAGAAATGACTGCCAGTTTCTCCTTTACTTGCCCAGTAATACCTGCCCCCCGCCCCCCGTCCACTCTGCAGCTGTCCAGATGGTCCCCCATGCCTCTGCCACTCGAGAAGGAAAGTAGATGAGATTAACTTGTTTAAATCTGTGCTTCCAACACTCGGGGCAGGAAGGAAGCAGAAAAGGCTGGCTATAGCATTGAGTAAGAATTTCTTTTTTGAGGGTATTTATCGTATTTATTTCACTCCCAGAGTTGGTCACATGTCAGGAAGGGTTAGGATGCCAGGATAAAGCAGAAGCAAAGCCACAAAGACCACACGGAGAACATAGCACCTAACAGTTTCTTCTCAATGTTTTGTTGAATCCTGCTTGGGTCTACTTCACCCATTAAAGAGAGTAATGATTTGTTACTTGTGCGTTTTTTAAAATATTGAGGCAATCTACCTGTAATATACTTAAAATAGAAATTGCTCCTAGTAATAGACACCATTTATTATTTTCAAGAACCAAAACCTTTACATGCGGGGCACCTGGGTGGCTCAGTTGGGTAAGCATCCAGCTCTGATTTGGGCTCAGGTCGAGATCTTGCAGTTCATGGGTTCAAGCCCCATGTCGGGCTGTGTGCAGACAGCACTCAGCCTGCTTGGGATTCTCTCTCTCTCTATCTCTCCCCCACTTGTGCTGTCTGTCTGTCTGTCTCTCAAAATAAATAAACTTTAAACAGTTTTTTTTTTTTTAAAAAGGGATGCCTGGGTGGTTCAGTCGTTTAAGCATCTGACTCTTGGTTTCAGCTCAGGTCAGGATCTCCTGGTTTGCAGGATTGAGCCCCACGTTGGGCTCTGTGTTGACAGCTCAGAGCCTGCTTGGGATTCTCTCTCTCCCTCTCTGTGTCTGCCCTTACCCCACTCTCCCTCTCTTTCTCTCAAAATAAATAAACAAACTTAATTTTTAAAAATTTTACATGCAGTATCTCATTTGGATGCCCTTAACTCCTTGTGGTGGGTATTTTTATTACACCCATTTTCTACCCTCCTTTTATAGATAAGGAAGTAAGCTAAGAGAAGTTGCAAATCTCACCCAAGGTCACAGGCTAATAAATCATGAGATTTGAGCCCAGCATTCTGACCCCCGAGCCTGTGCTGTTTCCCCACAATACTTACATTTCTTCAGATCACCTCCCGGTCTTAATCATGCATGATTAAGGCCACATACCGACAGTCGTATTCAAGTGTTCAAAGTGGTTTGTACTCTGCTCTCTTTCCTCCCACTTAACGTATCAAACATGTTTCCATGTTTCTCCCGTCGGTGTAAGTGTCATCTCCATTTTAATAGGCTCATAGTATTTCACTGAATCATCATAGTGTCATTTACCAAACCGTTTCCCCCGTCGGGATTTTACGTTTTCACTGTTTTTGGTTCTCGGCTTTTGCTTTAAAAACCTGTATCTCCTTAGGATAGTTTCCTAGCGTTGGGATTTGCCGCATATGATCAGCTTGCTTTCCAAATTGTTATTCGTTACATTACTGCCAGGAGTGCGTCGGTGGCCCAATTTCTCTGTATCCTCACTAGAGTTAGCCTAACGGAGCACATGCAAACAGGAGTACGGACTAAATGTACTAAGGCTAAATGTACTAAATGGGCTATTATGATTATTGTTGCAACGAACACTATTACGAACGGTCAAATGGTCATTGGTGCCGCTACCCCTCATTTCTCTGCGGTTCCCCTCCCTGTCGCTTTAATATCCTCACTTGAGGTCGCAGTGCTGAGTTTGGCTCCGTTCCAGGACACCGGCAACCTGGGGAGGAACTGAAAAAGGCAATCCATTATGCAGACACCAACAGCTGGTGCTAAAAGTTGTTCCTTCTCCTGCATTTGCGATCTCTATACCCCACCTCTTTGCATTAACCGAAAAAAAAAATTGGGAACATTTTGGTCCTCACCCTCCCCCCTCTTCCCTCCTGTTTCTGCAAGTTAAGTGGTCTCCCTGCCGGTGTTGACCCGTCCTCTCCACCCCCAAAGCCATCAGGCTGATTTCTGATCCTTGTCCTCACTTGCCTGTCCACACGTTTTCTAACCCGACTCCCTTTTTCCCCTAACCCTCCCCACGCGCAGCTGCCCGTGAACCGACCTGAGGCAGGTCCCTGCCTCGAAGTTGGCCCCTCAGGAATGGTTGGCTCAAAAGTTGGCCCAACCTGCGGTGTCTGGTCCCCTCCACAGTGTACCCCCCCGCCCCCCCCCCAGCCTCGCTTCCTTCTGCTTTCTCCGTTTGCTCCCCGTATGCCTCATCAGTCCTTGGGACGTGGTCTTCCCGGCTCTACCAGTTGCGTAACTGGACAGGCGCGACACGCAGAAGCTTGGAGACCGTTCCCCCACCGACGTCTATCTGTGTCCGCCGCTCTGAATCACTCTAGGGCTGGGGGAACCTGGGAAAGTGTCTGAGGCATCTTTAAAGCCGCCATGAGTACGATGGCACGGGCACTCAGCAGGTTTTCCGCTTGGAATCGTGCCAGCTCCCTTTCCCCATCTAGCACGGAGCTAGAGGGAGCTCTCTGACCGCAGCCTGGGCCCCGTCCCTGCCCCAGCTTCCCACTGTCTCCGTAGGGTGTCATCTCGTGCCGAGTAGGAGCTGCTCCGTCTCTAGCCCTGCACTTTCATCCTCCCAGAGCTTCATCTTGCTCTCACGCTGTCTCCGGCCCTCTGCCCAGCCCTACGCACCTGCTTACAGGTCCCTGGGCGGAGGTTCTCTTGGGAACCTCCAGGCCATCCACACGCGCTGGCCTCGGCCTGGAGCGCCTTCTCGGTCCTCCACCTTCCTGGCGTACTTCTCTCTCATGGCTCCAGCCAGACGCCACCTCCTCTGCAAAGTCTCCTAAGATCTTCGCGGACCGAGTTAGGCATTAGTGACTGCATGACGCCATCCACTTATGTGTATACACGCATCGTGTTACACTGATTGGTCGGAATCTCTCTCCACTAGATAGCGACTCCTCCAGGGAAAAGGACCGTGTTTGATTCGTTTTGGCTTTCCCCATGCCTGGCGTCAGCTCTCGTGCAGGCGGTTGCTTCTGGACAGAGTATAGCTAGAGTTCTGTCTCCTCTAACAAATGGGATGGACCAGATCTCCAGCCCAACCATCTCACGAAGAGCCCAGCTCTGGAGGATGGGAGGATATAGGTTGGAACAGAAGTGGACCCTGACCCCTGTATCTCCCTCTCCCCTGGCCCCATTAGGGTAAAGACTGGAAACTTCTCTGGGAGCCTTTGGTTCTGGATAGAAAAAAAGAAAAGAGGAAGCAGCGTCTGCCCCGTCACCGTGAAAGGAGAGGCTTGGGGGTTTCCTCCGCTCCTCCAGACCCGCATGTCTCCAGACTCAGGGGAAAAGGGAGGAATCGGTGGGTGGGCAGGAAGTGATCAAAACTGGGAGTTATTAACTGATTATCTGCTTTCAATGGACTGTTCGTTTTGAAAACAAAGGGTTGCAGACCCGGAGAAAAGCATACGTGTGGTGCCTGTCTCCCCAGAGCATTTAGCTGCCTTCCACCTGAACAAAATTCCGGTTCTGTGAATCACAAAGAAGGGAGTCTGCTGGTTCACGGCTGTGGTTCAGTTCCAAGCCCACACTCCACACTCTTCTGTGTGATGCTGGGACTGGGGCACTTTGGCCTCACTTCTCCTTTGCCAGAGGGTCCCTGTTTATTCTGGCCGACAGCATCATCAGAGGGAGACTGGAAGGCAAGAGGAGGGAGGAGGCAGCTCCCAAGCTTGTTTGCCTGCTGGTCCCACTAACATCACCGGGACGATGCTTCTTTACCCACAGCAGTGTTGGCTTCAGGAACAGCTGGTTCCAGTTTCCAGAATCTTTCATTCTCCCCGAACTAGCCTTGTAGTGTGTCTGCACCAGTCTGTCCGTGGCTGGGAGTCGGAGTCTCGTTCCTTCAGCCCCTCCTCTGAGCTCCTGGGTTACCAGCACCCACTGGGGAGCACAGCCCTCCGGGGAGTTCTGGGGCCCACCGTGTGCAGCCCCTTGCTTCTGAGTCTCAATAGGCCTCAGTCTCTTTTCTTCGTTCCTGCGGCAGCTCTGTGTTTCTCCCCTTGTCCTCCCCTTTGGCTTTTTCAGTCTCCCAATCCCTGCAACCAATTTCTCGTATTGAATTATCTCTGCTAAAATAACTGGTCTGGTTTCTCTTTCCCTGACCAGTCCAGGGAGAATGGCTGTTGGGAAGCTACCACTAATGTCCAGCTCAATTGCAATTTCAAAGTCACCTCTGATCATGGTCATTGTCATAATAATGATTCCCATTTACTAATATCTGGGTATGGCACACACCATGTGTCAGATTTGAATGTATTATGACAGACTGGACATACAGAAGGACAACGGCTAGACCATGTGTGACAACAGAACTCTGGCCCACAGAGTGCAAACTGGTGCAGCCACTCTGGAAAACAGTGCGGAGGGTCCTCAAAAAATTAAAAACAGAACTAGCCTATGACCCAGCAATAGCACTACTAGGAATTTAACCAAAGGATACAGGAGTGCTGATTCGTAGGGGCACATGTACCCCCAATGTTTATAGCAGCGCTTTCAACAATAGCCAAATTATGGAAAGAGCCCAAATGCCCATCAACTGATGAATGGGTAAAGAAGAGGTGGGGCGTGTGTATAGGGGGGGGTGGGGGGTGGGGGCGGGTGGTGGAATACTACTTGGCAATGAAAAAGAATGAAATCTTGCCATTTGCTACAATGTGGATGGAATGGGAGGGTATTGTGCTAAGTGAAATAACTCAGAAAAAGACAGATATCATATGTTTTCGCTCATATGTGAAATTTGAGAAACTTAACAGAAGACCATGGGGGAAGGAAAAGGGCAAAAAATAGTTACGAACAGAGAGGGAGTCAAACCGCAAGAGACTCTTAAATACAGAGAACAAACTAAGGGTTGATGGGGAGGATGGGGGAGGGGAAAATGGGTGATGGGCATTGAGGAGGGCGCTTGTTGGGATCAGCACTGGGTGTTGTATGTAAGCGATGAATCACGGGGATCTACTCCCAAAGCCAAGAGCACACTGTATACACTGTATGTGAGCTAACTTGACAATAAATTATATTACTCCCCCCTCACCCCCAAAAAAGAACTCTGACCTACAGGACTCAGTCACCGATGACCAGCTTCCCTAATTTTTGCTCTTGCTTTCAACTCGGGACCAACCACAGAAAGCCAACTGTCTCCCAAACCAATCACAGAAGATGGCCAGCCGGCTTCTAGTTAGCCAGCCTCCAGCTTCTCCATGGCAATAGCCTCCAATCGGGGCACACCCGAAACCTTCCCCTTTCCTCCGCCCCCCCCCCCCCCCCCGCCTGCTTCTGAGTGTCTGCGAGCTCAGTGATGGTGGCTGCTTCCTTGCTATGGCAAGTTCTGTGTGTTATTTGGGTCATCTTCATTTATTTCCACAATTAATGGTATTTCCTACTGTCATCCAGCAAAGCAGACATAATTCCGCCCATTTCCCAGATGAAGAAACTAGCATTCAGAGAGGCCCAAGTATATAACAATTAGGTGACAGATCCAGGGTTCAAACGCAGGTAAATCTGACTCCCAATCCTGAACTGGCCCCAGCCTACCTCTATCATGGCACTCCTCCCCCAGTGTTTATCGTTTCCTACTGTGATTATACCTTCATGAGGTTGCCTCCCTGACTAGCCCGTGCCTTCGTCAGAGTTAGGGCGTGCAACTTACAAATGTTGTATTCTCAACACCCACTCAAGGCATGACACCCAGTCGATGCCCCTAAACGTTATTCAGTAATAATGCTGAGGAAATGTCTCCGATTATCCTTCCCCAGCTGACAAACACTTTGAGAAGGAAATGACATCAGTTGAGTGAATGATCCAGGATGTATAAACCTCTCTTTTCTCTGCCCCCCACCCCCACCCCGGGGCTGTGGTGTAGACTGTGGACACGGATATGGAGGAAGGTAGCGCCCGCCATCTGCACATCATGGGGGCTTACAAGCAGGTGTCAGTGGGACCAGGGATCTGATAGAAACAGGAGCCAAGGCATGCTTGTGCTGTACCTGCATGAGGTCAAAATGAACAAAGTTGCCCGAGTCCAGAATCAGTCATCGCAGTGAGTTAGCATTTTGCAGTTATGTGAAGTAGCTGGTTGTCTTCTTCATCAACTCCCACACACATTATTTTTTTTAACTGAGTTTTCTTTTTTTTTTAATTTTTTTAATGTTTATTTATGTTTGAGAGAGGGAGACACAGTACCAGCAGGAGAAGGGCAGCGAGAGAGAGAGAGAGAGAGAGAGAAGGAGGCACAGAATCCGAAGCAGGATCCAGGCTCCAAGCTGTCAGCACAGAGCCCGACGCGGGGCTCGAACCCACAAACCACGAGATCATGACCTGAGCCGAAGTTGGATGCCCATCCGACTGAGCCACCCAAGTGCCCCATCACATACCTGTTTTTTTTTGACGAGGAAATGATACCTACTCTATTTTATTTTTTAAGTTAATTCACTTATTTTTAAAATGTTCACCTATATTTGAGAGAGAGTGAGTGAACGGGGGAGGGGCAGAGAGAGAAGGAGACGGAAGATCCTACGCGGGCTCTGTGCTGTCACAGAGCCCGATGTGGGGCTCAGACTCATGAACCGTGAGATCATGACCTGAGCCAAAGTCGGATGCTCAACCGACTGAGCCACCCAGGGCGCCCACGCACAAATATCTTGTGTGCTGTTGTCAAAACCCTGCCTCTGCAGACCTGGAGAAGGCAGACACCAAAACCCCACCCTGTAACCAGAAGTGCTGGGAGGACCCGCCACACCAGGGCCGACCACCAGGTGGCACTAGTGCTGAGCTAATATGGGCTCGGCTTTTCCTCTCCGCTTTCCCGAGAGGCCGCCGCATTTAACAGAGGCCAGTGATTAGAAGGTAAAATAAAAACGAGCTGGAAATCGGGCTGCTCTTATAATCCCACAGCGAACCTTTTATGCGATTGTGACTTTTATCATTAAGAGGGCGTTTGTTCTGCAGCAGAGGCCTGAATTAGCAGTGGTTTTAAGAACTGAATCCAGCCTAGTGTTCAGACTACGCTAAGCAAGGTCATGAGGGCTTTCAGAGAAGTGACCTGAGCGATCTCCCAGCAGGATTAATGTAAATAAGGTTTTCTTTGATTAGCACCGTTCTCCTGCCCCGGGGCTTTCAAAATTACAGGATTTCTGAGGATCACAGTTTAATTGCTTAATTGTACAAAAATAATACTTAATAAAGAGCCAAGCAAACAAAAATGACAGCAATATCTTCTAGGCTATCAGCAGCTCCTGGAGGTGGCCTGACATGGGCGAAAGAATGGGTGTTGGATTTGCACTTGGGTTCAGGTCGTAGCTCTGCCTCTTCCGACCTGCACATCTTCCAGCAAGTTCTTTAACCTCTCAGAGCCTGTGTCTTTATTAGATCTGGGTGGTACAATGTGCATCATAGATTGGTGAGGGTTAAACCGTGTGGCATCTGAAAATGCCTAGAACAATGCATCGCGCCTAGTAGGTATGTAGTAAGCACAAATTTCTTCCCTCCCCCCGTTGCCTGAATGGTGGGGCTTTCCGTTGATAATTAAAGTGGATGTGCTGTCCTTTTTCAGTCTGCATGCCCAGGATTTCAGTCCTTGGAAATCATTCCTCATCGACTGTTCCATTCTGACTCACACGTTTTGAGACACAGCTACCCAGGGCAGATAGCTGTGTGGGATGAAGGGTTTTTGTTTAAAACGCAGATTAAGGATCAATGCAGACCTCCGCATCATGGGCTGTACTGTGGCCTCCTTCGCCTCCTACGTGGCTGGCTTTCAAAATCCCTCCGCCTTCCTGAAGACGGCCTCTCTGAGGAAGCAGGGGAGGGTCCCCGGGACTGCCAGCACCTTTCCTGCTTCAGCTCTGTCCCCTGAGAAATGTGGCAATTGGATTGTGGGTTTGGTCCGGTTCGGGGGGGGCCCACTGGAAGGGCAGGGTGTGGTTTTTGAAATCTCTGAGGCCTCTCTCCGGGTCTTCAGGAGGTCAGACTACGACACGGTTTCTCCCTCTCTCCTCAACGGACAGCCAGAAAGCCAGGTGGGAGCCAGGTGCTGTGTGGGGCCACAGACAAAAGCCTTGGACCTAGATACTAAAGATGTGGGGTCAAGGCCGGCTCTGCTGCTGTCATATCATAAACATTTTATCTGGTCTTTGTCCCTGGTTCCTGGGACCAAGCTACTAAAACCCTTGGAGAGAGTCTCCTCCATGAACCCCTTCGATCACACTTGAGTTTATGGTAAGGCGAGGGTTCGGGATGGAGGCTGGTCACCAGAAAGACCGACCATGTGACTAGAGGGATGAGACTTTGAGCCTGGGGGGGAGCGGGGGGCTGGAGAGTCAGTTACCAATCATGCCTGTATGATGAGACCCCAGGAAAAGCTCTAGACACAAGCTCCGTGAACTTCCTGGTTGGTGAACACATTGATGTGTCTGGAGGGTAATGGACTCTGCAGAAAAATGCTCGGCCCCTGGGCTGTACCCCCAAGGGTAATGTACTCTGATTCCATGAGGAGAGGACACAGAAGCCCTGCGTTCGGGACCCTCCCAAACCTCACCCGATGTGTCTCTTCGTTTGGTTGGTCCTGATTCATATCCTTTAGCATAAAACTATAATGGAAAGTATAGAATTTTCCTGAGTTTTTAGGGTTGTCTAACACATTACCAAACCTGAGGGGGGTAAGAGGAATCCCCCCGATTTGCAGCTAGGTGGTCAGAATTGTGGGTGGCCTGCCGCCATGTGCAGCCAATATCTAAGTGGGGGCAACCTGTCGGGGACCATGCCTGCCACTTGTGGGGTCAGCACCAACACAGGGTGGTTAGCGCGGAATTGAAATGCAATTTACCAGTTGGCATCACAATAGCTTTACAGGTACCTGGTCTCTGGCAGTCATTCACTCTGGGGCTTGTTTCCTCATCTATAAAGTGAAGTTGTCTGTGGTGACTCCCATAACCACTCACAGTGAGACCGTATCAGTGAGCGTGCGTGATACGTTCCTCTTCACGCCGGTTCACCTGGCGACCTTAGGTGAGTGCCGCTCGCCTAAGCCCCGCCTCCGTATCAGGGAGATGGTCCCCTCTGTTTCTGTACCTCACTGAATTTTTACCGGGCGAGACTGAGATCATCAATGTGGGAAGGCTTTGAAAAATACTCCACAGTATTTTCAAAACCAAAGTCGCTGCCCTTTTTTTTTTCTTTTCTAATTTCTGAATGCATCACCCAAAACCAGGTGAAGTCATTTTGACTGAATTTTGAGAGTGAGATAGGCAGACTTAAAAAGTGGATGGCAGGGTAATAAAAGAAATTCAACCCATGGGGTGCCTGGGTGGCTCAGTTAAGTGTCCGGCTTCGGCTCAGGTCATGATCTCGTGGTCTGTGAGATCGAGCCCCTTGTTGGGCTCTGTGCTGACAGTTCAGAGCCTGGAGCCTGCTTTGGATTCTGTGTCTCCCTCTCTCTCTGCCCCTCCCCTGCTCATGCGCTCTCTCTCTCTTTCTCTCAAAAATAAACATTAAGAGAGAAAAGAAAGAGAAAAGAAAAGAAAGAACGAAGGAAAGAAAGAAAGAAAGAAAGAGAAAGAAAGAAAGAAAGAAAGAAAGAAAGAAAGAAAGAAAGAAAGAAAGAAAGAAAGAAAGAAAGAAATTCACCCCAGGAAACCCCAGGGACACTCAAAGAGCTAGACAATCCTCCTCCTGAGGAACAGAAATTAAAGGGTAGTGACAGGCTTTAGTGACTGCTGTGTGCAGGGTCCCAACAACATGTAAATGCCACATCAGGAGAAAACAACCAGGGGTTTTGACAGGAGCCCTAAGAGGGGTAGACAGTTAAAAACTACAAGTGTCGATTTGCTGTGGGTTTCCCTTTGGCAGGATATTTAATGATTCTTTCCAGCCACTCTCAGCAGGACAGCTAGTAGATAGATATGAATCTAATGCAGTGATAGATTCTGATAGGTAGGTTATGGAAATCTAGATGAGAGAGGTTTCAAAATTATGAGACTCTTATGAATAAAATCCTTTCCCTTCTCCTTTCAATTTAATACCTCTGATCACCCAGGATGGGAGGGGGAGGGATGTGCCTGTCTTCTGTTGAAGAAAAAAGCAGAATTGAAACAAGCTGATTTGTGCCCAGGCTTTGCACTGGGACCTCAGACTGTGGGAAGTGGAGACCCTCTCCCATCCCCCACCCACCTGCTCCTCCTCTTGTGGGAACTTGGGGAAGTTCCCCAACTAAGTGGGATCTTAATGGAGGCCACTGCTCATTGCCCTAATGAGAAGCCTGGGGGTCACTCTCTTCCCTATCCCCTACTTCCGATCTGTTAACAGGGTCCACTCATTCTGCCTCATAAAATTATGTCTCAAATCCGATTCTCTTTTCCAGCTCTCCGCGCTGACCCCTGTTCAGGCCCAGGTGGCTCTGAGTCTGCAAGTGAATCTCCGGCCAGACGCAGATTTGTTCAGGAAATTGGACAGCCAAGACCGCAGCTTTGGGTAAGTGGACACCGGTGACTTTATCTTGAAAGCAAAAGCTACCAACGTCCCCGTCTCTTTGCTAGATGTGTCTTGGGAAACTAAGACGCTACTGTGGATTCTTACATGAGCCTGTTTTGTACCCGTTCTATTCAGAGCAGTATAACCTTTGCTTTCTGGCTAATTATCCTGAAGTCCACTTCAGAGAATGTCACTACCCCTAGAGTTTCTGAGGCTGTCAAAGACTAGATCCGCATTTACCTGGTGAAGGGTGTGAGGGCAGTGGGAGGAGTCAGGAGAGGGAACCCTGGAGCCTGAGGCCTGCCACTGCTCGGTTGCCATGACAGTGACAGGACCTCAGGCTCCACCCAGGTGAAATCTCCCGAATCTTAAGCCAAAGGCAGTCAGTTTAAGGGTTGAACCTAACATCTTTGCAATTACACGTTTGCAAATCTGAACAACTTGCTAGAGAGTCAAAATGGGGTCTCAGAGGAGCTCAGGTCTGAAGTACATTCTTGAAAAATGCATTCCCCCCGAAACATGAGAGAGGGACCAGAAGTAGACGGCGGAGGGGAGAGTCTTTGGCAAGTACCAGAAGGCAAAAGACACAATGAGTAGGAGGGAGCAGGAGAGCAGAGATGTGGCTCATTGGACCGAGATCCCGCTGGATCCCAACCATGGGGCATTCATCCGTGCCCTCCAGTGTTCCACAAGCCTGTCCTGAGCGTCTAGTAAGTGTCTTCCCCTGATCTACACACTGGTGACACAAAACAAAAAAACAATCTCTGTCCTGGAAGTGCTGCTTGGAGGAGAAGACAGATCTGAAAAGGGATTGAGAATCTAGATGGCAGAGGCCGAAACCATCGGTTAAAGTTCCCATATTTGGGACCAGCACCACAACTTGGTACTTTTCCTACCTGGTTACTTATTTAATAGCTGAAAACATCTTAGTGAAGTAGCTATTATACCCCCATTTTACAGATGAAGTAACCTACTGTAAGAGGGTAAATTACTTGCCCAGGCCCCATAGCTATTGCATGGCGGAGCCAGGATTCAAACAAGGGTCTCAGTTTCTAAAACTTCATGTGCTCCCTTCACTCTGCTATTCTCCCTCCACCATATTGAAAATCCTCACTCGGCTTTGGGCTTCTTCTCCCTCCTCTTGTTCCTGGGCACACTGCCCAAGCTGTCATCAGTTTCCCTTTCCATGCATGGGCCATGCAGGTTTGTTAGGGGGAGACAGACCAAAGCTATCCTCCAAGTTAAAAAAAAAAAAAAAAAAAATCCCTCCACAAAGGTGTAGAATGAGGAAAAGAATCCCCACCTAAACATTATATCATGTGAAGAACGAAGGTGACCAAAGAATAAACCAGCCTTCTTCCCATGGGCCAGCCCTCCATTCTGAAAGAAAGCTGGTTACCAAAAGAGCAAAGGAAAAAAAAGAGGAGAGAGAGAGAGTGGCAAACCAAGAAACAGACTCTTAACTACAGAGAACAAAACGGATGGTTCCCAGAGGGGAGGGGGGTTGGAAGATTGGGGAAATAGGCAATGGGGATTAAGGAGCACACTTACCTCGACGAGCACTGAGTAATGAATAGACGTGTTGAGTCACTATATTGTACACCTGGAACTAAAATAACACTGTACGTTAACTATGCTGGAAATAAAATTAAAAATGAATAGGGCACCTGAGTGGCTCAGTCTGTTAAATGTCCAACTTCGGCTCAGGTCACGATCTCACAGCTCGTGAGTTCGAGCCCCGCGTCGGGCCCTGTGCCGACAGCTCAGAGCCTGGAGCCCGCTTCGGATTCTGTGTGTCCCTTTCTCTCTGCCCCTCTCCCGCTTGCACGCGCTCTCTCTCTCTCAAAAATAAATAAACCTTTTTAAAAAGATTTTGATTAAAAACTGAAAAAAAAAAAGAAAGAAAATTGATTGCATCTGTCCTGTGTTTGTGAAGCCTGAGCTACTTTGCCAGTAACTAAACAGGCGTCTCCTCAGAACTGAACAAGCTACCCATCAGCTCCCGGTAATCAGATGGCAAAACTTTCTAAAACCCAGGCTTGTGCCTAAACACGGACTACGTTGCTCAAGTCAAAATATCGTTCTACTGGGGGGCGCCTGGGTGGCTCAGTCGGTTAAGCATCCATCTGCGGCTCAGGTCATGATCTCACGGTTCCTGAGTTCGAGCCCCGCATCGGGCCCTCTGCTGTCGGCACAGAGCCCACTTCAGATCCTCTGTCCCCTTCTCTCTCTACCCCTTCCCCGCTCATGCTCTCCTTCTCTCAAATAGTAATATTTGCTGTAAATAAATGCATTTTTCAAAAACGGGTACTTAGGAAGACACCCCCTCCCAAACGAACAAGCTGTAAATGACGTTGAAAGGCAAATATCTCATCCGGCTCAGCGGTGCGTCCCGCGGGCTCTTCCCGCACAGCATACGCAGAGCTCGCCCACTCCTTGCCACCCAGCTGCTGGCATTCATGTCCAAGGCGTGCTCACGTCTTATGTGGACCGCTACAGAAGCTTCCCTGGTCTTCCTGCCCTGCCTGCTACGCTTGCCTCACGGACCGTTTGTCGGGGAGCAGCCGGAAGGACCCTTTAATAACACAAACGAGAGCACGTTATGCCCATAAACTCCTTCAGTGGCTTCCAGTCACGTCTAAAATAAGAACAAAATTAGCCTTGGCCTCGCTACCTCCCTGTGCCTCTTCTCTCTGCTACAACCTCAATAGGTTTCATTTAGATCTTCAGCAGCAGCAAGCCTCCCCACACGGTGGGGTATTCGCGCTCGTTATTCCTTCCGCACACAAAGATTTGCCCCAGTTTGCACATTTCTGGCTCCTGGTCGTCGTCAGTTTCCAGATCAAATGTCACCTACCCAGAGCAGCCTTGCCCTACAGCCCTACTCGTGCGGCAGCCGCCTCCATCACTTACCAAAATCTAGAACTAGATTGACTAGTTCTAGACTGACTTGCTTTCACGTTTCGCTTCCCTCCGTGAAAGCAGAAACCCATCTCTCCTTTGGAAATCACTGAATCCCCAGAATCGAACAGCACCTGGCTCAGTGTTTGTTGAGGGAATGAGTGAAAAGCGTTTATGGCAGACCAAGGGTTAATGCCTCTACTATGTAAGAGCCTTTATTAATAAGCAAGAAAAATATGAGCAGCCCCCCACCCCCGCCAAAGGCTGCAGAAGCTGTCGGCCAGGATCTAAGAGAACGGTCTCAGTCCAGACAATAATAGATATCTTTTCTTGTGCTGCCACTGAAAATCAAGAAGGGTGTTAAGCCAGAGGGGGAGGGTATTTTGAGTCTGCAGATGGGATTGATGATGAAGAAGTCAAAGAAGGAGGAAGAGGGGCTCTGGGGGGCAAGGTGCTGTTAATGTGACAGGGCTGAACAAATCAAAGAATGCAAGGCGTCTCCCTTCCCGATAACTACAGCTAGCACCGAGGAGGAAACGAGAGCAGCATTATTTGCTTTGTGCGATCGTCTAATTTCCCCTCCCCTCCCCTTTTCTCAGTTTTCTGGTTTCCGGAAGAAATGAGTAGAATTCAGATAGAACCGGAACAAAGTGAGGAAGGAGGGATATGGGGGGGTGTGGCGATAATACATGGAATGATACATAGCAGAATATTGGTAAGTGATAGGATTGTGGGTGTACTTTTTTTCCCTAAAAGGAACATATTGCCTCTGTAATATTTTTAGATTTTAAACATGTTTCTATTTTTAAATATGAAACTTAAAATCTTTGTCGAAAAAACACCTCGATCGTGAAGCATGGCATTCGTACGGACAGCGCCCACCAGTGGCACCAAATGGTCAGATCTCCCTGTTCACCAACACCTGATCCCCACAGCAGCGCTCGTGTCGTTCTGCTGGTAACATTTGTATCTCCCCAAATCAGCATGGGGCTGATGAAAATTCAAATGGCCATGGAAGCACAGGGTGGAAGAAGGAGGAAGAGGAGAAAGGCAGGCCTTAGGATTTCACCAGTGACCCTGCGGAAGTTTGAGTGAACGAAGCAAATCAGAGGCTCCCTGCGCCCAACAGGATGCGGTGAGACGGGCTGCCCACAAGGGGGCGGAAGCCAACCAGTCGTGAGCTTGGCCCCATAGAGCCGCGGTGGGAGGAGACTGTCAGAGACCGAGATCTCCAGCCGCTGATTAGTGTGTGTGTGTCTGTTTTGCTATCATTTTGACCCCAAATGCGGAAAGGTTAGAAATGGGTGCCCGCTTTCAGAAATAGCTTCTCAGATGAGGCGAAGAGCATTGGTTCAGCTCTTTGATGACCTCCCTGCCTATCGCACCCCTGGAGCCTGTTTCAGATTCTGTGTCTCCCTCTCTCTCTGTTCGTGCTCGCTCTCTCTCTCAAAAACAAACATTTTGAAAAATGATCTGAATAGAAGGGTGGCCTCTCTTGCTAGTGACATCTAGCTCCTTCATCCTGCTCCCGAAGAAAGAACCCCCCCCCCCCCGCAAGACAAGCCCATATGGAGGCACCAGGACTGTGATATTTGAGGTCAGATTCAGGACCTCCCCAAATCCTCAGAACTCAACAGACCACGCTGATCACTCCTAAATCCCCTGTCCCCGAGGCTTAGCTTGACAAAGAAAGAGAAAAAATAGTGATCAGACACTGAAGACCAACTCTAAATAATTTAACTGCTCTCCAGTTCCACCTCCATGGCTTATTTCCTTTAGCTGTATTTGTGAGTAATAAAGACGAACACCTCGTCGCGCCACGAGCACCACATACACGCACACACGTGCACACACACGCCTCTTCCCCAATTGTAAACGCACAGACACACCATGCTGGCCTTTTTCTAGAAGCAATGGCTCCCAGACCTGTGTGCATCAGTGCAGCAGAATCACCTGGAAGGTTGTTAAAACACAGATTGTTGGGGGCCACCCCTCGAGGTTTTGATTTAGCCAAAGTGAGGTGGGCGTTGATGCAGCTGGTTGGGGAGCCCCCCTTTGAGAACGACTGTCATAATTACACAGAACAAAGGGATTTGTCTCTCTCTATGCGTTGATTACCCGGAAGCACTAGAATGCCCAGAAACTGATACTTACCAAATAAGGAAAAGAAACCAATGGTCACCGAGGCTCCTGTAAGCTTTCTGTTTTGCATTCATCCCCCCATTTCATTTAACCTGCACAAATTCCTGGAAAGTAGGCATTATTATCCCTACTTTCTTTTGTTTTCATTTTTTTTAATGTTTATTTATTTTTGAGAGCAAGAGAGACTGAGAGAGAGGGAGACACAGAATCCGAAGCAGGCTCCAGGCTCCGAGCTGTCAGCACAGAGCCCGATGCGGGGCTCGCACTCACAAACCACGAGATCCTGACGTGAGCCGAAGTCAGTGGCTCAACCAACTGAGCCACCCAGGCGCCCCTATCATCCCCACTTTCAAATGAGAAAACAAAGGTTCCAAGAGGTTATTTGACCACAGTCATCCACCTAGCAGATGTTAGGGCCTGGCATGATCTGCCTTCAGAGTTCATGCTGAGTAGTCTGTCTCCCACGTGAAAAGTGGATGCACTGAAATGAATAAGAGTGTAACAATAAGCAGGCTCTTTTTTTTTTTTTTTTTTAAGGCAGAAGAGCAAGCAACGTAGGAACGCCTTGCAGTCACGATTAGTATGGGAGGTGGAGCGAGGGTGCCCCCACGCCCCCCGAAATGGACAGCTTTTGGAAGGGAAGGCAGACTAAGCTCGCTGCTGTTTCAGAGGAGATAGCTGCTAGCAGTTGTAACTGCCTCACAGAATAGAGCACTATACATTATTCAGAATAGAAACTAGTTTCTATTTTTGCATTTGAAGAAGCGGTGTTTGTTTAAAAGGGTGTTGGAGATGTTTGTTGAAAAGCTTCCTACAGATAAGAAATCCCCACGCTGGAGGCTTGATGAATTTAAAAACTGGAAAACAAAATGGGATGAAATGTTTAAATGCCTGAGAAACTGATTAACACCCCTCACCGCATTTAGGTTTCTGCCTTAAAATGGAAGGGCTTGCTTCCTTAAGCACTTCCTTTCTGTTTTTTTAGGCGAAGAGTAAGCATTTTGATTCTGAGGTGGTTTTTAGTGTGTGGGGGGGGGGGGGGGGGGGGGGGGTTTCTATTCAAAGTAATGCAATGTCAGGAAATACACCTTTTGCATAACATAATTTTGATATCCAAACAGACTCAGAGTTGGTACGTCTTGGAGAACAGTTCAACAGATTTTCGTAATGACAACAATCAGTGAGGAAAAACTCGAATTTCAACACATTAGGTGACACACAATTCAATTCAACCAGCAGAGCCTCCTCTGCAGACAAGGCATTGCCTTCAAGAAACTTGCAAGTTAAGCACAATAGTATGATAGACATATTAATTATTATGATAACTGTTATACACTGAATATCTGCATCCTTTCAAAATTCATGTGTTGAGATCCTAACTCTCAGGGTGATGGTATTAGGAGTTGGGGCCTTCGGGAAGTGATGAGGTCATGAGGGTAGAGCCCCATGATGGGGGTTAGAGCCCTTATAAGAAGAAACATGAGAAGGGTTCCTGGTAGGCTGTCTGTAGAGCATGATACTCTTGATCTTGGGTTGTGAGCTTGAGCCCCCATTGGGTGTAGAGATCAGCTAAATAAATAAAACTTTAAAGAAGAAGGAGGAGGAGGAAGAGGAGAAGGAGGAGGGGGAGCAGGAGAAGAAGGAGAAGAAACACAAGAGGTAATTTTTTTCTCTGCCTTGTGAGGACACAATGAGAAGACAGCCTTCTGTAAATCAGGAAGAGAGCCCTCACCAGACACCAGATCTGGTGGCACCTTATCTTGGACTTCCCAGCCTTGAGAACTATGAGATATGAATGTTGTTCAAGCCCTCCACTCTTGTGAAAACAGCCCAAACAGCTACCATGATTCAACCAGGAAGGAAATAAGCACCAAAAACTGCTTCTTTCTTCAAGATCTGCCTCATGCATCTTTCAGTTCCCATCCGGGCTTTTTCTCTGCCCTCTGCCACCTAAACTATTTCTGCTCTCCTAATGGCCTTGTTGCCTCTGACTCTGGTCTACACTACCACTGGGTTTACTCTTAAATTCAAGGCAATTGGATGCCCCCTCTCAGTCTTTCCACGGACCTTGTTGCCTGCAAGCAGAAGGGATCCTGGCTCTCAAAGTCCCTCACAGTTTCTTCTGTGAACCACTGTGCCAATACTATCCCCTTTCCCTCCACTGTGAGAACCCTCAGGTTCATAAACCCCAAAGCTTCTCACATAAAACCCAGTAGCGCTGACTATACCACTGTTGAATATTTGGCATGTGCTACATTAAGATATTACCTACTTCAGTGTGTCTGTCTCATGGCTGATCATAATTTCTTAAAAATTTTTTTTTTTTTAAACGTTTACTTATTTTTGAGAGAGAGGGAGAGACGAGCGTGAACAGGGGAGGATGAGACATATACGGAGACAGAATCCGAAGCAGGCTCCAGGCTCCGAGCTGTCAGCACAGAGCCCGACGTGGGGCTCAAACTCGCAAGCCACGAGATCATGACCTGAGCCGAAGTCGGACGCTCAACCGACTGAGCCGCCCAGGCGCCCCTCATCATGATTTCTAAGAGTAGGAATTGTGTACTATTTATCCTTACCCTCTGTACTCAGCACAGGATGGGTACACAGTAGGCCTTCAATAAATCCAGCTAACTTTGACTAGGGCTTTCATTAAGGATATCAAGTCTTGGGGCACCCTTGGTGGCTCCGTTGGTTAAGCGCCCAACCCTGATTTCAGCTCACATCGTGATCTCACGTTGGGCTCTGCACTGACAACATGGAACTTGCTCAGGATTCTATCCCTCCCTCCCTCTCTGCCCCTCACCTGCTCACTCTCTCTCTCAAATAAATAAACTTAAAAAAAAAAAGATACTAAGTCTTGTTTATAATACTCCATACTTAACTCATCCAGAATAAATCTGAATGTGCAGGGTCATATCAGCATCTCATGGAGTGACATAAATTAGAATCAAGAGTTAAGACACCTGTAGACTTGTCAAATGGATGCGTCTGTTGCCCCCTCCCCGCCAAGAGGATAACTGCCCTGCTATCTTCAAAATCAATGTCAAGGGTCACACAACAATATCAAAACTGGGTAACACCTTTCAGTCTACTTGTATTTATTTCTTAGGTTAGAAGGACGTGGCCCTCTGCATGGCCGTGTACAAAAGGGGACCAAGCTGGGAATCATAGAATTCTCTGAAAGAGCTTTGACCAACTGGGTGTGAAAAGCCTTGTGACAAATCTGCTAGACTCTTTAGACTAATTAGCAGTTTTTCAACACAGACTTCAACTGAATGTGCCTTCTGGTTATAAGACTATTACTCCTGTGCTGCCTCTTGGATCAATTTCTTTGGCTACTTTGTTCTAACTTGAAAAAACGGTAAAATAAGACAGTTAATTTCCTCTGATCTATAAACACAGCTCTTGGTTATTATTTAGGATTGAAAGCAATAAATTAAAATAGCAGAATGCATACAAATTGCAAAATGCTTTTCTTCTCCTCGTCCTCACACCTCTTCATTCACCACAATGGCTGATTAGCCATTCGCTTCTGTTCAGGAAAAATGACTACATTTAATTAAGTGTTAATCTGAGAACACAGCACTGGCAGCATGTGTAGGCAGGTCCCCCCAGCCAAACACCACTCACCGAGAACAGTTGCATATACATGGTATTATTTATTTAAGAGCTGATGAGCCAGAGGAAAACGTCAGCTGTGAATCAGTACTTTGCCTATAGTTGATTTCCAACTTGGCAAAATCAGAGAATCACTATCATGCCAGGTTCCTGGAATACAAATAGTTGAATGATTCAAAGAGGAATTGCTCAGAGTTACTGGCTCTGAATAGTGATGTCGGGGTCCTCATGGATCTCAGTATTTTAAATTTAGTATTTCAGATTTAGATTATTTTAGATCTCAGAACGTTAGTATTTTGGGATTTTCTTATTTTAGAAGTCTTGCTTTACGTATTTCTCAAATCATTGAGGCCAAAGCCTCGCTCACATGAGTATAATGAGCAGAGTCAGAGACTCAGCCCTCTCCTGCCACCCACTACTTCCGGTGCCTCAGCATGTGTACTTTCCAAATTAGGAACTTACAAAATCCGCTAAACGATCATCATGGCTGCCGTCTGCATTCCTATGTACTGCTTAGAGCCCAAACTCGTATCCAGACATGTAAGCCCTCCAACAGGTGACCTAACAGGGAGCCTGGACTCTCCCTCCTGATGTCCCTGTACTCCTTTTATGTCCCCAATTAGACAGCCCTATCCCCAGTCCCACAGACTTGTTTCGATCACTTTTGACAGTTGCTATAAACGAACAAGCTATTACTGATCACCTATTGTATCGGACAGTACCCAAGACACGTTCACACGGTGCCACGAGGGGTTTTTCAGATACGGAACGAATTCAGATATGTGTGACATCACAGTAAGGGTTGGGTTATCTGTAACTCCAAAACTCCCAAGTCTTCCCACTACATACTGTTCCCTTGTTCTCGGTCAGTCTTCCCCGCTCAGTGTCTCTTTTACAAAGTCTGCTCGTGCTCAAGACCCAGAACTAACTCTGCCTCCTCCTGAAACCTTCTCCTTATTCTTCAGAGACATCGCCCTCCTTGGAATTCATAGCACTAACTGATACTTCAGTATTCTTCATAGGATTGAATTACGTGTGTATTTCATGCACGTGTGTGCTGTTTCTTCCGCGAGACTGAAAGTTCCTTAAAGCAGGAGTCACAGGTTGCTCTAGTGTTTACTTAGTGCGGTGCACAGAGTAGGTGCTGAATAATTATTTGTTAAGGAACATGACACTACTAGATGTGTCTAATACCATCCTCGCTACAGTCTGTCTCCTGTAATTGAACCGGTTCAGAAAAACATCTAGCTAGCTTAAGAGAAAGCAACAGATGCTTGACAAACAAATGGAGTCTTTTGGAGAGGATACAGGGAAAGAATCAGGTTTGGAGGTGGCTTATACGGTCTATGATGATTGTTGTAAAGGATAAAAGTAAAAAGAGATCCATGGTTGCAATCAAATGCTAAATGGAGATTAGGACAAGAGCAATATGGCCAGAAGGTTGGCTAAGTCCTCCCAGGAAAGCGCCCATGACAAATGACGGTCTGCGACAGCATTCTCCTCCTCTGCAAACACATATTTAGCACCTGCTCTGTACAGGGTATCACCAGGACTGCAAAATGGTCTTAGAGTCTGCTTGAAAAAGATCCCCAACTTCACTGGCAAGAGATGACAAATACCTACATAGAAGAGCAAAAATACCAAGATAAATGTGCTCGCTACGGAATGAATGAAGTACATTGAAGGTCAGTGCCGGTGAGCTCAGAGAGGGAGAGACTCTGTGGATGTCATGTCAGGAAGGTTCTATGGGGAGGAAGGAGCTAGAGTTTACCTTGTAGTAGGAGCAGGACTAGATAGGGGATGAGGAATGAGGAGAAAATTCCAAGCAAATGAGTGGTGGACACTCACATTCCTTATGAAGGTCTCACGCATGTACCACGTGGCCAGGTGTATAACATCCGTGCTCGGCTGCTTATGTTGTAGCCCTGTGTAATGGCTACCTAATTACATTGCATTTTACAACATTGCACGGAGGCAAAATGAAAACAACCAAACAAAACACATTTGCAGGTTACTAGTTTGTGACAATTTACAGGTAGGAATCAAGTGATATGTGTGTCGAGCTTGGTGGTAGAGACTGTAGAAATAACAAAACAGATTTTAAGACCTGGTCCTTGCCTTCAGAAAGCTCGACTTTGCGAGGAAGGCTAACTCCTATGGAGATAGTTAAATGAACTTTAAAAAAACAGTATAATTGGTGCTAAATTATATTCTTCTGAGTGTATAACACAAACCTATTTTAAAGATTAAAATATTAGTAACGACAGATGTTGGCGAGGATGCGGAGAAAGAGGGTCTCTTTTGCGCTGCTGGTGGGAATGCATACTGGTGCAGCCACTCTGGAAAACAGTATGGAGGTTCCTCAAAAATTAAAAATAGAACTACCCTGCAACCCAGCAATTGCACTACTAGGTATTTATCCAAGGGACACAGGTGTGCTGTTTTAAAGGGACACATGCACCCCCATGTTTATAGCAGCACTCTCGACAATAGCCAAAGTATGGAAAGAGCCCAAATGTCCATCGATGGATGAATGGAGAAAGAAGATGTGGGATATATATACAATGGAGTATTACTCAGCAATCCAAAAGAAGGAAATCTTGCCATTTGCAAACTACACGGATGGAACTGCAGGATGGAACTTATGCTAAGTTAAATCAGTCAGTCAGAGAAAGACAAATATCATATGACTTCACTCATATGAGGACTTTAAGAGACAAAACAGGTGAAAATAAGGGAAAGGAAACAAAATAGTATAAAAACAGGGAGGGGGACAAAACAGAAGAGACTCATAAATATGGAGAACAAACTGAGGGTTATTGGAGGGGTTGTGGGAGGAGGGGGTGGGCTAGATGGGGAAGGGGCACTAAGGAATCTACTCCTGAAATCATCGTTGTGCTATATGCAAACTAACTTGGATGTAAATTTAAAAATAAATTAATTATTGAAAAAGATTAAAAAAATATTAGTAGGGACAACAGGGGTTTAGTAGAGGTAGCGTTACGGTAAATTCCCGAGATGGCTCATCACAATGCAACTTTAGGTTGGGCTGGGTTTGCCCGGATGGATATCTACTTTCACAAGCCACTGTCCGCCAGGCACTGAGACTCTCTCGTAAATGTTTCAGAAATGTTCAATTGTACCCTCAAGCCCTCATGAAGGCGAACAATCTAAAGGCCAGGCAGGAGCCGCCTGACTTGAAAGGGGGAGAAGCTGATGACACCGTCCTCCATTTCTGCTGGGATCCACCAAGTGAGGGACACCCAGCCAGCCTGCAGGATATTCAAAGTGATAGAAAGGGTCACCCTGTGAGGGGCGTGGCGACTCACAGCACTGAGTCGGTGTATTATCCATGAGGCATCTTCTAATGTCTTGACGGTTATAAGACCCACGAACCGAGCCTCTGGCAGAAGCAGCTGTTTTTCTGCTGCCACTTAAAAGTCCGTCTGAAATCGCACATGTGTCTTATTTTAACAGTTCCCAAAATGTTACGCCAACACCCGATTCAGCTCTTGAGCTTGCTAAAACTCCTCCCGCACAGTTCTCTTCATTATCCCTGTGATCTGTAGAACCCCTAACGGCCCAGCCAGCGTGTCCATGATGAGTCAGGCTTCTGGGAACAGGATGCATAGGGCTGCTTCCCCTGGGAGCACGGTGTCTCCCCGGTGGTGAGTTGACTTTCTCAGCTCCGGTGACCTCTGGAGAAGGAAAGGATAAACTCTTCCAGTGACTGACAAGACTGCAGAGCCGGAAAAACAGTATGAATTCAGCCACTAAGGATCCAGTTGGCCGGTAACCTGTCAGTGTTCTTACAATACGAGAAGCAGCACAGGAGCGCACATCTACATGTAAGCAATGAATTAATCATGAGTGACGTCACAGTTCTCTCCAAACGAGGTGCTGGCTTGAAATGGTGCAAGAGGCGTCCGTGACAACAGAAGGCACCATGACCGAAGGTTACTCTGGGCCAGCCACTTTTAAGCACTTTTCCTGTAGTACATCATTTTGCCGTCCCCAGCCTCTGGAGTGCGTGCTATTATTATCCATCCCCTTGGGCAGAGAAATAGAGAGATTAATTAGCTTGCTTGACTTGACCTAGTAAGAGGCAAAGGCAGGATTCGAACCGGCACATCCTCACTCCAGAAGCCAAGCTCTTTAACTCCATGTTCTACAGCCAGGTGTATAAACCAGTTAGGGCACATACCGAGAAAGGAAGCTACATCTTCGTTGACGGCCCCTGGAAGGCAGGGATTACAAGATGGTTTGCTGTCTGGGGGGGGGGGGGGGGGGGGGGGTGTGGCTGGCCAATGGCTGGGCCCAGGATTGGGGTGCGGTGTGAGGAGGGCTATGAGGGTGGTCAGCTCAGAATTCACACAGGTGGACCAAGGAAGGGCAGGTGAAGCTTCCTGGGAAGGTTCTACTCAACTGAATTTTGAGGCCTAAGCGTATATTAGAATCGGAGAAGAAGCGTGTGGGAGGTCGATGGTAGAAAGGCCCACAAGGTTTCATTCCTCCATGTATCCTTGTCCCTTGCAACTGACTTTAGAGCTCTTCTCATGAAAACGTTGAGTCTGTTTCTCTGTGCCTTGAATCCTGTAACTTGCTTTGGCCACAGTATGCAGTCAAGTGACGTGCCCGTTCTAAGCCATCGCCTCAAGGGGCCTCTCGTGTTTCTCTCTCTCTCTTGAACTTTGCCACCGGCGGAGCCCATGAGAAGCCTGGGCTAGCCCCTAGGTGCTGGCATACCGCATGGTCCAATCACCCTTGTCACGGCTGCCAACAGCCCGCAAACCATCATACGTGAGAGTGGTCACCTACAGACCCAACCAGCCCCCCACCAAAGCACCAGTTGACTGCGGAGACCTGAGTGAGCTCAGTCAAGAGCAGCTAAGCCTGGCCCGGGTTACCAGAACCGCCCAGCTGACCTCTAGCCTCAGGAGGAAAAGTCAAAGTTTATTGCTGTAGGCCATTGAGGTTTTGTGGTTGGTTGTCACACAGCAGTATTATTATAATGGAAGTAGGCAGGCCGTCTTTCATAAGGATGAAGTCAGTGTGGCACAAACCATACTGTAATCCTTCTACGCTTTGCTTCAGAGAAGAATATAGCATTCTTCGATTAGTCCAGGGTCCTTGACCCTATTGGCAGTTTGGCCGGATCATTCCAGTAGGGGACTGACTGTTCTGGGCCTCACACGATGTTCAGCAGCATTCATGGCCTCTACCCCCCTAGATGCCAGTAGCAATCCCAGTTGGGACAACCAGAATGTTCCCAGACTGCCAAACGACCTCTAGGGGGCAAACTCGCTACCAGGTAAGAAATCCTGGTCCAGAAGTACACACAAAGTTTAGTTTACCAAATGCCCAAGGTCCCCCCAACCCAGCAGTCTTCTCTTTAAGATAGTTCCAATGGTAAACCCAGCTCAGGCTCCATATGAACGCGAGTGCCTTCCATGGCAATGTGTGGTATTATACTGGCCAGAGCCGGGTGCGGCTCAACAGGAGGCTTCTGGGAGCTGCCCCAGCTCAGGTTAAAACTTGCCCTGGGCGGGGCAAGTGCTGGCTCAGCACACTGAGTGTCGCCCATACAACGACATTCCAAAGAAAAGAGAAATTAATTTTTTTTTAATGCTGATTCATTTTTGAGAGACAGAGTGTTAGTGGGGGGGGGGGGGGGGCAGAGAGAGAGGGAGACACAGAATCTGAAGCAGGCTTCAGGCTCTGAGCTGTCAGCACAGAGCCTGACGGGGCTCGAACTCACAAACCGTGAGATCGTGACCTGAGCCGTAGTCGGACGCTTAACCGACTGAGCCACCAAGGCACCCCCAAAGAAAAGAGAAATTAAGCACAGGCCAAGAGGCAAGTATTGGAGGCCACCTTGTAGAGCAGACCACTCATGTCCCAAAATTTCTCCCAGTTTCCCCCTGACTTAAACGCTCCTAGTGTGTTATTTTTTTCCAGGCTGTTGTGAAAAAGAACGAGTCATCATCACATTGCCATACGTATCTGGATATTCAACATGAGGATTCCAATTGCCTACCCTGTATCAGCAGAAAGTTTCTTCATTTGGGGCTAAGAAAGATGGTGACCATTTCTCCTATTCCAGAGCTCTCTATTAGATGTTGATTAGAGTTCAGATCAACATCTCTGATCACAACTGTGCTTCCCAGGAGGGCTGATCCTCATGACAGAATGCCAGATCCAGGTCTTAGAAGAACTTGTCCCCTCTTAACACCACAGCTTAATCAGCAACTTTGCTGGTTCCAGAGGACGGAAGGCAGTGAAAGGAGAGGGCTGAGTGTTTGTTAATTTCTCACTCACCGCCAACCCACACATTTCATTGATAAACATATCTGAGACTTGGTCCGTTGGGGCCTCAAGAAAATTGCTCATCAATTGCGCAGGCTTCCCTTTTCCTCTACAAATACAAAAACCACCTTTTACTTTTCCTGCTGTACAGAAAAAAACTGACAGATTCAGCACAAGGGATGTGCGTGTCACAAATGCATGAACAGCAAAGAGCACATCCATTTAGAAAAAGAAGGGCAAATTTGAGTTGAAGCTATCCTGAATTCTAAATTTGCGTGTCTCAGAGACACCTCTGTCTTCCTGATTTATTTACTTTCCCAGCGGAACTGTGCCTCATCCTACACTTTAGGAGTGCTTCAGAAAAAAAGGATGAAGTCATAGATTCTTGGCGTCTCAGTGTGGATGCAGCCAGACTTTATGGAGATGAGCTATTAACTCACTCTCTGTGTAATTCAATTGTTATTTTTCCTGCAGGCCTTGGTGGTGGCGATCCAGCTTTGTGAGCATATGAGCATATGGGGTGGAGAAGAGAAAGGATTTGAGAGGGCAGGTGAGGGTTCCCCTAAGGTTGTTTCTGGGAATTTGCATCAAATCTAGATGGTAGGTTTGACAAATTAACCGTAGGTTTCAACAAGTATGGCTCTTTGGGCAGAACAGGTGATGGAAATGGGGTCTCCACTAGCCAATGGCAGAGAATCCCGCTCCAGAAGGCACCATCAGAAGCAGTCAAGCATTGTCTGCAAGACTGAGGTGACAACCTCAAAGTGTGCCCTGATCCTACGGGTCCATCTGGGTCCAGCCAATGATACTCAACAGCACTTGATCCCCAGCCGGGCCCACATCCGTGCAGAAGGCTACAGATATTCAACTGGAAAAGAAAAGGTAAAGCTTTAGGCCCGTATTCCTACGATGCCACAAGCCAAAAGCCTGCTTCCTTGCCTCTGCAGAACTAACAAATACATTGAGAAGAGAAATGACCATCTCCGTTGTTTATTGTACCTTGCAGAAATTTTTCATAAATGCTTTTTCCTAAATGATGTCGGTTGAACCTCCAAGCCCTGTAACATACACCGGAGAGAGATCATAACCCAGAGTTTGAATGAGGAAACTGAGGATGTTGAAGGCCTGTTCCGTGATCTCAGGGCAAACTCACAGGGGAATCAGAGGTGGAACCCAGTTTTTCTGACTCCAGAACTCACACTTGCTTCTCCAAACAGACCTGGAGCCTTCAAAAACATGGCCCCCGGGGGAAGTTTCATGGACCCCAGCCCCTTGTAGCAACACCACCCTCCCCTCCCTTCACTCTTATTCTCAAACCAGCCTCCAAGGAATTTAGCACAGGGGCAGCAACCACCCCAGAAACTGACTGCAAACAGGGTCTTCTTCCTTTCTTTCCTATGAAGTCTTAGGTCCCCTTGGCGTGCTCTGTCTCTAGGGATTGCTGAACATTCGATAAATAATAATGACAGCAGTTAAACAAATCCTGAGTGACTAAATGTGGTAACTGATACTGATAACAGTTCACAGATCCTAACTGGCTAAAATGGGCAGGTAGATAGGTTTGCTAGGTGTAATCGAGGGTTGGGTTCTGTTGAGCCCAGGGCAGTGGTGGGAGCTGAGGTCAGCCTGTGGCGCCCCTCACCAGCCTTGCCCCCCTCACACAGCGCTGTGTTCACCCATGGAAGGGGCACTCTTTTAAAATTCCTCACCTCGATCGGCTGTGCTGCTGAAAGGTAGCATCAGCCAAGAGGGTGGCCTTTTCCTTATGCATAGCAAGGTGCCCTGTGGGCTAGTGGCAGCTTGGTAACAGCTATGATCTCACGTTGACCAGAACCTTGTGGGTGGATCACATGATCGCCATCATTTTATAGGTGAGGCGAGCAAAGCTTTGAAGAGATAAATGATCTGACCGAGCTGGTAAATAAGAGAGCCCCTCGGCCGATTCCCATGGGGGTAACCATGCTCTCAGGCTACCTTCCCAGGGAAGTTCCGTCTCCCTCTCTCCTGTGGCATGTTCAGACAATTCCCGCACAGGCAAGGTGCCCTTATGAGGGAGCTTCAGAGTGTAATTCAGGGAAGCAACCTCCAGATAAGCATCAGAAGAACTATTCAAACCCCTTATGCTTACAGATCTGAGCCAAGATCCTCAGGCAACAGGTTTTCATAGGTAATAGGAGTTCACACTTTATCATTCCTATTTCCCAAGAGAACCAGGGAAACAAATCTAGTGCTATCTTCCAATGCAAGGAGGAGTTTGGGCTAAGAAGATTTTATTTAGAAAATCAAGGGGGTGCCTGGGTGAGGCACTTGGTTGAGCGCCTGACTTCGGCTCAGGTCAGGATCTCGCAGTTCATGAGTTGGAACTCTGCGTTGGGCTGTGTGCTGACAGCGGGGAGCCTGGAGCCTGCTTTGGGTTCTGTCTCTCTCTCTCTCTGTCTCTCAAAAGTAAATAAATATTTTTTTTAATTTTTTTTAACGTTTATTTATTTTTGAGACAGAGAGAGACAGAGCATGAACGGGGGAGGGGCAGAGAGAGAGGGAGACACAGAATCGGAACCAGGCTCCAGGCTCTGAGCCATCAGCCCAGAGCCTGACGCGGGGCTCGAACTCACGAACCGTGAGATCGTGACCTGAGCTGAAGTTGGACGCTTAACCGGCTGAGCCACCCAGGCGCCCCAATAACATATTTTAGAAAGGAAAGGGAAGGGAAGGGAAGGGGAGAAGGGAGAAGGGGAGAAGGGGAGAAGGGGAGAAAGAGAGAAAGAGAGAAAGAGAAAGAGAAAGAAAATCAACAGGACCTGGAGAAATAGAATGAAGTCTGGCTTCCAGATCCTGAAGCTTTAATAAGGCCACAAACAACCAGCCCTGCCCCTCGAGCCCTCTGGTCCCCTTCCTCCCCATCTCCATAATTAAATATTCTTCCTCCTCAGCTGTTGTCACAGTAACAGCTTGGGTCACGTGGCTGTCACTTTACAACCTGCTTATGGTGCTGCTTGTAATCCTCACTCCAAGGCATAGTGACAGCTCATTTAGAATCAAACATTTATTAATAGAGAGAGAACCAAGGGGCACAGACCCTCGATTGAAATTCTCTGGTCCTTGACAAGGGCAAGAGCAGGGGGTGGAAATAACTCACAGGTGGCGGTTAGGGGAGGTCATATTGCATGGGGGAAGGAGTCCTCTCTTAAAAGTCGACCCCGACCCCAGCTCTGTGTTCTAGGCAAGGAATGAACCCCTGCCGAGTCTCCAATTGCTTTCAAGAGGTCACTGTGAGGCTCAAAGATAACGAAATGAATAAATGAAAGGCACCCCCCTTGGGAAGGACTTAATCAGTAGCAGCCATTATAAATGAGAGAGTAGGAACGACAGGAAGTGGAGGGAAACAAGAAGGAAATGAGGACTCAAGGCTGACTGTGAAAGACGTGAAATTATTTAACCTGGCAGCTACGTTCAAGCAGGAGTCCTTTTAAACACAGAGTAACATGCGACGTGAGGAGAAAACAGGGAAAGGCAGACTTGTGGAGAAGCTGTCAGCAGGAACTCATGAGAGTGAGCTTTGCGTTTTTGTTTTGTTTTGTTTTGTTTTGTTTTGTTTTGTTTTGTTTTGTTACCAGCAACATATCTAGGGCAATGTCTTGCAAGATCTGTTGTTCTTTCGTCCAGCGTGTGATCTCATCTTGATGGCAGACGGTGGTCCTGCCGGATGCCCAGCCAACGGAGCCTGCACAGCGCGTCTGGTTTGCACCAAGCCCTTGTTAAATAGTTGCTGAATGAACGAATGAATGAATGAATGAAAAGCGAGCAATTTAATGGACCTAAAGATCCCATAAGAACACTTGGGAGAAATTGATGCTACCACGCAATTTTCTCCCCTCTACGTCCTAGTTTCTTACATCTGAGTGTGTTAAATATTCATCCTGGCAGAGGCATTTGGAGAAAAAAAAAAAAAAAAGCAGAAATGTCCAGATGGATCTGACATGGGTGACAATCCCCAGCAGTGAAAAAGCTCAAAGATGGATGAATAGACCTCCTCCCTCCAGATTGAGCCAGGGGAGTCTCATCCAGCATTTTTCCATTTGATTATTTACAGCCAGAGAAGATGCATCTGACTGCAGTCTTCCAGCCTCCCCGTCTCCTCTCGGCCAGCTCGAGCGGCTGACTTGAGCCAGGCAGGCCACTGTGGCCAGGGCTGTGCGCAGCCGCCCGGAGCAGAACGCACCCCTACCCGTGACCCGCCTCACTTTCTTCCTTTCCCTTTCTCCTCTCCCTTCTTGCCTCTTCCCTTAGTCTTTCACATTCCTTTTCTTTCTCATCTTTCTTTTCCTGCGCTCAGGGATTGTTATTCAACCTCAGTGTTGCTCGGGGCTAAAGAACATGTTGCTTTTTCCCTAAATAAAGTTGCCTTGTCCCCCTGGGTCCCTGAAGACTCCAACTGTAGGTCCACGTTCAAGATCTTACGTGACTAATCCATTTCAACTCCACGGCAGTGAGAACTAGAAATCCTTACCTGAATTTATCCTCCCCAAAATCTATCCTAAGTCCTCTTGTCTCAGCCCGTCTTACCCACAATAACCCCAACCTCTGTCTCCCAAGGCTTTTGTTAGAGGGTGGTGTCACAGCCATCGCACCGTGACATCTGTAGAGAAGGATTTCAGGGGCACCTGCTTCCAAGTCCATCTCTGAAGTGTGGACCCTGCTTTTCCCTGGGCTGTGTGTTCTAGTGACTTCTTCTACAATTTGCCCGAAAGGAATGTAGCTTATGAAACCTGTCACTCTTCCGCTGAACGCCTCCAATAGCTTCCCATTTTCCACGAGATAAATTGCCAGTGTTCTGTCACTTTGAACCCTAGGATACCTGGTCCCAATTCACCTGTCTAGTCGCACCTTTGTCCAGATGAACATCCTCCTTTCTACTGCCTCTACGTTCATTGCATCTTCCTGCCTCCTGGCTTTGTCTTGCTGTTCCCTTTCCCGCCTGCACCTATAGAACTTGGGGACCCTCTCTCAAGGCCCGCTCAAACATTCCTCCCCAGGAATCCAGCCCTGAAACATGAAATAATCACGTTTTTCTCTGCTATCCTATAGCTCTGGTGTAGATGCCTCCCTTATACCGCCCCACGTTACAGAGAGCACCTGCCATGAGCTCAGGACTGCGCCAGAGAACTTACAGAAATTATCCTTACCCCTCACCACACACCCATCTTACAGATGAAGGAACAGCGACCCCACCCAACGTCACAAAGGTGGTCAGTGAAAGGGCTGGGAATTCAAACCAGGTGCACCGGACTCCAGATCTCTTTTCCATGACCTCAGGCTGTCACAGAAGAGAGAGCACTCTGATTCACATCCCTTCATTCGAAGCAGGAAGTAAGGGGCGGCTTCGATAAGAACCAAAGCAACGGGATGAATCACTGTTTTCAGCGACACCTACGTGTCTTATCTGTGAGGTTATCGACTTTTTAATGTGTGGTGTGTGTGTGTCCCACAATTCATTTTTGCCATACGAGTAAGCTTTTTTCTTTGAAGAATTGGGGCGCCTGGATAGCTCAGTTGGTTAAGCAGCCGACCTCGGCTCAGGTCATGATCTCTCAGTCCGTGGGTCGGAGCCCCGTGTCAGGCTCCGTGCTGACAGCCCAGAGCCTGGAGCCTGTTTCAGATTCTGTGTCTCCTGCTCTCTCTCTGCCCCACCCCCACTTGCACTCTGTCTCTCTCTCAAAAAATGAATAAACGTTAAAAAAAATTGTTTTTAAGGAAAGAATTGGACTCAAGTTATGTAGACTTTCAGAGATTACCTTCTTTGAGATCATCTATTTCTTAGTCACTTTTTGCCTGGGTGGCTCAGTCAGTTAAGTGCTGACAGTTGATTTCAGCTCAGGTCATGATCTCCCAGTTCGTGGGTTCAAGCCCTGTGTTGGGCTCCAAGCTAATGGCATGGAGCCTGCTTGGGAGTCTCTCTTTTTCCCTCTCTCTCTCTCTCTCTCTCTCTCTCTGCCCCTCCCCTGCTCATGCATGCACACACTCTCTCACACAACATAAATAAATAAAAAGAAAAAAAAAGATTCTATGGGGCTCTGGGTAGCTCAGTCAGTTAAACGTCAGACTTCAGCTCAGGTCATGATCTCACAGTTCGTGGGTTCGAGCCCCGCGTCGGGCTCTGTGCTGACAGCTCAGAGCCTGGAGCCTGCTTTGGATTCTGTGTCTCCCTCTCTGTCTGCCCCTTCCCTGCTCACGCTCTGTCTCTCACTGTCTCTCAAAAGTAAATAAACATTGAAGAAATTAAAAAAAGATTCTCCCTCTTTCTGTCCCCCCCCCCCACTTGTGCTCTTTCTCTCTCTCAACAAAACAAAGGATACGCTCAGGGGCACCCGGCTGGCTCAGTGGGTGGAGCATGTGACTGTTGACCTCAGGGTTGTGAGTTTGAGCCCCACATTGGGTGTAGAGATGAACAAACAAACAAACTTAAAATACGTATCTAAATAAAAACCCATAAGCTCAGTCCTGGAGAGATACTATCTGTCTAGAGGCACACAACAAATCATGGCAGGGCCAGGATGAGAAGGCAGGCCTTGGTTCCTGCCTGGGTGATTTGCCACTTGTCCCCACTGGAGGTACAGGCGTTTTACGTACACCCCCTGAGCTACTTGTCAACATTTAATTCTGGACTGTTTTCCAGGCTGGAGCGTTCAAGTCCAGGTCAGCAGAAGCCTGTGAGTTGCAGTGAGAAATTTCAAATCTGACACTTGCCAGTTCCCATCAAGCTCCGGTGGGAAATGTCCCGGGTTTTGTCCATTTCTAATGTCACAGCCAGTCTAGCGGAAGAGATCACCTCCAGGTAAAGTCATTCAAAACAAGGGTTTGTCGTTTTGGTGCCATTCGACTGAGATGGATCACGGGCCACTCTGCTTCCCGGGGTGTGGTCCGGGGATGAAGGACAAAAGCTGGTTTTCCTGCACGTCTGGCCTACGTACCCCAGGGTGGTGAGACGAATCCCCACCATGGCAAAACCCTTCACAAAGCTTCCTGGGACTCAACCCCCAAGAACTCAAACCCTTGCATTCTAGTCCTGGTTCTGTTGCTGACTAGCTGTGTAGCTTTGAACCAGCCTCTTGTGTCCCCAGCCTCTCGTGTCCCTGTTTCCTCATCCACAGAGGACTAAAGGTACTAAATCCCCACTCGACTTTCAGAGTCTAAATGAGATAATCATGAAAGCACTTTCTCAATGAGAGATCACCGGAGAAGCATAAAGTGCCAGTGTTTCAGGTTCTATGAGGCTAATGCCTGATTTCCTTCGGATACAAAATGCTGGGGACGGGGGTGTTCAGTATCCAGAAACAGAAACAGCCTGCTTTGCAGATCTATGTCTCATAGCACCCAGAAGCTTGTCATTCTTAGAGCGACCTGCTTTTCTTCATCCTCACAACAGAATGGGAGGAAACTGTCAGTCAGTAAACACCACATGTTCATTTACTCATTCTTTCAAAGAACGTTTATTAAGCACTGAGTATAACAGGCATTACACTGAGCTAAGTGCTAGGGATACAGAAAATAATATCAAGTTATGTGTAAAACATTTAGAAAAAGTCTGGAAGGATAAAAAAAGTCTTCCTCT